>NC_090934.1:314160974-314764244 GCF_040938575.1 Ambystoma mexicanum | reverse complement strand
CAGCTCCACTTGCTCAGAGGCATTCTTCCTTTTCTCGCCTTTCCCCAGAAGCTCAATGTCTCCAGAGCTCAGGTCCTTTCCAGAGGACTACTGCAACAGCCTCTTTCTCAATCTCCCTCTCTCCTCTTTTTGCCCTGTCCAGCTAATCCAGAATAGGGCTGCAGGGCTTATCCTTGGCCTCAAGCAAAGGCACTGTATCTCTCCAGCCCTTAAATCGCTCCACTGGCTCCCAGTGGCTGCAAGTTCCAAATTCAAGAGCCTCTGCATCATCCACAAGGCCTTCGGGGGCCTGGAACCACACTATCTCCAACGTTGCCCCCTAAATAATCCCCTGTTAGAGCCATATGCTCCTCTAACACCAACTCTCTGACTGTCAAACTCTTCTCTAAGCAGAGAGTGGGGGTCGGTTTCTCTCTGTGGCTGGTGCCTCCCTTTGCAACAGCCTCCCTGCCCCTCTCAGATTTGAGAAAGACCTCCTTAAATTGAAGAAACTGCTCAAAACTATGCTCTGCTCTACCTCATTCCCTCTTTCCCTTCCTTGCTAATCACCCCCCACTGCTGCTGTGACCAGTGGCCTGATCCTCAGGAACCTTACAGGATCTCAGGACCTTCCTCCCAGTCATTACCAGTACTCCCACCCCCACTTCATTGCCCTGCGCAACCCTGTCTGGTGACTCCACTTACCACCCTTGAGAGCTGTCTGTACTTGCACTTAGCCTGATGTTCTCCTCCTGGCTCCCCATAGCACTTCCCTCTTGAGCTTTGTAGTATCTGGGTTCTGGTAGCAGGTACAGGTAATCAGAGATGACGCTGGGCACAGGTAAGTATAAAAGGAAGTTGTATTTATTCAGTTACAGGGCAAGTCATGAAAGGGAGGCAGGAGCTCAGGTATACACATCTGCACTGCGGGTGGCAGTGACACTCGGGAGTGGCAGTCCCGAGTAAGTGGTGGTTTAGTTGTTTTGATCGATACAGAATGTTAGATGCGTGAATGTGGAGCACGCCATGAGGGTTTTGAATGTGTTTGGTTTGTCTGGTTAGTTTGTGGTGTATGTTTGATATTTGTTCTGAGAGCCTGGTCAGAGAATTCTTTTTTGTGTGTGTTTTGAAGGAGAGAGGATGTGTAGTATGTGTCTTACATTGAGTGCACCAATGTGGGCATTGGAATGGAGCTGAGTATCCTGGAACCTTACAGTACATCAAGGTTCCAGAAATGACAGTTATGGACACAGGATGGGAGAAGTAACTGGAGGGGATGGGTATACCTGAGCTCCTGCCTCCCTTTCATGGCTTTCCCTGTAACTGAATAAAGACAACTTCATTTTGTACTTACCTGCGTCGATTACCTGTACCTGCTACCAGGACCCAGATACTACAGGCCTATTACAGCACTTGTCCACTCCTCTGCTCCCCCTTCCATTGCCCTCCCCTGCACTTTTCATCAATGCACTTGCACATTCGAATGCCAAAAGGCTTAGTGGGACCACGATGGTGTATATATTATTGTTGCTTTTTTGTTTTCCTGCCACTGTTATTATTTAACCTGTTCCCTTCCCATTTTGCCTTGTGGCACTTTGAAACACAATTCTGTTGTAAAAAGCACCCTACGAATAATCAATAAAATAAAATCAATAAAAATGAATAAATCCCTACGTTTATTTGGCAGATTTGCAAGGTAAAGATTAGATCAAAACAGCGCCAAAAGGCATCCTTGTTTCAGGCACCAGTTAATTTCGATCATTCCTCAAAATGCTTCCATGATTGTCCAGCTTAGCGGTCACAGTAGTATCAGAATAAAGCTGTACGATCATAATCAAGAGGCTCTTTGGGATTCCCCAGCTATCCAGTTTAAACCATAATCGCACTCTGTTCACTGAGTCAAAAGCGTCACTGAGTCAAAAGCGGCCGAAAAATCTATAAAAGCGTTGAATAACGTGTCCTTTCCACTAGTGGCTTCTCTGCTGAAGAGCCAAAGAGCCAGACTGTTTTGATGTGTCCTATATGTTTTCCTAAACACAGCTTGGAAAGGATCTAATAGTTGGTTTGCCTCTACCCATAATCAATTCCCTTAATAATATTTTGGCAAAAAGCGTACCCGGGACATCCGTAAATCGTGACTATTCACGATTCCTTCGAAGAGGTAGATATGCAATTGGCACTAATGATTTTTTTTAAAGTACATGTGGAGGACATTTGCCCAGCCTACACCATTTTATTTTTAAAGAAAACGTTAGCCACTCCATTGTGAATTTTTTTTTTTTATGAAGCCCTCTATAACATCAAACGTGTACCAGTTTATGTCTAAGCGTCTGTCCGTTAAATAGGAGGTCCTCAGGAGCTCAAAGTCACACTGCATAAAATTACTGATGAATCTACACCATGTTTCTTCGTTCACAGCCGTGGTTATACTACACCACATGCATACAAAAATCTTCAGAATACAGAATGAAAGAGGGGGCAGAAGGGAGAAAATCGGAAGAGGCAGAAGGAGCAAGGGAAGAGGAAGAGATAAACTTGCTGCTCACATGCATGTTTGCACAGTGAATAATTGCATGTTAACCAAGGCATTACAATTACTGTGTGTTCAGAAAATTCCTGACTTGATAAGTTAATCACTTTTTAAATGATGTCACACATGGCAGCAACAATACACCGACTCCCATAGACAGTTCAAGGGTTTGTATTCTCAGTTCAGTAAAGGGCCTAATGGCTGCCCCTTTCTCTCTAATCTAAGAAGGAGCAGGCCCACCCTAACCCAGGAGTCCCTCGACTAGAACTATAGATTGTCAACCCCTACTATCTACAATCCTTCTACCACTGGGTGATAGCCTAAAGATAAACTCCCTATCTACCTAGGCTTGCTCACTGAACAATCTTAGGGTCCCTTGCAATGATTTCCCCAATGGAATGAATGAAGGGTTGTGCCTTTGCGACACTCAGATCTTCACCTTCTCTGGTCCTTCCACACCATGGTTTTCCTCTCCCTCAATCTCTCTACACTCGCCCATCTCTCCTCCCACACTCCTTCTCCACCCACTGCATCTGCTCACTGTCCCTGCCACTCCTCTTCTATCCCTCTGATGTTCATCTCTCTACTATTTACCTTCAGCTTCTGATCCTACTCTCTGCTACTTTATCTCTCTCTCCCCCTCGACACCACTACTACTCTCCACACCACTATTACTCTCCCCTCTCCACTACTACTATACCCTCTTTACACTGCTATTCTCCGCTCCCTGCACAACTACTACTCCTCCCACACCTTCTTTCTCATTCACCCCCTTTAACTCTCAGTCTCCTTCTCACTCACCCCCTACACTCTCCTAACACTCCACACACTCACACACTCATTCACTTCCAGTACCTCTTCCTTTTACCAACAGATATCGCATCTTACACACAGCCTGAATAATCCTCCTCCACGCTCGTCTGCACTCTACCTCTTCCTGATCTTTTGATCTGCCACATTTTTGATGAAATACATTTTTAGCCGATTTTTTGTGCTGTATTTTTACCACTTTATTTTTACTCAGAAATGCTGCTGCTAAGTTGGGATAAGGTATACAGAAGGGGTGGGGGTTAAAGTGGGGTTTGGTGTATTTTGGCAAAAAAAGTCAGGAAAACCTCAAAGATCCGGACTGCCTCCTCCAATTTCACCCGAGCAACCCACACCTTCCTGTTTCCTGCCCTCCTGACATTTTCCTCCCCATTGACTGTCCTTCCCCACTGGTTCCATTGGCCAATCTTCCTTTGTTCTCCCCTCCTGGGAGGGTACAATCATCCAAAGATGCAAAAAGGGATATTAGCCTCATGCCTTTCTCTTCTCTGGATCTACTGGGACTTTGCTTTTAAGACCTGCGGCAATGACTCCTGCCTTTCTTGTTCCGGTTTGTGCGAGTGCCTTGCGGACTTGTCAGTTTGATTATCAGATTAGGGAGACATTCTGTGGCTCTCTCTCACAGGTAAGGGTAATGTTATTGTAGCATCCTGTGTACGCAAGGGCATCTGTTAATGACTTGGGCTCTGCATTGTGCCGCAGGCTTCTTTCAGGATATTCCTAGGTTATGTTTGCAGGCTGTGGGTCTCTCACTGGAGCTTTGTTTCGGCCGGGCATTGGGTATGCTAGGATGTGCAGTTTCCTGAATAAAATAGGGAAACACAGGCCAGCATCATGCAAGACAGGTGTGGAGTGATTGACAGTGGCACTGTATGCAAGAAAACAGTCACTGCAAGAAGAGAGGGGGCTTGGGGCCCTCCCACTTGCCACTTTCCCCCTCTGGGGTATGGCTGGCTCTGGCTTCCACCCTGGTAGGCCTCCCACCCAAGACTGACAGGGGTCCCTATTCCCCCATTTACAGGTTCAGCTTACTGGTGGATGGTGGAATAAGGGGGGTCTGGAGAGGTTAGGTAATTATCTGGGGCCCAAGTTCCATACTGTTTCTGTCACGAACTTCAGGTGAGGTCAACACAACCTGACACAAGAGTTAACCTAGTCCGAAGAAACTTTTTAAAAGGGTTAACCATACAACGGTAGGGAAAAGGGTGGAATTCAAGAAATATATTATAACACTACTTAAATAGAATCACTTTCCCTTTGGAACTATAATCTGTCTTCTGCCTGCCACAGTTTTGATGCCTCGGTCCTTAAACCTGGTCTGCATCCAGCCCCCACTAATATTGATAATAAGGTTGTTCTTAACTAGTCAGGATATCGGTCATTCCCATGTTCAAACCAGCCTCTTGGCAAGCGATTCTGGAGAGTCAATTCAAAGTTATTGGCACCCCTTGCCCGTAGCAAAGTAACTGACAGCCAAAAAAAGGAGTAACCAAACAAATGTCAGGATGCCACCTCAATAGGCTAAAGCATCAAATATTGTCTATGCTTGTGTCTTTTGGAACGTCACAGCACTTAATGGGCCACCCACAGTCTCGTAGGCAATAAAAATGGAGTTCATTATTTCTCCTTGGTGGGTATGTTTTCGTTTGTGTGTGTAGCGAAATGACTGCTCCTCTCCCTCTGGTAGATTCCAAAGGGGAACTGTCCCAGCACTGCCTAATAGAAATTAGAATCTCCAATTGCCAAAGGTCAGCTCAGAGCTCCTATCACTGTCTGCTCCCATCGCTGGACATTGACCACCTCCATGCCTTAGGGTCCTGCTATTACTATTCACAAGCCCACTCTCCCACTCTTCTCCTCGACGCTCCGCAATGTGCTTGTTCCTGAGGGGACCTGCACTAGTCCAAGTCCTGATTCCTCCAAGTCATCTTCTTCTCTTGCTTCTCCTTAATGCCTCAACACATGCTTGTTACTCCACCTGTTGTGGGATTAGCCCTCCTTGATAAAGAGTTCACATCGTTTTCTCCCTCTACCCCTTTCAATCCTGACTTGACCCATTCTTCAGCCTCTTCCCCTAGTCTTCTGCCACCAATGTTCCACCACCTCTCCTCATTAATTCTCACAATCTCCTTCCCTTGCTTGCTCTACACCTCTTCCAGCTCACTACTGATGTGCCAGCTGTCGTCCTCTACAACCTCACCAACCTCCTCCTTGATGTTTGTTCTCACTCCGTCTAAACTCCTCTTCACAACGTTCCTCTACTCCTCCTTTGTCCTTTTCCCAACCTCCTCCTTCTCGCTGTCTCTGCAGCCTACTCTCTACGCTCTGTAATCCTCTCTTGCCCAGTTTCCTAACTGGGGATGCACAAAATAGCTGAATTTTGGGGTGGGCAAAATGCCCCAATTTCGTTTAGCTGAAAATTGGCAGATTGAATGCAAAATTGACCAGATCGGCCAATTTCACCTGCAGAGCAGAATTAGCAGTTTGGAGCATTTTCCCACACAAGAATTTTGTTTTTCAAAATGTTGTGTTTGATTAAACTTGCTTATCTGGGGATGGGTCTCTTTTGTGTTTCTCTACTTCAGGTTTTGGAGATTCAAATCTGCAGGTCTCTTTTATTCTGTAGGCCAAGCATCTAAAAGGCAGGTCGCCATCTCATTTTGATAGAATTCACTAATGCGCACCTGAGCATGAGCTCTGGGCTCGGCAAGAGGAGCAAACATGGCATCTGTGTCAACTCTAACAAAACTTGCAGTGGTACCAGTGAGATCAGTTACTGTTATTTCTCCAGGAATGAGCACATCAATGCAATGTGGACATTTCCTCAACTGCAGATCCTGTATTAAAGGATATTGTGATGTTTCAGTTTTGACAGTACTTTCCAAGGCACTCCGTACTGCATTTCATAAAGGGCCAGGGCATAGTGTGTTATACATGTGATGATTCCCCTACCCCTGAATATGGTGTGGTGTGAGTAGCCTCCCTACACAAACCATGGACGAAAGCATCATAAGGTGGGTGGGGCCAACTGCCCACTTTGATGTCCCTCAACCCATCTTAAGGATCGGGCTGGGGAATTAGTCACATTGCTTAGTAAGGGACAGGGTCTTAAACTTGATTCAGGGTTGCAGTGCAGCCGATTGCCAATATAGATCCCGTGGAGCTTTGGTGTTTTGATCAGACGTTTTCAGTCCAGAGCTCATGAGGTCTGCCTTGTTTTATATAACTTGCAATGTTGCAAATGTTTTCTATAGAAGAGCGAGGTACAGATCATTACAGTAGACCATACTCAAAATAACCAGCATGTAGGTGATTAGGACTTTACTTTTTTTTTTACAAACGTCTGATTGAGCAGGTAGAGCAGGCTGTGGCATTTATCTGCTCACACTCACTGAGACTTGTGGTAAGAATGAGGTGTCCTGGTGAAAGTTGCTGCCAGGTTTCCTAACGTCATAGGCAACGTGTGGGGCTGGGCCCAGGTCAGAAAGCCAGATAAAGGGGAATCGTTGCTGTTAGCCCCTGATGGAATTAGGGAGAAGAGTAAGAGCTCTGTTTTTTCCAGCATTAAACCATAGATGGATTTCTGATTTCCAGGCTTGAATCGCAGCCAGGCATGTTGTGGTGTTGCTGGTGAAGTCTGGGATTTTGTTTATTGGCATAGATTCTCAGTTGGGTATTGTTGGCATTTAAATTGAAGATAAAGTAGAAGTGGTCAAGAAGGGATGCAAGTTGATATGTGTAAACATTGGTAGTTCATGTTGAGAGTAAACACTGTGAATCCCCTAAGGATTAGGAGAAAGGCTAAGACGTGAACTCCCCCCAACTTATGCTGGCATAGTCGTCTTCTAAGAGGCATGCAATCGTCTATAGGGTAGTGCTTCCAGGCTTACAGGATACTTCAATCTAGACAGCAGAAGAACATGATCCACTGTAACATAGGCTGGCAAGAAGTCGAACAGGATCAATTTCATATGTTTGTTATAATATAAGCTATGTAGGGTGTCTTCTCTGCTGTTCACTTGGTACGGGCTCAAAAGCTCCTTTCATAAAGTTTGTTATTAAAAAATAATGTGTTTCACTTCATACAGTCTCACCAGCCCCTTTCCCAGTGTTCGGCATTCGGCATTCAATAATGGTAGGTTTCACTTTACACTGGCTCACCAGCCCCTTTCACATGGTTTGGTATTCAATAATGGTATATTTTACTTTGTACAGGATTAACAGCTCTTTGGAGTGCCCGGAGGCCCAAAGCCCTTGCAGAGCCTTACCGGGTTACTGTGCTCCACTAAGCGGCTTCCCTTCTGCCTGGGAAAATCAACTCGCCCTTACTTCCCGGGACGCCAGCCTCTGGCTCTGCTTCCGTGATGCCTGCATTCTGCTTTCCCACACAGAGGTCTCCCGGTCCTATTTGTTCCACTCGGCAGGACTACTGGGATTCTCTGCAGCATCTCAGCGTCTCGGCTTCTTCCCTTTCATCATGGCCACTTCCTGGTCTTCTCCTTGCTCGGTTCCACCTGTACCGCTTGTACTTCTCGTACCTCTCTCTTGACACTTCTGACTTCCAGCTGTTTACTCTTGTCCATTCACAATGGGCTTCAGGTAAAAAAATATTTCCAATTTGACCTTATTCAGGTCTGTTAGTCATCATCATAACTTTTATTTTAGTTAATCAACCATAAAAGTACATACTAATAAAAAGACAATGAATTCATGATTAAAATCAGCACGGCTAGTTTAACAATCCAAAATGTAGGATAAGAAAACTTATAAAATCAAGAATAGATATTCACTGCAAAGTGCAGGTGCTTTTCAAAGATAAGACACAATTTGCATCCGGTTTACAATGAGAGGTGAATTAGGCTGGAGCATGGACTGCAACCATTACAATCGTAACAAAACGTGGACTGAGTGGTGTGAAATTAACAAATTCCATTGGGTCAAGTCTAACGATAAAACCAGAGAGGAGAGTCAATAGCTTGCAGCCTCATCTGCGTGGCATCAGTGTTCTAATTTGGCGCATTGCTATTGCGCTCAGGTTTACACTCTGAGTAGCCAACCTCTATGGATGTAATGTGCCACTGCACGAACAACATGAAATTTTGAAAACCGGCTCAAATATTTTACAGCACTGTGTCGGCCTCTCTAATTATTGGCATCAAATACATTTTTCTTGGCTGACCTACTACAAAACAACAGGAAGTGCAAAACTGTCTCAATACCCTCCCCACATAGAGGGCATATGCTCGTATTAGTAGGTAGACAATTTTGAGTGAAAGAGGCGAAGGGAAGGATCCCTAAACGGAGGGATAGATACAAAGACTTTTCATAGGCTGTATACATTTCATCAAGGTATGGTTTGTACCCCAGTTGACACTTCTGATCGAGATAACCAAAGTGAAGTTTCAATCATGAGGCATCGACCAGGAAGCAATCGTTACTTCTCTGCTTGATCTTTCTCTTGATACTCTCCATCATAGAAGCCTTGCAGCAGCATGATACTGCCACAAGTCGATCAGGTCAAGATACCGAAATATGATCCTGACATGAGATGCCCAAAATAGACTCCTGCCACCCACCGTGCCTATTAGTGTGACATGCCTGACCTTGCTTCTTTATCACAGTACCAGAGTGGTACTTACAATAGGAGATCTGCATTACTCCTAGTTGTCGCTTCTTCTTCTCAGTACTTAAAGGAAAGTCATAGGGGATAATGGACTGAGACTGACAATAGCCCATAAAGGCTAAGAGAGGGGAGGATAGATTAGTACTCGGAAAAGGGGGATACCATGTCTCACCTTCAGGTACCCTTTCTCCAGTCCTCAAGGACGCTCTACCCAGGGGATCCCCCTCGCTTGTGCCCCCCCAATTTTGGGATCCAAAAGTGATGACCCTTTCTTGGCCACCTCAATAGGAGATCCCCCGGAAGTAGATGTGAGAGCACCTTCAGGTTTCTCACAGGGGGTAGAGAGATACAACAAAACAATTGTGAGTATCTTAAAGAACTTAGTGACACACTCCAGACCCAGTGTGGACATTCAATTACAGGGGAAAGGATGGCAGATTAATTCAATGTTATCCTCAGCGCTTATACGTGGTTAATAAAGTAGCACAAAGGCTGCAGGTATCTGTGGGGTGTGGGTATACTGCCAATATACTAACACTGTACAGAAGCAGTTCACAAACAAGGTCCCAGTGACAATGCGCCAATTAGTGCGAGAGTTGAATTTCAATTTGGTGTTTATTTGAAGAATACGACAGGCTGACACGTGTTTCGAGCTTTCCTAGCTCTTCATCTGAGGCTGATATATCACATGAATTGGTATAGATGAGGAAATTACACAAATTATATTACAAGTCGAACAAAGTAGATAGAGTTATATATCAATAACAGGCAACACATGGGGTCACAACACGGGGCAGTTCACCAAGAAAGGGCAAATAAGATCAGAGATAATTAAATATCACATTTGATATGTCATTGAATATCAGATCATACAGGTGGGGCAAACCAATTTCACAAAACAGAAAAACAGAGGAGAGAAACAGAGGTTTTGAGAAACAGAAAATAGAAATGGAACAACAGCATTAGTGTTAATGCAATTAGCCGCTCCTGGGCACATATTATTACACAACCTGTTCATCATCAATATAGATACTTAATCAAATAGGTTTGCTTATCCAGCCATTATCTCCTTTTGCAAATTGCCATTCACTCTGGGCACAATTAGTTTATTCTGTATCTCTTATATTTTCCTTACCTCAGATTTCGCTTCACTTGCGAAGCATTAGAGGTATGTCAAGTTTTCTTCTTCTAACGCAAAGAATTTTAGACTATATGCCCAAGTCTAACCTACCAAATGGTTAACCTATTACAGTTGAATGCACAACAGGCAACCTTTGCCATATACAGAATTGGACCATTGATTCCCATATAAAAGGTATATACCCCAACCAAATTTTGTTACCCCTACATTTTTGGCAAAATGTGTTTCTTTTGGTCGCGCCAGCCTATTGGCATTAACACTAATGCTATTGTTCCATTTATATTTTTTGTTTCCCCCAACCCTTGTTTCTCTCCTCTGTTTTTCTGTTTTGTGAAATTGGTTTACTCCACCTGTATGATCTGATATTCAATGACATATCAAATGTGATATTTAATTTTCTCTGATCTTATTTCCCCTTTTTTGGTGAACTGCCCCGTGTTGTGACCCCATGTGTTGCCTTTTATTGATACATATATATATGTTTATCTACTTTGTTCAACTTGTAATATAATTTGTGTAATGTCCTCATCTATACCAATTGATGTGATATATCAGCCTCAGATGAAGAGCTAGGAAAGCTCGAAACACGTGTCAGGCTGTCGTATTGTTCAAATAAACACCAAATTGTAATTCAACTCTCGCACTAATTGGCGTAGTGTCACTGGGATCTTGTTTGTTAACGACATCCAATTACGGCTTGTCCTGATGGCTATTAGGTCTACGCCATCTCCTGCAACAACGATTTCTCCATTTGAGCTCATGCCTGGCTTGCAAAATGGTGTTACCTCAGCATCTGCTCTACCGAATTCAGAAGCAGACACTGATAAATGCGTCCACTACTCATGAGCACATTGAAAATTTAAGGAAGCCCCTCCAGCATGCTTTTGCTTATGCTCAGTGCAATTTAGAAAAGTCGGCTGACGGAAGGAAGACCTAATATTACTTAAAGCCCACCAACAAAGGGTATGAAGTAGGGGACAAGGTTTACCTGTACAATTTACAAAGGGATCCGGCCAAGGAGCAGAACTTTCTTCCTTCTTGGTGTAGTGCCTTTGAAATTGTAGATAAAACATCACCTGTTGCCTACAAGATCTGCATCCCAAAAGAAGAACAGATAGAAGAAAAATGGGTCCACTTCAATCAGTTGAAAAGATGTCATCCCAGACACGCTATACGGCTGATTGAGGAGCCAAATGAAAGCCGCTCAGAGAAATAATCCCATTTGTGAAAAACCTGATGGGGAATTATAACAGGTGAGTAGTTTAATTAATATCCTTTGGAAATGTAGAAAAAAAATGTTAAAGCAATGTTTTCAAATGTTGTGTCTAGTTGTATGCAATGTTGTCCTCTTTTCAATGGATGTGTTGAAATGTGATGTCTATTCTATGTAAATATGTTCTCTCAAATGCAATGTCAATCTTCCGGGGAAATGTGGTGTGCAAAAAGTACTGAACCTCTTTTTCTTTCTATTTCAGATAAGGTTGAGGCAAAAGGGGAGTCATGGGAGGACCCTTGGGACCCTGAAAGAAGGAAGAAAGGGGGTGCCATGCCACCCGCCCCCAACTCAAAGATGGAAGGGGGGGCTGGAGTGCCCACTCCCGGAAGGAAAGGAAGAAAGGGAGTCCTGTGCTACACACCCCCAACCCAGAGACACAAGGGAAGACTGGAACGCTCACTCCCTAATGAAGGAAGTGGAGCCGGACAGGCTCCAACCAAAAATAATTTATGAAATAAAAGGAAAAGGCGTCGGATGAAAACCCCCCTCTGCTTTGCTCTGCCCCACAAAACAATCAAGGAAGAACATGAGGGGTGGGGCATGTAGAGTGTAATCAAAGACCCCCAAACCAACGTAACTGAAGGTCCATGTGAAAAACCCTACCTGTCATTATCAAAGGAAAAGCAGCATTTTAATTCACAAAGGCTGAAGAAATTCAAAGGTCCCTTTCACATGAAAAACAGGATTGTTAAACACTGACACCATAATGGCTTTGCACATGTGTTTGCAAGTTAAAGCTAGACATGAGAAAAATGTTCCCCTGCCAACATAATGATGTCAGAGAAAAGACATGGTGCGTGTAAACAAGATGAAATGTATATAATGCTTCACATGAAAAATACCGTCAACAAGGGGAATTAAAAACGTTGTTCTATGGGTCACATGAAGATTTCATTTAGGCCCAAGGCAGACCCTTTTTGCTTTGTGATGGACAAACTTAACAAAGAAACTCCCCCACTGCTAGCCTGGCTTTTACACCCCTACCCCCAGCTATTTACAAATGCTATAAAATGTGTCTGCAAAGAGATGTTGAAAACAGACTGTCCCCTAGATTTGGTGTCTTTGAAAATAAAGTTATGAGCAGGCCAAATGCTCTGGCTGGTGCATGTCCGGAAAGCATGGGGGAGGTGTGAACATAGGGGCTATAATCAAGGCTGAACTATGGAAAGAAAAGAATACAGGAAAATAGAAGCTTTATAGATCAAAAGGTGCTGCCCTTCAGATAAGAAGGCAGGATGCCAGATGTCTGCAGTGGGGATCTCTGTGTAACAAATCCCCACATTTATGATCTGCACCCTACACCTCAAACAACAAAGACTAATAGAAACACTGGCTCAGACAGGCAAATGGTGCTGGAGACAGGAGGATGCCAATTTGCATATCCCAAAGATTTGCTATTAATTGAAAAGGACTATCATTTAGGCCTTTTTCTCAGCAACCATAAATTATACTTTCTTGAAATATGTTTCATTTTTTAGATAATTTCCAAGCGATCCTGGTGATATAAAATTCATCTACCTGCGACTCGAGGAACTGTAATGGCCATCTAAAATGGGTTTCTGGCTGATCCAAAAATTTTCCAAATGTGAGAGTTGGTGTGTTGGTGGAGTGTAAGGTTGGGAATATGGGTAAATAAATTACATGTCACTAACTATTAAACTTTTTGTAAAAACTGCCGAAAATTGCCAAACAGCTGTGCAACATGGTGTGGACCGAGCTGTTTTATTCAATTCACCGTGATTAGCTGAATCGGCAAATATATATATTATGGCAGTTACTAGTAAATCACAAAGTTGTTGATACAAAACTAGTTTTTGCCAAAAATGTGAAATGAGAACACATGGGGATTACAAATGGGAATTGCCATATGTCTGCTCCAGCCTCCTAAACCAATCCTGAGAGATGGGTTAGATTTGGAAGGAGAGAGAAGGGTAACTGTACAATCCTGTTTGCAATAACTCTTGCAGGGTACTCCCCAATATCATAAACTTGATGGTGTCATCAATTGTATATAAGGTGGAAGCACTATGAAGAAGGGAGAGAGCTGCTGAAACTTACCATCTGACAGCGTCAAGGAATCACCAAAGGAGATTGCGTCTGGGTGGAGCTGTCTATTGCTAGGAAGGCCTTTAAAAGCTGACTGGACTCTATGGTGAAGAGTTGGGGACCATGCTCGAGAGGGGAGTGACCAGACACCTGCCATGTCCTTCCAGAGGGTCCTGACAGGCAGCGGGCTTTCCTGAAGTTTAAACAGAGGTTTTCTATGTAAGTAGAATTGAACCCTCTGAAGCCAAAAGGTAGGTGGGGGGTGGGGGTTCTGCTGGCCTTATATCCCTTCCCTTTATAGTTGGCTCAGGGGGCGGGGGGCAAAACTGTGTAGCTCCTTAGCCTATTTAACTAAAAAATATTAATTTAATTAATTCACCTTGGCAGAACCATGGTGATTGTTTGTTAAAATTCAAAATTAACAAAGCTCATTCACGGTGTGCGCTGAAACTATAGACTGTAATTTTATTGGACAATCTTTATGTTCAGCTTCCCCGACACAGGCCTTTAAGCAGAGGGGGGTCTGAAATCCAAAATTCTCAAATAATCCCAGGTTTTCTGTAAGACTTTCCAACACAGACCAAAGTAGGGGGGAGGGGTCTATAAAATTAACTGCTAAATCCCCCTGTTTTTATTTTAAAGTGAAAGTGTGGGTGAAATCATAATTGCCATATATATGCACACATTTGTAAAACTAAACTGCTATCCTTTTAAGCATGTAACAAAATCGAAATTGCACAGCATTTCATAGGTAATTGTTTTTACGTAATTGTTTATTGGTCCGTTTAATTATTTCTTGAAGTGAAATTAGTAGAAAGTAAAGAATTGTTATTTGTGTTCTTTTCAGCCCATTTCTGTGATTTATTTATGTTGAGAGAAGGTTATTGTGTTGTGCCACAGATAATGTGGTGTTTGACATTTTAGAAACATTTTTTTAACATCTAATTCAAATAAGTATAAATATATTTCCAGTACACCGGCCTGGTTCTTGGCTCATGGGTAGCTCAGGGGGAAGGGTCCAAGGGGTATTAGATGAATTGGACATAGGGCTGAATAAAAGAACTGACATTAACCCTTGTATGGTGTGATATCTAGATTGGGGAGAGAAGGAACCCCCTGTGTTGAGGGTTTCCTCTCAATTAACCGTTACAGTGGCACAGCTGAGGGAGCTGCACAACCAAGCAATGGACAAAGGAGACCAGAAATGAGCAGCAGCAAGCTAGGAGAGACAGGGAAAGCCAGAGTAAAAATGAGAGGAAAGAGAGTGCAGAAGCAGCGAGTAATGTCCGACAAAGGACAGCTAGACAGAATTGTGAATTTCCAGGAAACTACCAACAGAGTGTTCAGAATTCGCCAGAATCCCAGAATGCTGATTGACAAGGGTGAACAAAAGATTCCTAAGGGTATGCGAACAAGAATTTATTACCTATGTGCGAGACGGTGTGGTGTGAAATTATGAGTCCCCACGTGTGCCACGAGTCAAAGAAGTTTGCCAAGCACTGTTTTAACCAATCAAAATAAGTTACAATGGATGTAAGCTTTAATGAACAACAATAAAGACTCTTGGTTACAGTAAACTTGGTTGTGGTCCTTTTTGGCTTAAGTCTAATGGGCCTGTTCCTTTGCTTGTCTCCCATTTACCTGCAATCGCACTACTAATCCATGAACACCCATCAGTGGTAAACATTCTAGGCATATGCAGCACTGGTCTTTATACTGAAGCCTTCGCCTCACTTATAAGCTCCCCAACTTTAAGGACAGCACAAGTGCAGCAGAGGTTCCGGATGGACACGGATCCAGACAACACAACCCCATGAGTCAATTTCATATGGAACAACGCTCCGTGGCAAAGCCAACCACTGTGTCAAACCCCCCAAAACACGTGGCATAGTAACAAATAAAGAAAGCAGATGGGTGTTGAGGTTTCTTCCACTCATTCGTCCTGCTGAAGTCTACACCAAACTAATTGAATTTAAAATCTTCTCATCCAGCCTTTTGTGGGCTTAACAAAACAGTCAAATCTGCACTCATGTCAACGACAACCAGTTACAGCAGCATTGTTATTACTGTTGAATAACAGAAAAGACACAAAGTGGCATTCCTCACAAAACACATCATGCGGGAGATGAAACTTGCAGACAGGAACTGTGGCAGCTCCCTAATGCTCTGCTTTCATTTCTAATGTCAGTCATACATACTCCAGTGTGTATGCCTATGTATATGAGAGTTTATTAACACATTTTACAATAGTGAGATCATGTTCATCCATTCCATATTTTTTTCATACAAGTAAAGTTTACAGTTTTCTTTCCCTTGTTCCAAACCCATCTGTGTCAACTGATTCAGCTGGGTAATTCATGATAATGATCTTAAGTCACTGTTCACGAATGGAATGGCTGTGCACTTCTGGTTAACAATGGTGCAGGATCAGTGAAGGACATCTGCCAACGTAGAAGTGCAGCACCTTAAACAGTTTGATGGCTACACAAAGAGGCTTGAGACAGGTACAGCAAAAGAAAACTTAAAGGGGTGACACAATGACCTTTTCACAAGAGACACCAATGGCGACAGCCTTCAACAGATGGGCACACATAAGGAAGATTGTGTGTACTGTGGTAGGGCAGACATGCTCCTTATAACAGACGAGAATGTTCAGGCTTCTTGGAAGTGTTGCAGGCCAGCCACTCTACCATGGAACAAGTAGCTCTGTGGCTATTTTCCAATTACCAATGGAAACTGGGGACATGGCTTAAGCTTAACTCTTTCATAGAGCGACTAAAGGTCAACGACAAACGCATGAAAAATCAAGCTCTGTCTGCAGGCAAAATACTGCCGGACATGTACGAAGAAATCTCTGAAGACTCATCACAAGAAAACTCAGACACAGCTTTCAAACCTGACTCTATTATCTCATCAGCATCACAATCATATGACCACATTTCAAACAATTCTATTAGCTCACGAACAACAAGCAAAACCGATTGCACATTTCCATCATTTGTCAATCCGTTACAGCAAAACCAAATCTACGAAATTCATATTGAAAATAAAACCAACAGATCTGAACCACTTATACTCAGAACTAACACCCTCTGCCTTTTTGGAGCGATTCCGCAACTACAAAAAATAACAACAAAAAAATTCGACCTAATCACTTTCAAAGACGATAAGCATTTAGACAGGATCATTGCTGAACTTTCCGACCCAAATGACCAAGAACTGATTGTATCAAAGCGTGCCCAGCTTCTTAAACTTGGCTTTAACTGCTGGGCATCTACTTCAACAAGAAAATACCAATCAAGGACGCTGATGAGCAACCACACCCATGATCACACAAGAACTGTTGCTACTCGGACTCACGCTCAACAACCGGAAGAATGGAACAGAACAGAACGATCATTCAAAAGAATCTATGACTTTGAAATCTCAATTACAGAAACCGTATCTCCAAGAATTTCACTTGACTCCCAATCATAACAATCACTGAAACCAGATCTCATAAGGTCACTCTGCTCATGGAACACTAGAGGAAACTTGCATTTGTTCACCCATCCCTCAACTGATCTAGAAAACGATCAAATCATATGTCTGCAAGAGACTTGGATCAGCGAAACGCCAGCGTGCGATGGATTTCTCACTTTTCTCAAGCCTGCAATAGTCAAAAAACAAGGAAGACCAGCATCAGGTCTGCTCACTCTAATCAAAATAAACCCCCAATGGACAGTACTGACCAGTGAAAACATCAATCCCTGGATTCAATTAACAATAATGAAGACGATGGAAAACCACAAAACACAAAAAAACGATGAAACAAGAATTGCAATATTAAATCTATACTGGAACCCCGCAGCTATAACAACTGAAGCATTCATTGACGGAGTATTCATCACAATTGACAAACTAGCTGGAACTCACTACCATCTAGAAATAATACTCTGCTGGGACCTCAACATTAACTTATTCACACAGGATGGTACTCCCCGAACCCAAACTCAACTCTCACCAAAAGCAACCAGATGGATGAAGGAAATTCACACCCGGGACCTCATCCTCCTAAATCATGCAAGGAACAACCCCACTTCGTACGTGCCAACATGGAACAGAGGATCCTCATCTGCAATCATCAATTACATATTCCTCTCATAAACCCTGCATGAATCGGTCAAGTCAGCACAAACGCTAGTCTCAGACAAAAGTGACCACAATAAACTAACAGTGTACTCACACCCCATCACCAAACAAGACATAACCGTGACAGCATGTGCAGCAGAACTCGATGGAACATCTTCAAGGCTCCACATTCCACAAGCAGCGATAGCCCATCTTCCGACAAAACTTCATGCCTCAAACAAGACAGACCTTGAAAAACTGAATTACGAGTGGATCCTGCTACCTTTCCAACGAACATCCAAAAACCGACCACAAAAACTCCACCTCCACACCTACAACCAGGAAAT
Source organism: Ambystoma mexicanum (assembly GCF_040938575.1). NCBI lineage: Eukaryota > Metazoa > Chordata > Amphibia > Caudata > Ambystomatidae > Ambystoma > Ambystoma mexicanum. The sequence continues at coordinate 314,746,364 of NC_090934.1, read as the reverse complement.
AGCCGAAAAGAAAAAATCCCTGGTGAAATCGCTTAGACAGATGAAGAAAACAAAAACTCCAGAAAACATTCTGCAGATCTCAAAATTGAAACAATCATATAACAACTGGAATAAATCTCAACAGAAAATCCTTCTTCAAACAGATGCAGAAACCATAATGAAGACATATAACTCAAACAACACAAGAGAGCTCTGGAATCTCCTGAATAATAACTCCCAAAAACAGCACAAGCTAATGGATAACGTACCGCAACAAATGTGGATTACATATTTTTCAAACATCTATGCAGCAAGACCAACCCAACTCGAAGAAGAAACAAATAACGATAAAACGAAATGGACAGTAAACGTCACATAGGACGACTTGGTATCTATGATTCAAAATCTAAATATATCGAGAGCACCTGGTCCTGATGGACTCTCAAATGCCGTACTCAAGCAAGATCCACTGGCATGGGTAAACTTCATGTGCCAGATAATATCTATCAGAAACACACTCAACCAAATTCCAACTTCTTGGAGATCAGCTACAATCGTCCCTATTCACAAACGAGGACCGCGTGACCAACCACAGAATTTCCGTCCAATCGCCCTATTGGACCCGCTTGGAAAACTTTTTGCAGCAACACTATTGAGACAACTAACGTCTTGGGCCACATACAATGGTTGAATATTAACACGGCAAATGGGCTTTACTGCCAACATTGGAACCAATATCAATCTAATACTATTGCACCTGATCAAGCACGAAGCCATTAACAACAAGACCACCATATATACTGCATTCATCGACCTGAAAATGGCCTTCGATGCGATATCATGGCATAAGTTATGGGCAAAACTCAAAACATAGAATTGCCCCCCGCACATTCTGGAATCTATAATCCTACTCTACTCAGAAACTTCAATAAAAGTGAGACTTACAAAACAAGGTGCAACCACCAAACCGATTACCACATCAAATGGCTTAAAACAATGGTGCCCTCTAGCAGCAACCCTTTACAACCTGTTTACATCAGACATTGAACAGCACCTGATTAGTAGCCAAACTAAATCCGCCGAAAATAAATTCAACACCTGTTCCTGTTATGGCATACGCCGATGATATTATCTTGCTCGACAAAACCTCTTCTGGATTGCAAGCTGCCTTGACATCACTAAGCAACTACACGAACTACAACAAACTTACAATTAACATCTCAAAAACAAAGACTATGACTCTAACCAAACAACAATCAACTGCAAGAAACCAATCAACATTCAATATCAATGGAACTCAACTAGAAAACGTGACAACATTCAAATATCTCGGCATATTAATCAACCAATCCAAGACAGAAGAACAATGGCTGGATAAAGTGGAACAAAAGGCACATACACTGGCACGCCAAGGATACATTCTCCACAGGAAATATGGAAAATTCTCATTCAAACCAATCATTGCCTATTACAGACTAAAATACATTCCGATAATAACCTATGGAACAGAAGCAATGATGAATACCGAAAAAGTTAACTTGTATGAAATTTGAGTCAACCTTTTGGCGCAAGATTCTCCACCTTCCACACTTGTATCCTATGCCGAGAATACGTTATGAACTCGCAACTCAATCTATTGGATCCATTGTATGCTGGACAAGATTAGACATCTATCGAAAAATACTATCGGACGAGAAAACTCCTGCAATTCAAATTCTGAAAACCCAAGCAAACACCTTTAACAACACGGTGCTAGAAAATTGGAAAAAATCTATCATCTAAGAAATGGTACAGGAAGAGATATTTGAGGAACTCCTAATTATGCATCCTCAACATGCCAAAACTAAACTCTTACAGAATGATTGGATCAAAACCATCCAAATGAAAAACAGCTACAAACAGACCCTTCAATGTAATAAAGACAACAGAAAAATACACGAACCACCACCGTATCTTCTATTATTCCCAGACCAAACCATCAGGTCAACATTTCTAAGAGTCCGTCTGAACATTTTACCAACAAAATTGCATCTTGCAATAACTAAACAGATTGACAGATCACAAAACTACTGCCGATTCTGCAAAGGTGAAACACCACCGGAAACCATATTCCACTTGGTCATTGAATGTCAGTTGCTCGCACCGCAACGCAAACAATTTGGCACCCATTTCGATCTTGCATCGCAACAAATGAACACAGAAGAAAGATGGGCTGCCATCCTCAGTGGAAAAAACAACAAATATATATACACATTTTCCCTGTTCCTGTCCAGCATCCTTGAACTCAACGGAAGAAGCGCCTGAACCATCCCCCAAGACTCTCTCTTTTTTATTTATTTATTTTTTCTCTTCCCACTTTTTGATCATGACGAAGCGAATTCACAATGATGGAAAAGTTTGAAACCAACCTAAAACATCAACAACAAAAAAAACAATACTGCCATATATGTAGATGTTCCCCAACAACACATTGAAATGTAGGTGAACTTTTTCCAACACTACAGTGCAATGCATGTAACATTTCCCCAACAATACACTTCAGTACACGTAATATGTACACCAACAGTACACAGAAATGCACGCAGCCTTTACACAACAACAGCAATGCATATAGCCTTTCCACGCCACTTCAATGCATGTAGTGTTTCCCAAACACAAACTGCAATATATACAGACTTTCCCCACGAACACACACAGATATATGTAGCCACCATCACCACCCCCCATCAGCACACCTGAAATGTCTGCATCCATTTCCCAACAAGCTGCAATGCATGCAAGCTAACCCCATTTCCCCCAAAAAACAAACTGGAATGTATGGAACCTTTTACCAAAAACACACTATTGTATGCACCCTTTCCCTGACAACACGCTGCGATGCACGTGGCCTTTTCCGAGCACCACACTTCAGTACAGTTAGCCTTTGCCCAACAACACACTATATGCAGTTTCCCTAACACCATATGGCAATTTAGACGCGATCAGGACAGGGGAAGAAAGCATCATTGTGATGTGGCAGTGATAGTGTTAAAAGCTCTAGGCCAGATGCGGATACCTCAGGCCCTGTATAATCTTCTTATAGTCCCCAGGTGCTTCAGTGACATCAGCACACCGAGGTAATACGTCCAAATGCATTGATCAGATAGCTAGATCACAATATTGTATTCTTCATTGCATTGTGGTTTGCATCAGATACTTTGCAAAACCAATTGCCAGTGTCAGACAAAATATGCAATAAAGGCAAAATAACAAATGCATAGTTCCACTAGCACGTCACAATATCGAATCCCAACAGGACCAACGCAACCGTCTGTCCTTCCGAGCTTTGTAAGTGCAGAATTATGCATGTTTACCCCCCTGGCATGGAGTTTTTGAACATTTCAGGGGGTGGGGGGCGGATCATGGTTACTTGTTGTGAAGCACTTGGCACTTGATTTCCCCCCAAAGCACTGGAACAATTCGAGGGAGTGAGTGTCTGTGTTCGAATCGTCCGTAGAGCACTGATGGGTTTAAATTAGGCAACAGTCGTACCTGGTGTGTCTACTGTACAATAACACGGAATCAATCGTTGAAAAAGCAATATATAAACAGACATTAGTAACAGGGCGCAAAGGGATGCAGACACGTGGCCCTTCGTTCAAGTTCAACTGCCAATGGCCAGACAAGCGGTCACCTCTGAAGGACACAAAGCAACAGCAAAAACCACACACGGAAGCCCTCCCCGCGAGCCTCTGGATGTCAACACAGCAGTAGCGGCAGCGTCAGCAGCGGCAGCAGCAGCACCGAGAAAGCCTTACCTTGCTTTGTCTTGCGAAGGCAGGCGCTGTCTGTTCTCACTGCTGCCGGGCTGCGCTGGCAGTTGTTTTCCTTGCAAAATAGCTTATCCTCATTTGGTCTCTTCAGCACCTGATTAAAAAAAAAAAAAAAAGGAGATCGGTCATCCGTTTATGGAAGGAAGCAATAAGCCCGCATTCACAGTACATACACCGCGTGGATACAGATGTAGAGGGGCCATACAGGAGATGCTTGGTAACCGTGGAGGCAGCGGCCAGTGAGGAGAAACGATGGCCCTCTCTGCTGCTCCTCAGAATACCCTCAAACCCCGGCGATTGGCATGGAGAGCAGAACGGTCATCGCCCTTCATTGCCTTTACCGGCCTTCCGACAAAAGCCTGCTGCTGAAACGTGGCTAAAGAATTCACTTTGGAGGCACAGCATCTCACCCATCTCCATGTGCGAATGTGCAAAGCTGGCTGGCACTATCGGCACATCCCCCATGTGCGAATGTGCAAAGCTGACTGACAGTATCTGCAAGACATCTCCATGTGGGAATGTGCAAAGCTTAGCTGGCTGGCAGTATCGGCACAGCATCTCACCCATCTCCATGTGCGAATGTGCAAAGCTGGCTGGTACTATCGGCACATCCCCATGTGCGAATGTGCAAAGCTGGCTGGCAGTATCTGCACGACATCTCCATGTGCGAATGTGCAAAGCTAAGCTGGCTGGCAGTATCGGCACAGCATCTCACCCATCTCCATGTGCAAAGCTAAGCTGGCTGGCAGTATCGGCACAGCATCTCACCCAGCCCCATGTGCGAATGTGCAAAGCTGGCTGGCAGTATCTGCACGACATTTCCATGTGCGAATGTGCAAAGCTAAGCTGGCTGGCAGTATCGGCACAGCATCTCACCCATCTCCATGTGCAAAGCTAAGCTGGCTGGCAGTATCGGCACAGCATCTCACCCATCTCCATGTGCGAATGTGCAAAGCTGGCTGGCAGTATCGGCACAGCATCTCACCCATCTCCATGTGCAGTGCCTTGAACTGTAATATTTCCCCTTAAGGTCCTGGGCCATTCTACTACACAAAGAGCTTCCAGAGTGGTGATGACATGTCCCTCGTAAAAAAGCACCCGGACGAAATAGGCTTGCTTGGCGAACCCCATTCACCCAATCACTTTATGAGTGAGGGTGTTTGCAGATGTACTACGCAACTCTGCAAAATAAGGGCGCATTCGGTTAACAAGTCTTGTGGACCAGCTGAGGGACCTGATGACCCAATTCCGTAAAATTGCTCAGCGAGTAGAGTGCTTGTTGCTACACAGAGCTGTATCCAACGTTCAGTCACATGTTCGAATCGCGGCAAAGTCCGCACACCCGAATCCTTCTACCGAGGTCGAAAATGTAGCCGGGTAAGCGTAGCCATTATTATATAGCACTTATAAATTAGAGGACCGAGCATGCAGCTCGTCAATAACATTCGGTTTGTTTTATTCAAATGCGGTCACGTGACTCATGGCAAAGAGTAATACTATTATCATCATTGGTCACATTGCGATCGGGTATAAACACCAAAAAACAGCATTGGGAGCTGCCTAAAAAAGGACCTTTTTACATCACATGTACCACAGTTTTACAAACATCGCCTCCCACGCGCAGGATGGGAACACTGCAGCCACGCACACACGCAATTATCAATATTTCACTCTGTGACAGTCCAACGTGTCTGAGGGAGAGACGCTGTCATTGGCAACATCTCGCCAGCGTGCAACTGCAGCCGAAACTCCCAGAAAGCCTGCAGCATAACTCTGCCCTGTAACCTGCACCTGCGAGGGCTGCAAGGTGGGCATGTCGATGCTTATTGGTCATGCCTTTGAAAGCCGCCGTTTACTCGGTGAACAACGGGAATATGTACTGTTCTTAGAATGATGCATATATTACACACTCACAAATAAGAGGATAGGGTCAAGATGCTAAACTCGTGCTGCTGTGACATGTATAATCTACCGGCAGGTCACAGGTGCAACCCCAGAAGGGTCGAGTTAACCTTTCATCGTTCCAAACTGAGTAACGTAGCGTTTGGTAATAGGCACACCTGTTATTTACAGCGCCTAGAACCTGCAAAGAAACAGCGGTAAACATGCTTGGGGCGGGGGGAGGCGTTAACATTATGTATACGCAAATCTCAAAACACATCACCTGGTAGTCTAGCGGATTTAAGCCACCACGACACATTATTTTACAAAGCAGTGCATTTTGGTAAGAGTTGGGACGTGGGGATGCGTACACCCGACGTGACCTTAAAATGCTGCAAGGAGAGGTGCACAAGATTGGAGTCGCTTTCTTTGTTCCAAACAAGCGATGCAGGGAGCAGCGCCACCGCCGTGCTGTGGTGCCGTGCACACCGCACGTTGCCGGGCCGGCACCGAGCAGAATGAAGGCGCGCATGGGACGCAAGACAAAAGGAGCGGGGTGCTGTATCTCAGATGTCAGCGCTGCAGAAGCATAAGGATGTGGTCCATGCCTGTCCCCCTGAAGCCCTCACCTGCTCCCAGGCCAGGTCTCACCTGAGCAGCAGCAGCGGCCGCAGCATCGCCGGGGTCCTGTGCCGGAGTATCCTCTGCCTGGTGCGCCGTGGTGCAGCCCGTAGCATCCTCCTACGGGCTGCATGGCCCTTTAGCTGTCGGCCCTGCCACACGAGCCATGGAGGCAGAGCATCTCTCTCTTCCCTCCCTCTCAGCGTAGGGAGACACACGCCGCCCCTTCTCGGGCTCTTTAGCAGAAAATCATCATATTTCATGTGCTACCGCTCCGGCGTGCTGGCCGCAGAGCCGATTGGCTGGGCACTGGCAGCCAGGAAATGTCAACAGCGGCAGAGCATCGGTGCTGGCTCTCCAGCTTGCAGTCCCGGCAGACTAGGCGCTGCGGGATGCAGGGAGACGGTGCCGCCTTACTCCCTGTCCCCGCTCTCTCCCGAACACACAGCTGGCTCCCAGGCTGCTCGCTGGCTGCGCTTCCTGCTTTTCTACCAGCTACAGGCAAGGGAGGTGAACGTCACCGTCACTGCCAATGCAGCAACTTGACGGGAGCATGACTATCCGATGGAATGATGGATGGGTGAATGAATTAATCAAAGTGACCACTGTCATTATAATAGCTCCGTGGAACAGATGTCACTTTCAACACTTTGCGTTATTAACCAAGAAGAGCCACAGAGGGAAAGGAGGGAGGGTTCACATGTGTATCCTTTCCAGACCCATGCTGGAGAGCAGTAGTTAGAGGTGAGTAACGTGTTCCTTATCCAGCATGGATTCACATGCTCATGAATTTGAAAACACAGCAGTAAATATATACAAAGACGGGAGGTGGCAAGGCTGAACAGAAAAAACGCACCTATCCCTGGAACAGATTCACCTCAAGCAAACAGGTTGCTTAGCACCGCTTGCCCAACCTGGGACTCCTCCCTGGAATTCCTGTCAATGCAGTAGAATCTCCTGAAGGTGTGGGTGGGCCTCCACATAGTGGTCCTGCAGATATCGAGCAGGGGAACACCAGAGAAAAACACTGTTGTCGCAGCGATGGCTCTGGTGGAATGGGCTCTCGGCCGGCCTGGCAGTGGTCTGTTGGCCAGATAATGGTAGTGCATGATGCAGCCGGAGAGCCACCTGGAAATGGAAGCCTTACAGGGGGCCTTCCCTAGATTCACAGGTCCAAAATTCAGAAAAAGTGTAGATGTCTTACGAAAATACTTTGTACGTGCCACATAAAACGTCCGGGCACGAGCAACGTCCAGCGAATGCAATGACCTATCAGCAAGCACAAAGGGTTTGAGAAGATGAATGGCAGAAACAAAGGCTTGTTGAGATGGAATTCAGAAGAAACCTTCGGTATGAAGGTGAGTGGATACACAGCACAACCCTTGTTGAGTGGAAGGACAAGTATGGCTGCTTGTAAGCGAGGGCCTGAATCTCCCTGACCCATCTGGCCGAGGTGATGGCTACTAGGAAAGCGGTCTTCCACAAGAAAAACTTCAGTGGGGCCTTACGCATTGGTTCAAATGGAGTCCCCATGAGCTTAGTTAAAACCATGTTGCGCTCCCAAGCCGGAGCAGGAGCCTTCACTGGTGGAGAAGTTCAGAAGAGGTCTTTGAGGAACTCCTTGATGAGCCTGTGCGACCACAGTGAGGGCTTACCAGACACTGTGGTTTACTGGGAAATGGCAGCTAGATGCACCTTGATAGAAGAGTGAGCCAGTCCAGCCTTGGCCAGTGAAGCAGGTACTGAAGGAGCAGCAGAGCTGTGATTCGCAATGGCATACTCTTCTGAGTCCTGGGTATCAGGTAATAATATCCCCATATATATGGTCACCGTAAATAATATTGCCGGGAAAATGTTGTGGCGATATTATTTGGGTGACCATATATTTGGGGACAGGGGCAAACAAAAAAAAAAAATTGGGGGCTGCGGGGGTGTCCTCCGCATGTTCGATGCAATAATGTTGCTACAAAAAAAGCCAATTTTTCGGCGATATTTTTGCATGGCGATATTTTTGTGGTGACATTATTACATGGAACCGAGTCCTGCACCACACTGTGAAGCATTTCCATTTGTGGCCATAGCATGACAGCGTAGAGGAAGCTCTGACCTTGGCCATAATCTTCTTTCATTCCAGCGGCAGGGAATAAGGCCCACATTCTAGGGCTGCAGGAGCTAGGCTGTGAGGCTCAGTTACGCTGGGTCGTAGTACAGTATTGTTCAGTTTTCTCTGGAGAGATGATCAGGAAGTGGAGGCAGCTGGATGGACAGGACCACTGACAGACGGAGCAGGTCCGGGTACCAGATATGCTGCGACCAAGTCGGATCAATGAGTATCACACTGAAATGACACTGAGTGTGCAGATCACATGTAGCAGGAGCAGAATCGGAGAGCAGGCGTAAAGGGAGAGCCTGTCCCACATGAACGAGAAGGTATCCCACAGGCTCCTCGGCTAAGGGAACCTGCTCGCGAACCTCTGGCACTTGGCGTTGGTCACCACCGCAAAGAGGATGATCTGGGTTTCACCCCACTTGTGGAAGAGAAGGGATACTTGAACCTGACAAAGCTCTGACTCGTGACAGGACTGCAGATCCCTGCTGAGAGAGTCCGCAATGGTGTTCTCGGTACCCACCATGTGAAAGGGAACAAGTAACATGTCCTGAAGAATGGCCCAGTGCGACAGGGACTTAGTGTCCAGGGAGAGCATGGGGGAGCGTGTCCCGCCCTGTTTCTGGATGTAGAACATGGTGGTGGTGTTGTCTCCGAAGACCCGCGCCACCTCCCCCGCTGCTTAGGATGGAATGATTTGAGGGCCCAGGAGACTGCCCAGAGCTCCAGGACATTGATGTGGAGGGCCTTTTCCTCTGGGCACCAGAGGCCTCTGGTGTGTGACTGTCCAGTGTGGGCCCCCCATCCTTCCAGGAATGCGTCCGTGTTGACCAAGGCCTGGTACAGTGGGGACTGAAAGGAAGCCCCTTGCATGAGATGTAGGCATACCCCCACCATCGAAAAGCTTGCCGGAACTCTTGGGTGAGGGCATCCAAGTGCCCATGCCCTGCAGCCAGAATGTATTCAGGAATGAGCAGGAGGGCTGGCAATAGAGTCAGATTACCCCTTGGAGGACCTGCCTGACTTTCCTCTCAAGAAAAGAAATGGTGATGATCTCCTCTGCTGCAGTGTCCCAAGAGAATGTGTCGTCTCTGTGCCGATTTTAATCAAATGGAGCATCTCATCCACAGCCTTTCCAAACAAATTGTCCCCATCGAAAGGCATGTCCACTACCTTGGAGTGTACATCTACCCTGAATACTGTGGCCTCTAGCCAACCCTGGTATCGGAGAGCCACACCATTTTCCATCTGGCGAAACATAGAATCTGTGACGTCCAGTTCCACTGTGATGGCATGGTCTGAGGCCACCTCGCCCTCTTGGAACAGAGTCAGGGCTTCTGCCTTCTTGTAGTCCGGCAGGAAATCCAATATCAGCCCAAGCTTATTCCACAGCTCCCTGTCGTAGTGAGACAGGATGGCAAGGGCATTGGTGGCCTTTATTTATTTACTTATATAGCACCGGGAACCCTTGGGCATCAGGGCGCACAAAGACACAGAAGGACTTTTAATAGACAGGACAGAACATACAAGAGGAGGCTTCAAAGGTACATAGTAATCCATTTTAAACAGTAGCGTTTTCAATTGGGCACAAAAGCTATTGAGATTCTGTTCCAGTCGAAGTTTGCTTGGGAGCACATTCAGCATCTGAGCGGCCCTCATAAGGAAGGCTCTGCCAAGTTCTCTGGCCTTTCTGAATCTGAGCGTTTTAATTGTAACCAGGTTAGCCGATCTTAAAGCCTGGTGAGGAAAGTAGGAAAATGTCTGGGTTTTTAGATACTTTGGGGCAAGACCATAAAGACATTTATGAACAATGTTGGCTGTTTTGAAGTGGATATGAGCCACAATGGGCAACCAATTAAGGGATTCTCTCCCTGCGGATATATGTTCCCATCTGGGGATGCCCTTAATGATCCTGACTGCCTCATTTTGGAGCGTTTGCAGCCGTTGGATGCATTTTTTTCTGACCCAATCACCAAGGAGTTACAGTAATCAATTCGAAATAGGATGATGGCTCTACCAATGGAGGCATTGTTTGCTTCAGAGATAAATGGTCGAATATTCCTCATCAGTTGCAGATAGTAGTTGCAATGTTTTACTGTGTAGGGAGTCTGTGCCTCTGTGCCTCTGTGTTGATGTCAGCATTAAAGAATAACAACTTTATCCGCAACTGTGATAACAGCGTCTTTAATGCACCAATGCCCGTATTCGTGACCCAGTTTTGCTCTTGCCCCTGGGCTCCCAAATAGTAATAGTTCAGTCTTTGATTCATTAAGGCAGAGCCAATGCTCTGTCATCCAACTCTCTATTACATCGAAGATCATGGTCAGGTTCTCAGTGTCCTTCCCATGATCTCCGCTGATCTCTAGAATGAGTTTGGTTCCATCAGCGTAGTTGGTAAACATAACCCAAATGACTCCAGCATGGAGCAATGAAAGCCGCATTGTAAATGATGCGCTTAGCCAGAGCATCTAGCTTCTTGCCCTCCTGATCCTGGGGGCACCATGGAGGAGGACAATGGATTGGAGGAGCGTTTAATGGCGGCGGATGAAACCACCAAGTCCGGGCAAGGCTGAGACCTCAGGCACTTGGGGACAGAGTCAGGGCCCCTGTACTTCTTCTCCAATCTGTCCCTTTTGGAGGGTGTGGTACTCTGTATCTTTATCAGGGCCAAACCTTCCTCCCAGATGTCATCCAACAACGGGACCCACATGCCAGTCTTCCTTGAGGACTCACAACGTTGGAAGAGAAACCCCTTTCTCTTCTTCTCCTCCGTCACCAAACTGAAGAGTTTAGATGCTCTGGACATCATGGCGTGGAAAGAGCCAATCTCGTCTGGTGGCAAAGTCCTGGCGGGCTCGTCGGTACCCAGAGGCTCCCCGTCTGCTGGGTCATGCTCGTCTCTATGAGTGGCCGTCGTATCCATGTCCGTACCGGTGTCAGTACGTGGCAGCTCCTCCTCCACCGGGGTTAAGACCCTACGGGGCAGCAACGGCAGGTGTTGAGGCATAGAAGGACTAGGCTGCCATTTTGGCCCAGCAGGGCTAGGTAGACGCTTAAGCCTGGGAAGGCTCAGCCTGGGAGGACTCCTGGTCAGGGATCTGGAGGACTACAGGGCGGGCCTGGCACTGGGGCAGCAGGCAGCCTCTGTTGGATCTTAGACACCAAGGTGTGAAGGATGGTGAGCATGTCCAGTGACATGTCCCTGGGTGCTGGCTGTGGTGCAAACGGAGCCTCTGGTAATGTATCCAAACTGAAATGTCTAGGAGAGGCGAATGAATGATCAGGCTCCTCATGCGGATATCCCTCCTAGGACATGGAACTGAGTCCTTCTTCGCTGTCAGAGTAGTAGCCCTCAGGCAACTTGTCATTAGAGTGTTATAAATGTGCAGGGATTTCCTCAGAGATCCCACTAGCACCGAAGGGGACACCCTCACATGCCTAGGAAGGAAGTCTTTTGGAACAAGCAGCTACTGCAGCCTACCCAAATCCCTCATGAACAAAGCGATGATGGGAACCTGTCCCGTTGGAGGTATACCTGCTGCAGTTATGGTCAGAACAGCCGCATCTGCCAGTGTGTGTAGAGGTAGAGCCACTCTCGGGAGTCATCATTGTGTCCGTGGAAATGACGGTGATCGTCTGGTCCCTCGCCTACAAAGTAACGATGGTGATTGTCGACGAGGCAGTAGGAGTTGAGGTTGTCGATGGGGTCGTGGTGGTCGACAGGGCAACTGTTAGTGAGGAGGAAGCCTTGGAAGACGAAGTAGTCATCGACTAAGTTGATATCCTGGTGGACCATGGTGTCATCGACGGGGCTTTTGACAGGCCAGGAGCATGTTCATGTGACTGGCCTGTTCTGGAAAAGGCATGACCGCACCCGGAGGCTGAGTCAGAGGCATTCCCCTCCTTAAGTTATGCTACCAACCTGCGATAGCGTTGCCGCTTAGTCTTTCCCGGGAATTCGGGGCAGATCTCACATCCATCTTCATCGTGGTCTGGATGTAGACAATACAGGCACTTGAGGTGCCAAACCTTGGTGTGGACATTCTTTAGGCAACAATTCTCGCAGGCCCTGAAGAGATGTCTCTTGCCTGCCACAGACATCGTCAAGGTGCGAAGTAGGCCCAAGCTTTGGCCTTCCAAAAACCTGAAGAGAAGTTCTGACGATTTAAGTAGATCTTTGATGACAACAGATCCTCGCTGCCGGTAGTCAACTGCGACGGTCAACAATGAAAAGGATCAGAGAGAAATGCTCAAAATGTATCCAAAATAGAAAAAATAGCACATTTCTCGAAAAGAAACACAAGAGGACTCCCAAAACTGAAACGTGCTGTAAAAATCTGAAGTTGGCAACCAGGGATGGAGCTTAGGAAGACTGTCATTGGATGGGGGCAGTATGAGCCAATGACAGTGATTGGTTATAGAGGAGATAAGCAGTTTTCAGGCTAAAGTGAAACTGCTTTTCTTTTTACTGAAGATTCTCAGCTTGAAGACAGGGAATATTCATGATCATGGGAATCCATGCCTGACCCCATGCTGGAGAAGTGGGATTACAAGTAACTAGGAGACAAGCAAAGCAACAGGTCCATTATGGTTAGTTGTGGGGTGCATTTAAAGGCCCCAAACAGAAGTCCCTTTCACCTGAATGGCAGGCATTTAAACCCTTCAACAAAAACGTCTAGGCTTTTGCTTTTGTGTTCACATGTATGGCCGGCATTTAAACACTGCAACAAAAATGGCCTGGATTTTGCTTTTGTTTCATGTAAAATTAAATTGCCAGGTGGAAAGGGGCCTACCTATCATTATCAATGGACAAGCAGCAGTTTTATTTACAATAGAAGGAGGAATCAAAGAATCCTGTGACATGGAAAACTGGATTTTTAACCATTGAAAGCAAAAACGGCCTGTACAAGTGTTTGCAAATAAAAACGGCTTTAAAAAGCCACAATGGAAAAAAAATATCACTGCTTAAAGAAAAATGTCAGGAAAGCAAAACATGATGTGGGAGTTGACCAAAGTAATGTATATTATGTTTCACCCACAAAACTCCAATGACATTTGAAGAGACACTTAGTCTCCAGGAAAAACCTGTTTCTGGTTGAGGGCAAAACTTCAAAAAGGAAAACTCCCCTTCCAGCTGGATGTCACAGCTCCCATCTAATGACCCCACAATCAAATTTGGTGCTGCTAAAGGTGTCAAAATTCAGTATGCTCCAGACCTCTGACTAGGAAAGCAGGGACTTCAAGAGAAAGCCATCCTTGGTTACTTAAGTCTGTACAGTTTCCAGAAAGCAGATGCTCACCTAAGCAAGAAGAGATCTGTGGAGCGGATTTATCGAATGAAGAGGGAGAACTATTTCTCAGCCAAGTCAATAGAAGCTTTTGACTCCATCCCGTATGAACATAGACTGTTCAACCAAACACAAAAAGTGTGAATCCTTGTTGCACGCACTGCAAAGAGCACACACTAACTTCAAAGAGACTCATAAAAACCTCTGGTCACAGGCTGACACAGGGAGACACATGGCTGTGCTGGATGAAGCAACCCTCCCTTTTGCTGAACAGGAACACTCACAATTAATTTAAAAAGACTATTTTCATTTAGGCATTTTGCACAGCCACCATACTGTGGACTGATTTTTTAATACAATTTGTTATGTGATTTCCAGGCGGTTTTGGGATATAAAATGAATCTACCTGTGACTCTGGGAACTGTAATGGCCAGTTAGACTAGGTTTCTGGCTGATCTGAACATGTTACAAATATGAGAGTTGGTGAAAAGGTGGAAAATGAAATTAGAGATATGCTTAATAACTTACATCTTCATAACTGTTGTGCATTTTATGGAAACGACAAAAATGTGCAACATGGCTATGCTACATTGTACGGATTTGGCAGTCAGCTTATCTAATTCCCCATGTTTAGCTAAAACAGAAAATATGTTTAGTATGGCAGTTGCTAGTACAATTATGAAGTTGTGATACATAACTAGTTTTTTTCCAAAAAGTTGAAAGGAGAACAAAGGATGATGACAAATGGGAAAAGACAGATGTTGCTCCAAACCCCTATACCAATCCTGAGTGGGGCAGAGAGAGAGAGGGTAACTGTCCAATCCTAGTGACAGGGATTATTGCAGGGTACTTCCCATAGATTGTAAAATTGGTGATGTCATTTCTGCTATATAAGGATGACTGCCCTAGGACTGACACAAAATAAACAGGGAGACAGAAAATGGAGGACGGAGAGAAGGCTGCTGAAACTTACCATCTTTTTGAAAGGAGTAAACAGACCCCTGCCCTATCTTTCCAGAGTGTCTTGAGATGCAGCTGGCTTTCCTGAACCTTAAACAAAGGCTTGCTATGTATGTAGCAATAACCCCAGCCCTAAATTGCATAAGCCCTTCATTCTTGTAGCATTGCATCCAATATTTCCCCCATTGAAAATTCTCCATCGAAAAACCCCAATTGCCAGTGCATTTTAGTCATCTCCCCATTGAAGAATCCTTTGCTTGCCCATGTAGTTCAGTCATCTCCCCATAGATGACTCTCCTGTTTGACTGTGTATGTTAGCATATCCCCATTGAAAAAACCCTCATTTGTCTGTCTAAATCCTTAGTATTTTTGTAAGTCAATCAAATAATTCTCCTATTGAATTTCATGGGATCAGGATTGGTGGAATTCGAAACTAGCAATCTTTTTCCCAGTGTTTTTGTTAATTGATATAGTTATAAAGTGTTGCCCAAAAGAATTAATCCCATTGTGATCTGGGAAACAAATGTGTCCCTGTGTTTAAATTGGCCCCTGATAAACGAATTTCCATTTGCCCCCTGTATTTTCCCTTTGCATTTGCTATCCTAACCCAAAATCGAATTCCCTGTTGTGAGCTAACCTCTTTCTCAGAGCCAACCTGTCATTTGCAGCCTCAGTAAAAAAAAAAAAAGAATTCCATTTGCATTTTCTTTTCCATTGAAATTAAGCTCTTTCCCTATTGTGTGGTCAAAACGATTTTTCATTTAAATTCCCTTTTTATTGACCATGTGTTGTATATTCTAAAAATGTATTTTCTCCTTGTGTACTGATTAGTATTCCCTAAAAGCTCTGCCTGTCTTTCTAAACATAAACCAGCAAATTCAGTTTTCTATCTCTTTCCCCCAGCAGTTGTGAGAAATAATAAAAACCCCATTCTTACATTGGTGCTCCAAAAACTGATTTTCCCCCGATTTGCTGGCTCCCCATCTTGTTTCTGTAGGCACCACACCAAAACTGATTTCCCCCCTGTATCATACTCCCTGCTACTGCCTTCCATTCAAAGGAATCAAGTCCAATTGATTTTTGGGAGGGTTGAGTGTTGCATGGGGAGTGCTTAACGCTAGTGCTATAACTGTGGTAAATTGTTCCTTTTCTGCTCTGCCATTAAAAAAAAGGAAGTAACTGTGACAGTATATCTTAACCTGGTTGTTTTGTAGAGATAATTACATTCTGTGTTGCCACAACATTGGTGGCTGTTGTAATTGGTTGATTTTCCTTTGAGATTAAATAATACATTAATAAATATCTTATTGATACACACCGGCCTGGTTCCTAGTCCATTTTGACGTGGAGGTGGAGTGCGAGACAGGTTGGAGGCATACTCAAAAATAATCTGTAGTATACTAAAAATAAAAAGCGTTTTATTGTGCGCCACATTCATTGTAGGGGAAGGAGTTCCCTGGCTTGCATGTGGCGTTTAATAAACCGTGACAAAGTGGGGATCGTAGTCTGGGATTGAGGAAGTGCTTTTCACCCGTGACAGTGCCGCACAGCAGACTAGCCCATTGAAGATATTGTTACATTTAGTGGATAGAAAGCTGGTTACATTGTGAAGGCGCCAGACAAACCTGTACCCTGGGTTTCAGGGCCGTGTGTCTAAATAAATGATTGTGAATACAAACTAGGCAGGAGCAGGGTTGAGATTTTGCCCAGGCATAGAGCACCCATCCAGTGCAGAACACATTTTACGATGAACATCGTAGAAATGAGCATGGCTAGGAAGCACCTTCTATCCAAATTGTTCATTATAGGTGGCAGAACAAGAACATGAAGCCAGACAATCTAGAATGATGCAACAGCTGACCTCTATAAATATGGATGTGTGGCAGGATAGTGGCCCGTTACATCAAGCATTGACAGATTTTTATATGACGCAGACGATCAGAGATGAAGAAATTAAAATGGTCCAGCTGACTGCATATATGTACTTCTATATGATGATCATGGAAGAAAGATACCAGGAGAGTGTAGCCTCTGTGAAAAATCAATCTGAGTTATTAGGGCAAGGACAGAGAGAGATAAGGCAGGTCGAGGAGAAAATGCTACAGAGCCAGAATTCTGTGTTAAAATTAGGAGACATTATTCAGCAGCTGACGGATGAGTTAGCAGCACAGTAACAAATGAATTCAGAGAGATAGTCTCAATTTTCTGCACTGAGAGAGGAGTGTCAAGAAGGTGTTGATAACTGAAAGAGTCAACTAAAATTGAACCAACCAGTGGGATACAATAAAGCCTGCTTAGTGGACATGTGTGCATTTCAAAATCAAATTAAGCAATTGAAAGAGGAGAATAACCAGTGGGTCATAAAGGAGGTCCATTCCCAAGCAGAATTTGACCAGGAGCTCCAGAAGTTGAGTACTATGAAACAGCAGAGAGATAACCTCAGTGAACAGAATAGCAGAAAGTTGGGAAAAAGATGCCCTGTGACAGGAAGTGTGACAGTTAAAGACAAACCTGGAGAAAAGTGAGTCATGTTTTCAGGAACTGACTCACATGAGGGTAGAACATGAAACATTAATGGGTCACGTAAGGCAAGTAGAATTGGATTAAGAGCAGACAACACAGGCCTAAAATGCACAGAGTGAGGAGATTAGTCTCCTGCAAAAGAAGAGGTCTGAGTAGTTCCTGATAATGCAAGATTCACAGAAAGAAAAGGAGTCCCTTTGCAAGGAAACACGGGACTCCATGGCCAAGTAGTGGCACAAAGCAAGGTTATAGAAGCTACTAATGCTCTGGTGGCAGAGCTCAAAGCTCAGGCTTCTATCTACCACCAAGAGATAGAGGCTGAGAAAGATAAAGCAGAGAGATTGGAGAAGGAAATGGCTAGACTCAATCAGGCTTTGAGAAACCCAGTACAGTTAGGGTATCGAAGGGCAACCCCTGACAACAATGCAATGCCCTTTTCACCAGGGGGCTCAAGCCAACTCACCACATTATAAGGCGCTGTACATTTCAAGTCTACCAGTTCACAAGAAACTGGAACAATGAGACAGCTAGACTCAATTAGGCCCAGTATAACAGTTTCTAGCAGATATTGATGGACGTGCATCGTTAATTAGGTTTAAAAATATCTTGGCAAATACACCTGACCAGGAGGACTCCTATGATGAGCGGAGGGAGTTAGACTGGCAGAAACAGGTTGCAAAGGGACCATCTGGTCCACGTTGCAGATAAAGAAGAAGCAGTGTTCAGGTCTCAAAAGAGCATCTTGAAAACATCCACCCATTCAGGGAGGTGGAGGGAGTTCTCCACCACACACGAAAGAAGGGAGAAGCAATACAGTACTCCTCTGTTCAAAAGGGGGAACCCAAGGGAAGTGACCCAGAAAGCACAGAATACAGCAGGGGAGAAGAGACTAGACCCCGTCATTCTGAGACGGATTCCCAGTCTCATAGAATCAGGGAGCGCCTAGAGGACAGGGAGTGGACCACAAATAGCAGCAGCTCCGAGTCCGAGGGCAAATGGACTCAGGTGCAGCGGAAAAAGAAGGCTGCTAAACAAAAGAGAACTCTTGTAATAGACCCAATTCGGCAAATAAAAGTCATCAGAAACTTCATGACTCCCTACCACAAAAATGCCAAGTACTCAGTCTGGGAGCATCTGGAGCTGTAGGACCAGATGATGATGTCATTTGGCATTACAAATTATCAAAATTCCATGGAGTCTGTCAAGTGTACATTCTTCCCAGGATACAATTGTTCTTTGCTGGGGTGGAGGATCAAGATCATTCAAGATGGTCTACTTACAAGGCTGCCATCTTGAAACACTTCTCTGTGCACAGGCACGCTCAGGAGGCTTGCAAGGCCTACAACCTGCAGTGCAGAGAGGGTCAGGCCCCTAGAGAGTTTGTGCAGGAACTGAAGCGTGCATTTGCCCAGACCTCTAGACGGGTGCGCACAAATAGTAGGGAATTTATCAATACTTATTTTCATGCCCTCCGTAAGTACATCATGACAAAAGTGGTTAGGGACTTCCACGATCAAAGGACCCTGGATTTGGTAATGGAACAGGCTACCCAGATCTATGAAGTCCAAAAAGCAGTCGAAAACAAAAATACTCAAAATAAATCCCAAACCATCCAACATCCCCGCTGCTGCCAAGGTGGCAGAAGTGAAGAATACCCCCATTATGGACCAAGAAGGGGGGGGACTAAAAATACTCTTCCCTCCAATAAACCAAATGAGAGGCAGAGGAGACCCTCTGATCAGTCCCAAGTGGGTGGTAGCCAGGCAGGGTATCCCACAAATGTTTCACCTGACTCTGCCACCTACATAAGCCCAAGATACAGGGGTATTAGACCCATTTGGGTATGGATGTATGGACTCCCCTGGCACAAGGGAGGGTCCAATCAGGTAAGGGCGGTCCCTCAAAACATCCCTCAGAACTTCCCACAAAACGTCCCACAGAACTTCCCTCTGGAAGAAAGAAATATTCCATCCTGCAGCTTAAGTTTCTTCTCTAGGTACCCTCCAAACCCCAACTTCCAGAATAAGCTTCCTCTATATGCCTGCTTTCACGATTCTAGACCCCCAAATCAGGGAGATGAGGGACCAAGGATGGAGGGCTACCAAGTAATCCCTCAATACCCAAGCTACTCCGGGAGAAGGGACAGCTACCCTTCCGGAGAGCAGCAAAGGGATGACTCTAGAACCCCATACCAACCAGAGAGGATGTTGCAACTGGAACACCAGGCCCAAAGTCTTACCCAAGACCTGAGTCACATGTTGAGGGCTCAGCAGGGCCCTCAAATGAACATGGCTGCCCAGAACAGCTCAAACCCAGGGTCTGGTACCCCAGAGCAAGGACGGAGTGAAAACCCTGACAACCAATAGGTTCCAGAGTAGGAGGTCCAGGGGTAAAGGGGATGCAAAGCCCTAGAGGAAACTTCCTACCTTGCATGAGAAAACCCCCTAGAAACCTCTGAACCCAAATCTCCTACCCCCGAAAAGCTGCAACCTAGGGAACAGAGGACATGTAGGAGAAACAATGGGACAAAGAAACCCATTTCGTGGGGGAAGTCCGTGTCATCCAGTTTGAAGGGGAAGACTCTGTGGAGGATTAAGGGAAGAAAATCTTCTCTTTCAGGGATGGGGGGATTCTTCCCAGGGAAAAATGGGTCCCAAAAGACCCTAACTCAGACTGGGTAAGTATGGGAACTGACCCAGAACCACCAATTCCTGAATCCCCTAAATATCACCCAGAGGACTCTGGAAGGAATGAGGGATCTTCCTCTCAAACCAGTACACGTCACTGTCTCCAAGAAAAGGGGGAATAAGGGGAAAAAGGAGATTCCAAAATCCCACAGTTATCTGGGTTCCAAATTTTCTTTACAGATTCCCAGATTCCAACACAGAAAACCGGCAAAGATCACACAGTGTCGGAGTTCAAAATAAAGAAAATAACTGCCACATTGGCCCAATTTGCACATTTCCTTTGCCCCCTTGAGCAAAGAGAAGGCAGGATTTAGGCCTCCGTCAAGGTCTAGGGCCAAGGAGCATTTTTAGCGCTGGTGGATACTGGTTCCCAAGCTACGCTTCTGTCCAAAACGGCATTCGACCAAATTAATTCAGGAATGGGGGAGAGTCAATGAATTCACCTTACACCTCTTCCTGGACAACTCCAAAGCTTTGACTCAAATGATATTTCCGTCGAGAGGACTGCAGATCTGGAGATCAAAATTGGGCGATATTGGGTGAAACATCCAGTGATAGTCGTCACTCCAGAGGGCACATCTTGTCTCCTGGGGAATTACCTAATCCGGAGGGTGTCACTCCTGATCGACTGTGTGAACAATGTCCTCTGGACACAGAATAACCGGCCAATACAATTAAAACAAAGCACAAACAACGCAAGTCTAAATGGCACATGCTACATGATTGAACAGCGGTCTGACAAAATCGAATTCCACTTTTGGAACAATCAAGTCCCTGACATCACTGTCATCTCGGAAGGAGAACAAATGATGGGAACATTTCTCCATTTTTGAAAATCAACATTCCTTCCAGTTTCAAGTGACATTCCACACTGGAAGAAAATACCCTGAAATGTTATACCTATCCACAATTTGAAGAGAACCGAAATCACATGGCAAAAGATGATGAAAAACCAGCTCAGTGTTTGGCTAATATCCAGAAAAAGGGTGAACAGTTGTTTCTCCCCATTCAGGTAAATGAGGGGGGTGCCTGTTCTCACCAGAGTAGGACTGAATAATGGAAAAAGCTTCATCAGCAAAGCATTATTCAGGAAACACCCAAAAGATTACACCATTCCCACATTTAAGTTGATTGACAAGTGGGAAATGGGCCTGGAAACTCCGAATTCGAAACATCTCCTGCCTAGCAGGTGCATGCTAAAAATGTCCATTGGTGACAAAAGCATAGATCATAATTGTTGGGTTGTGAGAGATATCCCATCTGCAATTTACTTAGGTAGTGACCTTCTCAATCGATTTTCAATTAATTTGGACCTAATTAATTACAAAGTCTGGTCCAGACTGGGGGGTAATCCCATGGGCTTTGACAATCCTGAGAAAGCATTTCGGTCAGCCCAATTGCTGCCATATGCAGTTGAGGCTCAAATTGGAGAAGAGGTCACATCCCAGGACTGGTCCGACAATTCACTGATCCCCTAAAAATTAAGCGAGAAAAGGACCTCCAAAACCCAGACGCTTATATAAATTTAAATTATCACCTCCAACAGCAAAGGTGTATTTGAACCCGATTCCACTAGTTGACTTAAAAACAAGACCATTCGAATATTGGTGGATAACAGCGACCCTAGGAGTATCACTCTGGGCGCAGACACTTTTATTGAAATGGTAGTTGATGCCCAACATTTCTCCATTGACTTAGGGAATGAGATCATGGGACAGTTTCCA
The DNA here is from genome assembly GCF_040938575.1 of Ambystoma mexicanum. Taxonomy (NCBI): domain Eukaryota; kingdom Metazoa; phylum Chordata; class Amphibia; order Caudata; family Ambystomatidae; genus Ambystoma; species Ambystoma mexicanum. The sequence goes on along the minus strand of NC_090934.1, from coordinate 314,724,782 downwards.
AATGACTGTTACCTCTGTGACGATGACTTGCCTCCAGAAAAGATTTTTACCCAGCAATGGGGGAATTTCCTGGTGTTCGCTTCCTGCCCTCATGGGGGCGAAGATGTAACCTGTGACATCAGGAAGGATGAGGTGGTATTTCAAGTCAACGGTGACTGCCTCCCCTCTTTGAAACCTCCTGTCCAGGCCAACGCCATAACAAGGGATCTCTCCACACAACTGGAGGATACCGCAGAAATTGTAAAACCCGAGGTCTTTCTGGGCTTCAGGCAGATGGTTGAGGAACAAATCTAACTTGCTGATGCCTATTTTGGGATTTTCAAGAGATCTTTGCCGTGGACTCGTAAGACTGTGGCCACACCAACATATATTCCACCTCCCTACCAACAGACCCTAGGATGGCCCCCGTATTCATGAAGCAATACCAGTTGCCCCTTGCGTCTATGGAGTCACTCACTGAGATAATAAAGAACTTAGAATCCCGTAGGATAATTCGTCCAGTCCACAGTACATTTAATAACTCGGTATTAGGGATACTAAAACCCAATGGCCAATGGAGACTTTGCGCAGACCTTAGGGAGTTAAACAAACAGTTCCACGTGTCCCGATGGCCTCTTCCCTACATCGATCAGGGACTGGCCCAGATCCAAGGGTCAAAGGTGTATACTGCCATTGACCTGACCAATGGTTACTGGACAGTACCCGTGAGTAGGGAAGCCAGTACAAGCTGGCCTTACCTTCGGGGGGGGCAGCAGTAAACGTGGGCCTGAACCCCCTTTCGATATATAAACTCTGGCAACAAATTTAACATCTTTCTGCACAAGGCCATGCCTGACTTGGGTGAAAGGGGAAATCTGGCCTATGTAGATAATGTTTTAATCAAAAGCTCAACTGGTGAGGAACACATAGCTGAAATACGCTATGTTCTGACCCAGTTGAAGGAAGCCAGAGCGAAAGTGTCCTTCCAGAAGGCGCAATGGCGTAAGACCCTAATTAACTTCCTAAGGCATGAAATTACCCCTGAGGGTCTCAGTACTCAGGCAAAAAAGGTGGAAGCATTGCTGAAATTAAAAGACCCTATGACTCTGTGTGAACTAAGAAGCCTTCTTGGACTTATGAATTATAGTAGGAAGTTCATAGAGGACTACACTGAGGTCACGAGACTCTTGGTCCATTTACTAAAGGCCGGGGTCAAGTGGGAGTGCAGTCTAGAGGAAACCAAGGAATTAAAACAACTCAAGAGAAGCCTTTCACAAGCGCCTAGTTTGGTTTACCCCATCAAAAACAAGGAGTTCTTCTTGGTTCTGAAATACTTGCTTAACAACAGTATTATACCAGAAGCATTACAAGGTCAACAAAGTCTTCTCGTATGCGAGTAAGACTTTGTCCTCTGTGGAGGAAAAATACAACGATTGTGAAAAGGCACTCCTGGCAACAGCGTGGGAATTGAAAAAATTACTGATAAACGAATGACTGGATTGGTTCTTCCAGTCCGCTGGAAGGACCTACGTGGAAAACCCCACTAATCATTTCTTAAGTTAATTTCATTGTATATTCAAATTCATTAAGAATTCTTGCCAAACTTGATTGGTTCATATCTAGTTATATTTATTATTCAATTGCACTTCATAGTAGGCCTGTTGCAAAGATTATATTGTCCAATGCATTTCGATCTATTCAAGACCTTCTTCAGGGACTGTTGTTAAAGAAAATAAAAAATTGATAATGTAATGACCACCAACGTAATAAATGGAAAGTAAACCAAACATGTGTTTTACGCATTATTCAATGTTCTTAGTACAAAGCCATTCAGAAATGTACAAGAGTTTGTGTTTCTTTAAATCCTTGGCCTTATTTATATGTTCTCTCTTTTGGAAAGAGTTTCCACATTTTTTATCCACTCAAGCTTTTCCACCTTTCAGTGCTGTTTTATGGTAACAATAATAATAGTTCATGCTGAGTAATCTAAGTAATAGAAAGTATACAGTTTAGTAGGATTCTATTGCTTAATTCAATAATGTATCCAACTGTTAGAGATTCGCCTCCCCAATTGGGGAGTCTTACCTGTTCTTGTGGAATCTTGAAGTAGCAGGGCACCTCGCTCACAAGGACACGCGTTGCTGGTTGCCCCGACTGCTTTTATGCATACAAAATGGCGGCCATTTTGGAATCATTCTAGAAGTTGGCAATGTACTTATGCTCTTAAATAGTGTCAGTAGTGCATATTTGGAGTTCATATTTACAAATGGATCATTGCTCATTCAATACTAGTATCTTATCCAGTATAGATAGTACAGTTTTATCGTTGACCCATTCAGCAATCCTCAATAGAAATACATCTTGCCGCTTATTATTTTGACATGTTGATGAATTGAATTAAGGCGTTTGAATACATACTTTTTAGAAAAAGATCATAGATTTACCAGATGCTGCGGATAATTCTAAACATTTAAGGAAAAATGTGTTTCATTCTTTAAGGTGGTCTGTCTGTTATAGTATATCTCACATGGATTTCAGATTACATACCTATGTGTCATTTCTTGTATGGTACTCCTAAATATAATTTCATAATCCACTTCTCAATGTCCGACTTGTTACAATAAAATGAGTTAAAGGAAACATGAATAATTACATTCATCGTTGAGACCCCCTGGGTGTAGAGAATTCAACTTCTTTAGCCAATAAGTTTCTTTTGACACTGCCTTGGTCAGATTTGCAAATAGATTACATCGGGCCCGTGATTTGCTCCCCTAGAGGAAACAAATACATGTTAACCGTGACATGCTTGTTTACCAAGTGGGTGGAATGTCTTCCGGCCCCAAATTGCAAGGCAGAAAGAGCAGCTGCCCTGATGATGAATCACATCTTCTCACGTTTCGGCCTTCCCCAAAGGATTGAGTTGGACCAAGGAAGTCACTTTAACAGCGAGGTGATGACAAAGATGTGGGAGATACTTGGGGTAAAGAGAAAACTCCACATTGCCTACCGGCTAGCCTCTAGTGGGGGAGTTGAGAGTTACAATAAAACAATTGTGGGCATCCTAAACAAATTTGTGGTGGACTCGGGGCCTAGTTTGGACATCCTATTACCGCTTGTTCTGATGGGCATCAGGTCTATACCATCTTCTGCAACAAAAATGTCTCCATTTGAGCTAATGACTCGATGAAAAATGGTGCTACCTCAGCATCTGCTCTACAGAACTCAAGAGCAGACCCTGATCAACGCGTCCACGACACATGAATATATTGAGAATTCACGAAAACACCATCAGCGTGCTTTTGCGTACGCTCAGCGAAATCTGGAAAAGTCGGCAGAGGGGATGACAACCCACTACGATTTAAAGACCACTAAGAAAGAGTACCAAGAAGGAGACAGGGTTTACTTGTACAATTTGCAAAGGAACCAGACCAAAGAGAGGAAATTCCTCCCCTCCTGCCGCAGCGCCTTTGAAATTGTAGATAAAATCTCTCCTGTTGCCAATAAGATCTGCATCCCAAAAGGAGAAGTGAGAGAAGAAAAATGGGTCCTCATCAACCAGTAGAAAAGCTGTCATCCCAGACACGCTTTGTGACTGATTGATGAGCCAAATGGAAATCGAGCAGAGCAACCATCTGAAAAATGAAAAGGAAGGAAGAATATTTGGACAGAAATATTTATTTATATATACACTTGCTCAGTAACATTTCTCAATATCTTAAATAAATACACTTGTATGGACCGCCACAAGATATTGGCTAAAATCCAAGATATTGTGGAGGAGCTGGAACAACTCGAACAGAGTGAAGAAGGAAAAAGTCTCTGTACCAGCATTGAGAATGGATATAAAACATACGAGGAGGATATCAAATTACGCAAGCAAAGGAAATTCATCAGAGACAAACAGGACTACGAACAGGGAAGAGTATTGACTTTTGCTAAACGTTTTGATAATTTACGTAAAAACCTTCCCCAACCTACACCAAGTACCACTGATGATATTCCTACTGATCCATCCTCCTCTGATGTGGACACTACTGAAAGTGAGGGTGAGCAACAGCCCTCTAGAAAGCTTAATTTTTTAGAGGAGATGAGACTGTTGGGTATAGAGGGCAGGCTAAACAGCGGAAAGAAAGCCAGAGGCCGAGGAAGAGGAAAATCCTCGGGCCAAAGAGGCCGAAAAAAACAAGGAGGGGAAGGCGTAGCCTCCGCATCAAAAGTGGACAAGCCGGAGTGATTAACACGCTCTGGAGCCAAGAAATAACTCTTAAAGAAATTAACACATTGGACATGTCCATTATTAACCTATCCACTCATCCCCTCACCGCTGAAGAAACCAACGCACTACAAAAGGGTCTTAATTTCTGTCCCTCATCACGATACAACTATGCTGAAACCAGGATTGACTTTGATAAGTACATGCACAAAGTCAGATAAAAAATGTTTTTGCCATGTACCCTCCAAAACCTAAACCTAAAACTAATCTCCAGGGGGGCACTGAAGTTTCTATTCAAGATACATTCGCTCTTAGAGATTTGGAACTTCTAGACTCTGATTGTGATTTGGTTACTGACGTTTGGGACCAAGAATCTGCTTCTATGTATGTCAATACTGCTTGGCCTGGAAAGACTCTACTTAAAGCTAAGTCACGCTTCAATCCAGTAGGCCATGTTGAGGCCTTCCAGGATCTGGTAATCAACGATTTAAAGAAGATCAGGAAACAACAAGTGCCTTACAAATCGAATCTTACAGAATCACAACAAGGCACCATGGAGCATTTGAGCATGATGACCGACTACATTATCAAACCATCAAATAAAGGCATGAACATTGTCCTTATGAATCGTGAGGATTACTTCAAAGAGGTACATAGACAATAGCTGAATAAGGACTGTTAGGCAAAACTATCAGGTGATCCATCAGAAATCATGAGTGATAAATTAGAGCATCTTCTGCAGACTTGGAAGGAGAAAGATTTATTGGATGAGGATATTTGCTCATATTTACATCCGAAGTTCCCTGTGACACCGACTATTTATTTTCTGCCAAAAATTCATAAGAGTCTTATTAGACCTCCTAGCAGACCAATTGTCACACTATGCAGAGCCTTGTTAGAACATACTTCAAGGTTCATAGATGAAAGTTTGGTGTCATTTGTTACCACTCTGCCTTCTTATTTAAGGGACACCAAAGACTTTCTAAGTCGCATAGATGGCATTCCATGGGAATCTACCTTCCTATTAACAACTCTTGATGTGGTTTCACTCTACACGTCCATAAGGCACTGTGACAGCCTGAAAGCCTGTGAATACTTTTTGCACACACGTTCTTTGAATTATCTCCAACACTCACAGATGATTCTTGAGATGATTGCACTTTGTCTAACTAACAATTGTTTCCTCTTTGATAAGCAGTTCTATATGCAACTTTAGGGGACAGCTATGGGCTCCACTTTTGCTCCGCCTATGCAAATTTGTTGATGGGGTGGTGGGAAAAATGTGTGGTCTGGCATCCCAGAAACAGTCATTATACATCCAAAATTGCCCTTTGGCTTAGATATATAGATGACTTGTTTATTTTCTGGGAGGGCACAAGTGCTGACTGGTTGGATTTTGTGAATATACTTAACATTATTGACTTGAATCTTCAGTTCACAGAGAGCCACAGCAAGACTGCTATTACATACTTGGATATTCTTGTTACTGTGGCTCAGGGTGAATTGATCACCAGTCTATACAGAAAGCCCACCAGTTTGAATATTCCATTACATGCCAAGAGCAACCACCCGACTGCCCTGAAATGGAGTATCCCCTATGGGGAGTTCATTTGCATGTGCAGAAATTGTACAAAGATTGAAACCTTTGATTGCGAATGCGCCCTCATGGCCAATAGATTTAAACAATGGGGTTACCCTAAGAAAATTTTGGAGAGAGCTTTTTTGAAAGCGAGAAGTATGGACCGCTCCCAGCTATTGTTGCAGGACGATTCTGAACATATCACCACTAAGACTAATGAACCACGTCTCATTTGAACATTTGGAGCTAAACCGCAAAGCATTCGCCAAGTCATGCAGCGTCACTGGCATGTTCTCAAATCTGATGAACACCTGAATGATATTCTGGGTGACCGCATTATCATCACTTTTCGGCGGTCGACCTCATTTGAAGACACATTAGTTCCCAGTTTTATGAGACCTATAGACAATGCAATGACTAATACTTGGTTTAACACCAAACCTTGCGGTTTTTATAAATGCTCCAAATGTAAAGCATGTATTCATGCTGTTAACAAAACTTATTACACCCATCTCACTTTGGGCAGTAACATCAAGATCGCTTCCAGAATCACTTGCGATACTGATCATGTGGTTTATGTTCTGCGTTGTCCTTGCAACATGTGGTATGTGGGCAGTACCAAAAGGAAATTGAAACTAAGAATACTTCAGCCTATTCGAGCCATTAGAAATATTGATTCTAATTATCCGATGGCTTTACATTTTCAGTCCCAACATGAAAGCAAATTGGAGGGTTTTTCCTTCTTTGGGATCCACACAGTGCCCAAAGCACCAAGAGGTGGCAATCGGGAGTTATTGCTGAGGCAACTGGAGACCAAATCTATACTGGACCTTGAGACTAAGAAACCCAGGGGTCATAATTTAGATGAAGAATTGTATACCTTTCTGGGGAACTAACAGTTTACACTGCATGTCATTTTTCATGTGTTGGTGTGTGATTTTCGCTGCCTCGGATGTCTTGGATGACCCCTCAGATATTTTGATCTTGGTTTCTTAGAGTCCTCACTTTCCTCTAGCTATTAAGAATATCCCCTTTTGCCAGAACGTATTTTTCATGATGATTTTTTTATGATTCCTTATAGTTGTTACTTCATGAAATTTGCTGGCCTATCTTGTATTATCATTGGTTTTAACATGTACCGTAGTAGGAGTATATATATTTTTTTTAATATTGATTATTAAGATGAACATATTTTTTTACACAGTATACATAGGATCCCTTTAATGTGTTTTACCCTGTTATGCATCTTGTTGCGCCTTCAAAAACCCAAAATATGTATGACTGGGGGTTGATACATTTATATTCATATTATTTTTTTATATGTGGATTTTTAAATCAAATATTGCACGGGCCTATCAAGCATGCATGTACCACCTGGCTGCTCTTAAAGGTTTATGAGGAAGGATGTTTTGCTTCCAAAATTGGGGCATTTTAGGGTTAATGCACTTTGCACTTTATTGTGGATCTATTTGTTTACGATTCTCCAGCTGTCCATGGTTGCACAGATTTTGTGCCATGCTCTTCATTTTAAGAGAGCATGGTTGTTCTTAAATCTTTGAGATTGTATGAAAAGTGCACCCATGTACGTAGAGCACTGTGCGCATTATTCTTGCTGTAGAGAATGTAACTGTGATCCATTTTATTCCCTTTGCCTTTCTTTTCCCTTTTATCCCTTTACCCCCCTTTTTTTCCTTACTATTGCTGCTATGCATTTTTGCACTTTGTACAATGGTTACGCACTAAGCACTTTCCTTGTCCTAATGCAGCTATTTTTGCTTGAATAGACCCGTCTTTTCCCCAGTACATATATTATGCTTATGGCATGTATTGGTATATGTGATTACTTATGATTAAGACGTATGCATATATGAAACTTAACCCATTGCACGTTCAAAATTCACATTGAGGGATCATACTGAGGAGATGGCAATATATCAGAAAGAGCGCCATATTTTTGGCGTAGGTTTCGTATATCTTTTTTTGGTTGGCATCTGCAGACCAGGTTTTTTACTTCTTTTTTACATACATATTATTGTTGATATATTTTTTAGAGGTATGTTCCAGTCTTCTCCTTCCATTGTCTCCTGCATTAGCAGAGGGAACCTTGCATTACTTGTACATGGTTCCTTTTTGATAACGGTCACTATTTTGACTGTTTCTCCACATTAGTTATTATTCTGCCTTCCTCGTGGTATATTCCATCCCCTTTTAGAGTTCCCTCCTTGATGAATATTGTGGCACCCGTGGCTATATATTTTGTATTTCAAGATGTGATTTTATGTCTATCTCACAACATAATATATCAGACTTTACTGTGAACATGGGAATACGAAAACCCTGGTACACTACAATATGGCTGCCTGATTTACTACACATGGAAATGACGTGCTGAATGGGACACTCTATGCATCGCAATCACAGAGTTTGAAATACGTTTTAAGGAGTCCTTTGTCTGTGTTTTCCCTACTATTGTGAACAAGCGGTCAAACGATCGCGAAACGCGTTGGTTGTGCTTTTCAGGTTCCCCGTTCTAATGCACTTTTAATTAATAAAGAATATTTGGTGCTGCCTGATTTTGCCGTCAAGCCCATTATTTGCTGAAGATTGGATTGACTGGACTCAGCTCTCTTGGAAGTGCAATCCGTTGGTTTTGCCCTGTATAGGGCTGAATTTTCGTTTTGAATATATATATATATATATATATATATATATATATATATATATATATATATATATATATATATATGTTACAGGGAGTAATTTACTTAGTGTTATTGGACAAATGGCAGAGTGTCTGGTGCTGAGGTGCGGACCAGTCTCTACACCAGTGACTACAGTGCACTATGAAAGTGAACTATTATTATTGCAAAAGCGGCCGGGTGAGTCGCAGAAAGCTGCCTGCTTTCTTCTACAAGCACTACAAGGATCTCGTAGGAAGGACTACAATTACTCTCATTCCAGCAGAGCCTCATTGTCACCCGCAGACCCCGCCTTCGGCTATTCATGCTAGGGCTTTAAAATCTGCCTACCCAGCAAAGCGTAGCAGAGTTTAGGCAGAGTGTCTGGTGCTGAAGTGCGGACCAGTCTCTACACCAGTGACTACAGTGCACTATGAAAGTGAACTATTATTATTGCAAAAGCGGTCGGGTGAGTCACAGAAAGCTGCCTGCTTTCTTCTACAAGGACCTCAATGTCATCCCCAGACCCTGCCTCCTGTTATGCACACTAGAGCTTTAAAATCTGCCTGCCCAGTGAAGCATAGCGGAGTGTAGGCAGAGTGACTGGTGTACGGTGGCTGGAGGAAAGAGGAAGGCCTGTGGATTATTATGAGGTAAGCAAGGGGAATCCCCGGGGAGGATAACATCATCCCATTATGAGCCGATTGAAATAGTGACCAACCGGCACCTGTGGAAATGCCTCCGGCTTTATTAGCAGCTCAGACGCTATCTCAAACTGACAGTGAAGAGAGAGGAACCCCAACGACCAGTGACCGACATAAAACAAAAGACCCAAACACGCCAAACCACCACAGCATCCCAACACCTCGGGATTGTCCTTTTAACATCATTGTGGAGGTCAGACTAAGTACAGGCAACGGAACAGGGTCCACTGAGAACAATTCCTTATTCGCATCTAACGCAGAAGAGATTAAAGATGCGGAAGGGGTGTTAGGGAGAATTCTCTCTTTAGGCTGAATTTCCTAACCTAGTGAGTCCCCCAGCAGCTTTGCTGGATTTCTGGAGTTTGTTTTTTTCTCCTGCCAAGAGTGAGACTCTTTTCTCCCACTCTTGGACATGATTTATGGTGTTTCTTTGACTGTTAAATGTGTTTTATGGGCTATGGGGTCCTTTACTCCATAGGGTCTCATGTGTTTTTACTATGTGTGTTACACAGTACCCTCCGTGCAGTAACACAGGGGTGTCATAGTGACACCCCACCATAGACTCCATACCCTGGGACTGACTACTGTCTCCCAGGGCATGTAAAGTCACCATTGGTTTTACTAGTCCCAAATTATTAACAGAAACCGGTACAAACCATCATATTGTGGACGTACTGGTCGGGGCAATTCGATTGCCCTGGGGTCTGTTAGTCGAGGGGGCATGTCTCCGTCCCCCCTGATCGAGTTTTGGCTGGTGGCAGTGGATACTACTTTTTATATTCGACCGCGAATATATCCCTATGGGATTTTCCCATTGTTCGAGGCTACCAACTTTAATTATTTAATTCTCATAGCCTCGAACATACCGCCGGTTTATTTATTTAATATTAATTCGCCGGTTGGTATTTATTTTGCCAGGACTCGATTCTAAACTGGCGTTTGTGTTCTCTTCTGTGACTCCAATCCAAGTCGAGCCCTTTGTTCCACCTTTTGGCGGGCTTCTCCACAGAAGCCTCCAAAAGTGGTGCCACTCTGTCTGGGTACCACAGGGAGTGTGGAAGGGGGTTTAGGCACCCTGGACTGAGTTACCTTGGTAACTCAAGTCGCACTCTTGTGTGATTGGCCCAAGTGGTGAGCCGGCCGGCTCACCACTTAGCATGTTTGATTGACAGCTAGGCTGAGTGAATGGGGGTGTGTTGCATAAAAGCAGGGCTTTGGGGACTGGAACTTCAGCAGTTGCCACAGGACCTGAGAATCCGACGAAGGAGAAGCTGAGCCGACCTTCCACGATGACACCACCGGTGGAGCCCTGCGGAACCGACTCACCACTTCCCGACGACAGAGAAGATCTCCCGGCTGGAGAGGCTTCTTCCCCTGACTGGTGGGCACAACCAGTTTACCTTCTTCTCTTCGCACCCCAGACCGGCTTGTGGTCGAATTGCCCATGCCAAGCACCCCGGCAACCGGATAGCCACTTACCACTGGACCGCGAATAAAAGGACCGCTCCTTTTACCTGAGAACTCCGCGGCTGGTTTCTTCCCTGGCAGTGCAACGGACACCTGTCTTCCTCCCCGCCGAGATCCTCTCTTCCCCAGGACAAAGCACTGACTTGCATCCGCTGCCAGGAACAACTGCCCCCGCTGGAGTAGTCTCACCACTTTAAGGTACTGTGTCTGCCAGGCCTCCCTTTCTAAAGATTGCTACAAGGTAATAATAACCCCTTAACCTTCTGGACTGGGCTGGCCGCCTTGACCTTCTAACTGGTGCCGTTCTTTTGGTCCAACTCTTTTTTAACCTTTGCAAGACTCTTGTGCACTGCAACCGTGTGACCTTGGACACATTTCATTTTGATCCCCTTAAAGTGGATTTGGCCTACTGACTCTAAACTCACGGTGTTACTTTGCCTTCCTCTCTTGTTGTGTTTGTGAAGAAGTATTGGGATCTGTTTCAATTTATTCTCTGCTTTTCTCTCCCTTTTAAAACGAATTATTAGAGTGCCATCTACGTTAAGCGTTCACCGCTGTCTGAAAATAAGTGGGGCTTTACTTAAGACTTGTCTAATATTCTTCTAAGGGAGTGTATATCTTTTAGTGACCGTGTTTTTGAATTGCTTACTATTAGTGCCCGTGTGTTTTTCTAGATGTGGTTTTAAATAAACAATGATATCTCTTTTACACCAAGCCCTGGTCAGTGTTTACTTTTTCTACTGTGTTCTTTTGACCTATTGTGAATACTGCCTAACTCTTCTTGAGGGAAGTCTGACTGCTCAGCCACAGCTACCAAGTGAATCTGGGTGGTACAGACTGCTACCAAGTGGGTTTACTGCCAAACACCTGTAGTCCTAAATCTTTTGCAGTGGTCCCAGAGGGAACTGCACAGGTTTCTGCCTAGCACAGGGTACGGAGGTCCCCCCCAAGGCGATGTGCATGCTGAGATGGGAATTGTGGAGACGCACACGTGACCCCGTTAACAGACGAAAACATGCAGGAATCAGGAATCTTAACAGAGGAGCCGCATGCAGTGCTCGAAAGGAAACAAACAGAAACTGATTCATTGTCATCGACGGTTAAGGAATGTAGAGCTCCCACTAAGACAATGAGCTCTATGCAAATACTGAATGTAATTAAACCACTTATTCCATGTTTGGACTCAAGATCGATACTAAAAAGGAAAAGTACCTCTGGGAATGAAATAAACAAAGGACATGATAAAAATAACTTGACGCAACTGAAAAGCCAATATACATCTTTGCTGCCCTTTGACGCCTGGGGGAATTACATGCAAAAGCGACCAAAATAGTCCTCAGAATTGGCTACTGCTGCCCACGGAAGTGCAGGGGAAAATATCAGTGGTACACGGGCAAGTACTGCGAGTCTCCCAATGCAAGAACCCTGGAACACTCCCAGTTTGGCATTTGGTGAGAACTTTATGAGCCATCACTTTTTCTTCTACAATGATATGCTGCCAACGAACAAAGACAACAACGCAATATGGCTACCGAGTAGGGTGACAAATAATTCAGAAATCTCAGATCAAATATTACTTGAAATACAGAGAGAGACATATAATCTGATGGAGCAAGCAAGTATAAACAAAATAGCACCTGACGGAAATAATGATCCCAGAAACCTTACCCAAACCACATCTACCAACCAAAGCACAATAACATTTCAGAAAATATATGAAGATGGTGGTTGGGACGACAAGGCGCCTCACACGATGGAAGATAAGTCTGAAACAGCTAACCATTAAAATCCACCTAACACTTCAACAATATGATAATAATGAAAACCGAGTTAACAGCGAGACAGCCTTCGAAGTAGTTGCTACATTAACAGCGATCATAGTGCCATTTATGAAACTCTATGAGGCCATGGATGGAAACTTAAAGGACCATACCACCTTGCTACCCATGGTCCATAGTAAGAGGATTTTCATTGAAGGATTCATTACAGCAATAGAAAAAACATGGAGAACAGTTTGGCACGGGTAATGCAATTATTATACAACATCATTGACCCATTGATTAAGGAAAAATCAGAGAGAAGGAAATTGCGAGTGTCCATGGGAGTCGGAGTGGGTCTGCTGGACAGGGAGAGCCTACTGGACCCCTTTGATATAAGAAAACACAACCAGCACCACAACGAGAGAGGTATATTAGATCTCCCCATGGAGTCCCGACAAACAAGTATAGACGCATTACAAGCACCTCAGGAGGACTCGACAAGCAAGCTGGGGCCACCAAATATAACGGCAGTCAGAACAGTGACCCCAAATCAACTATCTGGGGAGTGCCCCCGAAAGGAGATATCATTAAACGAGCAAGAAACCCTAAACACCACTGGTCGGTCAGTTTTTGGCTTGAGCACATTGCTACAGACACGACTAGAGGATGTTATAGACACCTCATCATTGCCAGTAAACATCTTAAACGAAGCTGAGGCAATTTGGAATATTGACATTGGCACTTCTACTCGAAAAATCGGTGAAATTTTCACAAAAAGACAAACCACAAGGCAACGGTTATCAAGGATTTAGGACCCTCTTCTGGAACTACCGAGGCCCCTAAAAAAAAAAAAACAAGAAGCTCTGCAAAAAGAGATCAGTAAAGAAGACCAGAAATCTACCAACCATGACTAAAACAAATTCAAACAGTAGTCGGTCTTTTATCCGAAATATCTCGGTGCCACTTGTAAGATTGGGTCAATCCTCTAAACGGAAAATGGGAAAGGCGGATAAAATTGAAGATTCAAATAGTAAAGGCCAAAGGAAAACATTGGAAGTGGTCACGAGAGTGGACACAGAACAAATTGATCTTATGGATCTCTCGGCGTACAGCATTTCAGAGGACGAATGCTCTGCCCTCGATGACAGTGTTGTGATAAATGTATCAATGACACAAGATTCAGGGGATGAAACTTTGGAGAAAGATGAGGACACACCCACAAAACATTCAAGAGCTCCAAATCAAAAAGATGTGACAAAGATAAGAATGATAATCCCAGCCAAGACTTATGCAGAACCAAAAGTACAGTTTGCCGGAGTGAGGAGCAAGGAGGGGTCCACCTCCAGTTTCGAATATAACTGAGAAAAAAAGAGAAAGTCGATCAAGTCCACCCCTATTAAGAAAGGCGGAAAGCAATACAAACAGTTTAAAAGAAGCACAGAAAAGGGACCTGGCTTTGTCAACACGTTAAAATTTTAATCAGTCTCCAAATAAAAATACAATAAGGTCAGATGAAGCTCGCCCGAGAGAAGCGACACCCAGAGAAGGACCATTAAAGACTAAATTTAATCTGATATTGGCAGTTAAAACAAAACTAAAACATCATCGAAAAGACAATCTGTTTGCAAATGACAGTTTAAAACTGTCTCTAGAACGAATGTTATACAATGATGATGGTCTAGTGCTCAATAGAGCGAATGTAATTAGACTGTTACATCATGTGCCGACACTAAGCTCGGTTACATCACAGGATTTTGCTGTAATAGAGTTCCTGGATGAACATCGAACAGACAAGGTGCTAATACATCTAGTCTCCAGATTAGCAAAACAACGTCTGTTGGAACAGGCCCATCACTTGCGTCCTCTGGGCTTCGACATAAAAGAAGAAAAATTGGTAATCGACCACAAAAAAACACATGAGTTGAAAGAAGGACGCGGTAATGAACCAAAGGAGACAGTAACACAAATCAAGAACCAACAAGCACCAACAAAAGTCAGCAAGTGCGGAATTCTAGCTGAGAAACTGCATAATCAATAGCATCTCACATTCTAAGCCGCAATACGAGAGGCTCATCCCACCTGTTTATCGGCTCTGAACCTCAATTAGGGGAAGTAGAATTATTTGCCTTGAAGAGGTTTGGTTGCATGAGGCCGTCCCGATAGAAGGATATTGGGTACTGTTAAACCCGGCAATTAAAAGCCCGGTGTGAAGATCAAGAAGTGGCCTTCTAATAGCAGTAAAGAACAACTTAGCTTGGAAATTGCTGTATACTCGGACACTGATGCCTTTTATACAACTGGCGGAAATCAAAACTTCACAACTACTGCATCAAGTATTACAAACAATTTTAGTGAATATTTAGTGGATTTCGGCAGACGCGAGGAATATTAATTTGGTAGATCACATCGCATCATTAATTGATGAAGAGCGAGTAAAGTGGAATGAACCAATCATAATATTAGTTGGTGACGTAAATTGCAAATGTATAGATAAACTTAATGAGCCAATATTGGAAGAACCACAAACCGCCAACAAGAAAGAAAAGAGAGGAGTTGCCTGGAGAAAAATGCTTCAAGCAAGAGACTGTATAATCTTAAATGGTATCCTTGAAGGAGATGTTCCGGCTAAACCCACTTGGAGGGGTACAACCAGTGAACACTTATTGGATTACATATGTGTTTCATCTAATCTGTCAAGTCTTCTAAAGTCACTAGAAGTTTGTTCCACCCAAATAAGTGACCACAATCAAGTAAAACTGACTTGCGATGCCTTAAACTTGGAACCAACACAGAGATATGCACAGAGTATTCAAATAAATACAGGTAGAAACAGATTGGTTATTTGTGCTAATAACTTGCCGGAATTGATACAAAAGTTATCCTAAGAAATTGATAGCTTGTGGGACACAGACGGACAAGCTAGAATTAACTATCTCCCATTATTTCAAGACTTTGTCATTAAACACCAAGGAAAATATGCTAATCTGAAAATGTGCTGTCGCCATTCCTACGACAAGCTGATAATGACAAAGGAAAAAAGAATTGAAGAAGAAGATTAGACGATGGAAACACGCCAACACTGGAGAGGCCTCGAGAGAAATACACAAACTAAAACAAAAATACCATCATTGGTTGAGGCTACATAAGGAAACAATGATAAAGTAATGTTATCTAACATACAAACACGAAACATTGCGGCCATGTGGGCAACAATCAATCAAATAGATGCGCCACAAGATGCTTTATTAGCCAACCCAATTTCGGCTACCGAATGGCAAGACCACTTTGCAAAAATGCAAAGTGTTGAGGAAGACACAACATTGGCAATAAAGCAGACCTTAACAGCTACTGTAGATAACAGAAAAGAGGAGTTCGAATTGGACATAGATATAACAACAATTGAAATCATCATCAAAGGCCTAAAAAAATCAAGAGCGCCGGGCCCCGATGGCCTGTCAAATGTCGATTTGAAAAACAATCCCAAGCTTTGAGCAATATTCTTGCACCATCTGTATGAAGGTATCTTGAGATACTCAAGATAGAGCTGCATCCAGTCGATATTGGTGGCAATCAATATAATACATTACAAATAATATCAATCAATATCATTTTATATGTAAATGTCACACATTTACACAAAATACTATATGAACAGAGATAAAACATTCAATAGAACTGTAAAATGCACTCTAAAAATAAAGATTTAAAGTTCTAAAGGAAATCCACAGTTCTAATGATCTATACAATGGTATGCCATTATTAAACATTATTTCATATATTTACATCTATAAGGCCACACTGAATTTAAAAAGTGAGCAATAGCAAACACCTGTGAAAGTATATGACTTCTTCAAAAACGTTATGGCTTCAAGGGTGTTTCTTATACCCATATTGTTCAATATTGGGAAATCCACCTTTTTCTAGCACGAGAATAAGCAGGTCAAAGTAATACAAAATGCAACTCATTCACAGTAGTCGCAAGGCACAGTGGGCAATTACCACTACTGCCAGTCTGCCAATTGCAAGTAGGTGTGGCCAACAGTAAAAGCTTAAGCCTCAATTTCATAAACAACGGGCCTCGTTACGAGGCTGGCGGTAGCTGTGCCTGCAGTATAGGCATGGCTGCCATCTGTATTGATTTTTATCTGGTGCCCAGAAAAGGGCAATTACTGGGTCATTACGGCCTTGCCGGACCCGGTAATTGCCCTTTTCAGGGCACCAGTAAAAATTATTCCCCATTCCCATTTGAGCCCCATAGGGCTCAATGGGAATGGGGAGGGTGGTAGCAACGGTACCGTTATTAACTGTATCGTTGCTACCATCAAGTACTGCTCATGGGTGCCATGGTCACCAGGTAAAACCTGGTGGCTGCAAGTGCACCGGCGAACACAACTCCTAGTTGATACCTGGTACGGTATCAACGGTGCTGGTAGCAATACCGGAACCATTGTTGCCTTACCTCCATACTCGTAATGAGGCCCAATGAGCGTTTATGCGGGTGATTAATCCAATTCATATTACTCTCAAAATTAGTAATCTTTCAACAACAAATAATTCACCATAAAGCTACTGAGTGACATTTCTGACAAAACACAACCCCATTGATAATTCATGGTAAGCCTTCCTAATTTCAATTACATCATTCCGATTACGTTGTGCATTAGTACGCAACCGAGATCATAAAAGCCATTCAAATTCATATAAAGTTCCAAAATACAGTTAGTTGTTATTCACAAAATACACTAAAACAGTCTAAGGAGAAAAAGGATGAACAAAGATAAGAATTACAACGATAAAGCAGTTATACAAGCTGATCAAGTTGATCCTAGGTTAGTTCCAGGGCGCCAAGTAACTAAAAACAGTGTAAAAAATGAGCAGAGACATTATCTTGTTTAAGATCAGCGAAACATGGCCATCCGTCTGTAAAAATGTCGACCCCCGTACTACACTGTGCCAATTACAAAACATCTGAGCATTCAACGGTCAACAAATCAACTAGGATCCCAAGCCCACCAAATTCCCTGGGGTTCATAACAACAATCAACAATTGGAGAAGCTCAGGAATCCCACTGCTTCCCTGAGTCCATTCATACAAAGTTTGCAGCAAGAGTTTTAACTCTTGCACTCCACGGCCATCGTAGATACCTGCAGGTTGCAAAGACTGCCGGAACATCAGCACAATTAGTGCAAATTGCCATGGCACCAGCGATAGTCCTGCAACCACGCAGGCGCCATAGTGGCCTTATGTGGCGTTTTCTCAGGGAGTATCTGGGCACAGCATAAGAAAATGTTCTACGTCCTCAACCGAACTTTTACATATGGGGAACACAGCTGAGCCCTCAGTGCCAACTTGCATGATACTTTTGCTATCGGCAATGTGCCAGATCGAAACTTTAGGTATGTTGCTCTTTTCCACTTTGGGTTGACATAATCAAGATAGTCTTCCAATCCTGCCTGTGATTAAATGGCTAAAAAGCGCACCATAAGCAGAAAACCAAGGGCCTTTGGTAGAGCATCTGGGTTCAATTTTAAGAGCAGAGCTTTTTACCACTTCTTTCGAATTTTTGGTGATTGAGCTAGAATGACTCCAATAGGCCCTGAGGCCAAGAGCCTCCTGGGACATTTTGACGTGTCTCACTCATTTCAGGGAGGAGCACCCCAGCTGCAAGAGAACATCAATCATTGTGGCCCTGTATTTAGCCATATATGCAATTGACCACAGGTGCACCCAGAACAACACTGGTAGGGTAATTCATAGAATTTCGCACAAAAGTGGCGCACGTGGCTGGGGCACAGTGTGCGCGTGCGAATGTCTGTGCCAGCCGCATGCGCTAAAATCGATTTCCGCGCACAGTGTATTCATGGATTTAGCCTCCAAAACCACTCTCTCCAAAACCACCTGTGGCGCAGAGTGGCCCAGCGACCCTGCAGCAGCGCCAGTTACGCCCCCAAGAACGCCCTTGCGCAAGGAAAAGCCATCAAAATTCCCAATTCAGCGCAAAGGGCTGCGCTAACCCTGGACCAGTATACAGGGCTGCCAAACAGCAAACGCCAAGCGGGGAACGTGTATTACTGGGGTTCGCGGGAAGTTCAACATGCGATTTCAGCAGGGTACGTGTATTTCTGGGGTGCGGGGAAGTAGTTCAACACACGATTTCAGCAGGGTACGTGTATTACTGGGGTGCGCGAGAAGTTCCACACGCGATTTCAGCAGGGTACGTGTATTACTGGGGTGCGCGGGAAGTTCCACACGCGATTTCAGCTGGGTACGGGGAAGTTTAACACGCAATTGCGGCAGGGTACGTATATTACTGGGGTGCGCAGGAAGTTCCACATGCCATTTCAACAGGGTACGTGTATTTTTGGGGTGCGGGGAAGTTTAAAACGCGATATCAGCAGGGTACGTGTATTACTGGGGTGCGCGGGAAGTTCCACACGTGATTTCAGCAGGGTACGTGTATTACTGGGGTGCGCGTGAAGTTTTACACTCGATAGGCCCTGTGCGAGTGGGGTACGTGTTTTTCGGGGGTGCAGGGGAGTCCTACACGTGAATTGCCAGTGTGTGTCCTCCCAGGTGTTCCCTCTACACTCTCCACAGCCCCTGCAGGCAGCCCACACCACAGGGGACTACCCTGCACCCCTGGTCATGTTTCGCAGGCAGCCCATCAACCATGGGCATGCCACCCCAGCCAAGCCACATTTCACCTTGCACTAGTGATCACCAACACATTACCCCCTTGCACCCCCACCCCCCAGCAGTGCAGGGCACCTGCCAGCAGGCCTCCACTCATGTCACACTCATGTCCGCTTGCACCCCCAGCCCCCAAGCAGTGCAGGGCACCAGCCAGCAGGCCCCCATTCATGCCCCCCAGCACCCCCACTCCCCACTCCCCAGCAGTCAGGGGCACCTGTCAGCAGGCCCCCACTCATGTCCCACTCATGTCCCCTTGCACCCCAACCCCCCAGCACTGAGGGGCACCTGCCAGCAGGCCCCCACTCATGTCCCCTTGCACCCCCACCCCCCAGCAGTGCAATGGCACCTGCCAGCAGGCCCCCACTCATGTCCTCTTGCACCCCACCCCCCAGCAGTGCAGGGCACCTGCCAGCAGGTCCCCACTCATGTCCCACTCATGTCCCCTTGCACACCCACCCACAAGCAGTGCAGGGCACCTGCCAGCAGGCCCCCACTCATGTCCCCTTGCACCCCCACCCCCCAGCAGTGCAGGGCACCTGCCAGCAGGCCCCCACTCATGTCCCACTCATGTCCCCTTGCACCCCCACCCCCAAGTAGTGCAGGGCACCTGCCAGCAGGCCCCCACTCATGTCCCCTTGCACCCCCACCCCCTAGCAGTGCAGGGCACCTGCCAGCAGGCTCCCACTCATGTCCCACTCATATCCCCCAGCACCCCCACCCCCCAGCAGTCAGGGGCACCTGCCAGCAGGCCCCCACTCATGTCCCCTTGCACCCCCACCCCCCAAGCAGTGTAGGGCACCTGCCAGCAGGCCCCCACTCATGTCCCCTTGCACCGCCATCCCCAAGCAGTGCAGGGCACCTGCCAGCAGGCCCCCCACTCATGTCCCCTTGCACCCCCCACCCCCCAGCAGTCAGGGGCACCTGTCAGCAGGCCCCCACTCATGTCCCCCAGCAGCCCCACCCACCAGCACTGAGGGGCACCTGCCAGCAGGCCCCCACTCATGTCCCCCTGCACCCCCACCCCCAAGCAGTGCAGGGCACCTGCCAGCAGGCCCCCACTCATGTCCCACTCATGTCCCCTTGCACCCCCACCCCCAAGCAGTGCAGGGCACCTGCCAGCAGGCCCCCACTCATGTCCCCTTGCAACCCCCCCCCACAAGCAGTGCAGGGCACCTGCCAGCAGGTCCCCACTCATGTTCCCTTGCACCCCCACCCCCAAGCAGTGCAGGGCACCTGCCAGCAGGCCCCCACTCATGTCCCACTCATGTCCCCTTGCACCCCCACCCGAAGCAGTGCAAGGCACCTGCCAGCAGGCCCCCACTCATGTCCCCTTGTACCCCCACCCCCAGCAGTGCAGGGCACCTGTCAACAGGCCCCGACACATGTCCCCCAGCCAACACGTCATCACAATCTAGATCCCTGGCCCTTATGGCCAGCCTCCACTGGCCAAAGACCCACCCAAGTATTGCATCCACCCACATAGAAATGCTAATAACATGATACAACCCCAATGGCAAGTATGTAAATGAACACATGTCCGTCACACACACACAATGGGTGCAAGTGAATGTCAAAACCCATATCATGACATGCATGAAACCAATGATATAATACCACAAATGCAAGTATAAAAAATATATATTAAAGATAACATGAACGTAAATCAAATTAAACACACAACAATGGGAATAACAAAATAAATGGTCCATGTCCGATAAATAATGAAAATCAAGAAAACATAAGCAAAAGAAATCCAAAAAGAAATGTCCAAAGTCACAGTCCAAAAAAGCAAACCCAAGGGAAAATAAAAAGTAAAAACCATTGCTCCATGGTGAACACAAAAAAAATATTAAAAAAGATGAATCCAATGTAGAACTATGTACAATTGAAGAATCCAGGGTCCATGAGCCCAACTTAAGAAATGAAACCTACCAAAAACTACTACCTAATAAAAAAACGATATACAAAAATGTGGTGCATTGTCCAAGCAGTCCAAAATAAAGAAAAAACTAAAGGAAACCTAATACTAACTAACTAACTATTTACAAGGGCAGCGGGCAAGTCCAACGGCTCACTTGTTGATGTCCCGTGCCACGGCATCATCGAACTCCTGCTCGATGTCCCGGAGGCGGTCCTCTTCCATGGCCCCGAGGGTTCGCAGGGACGGTGACATCTGGATCTCCAGGTCCCTGCGAATAGCCTCGAGGCACTCAGAGTTCTCCACCCTGACCATCGTGAGCCGCGCCTCTTCCGCCCGCCGCCACTCCGCATCTATAGCATGGCCCAACCGCTGCCACACGGAAGACACTTCCCATCCTGGGTCCTCCTGCCCTCTGGCCGATGCCTGCCCCTCCGATGTTGAAGGCCCTGAGCCATCATGGCTCCCACCTTGTTGCTGCTGTGCCTCTGCCTGTGCCCTGGCTCCTGCTGCCTGCACATCCTCCTCCGGCTGGGGTGCAGTTGTTGATGTGGCCACCCCTGCTGGACGTCCGACTCCCGACTGTGGCAGGGATGTGTCCTCCACCAGCCTGGCCGCAGGGTCAGAGGCAGCTCCACAGGGCACCCAGGTGACACATGGGTGGGAAGATGGCACAGAGGACGACTGGCGCATAGGGGGTTTAGTTGAGGAGGGGGTCGGAACAAGGTCCAGAAAACAGAGGAATCCGGCCCTGGTGAGCTGTCCCAGTGGGTCAACGCGGTCAACGAGCCATGTGAGAAGACGTGCAGTCTCCTCATGAAAAGACTGCAGGTCAGCTCGCATGGCACGTTGATGCAATGCCACCCCACCCAGGACAGTCTCAACCCGGTGCCGGATAGCCACATCCGCAGGGAGAGGAAGGCTAGTTGGTGTAAGCCGATCCCCTCCCTGAGAACGGGTCTGGACGTAGGTATCCCTGCTGGTGCAAGATGATGCAGTCACAGGGTCGAGGACAGGATTACACACAGGCACCTCCGCGGCGGCCTGTGCTGCCTCCTGTCCCTGCCCCTACACTGCACCACTAGCACCAGTGGAATCCCTGCCTCCAGACCCCGTCTCTGTCCCTTGCACGGCCTCCTCCTCCACCAAACCCCCCACCAACCTGGATGACTCCGTGCCATCTTCCTCCGTCGGGCCCTGTGGGGTCTCAGCTGCCCCTTCGGCTGCCAAAGAGTCCAACTCCAACCTCCGCCTCTTGGACCTCCCCTCGGCAGCTGCGACCTGGGACGCGGCACCAGACTCCTCACTCCCCGACGAGATGACAACCTGGGAGGGGAGCCGGGCCTTGCATCTCCGGCTGGCGGTGCGTTCCCTGCCGCTGTGCTCCACAGCACCCTCTCCGCCCTCTTCATCAGTCGATGCTGCAGACAGGGAGAGATAGGACACAGGCATCAGGGCACGGTACAATGGACTCATACACACATGACAGTTGCACACGAGTGTCATTGTCAAACTTCAGACATGGCATCACAATCCCCAACACACATGTCATTTCAAATCACACACATGACTTATTCCACAGCCATATCACAACAGCCAGCACCATCCATACACATACAACAGCATGAGCAGGCAAAGGTGAGCCAGACATCACATGAGACACAGGGAGTGCACTAGACATGCACACACGCCACCACACTTACATGCATGTGTACACCTCCACCAAGTGTCGCAGTGATGAGATCGGCATCCATGTAACATCTGGCAATCAGTCTTCTACATATCAGTCTCACATGCATCCATGTTGCATGACAGTTGCACACTTGACAGATACACATACATGCACATGTACACAGTGCAGATACATGCAGCTGGAACCAACATCCATGTGTGACACCACAACCTTGATAACTGACATACACAGTCATTCAAACATGTGTGCTCACACATCTGCATTTGGCCTGCATGCTTGCCCACAAATACACCATCCATGTGTTTCACATATGAAAGGACTCGCATGTGTCAGCCTCATGGCCCTGTACATACACATCCATACATGGCTCTACAAAACCACATGTGCAACCTGCACACTACTGGCACAACACCACACGCACAGCTTCCAATCAGTATGTATGTACACTTACCGCTCGACTCCAGATGGGTGTGCCTCTCAAGGACCTGGACGTGGAACGCTGGGCATACGTGTTCCAGGACCCTCATTTTGTCTTCCGACAGGTGGCCCCGGCGCCACTTAGCATCCGCTGCCTTCAAGAGGCGCCGGGCCTTGTTGAGGGTCCTGGACCTGAAGTCCTCCCAGCGCTTCTTGACATGATGGAATTCACGGACTGCCTGCCCCTCCGCGTTGATGGCAGTCACGATGTCCGTCCAGATCCTGGTCAGTCCTTCCTTGTCGGCGCGCGACCTTCCGAAGAGGGCATCATACTGCCCCTGGACTTGCTCCACCAGGACACCAACTTCGGTGGCAGTGAAGCTGGTGGCCCTCTGCCTCTCTGGCTGGGGGTTGCCAGTGCTGCCAGATGGTGTAGTGCTGGACATGGCAACCCCAGAGGCAGGCGTGGGTGGGCAACTGGGTCCTGGGGCTGGGCTGTGGCGCGATGGAATCCCAGCCGGGAGTCTTCGGTTCCAGCAGGGGTGGTCACAGCAACAGCACCCCTGGCTGACGTGCAGGCAGCAAATGGCAGGGCACGTGGGCAGCAGGCAATCAGGCAGCAGCAGATGGCAGGTGGGAATGTGCTCGGGGCTCTGGGGGGCAGTAATTCGGCTGGGTGGGGGTGCAAGGGGACATGAGTGGGACATAAGTGGGGGCCTGCTGGCAGGTGCCCTGCACTGCTGGAGGTGCACGGGGACATGAGTGGGACATGAGTGGGGGCCTGCTGGCAGGTGTCCTGCACTGCTTGGGGGTGGGGGTGCAAGGGGACATGAGTGGGGGCCTGCTGGCAGGTGCCCTGCACTGCTGGGGGTGGGGGTGCAAGGGGACATGAGTGGGATATGAGTGGGGGCCTGCTGGCAGGTGCCCCTCAGTGCTGGGGGGTGGGAGTGCAAGGGGACATGAGTGGGGGCCTGCTGGCAGATTCCCCTCAGTGCAGGGGGTGGGGGTGCAAGGGGACATGAGTGGGACATGAGTGGGGGCCTGCTGGCAGTGTCCTGCACTGTTTGGGGGTGGGGGTGCAAGGGGACATGAGTGGGGGCCTGCTGGCAGGTGCCCTGCACTGCTTGGGGGGTAGGGGTGCAGGGGACATGAGTGGTGGCCTGCTGGCAGGTGCCCCTAGTACTGGGGGGTGGGGGTGTAAGGGGACATTAGTGGGACATGTGTGGGGGCCTGCTGGCAGGTGCCCTGCACTGCTGGGGGGTGAGGGTGCAAGGAGACATGAGTGGGACATGAGTGGGGGCCTGCTGGCAGGTGCCCTGTACTGCTAGGGGGTGTGGGTGCAAGGGGACATGAGTGGGTCATGTGTGGGGGCCTGCTGGCAGGTGCCCTGCACTGCTGGGGGGTGGGGGTGCAAGGGGACATGAGTGGGACATGAGTGGGGGCCTGCTGGCAGGTGCCCTGCACTGCTGCGGGGTGGGGGTGCAAGGGGACATGAGTGGGGGCCTGCTGGCAGGTGCCCTGCACTACTTGGGGGATGGGAGTGCAGGGAACATGAGTGGGACATGAGTGGGACATGTGCGGGGGCCTGCTGGCAGGTGCCCTGCACTGCTGGGGTTGGGGGTCCAAGGGGACATGAGTGGGGGCCTGCTGGCAGGTGCCCTGCACTGCTGGGGGGTGGGGGTGCAAGGGGACATGAGTGGGACATGAATGGGGGCCTGCTGGCCGGTGCCCTGCACCGCTGGGAGTGGGGGTACAAGGTGACATGAGTGGGGGCCTGTTGGCAGGTGCCCCTCAGTGCTGGGGGTCGGTGTGCAAGGGGACATGAGTGGGGACCTGCTGGCAGGTGCCCCTCAGTGCTGGGGGGTAGGGGTGCAAGGGGACATGAGTGGGGGCCTGTTGGCAGGTGCCCCTCAGTGCTGGGGGGTGGGTGTGCAAGGGAACATGAGTGGGGGCTTGCTGACAGGTGGCCCTCAGTGCTGGGGGGTGGGGGTGCAAGGGGACATGAGTAGGACAAGAGTGGGAGCCTGCTGGCAGGTGCCCTGCACTGCTGGGGGGTGGGTGTGCAAGGGGACATGAGTGGGGCCTGCTGGCAGGTGCCTCTCAGTGCTGGGGGGTGGGGGTGCAAGGGGACATGATTGGGACATGTGTGGGGGCCTGCTGGCAGGTGCCCTTCACTGCTGGGGGATGGGGGTGCAAGGGGACATGAGTGGGACATGAGTGGGGGCCTGCTGGCAGGTGCCCTGCACTGCTGAGGGGTGGGGGTGCAAGGGGACATGAGTGGGACATGAGTGGGGGCATGCTGGCAGGTGCCCTGCACTGCTGGGGGGTGGGGGTGCAAGGGGACATGAGTGGGGGCCTGTTGGCAGGTGCCCCTCAGTGCTGGGGAGTGTGTGTGCAAGGGGACATGAGTGGGGGCCTGCTGGCAGGTGCCCTGCACTGCTGGGGGGGTGGGGGTGCAAGGGGACATGAGTGGGACATGTGTGGGGGCCTGCTGGCAGGTGCCCTGCACTGCTGGGGGGTGGGGGTACAAGGGGACATGAGTGGGGGCCTGCTGGCAGGTGCCCTGCACTGCTGGGGGGTGGGGGTGCAAGGGGACATGAGTGGGGGCCTGCTGGCAGGTGCCCTGCACTGCTTGGGGGGTGGGGTGCAGGGGACATGAGTGGGGGCCTGCCGGAAGGTGCCCCTCAGTGCTGGGGGCTGGGGGTGCAAGGGGACATGAGTGGGACATGTGTGGGGGCCTGCTGGCAGGTGCCCTGCACTGCTGGGGGGTGGGGGTGCAAGGGGACAGGAGTGGGAGATGAGTGGGGGCCTGCTGGCAGGTGCCCTGCACTGCTGGGGGTGGGGGTACAAGGCGACATGGGTGGGACATGAGTGGGGGCCTGCTGGCAGGTGGCCTGCACTGCCGGGGGGTGGGGGTACAAGGGGACATGAGTGGGGGCCTGTTGGCAGGTGCCCCTCAGTGCTGGGGGGTGGGTGTGCAAGGGGACATGAGTGGGGGCCTGCTGGCAGGTGCCCCTCAGTGCTGGGGGGTGGGTGTGCAAGGGAACATGAGTGGCGGCCTGCTGGCAGGTGCCCCTCAGTGCTGGGGGTGGGGGTGCAAGGGGACATGAGTAGGACATGAGTGGGAGCCTGCTGGCAGGTGCCCTGCACTGCTGGGGGGTGGGTGTGCAAGGGGACATGAGTGGGACCTGCTGGCAGGTGCCCCTCAGTGCTGAGGGGTGGGGGTGCAAGGGGACATGATTGGGACATGTGTGGGGGCCTGCTGGCAGGTGCCCTGCACTGCTGGGGGGTGGGGGTGCAAGGGGACATGAGTGGGGCCCTGCACTGCTGAGGGGTGGGGGTGCAAGGGGACATGAGTGGGGGCCTGTTGGCAGGTGCCCCTCAGTGCTGGGGGGTGGGTGTGCAAGGGGACATGAGTGGGGGCCTGCTGGCAGGTGCCCCTCAGTGCTGGGGGGTGGGGGTGCAAGGGGACATGAGTGGGGGCCTGTTGGCAGGTGCCCCTCAGTGCTGGGGGGTGGGTGTGCAAGGGGACATGAGTGGGGGCCTGCTGGCAGGTGCCCCTCAGTGCTGGGGGTGGGGGTGCAAGGGGACATGAGTGGGGGCCTGCTGGCAGGTGCCCTGCACTGCTGGGGGGTTGGGGTACAAGGGGACATTAGTGGGGGCCTGTTGGCAGGTGCCCCTCAGTGCTGGGGGGTGGGTGTGCAAGGGAACATGAGTGGAGGCCTGCTGGCAGGTGCTCCTCAGTGCTGGGGGGTGGGGGTGCAAGGGGACATGAGTAGGACATGAGTGGGAGCCTGCTGGCAGGTGCCCTGCACTGCTGGGGGGTGGGTGTGCAAGGGGACATGAGTGGGGCCTGCTGGCAGGTGCCCCTCAGTGCTGAGGGGTGGGGGTGCAAGGGGACATGATTGGGACATGTGTGGGGGCCTGCTGGCAGGTGCCCTGCACTGCTGGGGGGTGGGGGTGCAAGGGGAAATGAGTGGGACATGAGTGGGGCCCTGCACTGATGAGGGGTGGGGGTGCAAGGGGACATGAGTGGGGGCCTGTTGGCAGGTGCCCCTCAGTGCTGGGGGGTGGGTGTGCAAGGGGACATGAGTGGGGGCCTGCTGGCAGGTGCCCCTCAGTGCTGGGGGGTGGGGGTGCAAGGGGACATGAGTGGGGGCCTGTTGGCAGGTGCCCCTCAGTGCTGGGGGTGGGTGTGCAAGGGGACATGAGTGGGGGCCTGCTGGCAGGTGCCCCTCAGTGCTGGGGGTGGGGGTGCAAGGGGACATGAGTGGGGGCCTGCTGGCAGGTGCCCTGCACTGCTGGGGGGTGGGTGTGCAAGGGGACATGAGTGGGGGCCTGCTGGCAGGTGCCCCTCAGTGCTGGGGGGGGGTGCAAAGGGACATGAGTAGGGGCCTGCTGGCAGGTGCCCTGCACTGCTTGGGGGTGGGGGTGCAAGGGGACATGAGTGGGGGCCTGCTGGCAGGTGGCCTGCCCTGCTGGGGGGTGGGGGTGCAAGGGGACATGAGTGGGACATGAGTGGGGGCCTGCTGGCAGGTGCCCTGCACTGCTGGGGGGTGGGGGTACAAGGGGACATTAGTGGGGGCCTGTTGGCAGGTGCCCCTCAGTGCTGGGGGATGGGTGTGCAAGGGGACATGAGTGGGGGCCTGCTGTCAGGTGCCCCTCAGTGCTGGGGGGGTGGGGGTGCAAGGGGACATGAGCGGGGGCCTGCTGGCAGGTGCCCTGCACTGCTGGGGGTGGGGGTGCAAGGGGACATGAGTGGGAGCCTGCTGGCAGGTGCCCCTCAGTGCTGGGGAGTGGGGGTGCAAGGGGACATGAGTGGGGGCCTGCTGGCAGGTGGCCTGCACTGCTAGGGGGTGGGGGTGCAAGGGGACATGAGTGGGACATGAGTGGGGGCCTGCTGGCAGGTGTCCTGCACTGCTGGGGGGTGGGTGTGCAAGGGGACATGAGTGGGGGCCTGCTGGCAGGTGCCTCTCAGTGCTGGGGGGTGGGGGTGCAAGGGGACATGAATGGGGGCCTATTGGCAGGTGCCCCTCAGTGCTGGGGGGTGGATGTGCAAGCGGACATGAGTGGGGGCCTGTTGGCAGGTGCCTCACAGTGCTGGGGGGTGGGTGTGCAAGGGGACATGAGGGGGGCCTGCTGGCAGGTGCCCCTCAGTGCTGGGGGGTGGGGGTGCAAGGGGACATGAGTGGGACATGAGTGGGGGGCATGAGTGGGGGGCAGTGCAATGAGTGGGGGCCTTCTGGCAGGTGCCCTGCACTGCTGGGGGGTGGGGGTGCAAGGGGACATGAGTGGGACATGAGTGGGGGGCTGCTGGCAGGTGCCCTGCACTGCTGGGGGGTGGGGGCGGAGGGGGTCATGTGTTGGTAATCAGTAGTGCAAGGTGACATGTGGCTTGGCTGGGGTCATGCCCATGGTGGATGGGCTGCCTGCCGGACATGACCAAGGGTGCAGGGTAGTCCCCTGTGGTGTGGACTGCCTGCAGGGACCGTGGAGGGTGTGGAATGAACACCTGGGAGGACCCACGCTGCCAATTCACGTGTAGGACTCCCCTGCACCCCAGATATACACGTACCACACACGCACAAGGCCTGTCACGTGTGAAACTTTGCGCGCACCCCCGAAATACACGTACCCGCTCCCCCAAGGCCAATCACGTGTGAAACTTCCCGCGCACCCCAGATTTACATGTACCCAGGCCAATCGCGTGTGAAACTTCACACAAATCCCAGGAATACACGCACCCCACTCGCACAGGGCATATCACGTGTGAAACTTCCCGCAACCCCCAGATTTACAGGCAGCCCGCTCGCCCAAGGCCAATCACGTGTGAAACTTCCTGGGCACCCCCGAAATACACGCATACGCTATTTTTGACACAGCGGGTGTTCGTGTTTGTCACGTACCCCTTTGCACGTCATTTCTCCTAGAGGGCCACAGTATGGCACAATCATCAGAGCTGTATATACGTGCTTTTTGTTAGCGCACATTTTGGCGCCCATTTTTTTCATGCGCAGGGACGCTACTGCCTGCCTTCGTGTGGCGTACGTGTTTAGGCCTGTGCGCGTCTTCGCTGGTGTGCTGGTTTGCCCTATTCGACTCCTTGAATACGTGTTGTAGGCGAGCGTGTGGGCGTTCCGCGCACTTGCCTCCTGTACTTCCCCTGTGACGCCCACATTTTCACGCTTTTTTACCCATTCCGCGCGTCACGCCCCGTGTTATGCCTACTTTTGTTATGTGCATCGCGCTATGTGCGCTTTCGCTGTGGCCGTAGCGCACGCCGTTAGATGACCTGTGCGCCGGCATGCGCCGGCGTGCGCCACGCAGATTTTCAGCGCACATCCCACATTTTACTCGCGCACGGACTTCCATGAATCGATGTGCGCAGGTTTTGCTGCGATTTTCACGCTTGCACTGCGATTCGCATGGTTTCGCACGCTTGCCCGGGAATTTTCAGCGCACATTAATTCCATGAATCGGCCTGTGGGAGTAACCAGCAGGCCGACTCTATCCCCTGCATGGCTGTTTCCAGGAGTACTAAGAAAATGGGTGTACTGGTAGGTAAACCCAGTATGTTCTTCAGGTACCCGTTTTCCACGACCGCCAATCCATGCAAATCTAGCTGCACAGTTCAGCCCCATAAATAGCGGCCTGTCTAGCCTGGGCCTTTTGGCGCCCAGAGACACACGCAGCACCCCATTTCCATATTCAGCTGTGAACCTGGCCAAGACAATGCCATATCTACCCAAGGCAGCCCTTGCCTTCTCAAGTTGCATGGACCAGCTGCAGGAGGCCATCACCCTGACCCCCAGATAGTCATAAAATGCCACCTGCTCGTTAGCACTCTCTTCGAGAGCTACTTCAATCCCTGTGTTTCCCCTGACATTGGTTTTAAATATCATCGCTTTCGTTTTGGATACATTGAGTGCCAAGCCATTATTTCTACAAAAGGTAAGAAATATGTCCAGTTGCCTGCGTATGCCCATAGGTGGTTAGCAAAAGCAGAACTGCATCTTCTGCAAACATCAAAACCGGTATTTTGTCTCTCGCTAGGGCTGAAGCATCGGTCTGAAAGGCCAGCAGCTCTTTCATAACAGCGTTCATAAACATGCAGAATAACTTGGGGGCAGGAACACACCCCTAGGGCACACCCTTTTCCACGTGTATCCAGTTTATGGTCCTTCCCATCGCACTGCTGCCATCTTGTCTCTATACAGGCTCTGGATGGCCTTCAAGGGGGCCTCTGGGATTCCAAGCCCCCTGAGCACCTGCCAGAGCCACTGCCTAGGCACCACGCCAAACACAGTTCTCAGGTCGACTGCATAGACGCTGACTTTAAGGACAGAATATTTTTCTATAATTAATCGCAGTCGCATACTCTGGTCCACAGTACTCAATCCAGCTCAAAACCCAGTTTGCCAATGGTCAATTATTTGGTTGTTACATTTCCAAGTCACCCGACTGTACAATAAGGCCCTGGAGAAAGTTTTACCTCCTGAGTCCAGCAAGGAGAACCGTCTGTAATTGCATAGTTGGTCTCTGCAACCTTTCTTAAAAATAGGCACCAGCTCAGCTTTTGTCCAAGAATCCAGGACCTTATTCTGGTTCAGGTCAGCATTAAATAGTTTTGTCAAATACGGCATCCAAGTGTCAGGTTCACTAAAATAAAAGTCGATTGGGACCTTGTCTGGGCCTGGCGCCTTACCCAGTTTTTAACATCTCAATGCTCTGCCAAACTCCTCATGGGTTAACATCAGGGGTGGCGTGTTGGGGACAACCCTCTACCCCTTGCTGTCCAACAACTCTCCCGCACCGTTAAGGCTACCAAAATATTCCACCCATACTTGCTCAGGGATGCTGTGCTGCAAGGAATTTCTGCCTGCCTTTAGCCCTGTCCAGATCAGCCCCCACAAGCCTCTCAAGTCCCCCTTTTTAATAGAGCTAAGCAAAGCACTTCATGTATCCTCATGCCAGGCCTTCTTTTTCTCCCTCAATAACTCGCGATGCGTAAGCATAACTGTGCTCTGCTCTGAGCTTTTTGTGCATTAGTATCCCAGAGGTGCTCATAATCAAATATAAAAAGTACCCGTTTGATATGCTTCAGCCAATCCCACCCAAAGCCTTCTTGGTTTGCTAACATATCCCAAAGAATGTTCCTAAACATCTTCATTTTTCCTGAGCTATTGATACATAGCCAAAGCAAGACCGTCTGGGCTAGGCTTCAAAATGTAGATGGTGTAGTAGGCCTACTTTCAGAAAAATAGGACTGGTCTGTGCATTGTTTGGCAAAAATAATGATCATTTAAAACACTTCTTTCTGCAGACTCTAAAACTGGGAATAGGTGATGCCCCCAGAGTTCAGCCACAAATAGGGCTACAGATCGAGCTTGTGCCATATACATTTACAATACGGGTTAAATGGCTCCATTGTTAAACTTGGCAGCAAATGAAGCTAGAGCACTAGAAGCTTTGATAATATGGACATTTTCAGCAATCTATGTGTAGCTTCCAGGAACTGTTCCCTCATATCCTGATACCTAATCACAACAAGCACTGGCAAAGCCAACAGTTTGACCTTTTGTGTAGATATGGGATCAACATTTGCTTGGCACTGGTATAATGGTACTACCTGGTCATAAGATTGCAACAGGTGGATAAAATGACTACCTGAGCATATTGTGGCAATACCTGGCAAATAAGCCAAAACTGTTTGCCTTGTCCATTTTACTTTTTAACAGGAATTCAGTGCATGGAACAGATATGAATCAAGTTACTGAAAGAACGCTGGGTTAAGACATTTTTATTACACCAGTAGCCATTTACAGCTCAATTAAGCCATTAACTCTCAGCAGACTGATGTGACGAATCACTGAATCTCACCACTTCTCCCCAAGGGTGAGCCATTTCCCATGAGGCCAGGGAGGTGAGGCTGCTACCCGATAGTCCCCCCTAGGGTGGTATAATGTGGGAGGATCTAATGGGGAGGGACCCCCCAGGGAGAAGGACGAACATCTAGGGTGCAGCCCTTATGAGAACACCACACCTCCACATATTTTAGCTTCTCCTTCTTCTGCTAATCTCTTTGTAAACAGTAGACGGAACATAGGTAATCCAAGAATTGGGATGAGTGAGCCTCGCAAAACATGTGAAAGAGACGAAGGACTTATACATTGGACCCAGGCACTGCTGACCACATTGAATAAAAATCTCCAATGGACTAAGCATAGGGTCTCGGGCAGACATGGAGGACACTAGGTGTGGTTGTTAGGGAGAATTCTCATGTATGGCTAATTTCCCTCACCTAGTGAGTCCGCCAGCAGCTTTGCTGGACTTCTGGAGTTTATTTTTTTTCACTTGGTAAGAGTGAGAGCTTTTCCCCCACTCTTACCTGAGTTTTGCTATGTGTTTCTACCTGTTTTTGTGATTGTGGACTCTGAAGTACACCACTTCAGTAGCCCCCTTCTTTTTGTTTGTCACACAGAACCTTCAGTGCCGTGGCACAGGGTTGTCTTTGAGACTTCCCTCGACTCCATTTCTGAGGCGACTGCTGTCCCCCAGAAAAGGGTAAAGTTACCATTAACTTTACTTAGTCAATCTACCACAGATCCAGTACACCCCTTCTTCCATGGAGTACTGGAAAGGGTCCACTAGTATCCCTTTGTATCTGTACCTCCTAGAGCATTGTTTCACTCTTTTAACATTTAGACTTGGCTGGTGGCAGTGGAATCTACCCTAACATTTCTACCGCGATTATATTAGATAAACGTGGTACTGTTCTTGGCTATTATATTAGCCTCCAACATAAACCCGCGTGACCAAATCGTCTTTCTCTTGGCTCCGGTTGGGTTTATTCCCCATTTCTTTTTGTTAAAGTCCTTCTTGTGTTTTACTTTGCATGGCAAACTAGGTTCGCCTTCTTTGTTCACTGTCTTTTGGCGGGCTTCTGCCCAGAAGCCCTCCTCAAGGCGCCTGGGTGTCTAGGTGGGCTGAATGTGAGGGAGGGGTGTAGTCACCCCCTGCACAGGGTAGCCTAGGAAACCCAAGTTGCACTTTGTCATGATTGACCAGCCTAGTTGTTCGTGCTGGACAACCCCCCTGCTGGGTGATTGACAGCGAGGCTGCATGAATGGTGGTTTTTCGCATAAAAGGCAGGTCTCTTGGGCTAGAAGTCAGAGAGTCGCCACTGGAACTACAAGCAACCGAAGAGAAGCGGAGAGAACGACGGCTGCTGCAACTACCCCATCCCGGTGAAGCCCTGCTGCAGTCCTGAGCTATCTGCCCTTCAACGACGCAGAGAAGATCCAGTCCGGAGTCTTCTTCCCTTGAGCTTGGTGGGGATAACCAGCTCATCTTCTACAGCCAGAGGATCCTCTTCTGTGATCGAAATCACTGCACACTGCTGTAGTGGTCCTGATAGCCACCTGAAGAGCCTCCCCTGTTTTTAAGGAGCGCACCTTTCATTCCTTATCGCTGCTGCCGGCTTCATCCCTGTGTGGTGCAGACGCCCTTCAGACGTCTTCCTTCACAACGAAGCTCCAGGAATCGTGGGTCTGCGGGAAACCAACAGGAACAACTGCCAGGGCACTAGCTGCACCACTGGAAAAAGGTACTGTGTTCTGTTGAGGAAACTGGGTGAATCCCTTTTTCTTCATTTCCAAGGCTTGCCCTTGTCTTCCCTCCTTCTTATAACTTTTGCTTCCGAACATTGACAATATCCAAGTACTTTTGGCTGCGTTGAATCGGGAACTGTTTGACCGTGTGATCTTCGGCAACTGGCCCCGTTGTCTTTTGACCCTGGTTCCGGCCCTTTGACTTTTGACCTCCTGTCTCTGAGTGTTTCTTGATTCTGCCTGCCTAACCAAAATATTACCTGTGATTTGTGCCTCCAACTCCCTCTGGGTATCTCAGGTGCTAAGTGTGTTTTTGCCCCAGTAGCATTTCATGTCACGGATACGCGTTTGTTTAGTAGACCGAACTGTCAAAAAGTGATCGCAATCGTATTCACGGTAACGTGTTTTGTTCATAACACCGGTTCATTCAAACACAGGGTACTTACCTTGAGGCTTACTGTACAAAGTGAATTGGTTAGTTGTAGTATATTTAACGTGTGGTTTTTATTGAAGTTTAATAAAAGTGTTGTTTATAACGAATGGTTTAAAAATATATGTACTTATATTTTTCTACCTGAAACCTTGAGTCAGTGTTTGCTTGAGTCACAGTAATTGTGGTCCCTTTGTGTAATCTCTGCTGCCTGGCTGCTCCGCCACTGCTACCACACCGACATAGTAGTACAGGCTTGTACCAAGGGTAAAACTTGTATTGCCACCTGTAGTCTTAATTGTGTGTAGTGGTCCCTAAGGGCACTGTACAGGATTCTGCCTAACAGTGGTGTGCATCGAACGTGGGAGATCCAAACCCATGTCGCTGATCCGGAGAGAGGCAGTCCATGGCGTCTGATGAGCTGAGCAGACCAGTGCCCAACAGCATCAGGAAGAGGAGGAAGGAAGGATAGCAGAGGGCAGCCGAGAACGCTGTCACACAGCCAGAGGCAAGGCAAGACACCAGAGAAGCCAAACAGAATGCCCGCCATCCCAGGAAGCCCTGGGGGCATGTTGAGGCTCTCAACAAGGAAAAGAGCAGCATGATAAACCCACTAAAAGAGAAACCTGGGTCGAGGACCCAAACCAAGAGAGTGATACGAGTCATCTTCCTCATGTCCATACTTAGCAGGTAAGTGAACCAAGTGGGCCCAATCAAAGAAGAAGAGAAGCCAGGGTCGCAGACCCTCGTAACACTCAGAGTTGGGTGATGTAGGTGTGAAACCTAGTGAAGAGAAGACCGGGGAAAGGGAGCCATTCCCCCCGGTTGCAAGAGACTGTTTTATGATTACTAGGAGAAGGGAGTCATTCTCCTGGTAACTCAGACCGGGAGGAAGGTCCTACAGGCCCGGGGAAGGGAATCATTCCCTGGGGCTGATTTAAGACTGAGAACGAACCCCAGGAGAAAGGGGGCATTCTCCTGGCCCACCAAGAAAGTATTGTTTAGAACTTTGTGGCCTGGGGAAGTTAGTCATTCCGCTGGGCTATTTGAGACTGAATGCCAGTAGAAGGGAGGCATTCACCTGGTCCACCAAAGAAGCATTGTGTGAAACTTTGAACATAAGCTTAAGTTCTGGAAGCTCCTCAAGATCTTGCTCTTCTCTACCTCCTTCCCCCTCCCCTTTCTTGCTAATTTTCCGCACCTGCCGCTGCGCCTGCTGCCTGGTTCTCCTATGAGTCACACAGAGTACCAGGCCCTCCCTGACCAGTCTACACCAGCACTCCCCCAACCAGCATTGCCCGTCCGGGCCTTCTTCCCTTACTAGCCTTGGGACTGGCCCCCCTCCTGAGCCAGCCCAACTCCCTCCCTGGCACTTGGAATGTGGTCCTCCCCCTTCATCCCCTGGCACTTGACCCCAACCCTCCCCCATTGGGTACCCTGAGCACTTGCCTAGCCCCTGGCCCCCTGCACTTATTCTCCCCCATTCCGCACTTATCCCGACCCCTCCTCCCCACAACTCCTTCTGCATTCCTCTACCCCTTCACCCCCACTGCACTTATTATATCTGCACTTGTACAATCCGAATGTCAAAAGGCCTAATAGGACTTATTATTGTTTTATATCCCCTGCCCCCCGCCCCCACTCCTTTGTTGCCTTGTGGCACCTGGAAACACTTTTTGCTATATAAGTGTACCTTACAAATACACAATAAATAAATTAAAATAAACCCAGTAGAAGGGAGACATTCTCCTGGGACCAGAACAGTACTGCTTTATTCTTTAGTTTATAGGGTAAAGGACAGAAGTAAGGTTTTCTTGACACAGGACAGTGGACCATTTTACTTTAACAGACATCCTGACAGACACTGTAGATCTTTAGTTAAGGCAGGGAAACCCCTCTAAGGAATAGGGAAATAGAGGTTTTCTCTTGCGTTATTGTTTAATAAAGGTATTTAGCCTGTAAGGGTGCAGAAGTAAGGCTCAGACACAATGGTGGCATGTTTTTGGGTATGAACTTTTATTTAATAATAAAAGGTTGGAAACATGCTTCTCTGTCCCTAAAACTAAGAGGGGTTTCCCTACCTCAAAGAAAGCTAGTGAAATTGTTAGGAAGTCAACAACTAAAAGGTCTATCACTGTATTGTCTCAAACCTACCTCTGTCCCTAACAGTAACAATCTAAGGTAACTGTGCAAGGATGATCTCTTCTGGAAGTAAAAAGTGTTCTTTGTATTTTCAACCAACAGAAAAGTTCCCAGGCCTTCTGGTAATAAAAAGTAATGCAAAATAAAAGTTCCAAAAATGCCACATTCCAATGCTAGGGTTGTGCTCCTTTCCCATAGATTTGTTTTTATATAGTGGTTATTCTTTTAGGGCTTATGAGCTCTGTTTCTCTCATATAAAATATCACTGTGTAATTCGCAAGGTACAGAGTCTTGTATTCATATTTCATTATCCTAGCAACGTGGCACAGTTTGCTATCAAGCGTAGGATTCCTTTAGTCAGTTCCAGTACTGTTCCAGTTCCAGTACCAGTTACCCTTTTGCTTTTAATCTCTCGTGTGGGTGCGAGTCCCAGACTCACAATACTTTACATGGCTTGGTTCACTCTCCTGCCAAGCCAGTACCCTCTCACGTACTGTGTTTCTTTCTTCTCGTAGGGTCCTACACCCTCTTTCTCTCATATGGGTGCGGGTCCTAGTCTCGCACTGTCGTGTTACAGCCACTTGGCCCACTCTCCTGACAAGTACACAACTCTTACAGTGTCCCAGACCCACTTATTCTCTTATTTGGGTAGGGGTCTCAGATTCGCACTGCTTCGCTGTATACACTTGGTTCACTCTCCTGCCAAGTACACAACTCACTCAAGGTTCCAGACCCTCTTTTTTATTTATTTTTATTTTATTGCTTAATTTTTTTTTTTTGATGCATACGCATCCTTACAAAATTATAAAATAGTTCACTTCAATTTCATTCACAAAAGAAAAACATCATTACCTACATTCACTATACATCTTGTGAAAAAAGAAACCAGATAATTACATATATCTACATTAAGCATAGCATACAGAAAAGAACATCTAAAATTGATTATTCAATAAAAATATGATTATCATTTTACATAAAAACATTTCATAATTCACAAAAGCAAATAGGTTCAAGGAAAAATCTCTTATAACATAGGCAATCATACGCATAAACCATTGACTTCTAGGTGGCTTCATCGATGGATAAGGCTGCCTCGATAATTTTCACTAGGCGTACAATCGCTAAAATTATTGAATTACAAGAGCCCCACATACAACGTGACCATATTAATTCCCTTCCAAAAACTGAGTGAGTAGAAGTAAACGCGTTAATATTTTTTAAACTTCGGTTTCACAAACAGGACATATAAGAAAGAGATGCTTTAAAGTTTCAACTACTTCGTCCTTATTACAAAATCTGCAGGTGGTATTGAGAAAAGTGTTAGAGTTACAATTCCAATGTTTTGTTCTCGCTTTCGTGTGAAGTAGATCTAAGCGGAATCGCATGTATGATGTCCTGGTTTCAACACTAGGGCAAAGGATGAGGTATTGTAAACGTGGCAATTGCTTGTGTCTAAATATCGCATATTCCGTGAATGATCCATAAGAAGATATCTGAGAGCAGGAAGCAGCCCAGTCATTCCAAAAAAATGTTTAAGATGCTGTTTTTAGTTTGAATTGCAAATCCCTGGAAGAAATATTAATTCCGGCTAAAATGGTAAGTATACGCTAATGGAAGTTTGTAATCGAAGCCGGATGGGATTCTCTCAGCATGACAAAGAAATCCTCGTATATTGAGTTTTCAAGAGGAAAACACATCTTTGCATAATTTTTTCAGTATACGCCAATTATGACGTGATGCCAGGGAATCTAATCCTAGTTTGTGGCGTAAGATTGCATTCGGAAGATAGGAAGGTAGACCGAGAGTAGTTTTCCATAATTTAGCTTGCAATTTGTTTAAAAAGGTGGAGAGATCTAATAAACATAGATCTAATCCATAAAGGAGAATTGCCTCTACCTTTTTAGAATAGAATTCAAAGAGCGGAACTAAAGAGAATTTACAATATTTGCGAAAAATTATTTTCATTTGGTTTTGCAGTGGAAGAACTTTTTCAGCCAATGTTTTTTGCCAAAAGATAGTAGAAATGTTATTTGCGAAATTTTAACCCAAATAAGTAAACTGTGTGACAATTTGAATACGACTGGAGTCTAATTGCCAGCAAAATTTGCGCACCTTTCTCCTTGAAGGCAGCACATGGATATTCGATTTTGCGGAATTTATCGTCAAGTTGTTTGCTCTACAAAATTGCTGAAAGGTTTCCAGTTTGTTCTGAAGACCCGATTGGGTACTATCAAACAAAAGCACATCGTCAGCATACGCTAACCACGATAGTTGGAGCCCACCAAGACGGACGATGGAAGATTTTGCAGAGTCCCATAACCCTTCGAGATCTGATAAGTATAGGTTAAATAGGACTGCCGCAAGATTACAACCTTGCTTGACACCAATTGCCGTTGGAATGGGCTCGGTCAGGCGACCATTGCTTGATATGCGTACTCTGAAGGACGTGTTATGATGTAGCAGCAAAATGAGTGCTACTAAGGAAATTTGAGTTCAGTCATTTTATCCCATAGTCTGCTGCGAATTACGCAGTCAAATGCAGCAGATAAGTCTAAGGAAGCAATGAAAATCGGTCCATAATGAGGACAGTGCGCTTTCGCATTTAAATGCGCCTGTATAGTGGCATTTAATGGTGTCCCCATGTTTTTTCGGAAACCAGTTTGTACTTTGTTTAAGATACGATTTTCCGTAATGTGGGTTTCGACATCCTTCAGTAAGAGGAGTGCGAAGATTTTAGACGCCACGTCCATAAGGGCAATAGGCCTGAAATTAAGAGGGTTGTTTAATGGGCCTTTTTTGTGCAAAGGAATAATGATGGAGCTAACCCACGAGGGCGGAAGAGATTTTAGGGTGAAGATTGATTGAAAAATCCTCAACAATACAGTGGCCCAAAATAACGGGTCATCCTTAATTACGCAGGGAGGCAGCCCATCTGGGCCTGCACATTTCGAGGTTTTTAGCTTAGTAATAGCACAAAGTATGTCCTCAACAGACCATGGGCACAGCGCCGGGATGTGATTGACTAACTCAGATATATCAGTTGGTGTAAATCTCTCAGGTAAAAGATATTTCTGTTAAAAAAATTTGAACCAAGAATTGCCGTCTATGGCTGATGCTAGGTGGGGCATGGAGTTTTTATTCGCTGCCCCAAGTAATTTCCATATATCTCGAGTACTATACTTACAGATCAGGCGTACCATGTTTTGGTTGCCTATTAAGTGAAACGAGGTTCGGGCAGCTTTTATGCTATTTTTATGTTTTCGTACAAGTGATTTTTTAGCTGCCAGGTAGTCCATATAATCGCTAGAGCGGAAATTTCACTTAAGGGTTCTTAACTCACTATTTCTCACCGCTTTTAATTTGGCAAGTATGTTTGCCAAATAAGAAGCCGAGTAGTAAGTGCTCTGCTGTAACTGCGCAGCTTCTGCTATGGCAGCTAGATGTCCTTGAATCATCTGCAGATTCCACTCGAGAACAACCTGAGAGGGGTTATCTTCAAAAGCGGAATCAGGCCACCAATCCCGATTGACTAAAAATGTCAATTGTCTGCAAGTCGAAATATTCCAGCGAATTGACAAAAACTGTCGATCACTCTGAACTAAGGCAAGGGCCTGCATCTTATCGAACAATTTAGTTTCAACAATCATAGTGCTCGAGAGTATGGCGTGATCGCCATAAGGTGGAAAGTGGCAATTAGTGAGTGAATTAATACCAGAAAGATATTGGGAGGCAACTATGTAATCAATAGAAGAGCGTGAATTTCCTCGACGCCAATGGAAGCAGGTCTGAGGATGCTGTGGTTGTATCACCACAAGGTCCCAGCTAGAGAGGAAATGTATCCATTTTACACCATTTGCGTGAGCAGTTTTAAAGTGGTATGAAGATTCATTTGACGGGGGGACATTTCAAGAGGCGTATAGGTATGCATTAAAATCACCACAGATCAAAACTTCCGCGGAAGGATAATTACCAAAGTATTCCATTAGTGTTTCATTTAGGATGGAAATGGCTTCTTCAATACCAAGGGTAGAGGGATTCCAATAAATGGATATCAGGACCACTCTTTTCAGACCAGAAATGTTAATATCGATATCAATCATTAAAAACAATTGATTGGACACTTTAGAATTAATTGCAAAGAAAAAGTCATTGTTGAGTAAAATGGAAATCCCCCCCACGGGACGACCAGACCAAGGCTGAGACGCGACATTGTGAACGACGGTAAAACCATCCAGAAAGAGTTTGTTACAGCAGTTTCTTGCAAAAAGAAAATCGATGGCAGGTCTTTCCTACTCCTGTTTGCGAACCATGTTAAAAGATTATTAAATCCGCAACAGTTCCAGGACTGAATAATGAACTTGTTGCATTATGAAGTCATCATGTCAGAGGAGTTCATACTTGTTAATTGTGATGGAGCTTTTGCCACAGGCAGGATCCACAAGATACCATTCAAAGCAGTAGTGAGAGAGGCCAGTTGCACTAAAATGTTATCGTTCTCAGATGGAGCAGAACCGGCATTATTCGCAGTAGTACAATTTTTTGGGATTAGAGGAGGCGTAAACTCCAGAAATTGCACTGCCTTTTCAAAGGATGGGAATGCTTGTAATTCGAATCCAAGAAAAAGCAAGTCAGTTTTGTATTCCCAAATCAATTTCGCTATGATAGGCGATATTACTTTACACAACATACCATTATTGTTAATCAGATGTAGCTTTATCCACTCTATATCTTGCGAAATTAAATTGCGCAAGGAAGGAATTTTATAGAGAGTGTTCATCAAAAATGAGCGGTTAATAG
This sequence comes from Ambystoma mexicanum, assembly GCF_040938575.1. Taxonomy (NCBI): domain Eukaryota; kingdom Metazoa; phylum Chordata; class Amphibia; order Caudata; family Ambystomatidae; genus Ambystoma; species Ambystoma mexicanum. The sequence continues at coordinate 314,683,698 of NC_090934.1, read as the reverse complement.
GAACCGCCCCGTTGATTTGCTGGTTACTGGACCATCCTATTAGAGTTTGCATTTCATCAGGGATTTCATTAAATGATCGTAAATCGCGATTGATAATGATAAGAGGGGAAGAGGATTTAGATTCAACACTGCAAGATGTAATAGGTGTTTGAACAGCCGCTACCTGGGGGAAGTTGTGCACAGCGTCGGCCACTTGCTCTGCTGTGTCCATTCTTGGACACGTGGACTCTTGAAACCTATTACCTAAAAGAGGCGCCTGAGGTGATGTGTGTATGGATGCTTGGGGTTCTAGCAGAGGTGGCGCAGACAGAGGTTGATGAATCAATGCCTGAGCAACCGTTGGAGCAGGGCCCTTCGAGTCAAGTACACCCATGTTGGAAGCACCACAGCACAATGTTTTTTTATTGTCCACAAGAGGAAAAAAAGTATTCAAATTTGTCTGTGTTAATACACTCCAACCAGCTGTTGCTCCGACACTAATGTGATCTTCTAGTACATTCTCCTCAATAGGTTTAAGCACGGAGGAACCCATGCCTTTCTTTGCTCTTTTTTGTGCTTTTTTAGACGATTTCAATTGAAGTGTCATTAAACTCTCTTCGTTCAATTGACTGACATTAAGTTGAAATTCATCATTTCCAATTTGAGTGGAGTTCAACAACGCATCTGCTTTGTCACAGTTTTTGGCTGAGCATTGCAAGGAGGCAACTGCATTGCTAACCTTCGAGATGGAGGCACTGTTCCTCTTAGATCTATTTCTCCGTTTCAATGCTCTCTGATATGATTTTTTCATTCTCCGCGATGGATGGTACCAATTTTTAGACGTATCAATTGATTCTAAGGAGGTGGACTCCTCAAGTAGATTCGTAATCGCTGAAGGGGTATCAGGGGGGGGCCCCGTAGACACAGAGGCTGGAACATTTGTATCATTTTGGAGTAATTCAGCCGAAAACAACTGGGATTTAAATAGAATCTGTTCAATTTGTAGAATTCTCTCGTGTTGAAGTTTCGCCACTTTGACTACGTCAATCACTGGGGGATTTGATGATAACGGCTCCTGTAAGTTAGGTTTGGCCACTGCATTAGAAAATGACGCTGGCATGCCATTTAGCAGAAAGGTGACTTCGTCCGTTTGAGTACATTGTGAAGACACGACCTGCATTAAAAGATCAGCGGGCAAGCTCCTCCTTACAAGCTCAGCCATCCGTTCTGGACAAGTTTTGTGGAATTTGTGACACGCTTCCTGAGCTAACATAAACCATTCGATTTTAGAGAGTTTAATGGAGTTTGTTAGAATTGAGTCTTTGATGTCTTTTAATAGCACATAAGTAAGTTCATGTCCCTTATCAAGTAAATTTAGAATACGAGTAAGGACAGGAAATGAATGGAGTTCTTGTTCTAACAGATGAGAAGAGTTTTCATTAGGTGGAATTGGTGACAATGAAGAATGAGGCGAAAGCGGAGTAGCTACAGACGCCTGTGCCATGTATTTGTTAGAAGAATCATGAACTAGAAGGTCATCTAACTGTAGCTTCCTTTGAGACTGAAATTCAGGGGTAGGCGAACTACCCGGTTTGCTAGGCGCAAAAGGATCTCTCGAGTGGTTTCTAGATGTTGTTAGAGAGATGATTGGAGCTAAAGTGGCAAAAGGCATCGGATGAAAGTGCACTTGTTCGTGCAGTCCACAGGACGCTGTCACAGGGGTAGAAGGACCTAATGAGAGGCTAATACGTCTCTCTAGGGCAGCAATTACACCCGGTGCAAGCAAAGAGGTGTCATCAATAGGAATATGAATATTGTCAGTCGCCTCCAAGCCAGTGTCTGCCTTAATCTGTGTGTCGTTGGCAGTTTGTAATGAAAAGGGTGTGTTATCTTTTACCTCTAATTTGGAAGCAGATAGCTTGGTGTCAGTGTGATGGTCGGTGGGTGTTTGAAGAGGCAACTGCTCTACAAAGTTGAGCAAGGGATCTGCTTGTGTAGAGACAGATAGAAAAGATTGCTGACCTGTTGCGATAGCATACGGTCCTTCCATTTTCATTTTTGGGAACGTCTTGATTCCTGAAAGTTTAACAGATTCTTTAAGCCGCTTACCGTTCCTTAAAGTGAGTAAAGGGGAATCCATAAAGCAGACTCTAGTAGTTATTATAAATCAGACAAAATAGTGTTTTATCAATAAGATGACTACAGATAGCCTAGAAAAAAAACATGCAAACAAGTGATTGAATATAGCTCTAGGGGCTGCTTGCGGCATTAGAATCGGGCCAAAAATCCACCAATCAAGTCTTACCAAAAAGCAACAAAGCTTACCAAAAAATGAGAGCCAGACACCACACACTACGAACCGCGAACAGCAAACAGTCCTTTGCGGTGCTTTGCGGTGCGCAGCGCGGGTGCGCTGCAGATGTGTATGTAAATGTACCCGGAAGGGCATTACCCGATGTGTGGGAGGAGTAACAAGTCCCCAGCACCTTGAAAACAATGCAAAAAGATACAAATATTAAAGATTGTGCATGTAACGGTCACCATCCATTGTTCCTTGTATATAGTTCAAAGTCCATATGCCTCAAGCCTCAAGAGGAGATGAGGAGGCACACTGTAATTCACCTGTTTCCTGTTCAGACGCAGGTCAGGCACAAAGCGGTGTCGCTGAAAAAGACTTCCTCCACGATCGACACAGCAGCTCGAATGAAGAGAGCGCCTGATTCCAGCCACAACGGACTCCTTGAAAAATAGTCGGCAGCACAACAAACAGTCCTTTGCGGTGCTTCGCGTCCCTCTTCTTACAGCTTTGTAGGGTTCCCGTTGCTCCCCCTGTCCTCCTGAAACTCCCGGACACCTGCGTACCTGCTCCCTTCCTTCTTACAGGTATCAGCAGTTCCCGGGCAGTTTCATCCCTCTTTGAAGCTCCGGTAGCGTTCGGGCTTCCAATGGGGTCTGCAGTGGCTCAGCAAACTCCAGATGTTCCTTGGTTGTGCGTTCTCCTTCTTGCGCACTTTGTGGAGCCGTGGGATGGCTAGTGGATTTACTCAGCTGCAACCCGAGTAGTCCTATCATGGCGGACCACCTTCGGGTTCTGTTATGTTATATAATTTATATCGCGCTCCCGGTACCCGCTGGCTTAAGGTGACAGCACCTGTATACACAGGGCAAGAGTAGATGTTATATACACAGAATTATCAGAACTCTAGCTCGGAACATACAATAAAGGGCTAGCAGAATAAGATAGTCTTTAACTTTTTCTTTAACACTTCGGTCGACTCAATGGGCCTCATCACGAGTTGGGCGGTATCCCAGTGGTAATACTGCTGGGGCTATTAGCATTACCGCCAAACCATGGGATCATGGGTTTGTAGGAATGGTAATTCCCCATTCCCCATTGGGCCCATTCAGGAATTCCCCATTCCCCATTGGGCCCAAGGGGGAATTTTCGGCGCTACTACCGCCGGCAGTATTAGCTCACGGTAACAGCGCTGAAAAGCAGCAAATTTGCAGTGGATTTACCCCCAGCTCAGAACTGGGGGTAAATCCTGCCAAACCCATGATTTGGAGAACCCTTAAATGCAGTGGTAATAGCGTTACCACTGCATTTAAGGGTTACCGACAAACTCATGATGAGGCAGAAGGACTCTTAGCTCCGGAGTCAAGAGGTTCCAAGCCAAAGGGGCTGCTATGAAAAAGGCTCCATTGCGCACTTTCTTGGTTTTGCAGCGTGTAGTTTTAAGGAGTTTGGAGTTGTCAAATCTTAAGGGTCTACACCTTCTATAAGATACAAAGGCATATGCCCCACCAGGCATTTCTGAGTAATTAATAGAATCCTAAAATGCACTCTCGCCTGTAACGGAAGCCAATGTCTGTCTTGCATCCGAGACGTGGTCCCTACGATTCAGTCTTTTCAAGACTCCTACAGCCCTGTTCTGCGCCACTTGAAGGTGATGAAGACTGCAGCAATAATCTATCTTAGAGCTGATAATCGCTCTCACTAGCTTTTCTGAGTTTTTTTCTGACATAAGAGGACCAAGTTGGTGCAACAGTTTAATGTAATATGATGATGAGATCTGGCTGCTGATTTTCGCATTCATATTAAGATTTTTATCCAAAACAATGCCTATGGTCTTTACTTTATTATGAACCTTGAAGTTATAATCGTCTATATCAAAACTGCTGTACGCCAGCTGAAGTTTGGCTAGTTTAGAGTTGGAGACGATAATCATGAGCTCTGTCTTCGCACTATTCAATGCCAGTCCATTCAGGACCATCCACCTTTGTATCGTGTGATAGATTTTATTAATATTTGATTCGTCCACCTCATGTGATCCTGTCAAATGGATAACGCATTGCGAGTCATCCGCATTAATTGGTGAATGAAATCCCCTCTTGATCTAGCATCTGGAAGAAGGGGACCATAAAGATGTTATGGAAACATGGTGACATGCAGGCTCCCTGCAGGATCCCATAAAGCAGGGGTGTTGGTTCTGATTCGGCTAGCTCACTCACCACTCTCACCTGTATGCCATTTAAGGATGACAGCATCCACTGAGTTACTTGTGCTGAAAAATGTGCAATATTCCTTAACCTGGTGGACAGAATGGAATGATCCACCATGTCAAATGCTGACGAAAGATCTAAATTCACGAGTAGTGAGGTTTGGCCGCCATCCATAGCCTGTAACAGCTGAGATTTAAGGGCTAAAAGAGGTGTCTCTGTCCCATGATTTGGCCGAAAGCATGATTGGAATTTGTGTAGGATCTGAGAGGAATTTAGATGCTGCGAGATTTGGTTGTAGGCAACCCTATCTAAGTTTTTTTTAAAAACTGTTTTTTATTGACTTTTACAATACAAAACCATGTAATTCAACACAGCCCCGTTAGGGGATATAACGTCCCCCGCCCCAACCCTCCCCTCCCAACCCCTTCCGAGTCATGCACGTATATCACCATAAAGCATCAGCATATTTATGTCACAATAGCAAATTCAACAGAAAAAAAAAACAAAGTGTTCAATATACAGTAGAGGGCGTACCCCGGACAGCTCCACACCAAAAAGACCCAATAAATGTTCTGACTCAGTGATCGTAACTCTTAGACGCAATCCCAGAGCACCCTCCAGAGCCCCCTGGGGCAAAGAGGCACTTACACAGTTCTGTTCATCCGATACATAGCTCCTGAAAGCCATCCAATAGTCTCTGGGCCTACTTTTGGGTGGAAGCGTCTGATTATACTGCGTCTCTCTCCGTTCATACATCGACATACAATTCACCGAATGTTGTAAGGTGGGGGTTGTGGTTGCCCCCCACGAGCGTGCCACCTTAGACCTTGCGGCCACTGAGGCCATGCCAAGCAAACGTTTATCGCTGCCAGATTGCATGTCTACCAGCGCCAACAGCCAAGTTTCAGGAGTGAAAGGGATCGGAATATCTACCAACTTCTCCATGACCTCTGCCACGGCCATCCAGAATATGTGAATATGAGGGCAAAGCCAAGCCACATGGAAGAAGTCAGCCGGGGTCTGTTGACATCTCCTGCAGTTCGGGGACCTGCGTGGGAATTGTTTATGCAGCGAGAGTGGGGCATAGTACACCTGATACAGAAACTTATAATGGGTCAAGCGATGTCTGTTGTTGGCGGAGATCGATTTGGACTGGGTAAGTACAAAACCCCACTGTGCCTCAGTCAGAGAACATGCTAAATTGCCTTCCCATTTAGCCCTATATTGGTATGCTGAGGGAGACACCAACGATTGGCCCAAAACATACAAGTGAGAAACCACTCTTCTAGTGGATATCGGATTTGTAACATCCTCCAAAATTGGAGATATCGCAGGAGCCATGGGAAAATCAGGCTATCTTGATCTCAACACTTCCCGAAGGCGGAAGTACAATAGCATAGTGATCGGAAACCAGTCGCCCCTAGACTTAAGTTCCTCCCAGGTTATAAATTTGCCATGGGGCACAACATCACCCAACGTATGGACCTGTAAGGCCTAAAAATGCTGAATGAAAATGTGCTCATATGAAAGGGGTATCCCACGAACCCCGAATATGGCCATCATTGGGGAGTACCATGGTCCCAATCCTGCCCATTTCGCAAGCTGATCCCAAGACTTCAACGTGATCTCTAAGGGTAGAACCTCCGCCCTCACATTGTCAGAATAGACAGTATATTGTGCATCCTATTGTAATAAATATATTAATATTGGCCTACGCCAAGCTGCTCGAAAGTCGCTTGCGAGATCTGTGTTGCAAGGGCTTGACCTTTAATCTATGTAGGCCACCATTTTAAGTTAAACCGCCATTTTAGGATTCGTTGTGGAAAAGTCACCCTGTGAGCTAAAATGGTGGACGATGTCATTGCAAAATACAACATGGCAGTCTTGACCTCTGTACATAGCTAATGTGTAATCTGCCTGCAGTATATAAAGGGGGATCCCGATTACCACCTAGGTGGTAGCTCTATCTTATTCTGGGGGGTAGAGACTGATTAAACAAGAGATGGATAGCTTTGGATAACACAACAGTTATAAGCATTAAACATCAACTGCTATTTACAACACATTTATTATTTTAATAAAGACATAAAAAGATTTTTACAAGTTCGTTGTAAATCACTTGATAAAACACTCTAAAACAGTGACAATATTGTACCCTAACAGGTAGGATTGACATCAATGTTAATCTGATCAATAGTAATGCAGAGTATCTAACATTTAGTTCTCTAGTATTGCCCTTGTATCGACATTTCTCGTATCACTATGGTAAAAAAGTTAACCATTGTGTAGTCTCGACATGTTTCTGTTCTATGTCAATTAATACAGAACTTTCATCAGGAGTATAGTCACTATGATTAAAAAAACCACAATCTAAACTTTGAATCTGTTAAGCCGAAGAATCTTCTGGCTGGATGTGGAAAGTGTACACAACAAATCTGACGTGTTTTCAGATGGTTGTAACTGTTGGTAAAAGACAGTATAAAAGGGAGAAGCTATTAGTGCTATTATCTTAATTTAGAGAAAAATCTCATGAACAGGCAAAGGATATAAATTACCTTGTCCCCTCTGTGGAGTTAATGCAGAAGCTGGCTTTATTAAGGCATATTTAAGGCTTCTGTAGGTGAAAAGACCGTTAATAAGGGAAAAACACACTGCAAAAAAATTTGCAAAAATTTAGAATAGCCCTGCGAGGCTGTATAAGAAGAACGGGAGTGGAGGAGTCACTCCACAGGCATTTAGAATAGTTTTACATTAGTTAAAAGCTGTCGCCCACAGGATTTACCTGTAGGTTTAGGGTGGCAATGGCTAAATGGTCCTTGCAGTGAGGTCAATTGGGAAGGCTCACTCAGCAGCCATCAGAATAATTTTCTTTTGGCAGAAATGGGCTGTTAGAAAAAACAGATGGGATTCCTTGTTAGGGTCTTAAGAGGTTAAGCTATTAATGAGTGGTTAATTTAATTGGTAAGCAAACCGCCTTTGCGCTTGAAATCTTACCATGACTCGTTATAATAAGTCGCCGTATTCTTTAATGAAGACTGTGGTGGAACTACGTTGACTGCAATAGGCTTCCGTGTAGTAAAGCATCTTATAAATAACTGCCGGAATAGAAATGGGGATCTTTATGTAAACAGAATCCATTTAGTTAGTTATTTATCCACGCTTGCCGCGAATACTTAATCTTATTCTAATTCTACTCACGGGGGTACAGAAGTACCCCCAGTCTGGAGAGTAAAGAAAAAAGCTTTACCTGTAGCTGGTATCCCAATTGGATGAGTCCTTTGCGGGTCCTCGCTGTAGCTGGTTGTTTTCACCCTCTTTTCCTCTAGGATAGGCGGCCGTCATTTTGAGTGAGGATTTATATAAGGACTATGGTCCTTTGTTTGTGTCGATACCGCGTAAGTACGAGTTAAAAATCTGCAGCTAATACAATGGTGCAAAAAGAATACACACAGTGCCATCTGGCTTAAGATTAAGTATCCCAAAATGTTTGTTTGGATGGCCAAGATACTAATATATTGAATCGTTAAGAATACGAAACAATTTTTATATTCAGGATAGAATGTAAAGGTCGGAAAAGCTATATATAGAGCTCATTAATGAGAGGGGATTATGAATGATCCTCAGTATGATCCATCAAATGATAGATTGCTGAGTGCAGGCAACCGGGGGGACTATCGAAGTAACACAATAGAATCATTAAATTTTGCCCCATTCAACTGCATCGTTCAACCCTTCCTTGTCACTCTGTGTTAAAAAGATAAGTCTTTGTTCTTTTGTGATTAGGGCTGGTTTCTTTTTATTAATATCAGTGCCCGTCATGGTATAAAGAACTGTCCAACGAAGATCTTCACCTGTATGGTTATTGTCTCTAAAGTGTGTAACCATTGGGGCTGTAAGCACTTTTTTATTAATACAGCTTCGATGTTCCATAATCCGGTTTTGACTTTCCTGTTAGTTTTGCCTATGTATCTTTTACTACATGGGCATGTGATCATATAGATCACATATTCTGTGTTGCAGTTGGAACATTTTGTCTGTTGCCATTTTTTATTCAGACCTATCTCGACTTCATTTGATTTAGAGGTGTATTTGCACACGCTGCAGTGTCCACATGGATGGTGTCCTATAATGGGGCTTAAACCCCAACTTTGTGTGAGAGTTTCACTTTTTTTAGGGTTGACTCTAAGCTTACTGCTGCTAATGTGATTTCCAATTGTCATCGATTTTCTGTAGGCAAATAGTGGACAGGTTAACTGGGCTGTTGAGTTTTTAAATATTTTCCAGTGCTTCCGGACTATGTTCGTAATGGTCAGACTTAGATTTGAGAAAGTGTTTACACTTACAATTCTGTCGTCTCTTGGTTTTTTTGCTTTGTCCTCTAGTAGTGCTTGGCGATTGTTATTATAGGCTCTTTTTGCTGCTCGGCGTACCAGTCTTTTAGGATAAGCCCTTTCTATAAGTTTATCTGTCAGGATATCTGCTTCTTTTTCGTAGGCCTCCTTTAGACTGCTATTCCTTTTAAGCCTTAGAAACTGGCCAAACTGTAAATTGTCTTTAAGGTGTTTGACGTGGTGGCTGTGGTAATGAAGTAGCACATTTCTTTCTGTATTCTTATGGTAAGGTTATACCAGAAGGGTGCCTGAATCGTGAAAAATAGTGACGTCTAGGAAGTTAATCCTATTTTGGTTAATGGTCATTGTAAATTGCAGATGACGATTCCTCTGGTTTAACCAAATGAGGAACTCTTCTGCCTCTTGGCTAGTGCCTTTCCATATCACTATGACGTCATCGATGTAATGTGCCCAGGGCATAAGATTAGCCGTGTAAGGATGGGCTGTATAAATGTACAATTTCTCGAAGCATTCTACATAAAGGGTAGCCACACTAGGGCCATAGTGGCCCCCATTGCGGTTCCTTCTATCTGTTGATAGTATACTCCCTGAAATTCAAAAAAGTTTTGTGTAAGGGCCATTTCAAGGCACCACATTATGAAAGAAGTGGGGACTGGGTCATTATCTATATGGGTAGGAAGGACCTCTTCGATTGTTTCGAGGGTGGCTGTTTGTGGTATATTGGTGTATAAAGAGATTATATCAAAAGTGATCAAAAAATGAGTAGTATTGTCAAAGGGAAGATGTTAAAACCTCTTTATAACGTCTTTAGTGTCCTTTAGGTAAGGTTTCATTAACATGACATAATTTTTCAAATAATGATCCACAAATTTTGATAGGGGTTCTAAGATGGAGTTGATCCCTGCCACTATCGGTCGACCTGGAGGATTGAGAAGAGTTTTGTGAACTTTAGGGAGACAGTAGAAGGTGGGTGTGGAAGCTTCTTTATTCACCAAAAATTTGCTCTCTTTTTTACTAATCCAGTTTCTTTATACTGCTTTAGTAACTTTTCTGTCAATCGCTTCTAAAAGTTTAGCACTCAGGCTCTCTTTCAAAATTTTATAATACTGAGTATTATTTAATTGACTGAGACATCCATTGACATAGTTTTAGGTGTCTTGAATAACTATGCTCCCGCCTTTGTCGGCTCTTTTTATTATTATTTTTTCATTTTTGGGCAAAGCTTTTAGCGCTTCCATTTCGATTTTTCTTAGATTGTGAAAACTGCGTGAGTTCTTTTTTTCTAGAGCTTCTATTTCAAAGCGGACTCTTTTTTCAAAGATTCTGGACTCGGCTGAAAAGGAAGAGCTAGGTGGACAAAACAGAGACGGATTTCTAAGTCCTGTATGATTCATAGTTTGGGTCGAGCCTACTAGGTTGGTATCATCGGCAAAATATTCTTTAAGGTGAATTTTACCCATCAGTTTTTGAAAGTCTACAAAAACAGGACCGAAGAGTGAGATTTCGCCCTACATCTTTCAGCTCCAGTAATAGCAGCAGTGATCCTGATAATTCCAACTCAGGTAATTAACAACCCACCCGAGGCAGAGGAAACCCCAAACGGGGTCCTTATAATCAGAGCAACAGATCCAAGAATTTTTTATACCAAGGCCCAACGTGGGGCCAAAAAAACAACGATCAACGGCAACTACGGAGCGGGAATCGCTCATAGTTAATATATCACAGTACACACCCACAGCCCTTGAAGAACAAGTCCTCAATAAAGGCTTAGGATACGTGATCTCTAAACAACACGACCCGTTCGAGTTTCGGGTTGACTTTCAAAAACAGATGCGTAAAATTCACCTTTAAGAATATTTTGCCGATGATACCAACCTAGTAGGCTCGACCCAAACTATGAATCATACAGGACTTAGAAACCCGTCTGTTTTGTCCACCTAGCTCTTCCTTTTCAGCTGAGTCCAGAATCTTTGAAAAAAAGAGTCCTCTTTGAAATAGAAGCTCTAGAAAAAAAAGAACTCATGCAGTTTTCACAATCTAAGTAAAATCGAAATGGAAGCGCTAAAAGCTTTGGCCAAAAATGAAAAAATAATAATAAAAAGAGCCGACAAAGGCGGGAGCATAGTTATTCAAGAAACCCAAAACTATATCAATGAATGTCTCAGTCAATTAAATAATACTCAGTATTATAAAATTTTGAAAGAGAACCCGAGTGCTAAACTTTTAGAAGCGATTGACAGAAAAGTTAGTAAAGCAGTAGAAAGAAACTGGATTAGTAAACAAGAGAGCAAATTTTTGGTGAATAAAGAAGCTTCCACACCCACCTTCTACTGTCTCCCTAAAGTTCACAAAACTCTTCTCAATCCTCCAGGTCGACCGATAGTGGCAGGGATCAACTCCATCTTAGAACCCCTATCAAAATTTGTGGATCATTATTTGAAAAATTACGTCATGTTAATGAAACCTTACCTAAAGGACACTAAAGCCGTTATAAAGAGGTTTTAACATCTTCCCTTTGACAATACTACTCATTTTTTGATCACTTTTGATATAATCTCTTTATACACCAATAAACCACAAACAGCCACCCTCGAAACAATCGAAGAGGTCCTTCTTACCCGTATAGATAATGACCCAGTCCCCACTTCTTTCATAATGTGGTGCCTTGAAATGGCCCTTACACAAAACTTTTTTGAATTTCAGGGAGTATACTATCAACAGATAGAAGGAACCGCAATGGGGGCCACTATGGCCCTAGTGTGGCTACCCTTTATGTAGAATGCTTCGAGAAATTGTCCATTTATACAGCCCATCCTTACACGGCTAATCTTATGTCCTGGGCACATTACATCGATGACGTCACAGTTATATGGAAAGGCACTAGCCAAGAGGCAGAAGAGTTCCTCATTTGGTTAAACCAGAGGAATCGTCATCTGCAATTTACAATGACCATTAACCAAAATAGGATTAACTTCCTAGACGTAACTATTTTTCACGATTCAGGCACCCTTCTGGTACAACCTTACCATAAGAATACCGAAAGAAATTTGCTACTTCATTACAACAGCCACCACGTCAAACACCTTAAAGACAATTTACAGTTTGGCCAGTTTCTAAGGCTTAAAAGGAATAGCAGTCTAAAGGAGGCCTACGAAAAAGAAGCAGATATCCTGACAGATAAACTTATAGAAAGGGCTTATCCTAAAAGACTGGTACGCCGAGCAGCAAAAAGAGCCTATGATAACAATCGCCAAGCACTACTAGAGGACAAAGCAAAAAAACCAAGAGACGACAGAATTGTAAGTGTAAACACTTTCTCAAATCTAAGTCTGACCATTACGAACATAGTCCGGAAGCACTGGAAAATATTTAAAAACTCAACAGCCCAGTTAACCTGTCCACTATTTGCCTACAGAAAATCGACGACAATTGGAAATCACATTAGCAGCAGTAAGCTTAGAGTCAACCCTAAAAAAAGTGAAACTCTCACACAAAGTTGGGGTTTAACCCCCATTATAGGACACCATCCATGTGGACACTGCAGCGTGTGCAAATACACCTCTAAATCAAATGAAGTTGAGATAGGTCTGAATAAAAAATGGCAACAGACAAAATTTTCCAACTGCAACACAGAATATGTGATCTATATGATCACATGTCCATGTGGTAAAAGATACATAGGCAAAACTAACAGGAAAGTCAAAACCCGGATTATCGAACATCGAAGCTGTATTAATAAAAAAGTGCTTACAGCCCCAATGGTTACACACTTTACAGACAATAAACATACAGGTGAAGATCTTCGTTGGACAGTTCTTTATACCATGACGGGCACTGATATTAATAAAAAGAAACAAGCCCTAATCACAAAAGAACAAAGACTTATCTTTTTAACACAGAGTGACAAGGAAGGGTGGAACGATGCAGTTGAATGGGGCAAAATTTAATGATTCTATTGTGTTACTTAGATAGTCCCCCCCGGTTGCCTGCACTCAGCAATCTATCATTTGATGGATCATACTGAGGATCATTCATAATCTCCTCTCATTAATGAGCTCTATATATAGCTTTTCCGACCTTTACATTCTATCCTGAATATAAAAATTGTTTCATATTCTTAATGATTCAATATATTAGTATCTTGGCCATCCAAACAAACATTTTGGGATACTTAATCTTAAGCCAGATGGCACTGTGTGTATTCTTTTTGCGCCATTGGATTAGCTGCAGATTTGTAACTCGTACTTACGTGGTATCGACACAAACAAAGGACCATAGTCCTTATATAAATCCTCACTCAAGATGGCGGCCGCCTATCCTAGAGGAAAAGAGGGTGAAAACAACCAGCTACAGCGAGGACCCGCAAAGGACTTGTGCAATTGGGATACCAACTACAGGTAAAGCTTTTTTCTTTACTCTCAAGACCGGGGGTACTTCTGTACCTCCGTGAGTAGAATTAGAATAAGATTAAGTATTTGCGACAAGCGCGGATAAATAACTAATGAAATGGATTCTGTTTACATAAACATCCCCATTTCTATTCCGGCAGTTATTTATAAGATGCTTTACTACACGGAAGCCTATTGCAGTCAACGTAGTTCCACCACAGTCTTCATTAAAGAATATGGCGACTTATTATAACGAGTCACGGTAAGATTTCAAGCGCAAAGGCGGTTTGCTTACCAGTTAAATTAACCACTCATTAATAGCTTAACCTCTTAAGACCCTAACGAGGAATCCCATCTGTTTTTTCTAACAGCCCATTTCTGTCGAACCTAAATTATTCTGATGGCTGCTGAGTGAGCCTTCCCAATTGACCTCACTGCAAGGACCATTTAGCCATTGCCACCCTAAACCTACAGGTAAATACTGTGGGTGACAGCTTTTAACTAATGTAAAACTATTCTAAATGCCTCTGGAGTGACTCCTCCACTCCCGTCCTTTTTATAAAGCCTCGCAGGGCTATTCTAAATGTTTGCAATTTTTTTTGCAGGGTGTTTTTCCCTTATTAAGGGTCTCTTCACCTACAGAAGCCTTAAATATGCCTTAATAAAGCCAGCTTCTGCATTAACTCCACAGAGGGAACAAGGTAATTTATATCCTTTGCCTGCTCATGAGATTGTTTTCTAAATTGAGATAATAGCACTAATAGCTTCTCCCTTTTCTACTGTCTTTTACCAACAGTTACAACCATCTGAAAACACGTCAGATTTGTTGTTTTCCACATCCAGCCAGAAGATTCTTCGGCTTAACAGATTCAAAGTTTAGATTGTGGTTTTTTAATCATAGTGACTATACTCCTGATGAAAGTTCTGTATTAATTGACATAGAACAGAAACATGTCGAGACTAAACAATGGTTAAATTTTTTACCATAGTGATACGAGAAATGTCGATACAAGGACAATACTAGAGAACTAAACGTTAGATACTCTGCATTACTATTGATCAGATTAACATTGATGTCAATCCTACCTATTAGGGTACGATATTGTCACTGTTTTAGAGTGTTTTATCAAGTGATTTACAACGAACTTATAAAAATCTTTTTATGTCTTTATTAAAATATTAAATGTGTCGTAAGTAGCAGTTGATGTTTAATGCTTATAACTGTTGTGTTATCCAAAGCTATCTATCTCTTGTTTAATTAATCTGCCTGCAGGCCACTATAATAATAGTCTGCTGCCATGAACTGAGACCTCGTCCTTCGTTGACCTATGTGTAAAGGGGATCACTCGCGCAATGAAACTAATCCACGAGCATATATTGAGATAATGTGTTTGCATACTGAACGAAGAACAACTGTTTTACTACATTGTATTTATGTTTAAGAAGGCCTGCATGTGAAACTTTAGAATACACAGTTAATGCATACGCTTGTTGTTACATGTATTAAAGACAAACCAGTTAAATGCGGTTATTTGAGACTCGGCACGAACCCTAGAATTGGTGATGTATAAAGTAGAATATTAACCCGAAGTGGGGCTGGACATAGTGCCCACAAAATGTATAAAAAGCAAATGCATTCTAATGTACAGCGTCCCTCACTGAACACACTGAAACACGCTGGATGTCGTTGTGTTGTACTGAGGGCCGATAGATATCTGACTTTGCACTGTTTTTGTAATTGAATTCAGTAGAGAATAAAGTACTTTGTATGTTCCTTTGTAACCCCTGTTCGGTGTATTTCCTTTTGGGGTACTCGGCCTCGATATTTTATTTCTGTTTTCACAACATGGTGCTCCCGGGAGGCCCAGAGGAAGCCCCTCAGGTCGTCAGTCTGAGCGATAGCCCTCTCAAGTTGAGAGTAGGGACAACTATTCGTAGGAGACCACCACCAGGCCGAGTACTGGATCTGGGCTATAAGATAATAGAGGAAGAGATTGGGGACCTCCAGCCCCCCCTGCGCGTATGAACAGCACAATGTACGCAGAGATATACGGGGACGCTTTCCCGGCCAGATAAATTTGGACAACAGTGCCCCTATACGCTTCCAGAAGGACATAGGGTGCCATACCGGGACGTTATTAATAATATTAAGTAGTTTCGGTAGGATGACCATTTTAAATAGTGAGATGCGGGCTGCTTGGGACAGGGGAGTAGTATCCAAGCATCCACCCTATGCTCCAGGTGGTGCAGGGCAGCGGCGTAGTTCTCCGCAAAGAGATTGGTAGGAGGCGTGGACACTAACTCCCAGATACCGAATTCCCTGTGGGCACCAGGCAAAGGTCCCCCCAACATCTTGTGGTAGGACCCTCTCAGTGAGTGGAAGGACTTTGGATTTAGATCAATTAATTTGTAGACCGGAGATGGCACCAAAAGCGGATATTTCCTCCATCACAGGTTGCAAATTAGTCCGAGGGTGTTTTATATATAACAACATGTCATCCGCGTAGAGGGAGACAATGAATAAACATGACCGGATAGTCACACCTCGATGGGAATGAAACTCCCTCAGGGCTCATGCCACTGGCTCGATGGCCAAGGCAAATAATATGGGGGAGAAAGGGCACCCCTGCCTAGTGCCCTGAGTGGGGTAAATATGTGTGGATTGAAGCCCGTTTGTGTATACCAGGGCACGCAGGGCTGAGTAGAGAAGCCTGACCCAGCAGAGAAACATGGTACCTGTGCCCGTACAACGAAGGACTTCAAAGAGAAAAGGCCACTCAACGGAGTGGAACGCCTGGGGGGCTTTGCTGTTTGGGAGTGACTGTATCACTCTGGGGAGTTCCTCCGCTGTGGGGGGTTCATTGAGAAGTGCCCCAACCTCAGAGTCAAGCCAGCCCAGGGCAACCCTATCCAGGTATTGGGTGATGACATCATGTCCGGCCGAATTTTGGGCAGTGTACAGCTTCTCGTAAAACTTACGAAATACCCTGTTTATCCCCACCACGTCCCTAATGGCCTCTCCCCCAGGGGATTCTACTTCTAGTATAGGTTCCAGGCGATTCTCCTGCCATATGGCCCAAGCGAGGGTTCTGCTTGGGGGATCTCCCTCCCCATATCTCGCCGCCTACACTGGGTCACCCAAGAACCTCTCCTTGTTGTCCATTAATGAGCGGATTTCTCACCTTTTGGCAGACAATTCGGTCTGAAGAGAGGGGGAATTCGATTTTTCTTGAAGGAGCGCCATACTTTTGATGTCTTTTTCCACGCAGGCGATTGCCCTACAAATGCTTTTCAGGACCCCCCCTCTTGGGACATGCGCCATCCCTGTAAATAGACCTTAAAAGTCTCCCATATGACACCGGGGCTGGATACCGATCCCACATTCTG
Organism: Ambystoma mexicanum; assembly: GCF_040938575.1. Taxonomy (NCBI): domain Eukaryota; kingdom Metazoa; phylum Chordata; class Amphibia; order Caudata; family Ambystomatidae; genus Ambystoma; species Ambystoma mexicanum. Next base: position 314,667,089 of record NC_090934.1, on the reverse strand, counting down.
CTGGAAGAATTCTGCAATGGCCCGGCGCAGATCTTCTCGAAATGCGCCATCCTCCAGGGTGCGAGCCCAGAACCTCCATCCGATTTGCCTAGGAGGCGGCAACGGGCCCTTGATCTTCGCCAGCACTGGAGAGTGGTCCGAGGGAGAATCGCTGCACCATCCGCCACCCGCGATAGGTCCAGGGACAGATGGATAGATGGATATAATCGATTCTAGAGGAGCTCCCGTGTACACTGGAATGGTATGTGAATTCCTGCGTGTTCGGGTGATGCCAATGCCAAATATCAACCATAGAATAGTCTGCTGCGATGGAGTGCCATTTTTGAGCAGCTTGGGAAAGTGGCTTAGAGACCGTAGCAGACCTGTCTAATGTAGCAGAAAGGGCTAAGTTAATGTCACCCACCCAAACCACCTCATACCCTGGAAAAGTTCGGAGGTGCTCCGAGCATGTCTGGAAGAACGCAGGAGAGTCATTATTTGGACCATACGTGTTCATGAATAAAACTGGCCAGGCCGCAATCTCACCAGTCACCAAAATAAACCGGCCCTCGCTATCCACCACCTGTCTCTGCAATCTGAACTCCAAAGGTCGATGTATATAGATTGCCACTCCCCGAGAGTGTGTAGAGTAAGAGGGGCCATACCTATGGACCCCCCACCCTGCCAGGGCCGGGAGTTTGTGTTCATTCCCTAAATGCGTCTCCTGTATGCATAAAACATTGACATGGTGATTCTGCACATAGTTGGAGATAAGGTGCGTTTTCTTTGCATTGGTTAAGCCCCGAATATTCCAAGTGAGAAGAACAATCCCAGAGTTAACAGGAGCACGAGGCCCTTGTGGAGTAGTCAAGTTAAGAGTATGTTGAGAGGAGGTAGATAAACCTGATACCCATGCAGAGCCTCTGACGATGGATTGCTGGAGCATGATACTGCAGCATGACACATAAAAAGCGTACTAGACCCAGAAGTAGAGACCCACCCCCCCAAACCCCAAAAACCAGGAACTGCAAAACCCATAGCATCAACCAGAAATAACCAACCCCATCCACCCCCCACCCACACCAGAAACAACAAACTACCGGCCACCAGGACCCACCCCTCACCCCCCTTCAACAACCATAACACTTAATCCCAGAAAAAGTGCTGCTGGGCAATGGCAGGAGCCGGTGGCCGCTGTGCCTCCCAATGGCGAGAGGCTTGGTTACCACATGTTCTGTTTGGCCCAATGTAGCTAATCATACCAGAAGAATGGACCATATCAAACTGAATGCAAGGTGTTCATTTAGCTGAAAGACTGACCTGACCATCACTGCGGGAGGGGCAAGAGCCTCTCCAAACCAGTAAAGGAGGGTGGCTCGGTGATGCCCCCGGGGCCAGGATTTCCTGGGCGAATTTCTCTGCTGCCTCTGACGATGTGAAGAATATGGTCCTCCCCTTATACTTCACCCTGAGTTTAGCGGGATACATCATAGAGTACCGTATGTTTTTCTTTCTCAGGGTGTTCTTTGCAGCTTGAAAAGGTTTCCGTAGATCCTGTACTTGTTGACTGAAATCCGGGAACAGTCTGATTATTGCAGGGCCCCACCGTAGCAGCCCTTTGGCCCGTGCTGCCAGAAGTAGTATATCTTTGTCTCGATAATTGAAAATGCGAGCAATTATAGCCTTTCCGGGGGCCCCGGGAGGAGGCCTGACTGCCAAGGACCTGTGGGCGCGCTCCACCATGAACATGTCAGTGACTGGCGGGTTTTCCAAGACCTCGTTAAGTAATTTTTCCATGAACAATTCCATGTTATCTATTGGAGTGGATTCCGCAACCCCGGTGATCCTGATGTTGTTTCTCCTCGACCTTCCCTCTAAATCATTGTTCTTAGTGTCCAGCTTTTTGACTGTTTGCTGCAATGAGGCCACCTCACGCTGTAGGTCCGTAATCTTGCCTTCACCGGAGCCAATCCGTTGTTCCTCCTCTGTCATCCTGCCGCACAGCTTATCGATCTGAATTGCCGAGACATCTACTTTACAGTTAAGTGCATCCATTTTTGCGCCCAGACTGTCCGTGCTACTCTTAAGCGCCAGCAGGGTCTGATTGAGGGTATGAAAATCCAATTGAGGAGGATCTGGGTCGTCGCCCTGCCATGAAGGGTCAGCCCGAGTGTAGTGATCCATCTTGGATTGCTTTTTCTGGTTCCCCATATCCCAAATGGGGAAACTCTGAATGCAGATCACCCCACAGACACCCCTAATGGAGACTAAGACGGGAAGACAACAAAACCCAGATCAGCAGGACATAGAGCCAGAATGCAATCTGGCATCCAAGAGGCAGCCCAGTCAAGATGAAGATGCCGTCCGTGACATATATCTCACATTGATTTGAGGTTCAGTGAGGGAGCCCGCACGCCTCCGTGCACCGGTGAAGGCAGGCACCAACCTCCACTCAAGGTCAGCCTCTGTGAAACATAGGGGGGGATCCCCCACCCAAGTCCATGAACCAGCCGTGTATCCGGCAGACAACGAGGGAATAATCCAGGAGGGGTACAAGGTGTCCACTTCGCCTAACCCCGCTTTACAAATGGAACTGTACTGTGTTGAGCCCCTAATGTCCAGCAGCCTGTCTCCAAACCAAGGTAGAGGAGAGGTGAGCCCTGTCATCCAACAGATGAGGTGCCACTTCACAAATCATACTGGATATTAAGTGGAGGAACTTACAGCCCCCCCCCACAGCGGACCCACAAGAGTCCTGATCCAGTCAGCCAGCCCTGCAAAACTGGAAGGTGCCCACGCGGCCCGTAGTCACAGGGAGAACTCCAAGGAGGGGGGGGCAAGAAATGCAGGAGCCACCAGAGATGACACAGGGGGGGGACACCAGCTACCCGGGGGGCCAGGGTGTACCACCGACCCCCCCCGGATCCCCCAACTCACCGCCGGTAGCAGAAGTCCCCCGCAGTCACAATAGGGCACAGCGCCGGGCAACCCTATCTAAGATTTTTAACAATAACGGGGTATTAGAAATGGGTCGGTAATGTGTATGATTCAACGGACAAAGATTGGGTTTCGTTAATACAGGGGTAATCCACGCACCTTTAATGTCATATGGGACACAATTTTGGGCAAAGGACAAGTTGACAAATTTAGTAAGGGCTGTAATAAGCAAGGGGGAGCATTCCTTTATGATTACAGCTGAACAAGGATCACCTTTGCAACTGGTGGTTTTGAGTTGAGAGATGATTTTGGGTAGGTCTGTTTCAGAAAAAGAAGAAAAGTCGAAGGTTTGGGCTTTTCCATCTTTTTTGGAGTGCCGCAGGGGCCTTTAAGTCAGTGTCATCTTTCCTAAAAGACTGTTGTTTCTCTTCAATGGTAGTTTTCATTTTTTCCAATTTCTTGGACATAGCAGACTGAATGTCTGTGCACCAATTCGCAAGCTTTAGAATGGGATCTTGATTGGGGCCCTTAGGTGCTTCAAGCTCCTTTAAGATTTTGAACAATTCTTTGCTATCAGAAGTGGCATTTAGAATTCTACAATTCTTTTTTTTTTATATATATAGCTGAAAAACAGGTTTTGAAGAATTGGAAAAGTGATACTTGCCCAATGGTTTATAGTTTGCTTCATGATCTCTCGATCCTATCGAACAGAGAGAAAACCAGTTACCAACGAATACAAAAAACTTATAAATATCTTGTGATTTGGAATGCCTTTAGTGACTTATCCTTAGGTCTCCCTAATTCCCCCCACAGCTTCCCCCTCTCCATTTATCATTTTTTTTTCTAATTTAATACATTTTTCTTCTCTTTCTCTCTTCTTTATACTTACCCTTAGTTATTTAGTAAATACGGTGCTTTTTGTATATTTTTTATTCTTTTTTTTTCCCAGCGTAATCTGGTTATCTTTTCTTGTGAAATTTTGTTTGAATTTTTTATGATTAATGAAAAAGTACCATTTGTTCTTATTTTGGTTATTCATGCTAAAATTATAATAAAATATGCTAAAACATGTTTTAAAAATTTAAAAAATAATTCTACAGTTCAAAGATTCTTTTTTTGCTTCAATGATCGCTGTTTTGTACATGAGAGCTGTTTTTTTATAATTATCCAGACTTGGTTGATCACGAATTTGTCACCAGGCATAATAGAATGTAATCTTTTTTGCCTTAAGCTTCAAAGCTGCTAGTTGAACCAGCTCGCTCAGCTTCCCTTGCGGCTCACGTCGGTTATCTTCCTGCACTCCTGTTGTTCCTCCTCAGACGAGCGCTCTCTCTCATTGGTATCCCAGTTGATCTGCTTTGAAGCTCCCATATGGAATAGCTGTATTTGTTTGGACCAATCCTTTTTGGTACGGAGCTAGAGCACTCACTCAGCTTCTCCCGAGTGATCTTACCAGTTTCCAATTTATATGTAAAACACTTTGTACTTTTTGGTTTCTAATTCTTGTCATGTCTATTGGTTTGACTGACTTGACAACAATAGCCATTAACTCTATCTAGAGTGGGGGAAGGAGGATTTAGGGTTGAAGAAGGGGTAAAAGCTATTGAAGCAGGGTCATACATAATCTCGACGATGTTCATCCCCAATCCCATAGAGGGATTTTTTTCCTCATGTGATCCTCCCTCGATGTACCACCCACCGGGGGGACTATTGTACTGTGGATGCACCGCCCTGGCCCCATGGGAAATGTTTCCCCATAGGTGAGAAGGGACAACATCCTCATATTCGTCACAGCCCCGAACAAGCAACCGTTGTGTCAGAGTCCTTCTGCTGCACCCTTACACTGCTTAGAGAAAATGCTGCCAGACTAAAGCATGAAGTTAGTGCTTGATAAAGCAAGCTCAAAGAGACCCGAGGAGGATGTGCAAGGAGGGTAGGCATTGGGTGGGACTGTCAGTGGGTGGGTAAATAACCAAACATCCACAAGCTGACTCTCTTCACATGTCATCTCCCCCCTACCTGTACTCAAATGCAATAGTTTTGGCTTATATGTGAGAGTTAGGTACCACCTAATAGCCCAAACTAAAAAGAGACCTGCTGAATAGGATCAATATTAAGTTTAAAATTGCACTTCAAGGATCTATTTTTAGTTTTAATACACACCACTGAGACTGTTTTGTGGTGTTCACTCTAAGAAAAAAGCCTTTACAGAATTGCTCAAGTATTTTCAACTGTTCCCTTATTCCCAAATGGGTCTTATAGATAAAAATGTCATCCACATATAAAAGTATTGGCAACTTCCTGTCTCCTTGCTTGTCTCCAATCTGTGGAGTGTCACAATCAAGGCGCTCAGTTATCTCAGATAGACTATTAATGTAACGTAAATAAAAAAGAAATGGTGAAAAAATGCAACCCTGTCTATCTCCAAACTTCACATTAAATTGGTCCAAGCATTCACCACCCTGTCCATATCCGATTCTTGCTACATTGTTAGTATACATAATAGTTATGGCCTTTATCAGTTCCAAAGGGGCTCTGAGCTACTGTTGATCTGCCCATAATGTTGCTCCAACACTGTCAAAGGCAGTCTTAAAATCATTAAATGTGCAGTAAAGGGTAGTTCTTGTTACCACAAACATTTTGACTAGTGCAAATATGATAAAAACGTGTTCATTTGTGCAATGGGACCAACAGAACCCTCCCTGGAGTTAAGATATGATAACGTTTTCAAAGGCCAACTTATCAAACCTTTCAAATATTACCTTTCTGTATATCTTCGCAATATTGTACATCAGTGAGATTGGCCAGTCATTTTCAGGCTGGTCCTTGTCCCCCTACTTTCAGCTTCCCGCTAACTCGAGGGGACAATACTCTCAGAAGTCATTGCATTGAATAAGGCGGTTAGTTTTAAATAACAGGGTCAAATAGAAAAATATCACTAATTGTATATGCTTCAATCAGACTTTGTTCTTCTCAGAATGGGAGATGGATTAAGACCTATTGGTCCTAGGGATTTCTCTAGAAATGAAAAGTGGGTCAGAGGTTCTCGCAAAACAGTTTAAGCCAAAGGGGTTCTGCTTGCCAGTTGAAATGATAGTGTGCCATGTCCATTTTGCACCTGTGGAAATAGCACTTTGCTTTGGCCAGCGCCGTATATTCTCACCCTGTGGTTTGGTAGCCCTCCCGGACAAAGGGTGGACTCCCAGCTCCCTTTGGACTCCTAGGCACCAAAGTGTGTCTCTCAGGCTCTGTAAGCTCTCCTACACATCTCTAGTGTACCAGCGCTGTTCTGGGCACCGCTCCTCCACAATGCTTCCTTGCGGCCACCCGGGCCCATGGAGGTGAAGAACTGTTGGGTCAATGCAGTGAGAGTTATTCTGCTGCTGTGCTTGTAGAGCCACTCCTGCTCCACTCGTAGAGCATAAAAAACGTCCTTTCGGGGCGGTGGCACAAGGCAGTGAGAGGCCTCATCTCTATTTTCTCCTGGCTTCCTCATGTCCATTGCCTTGATAAACACATTTTTCAATCTGAAGATGTTCTGAAAGTCACATTTTGTAGCCACATAGAAATGGTAGGATCTGTGGGCAGACTTGCCTTCCCTTTATGTATACTATTTTGGTTGTGTTTTCTTTGTTTTTGTTGATTGTAATATCCACACTATAAGCTGAATTGTCTCGACACAAGAAAAAACGTTCACAGCCTAGGAAGAGGACAGGAGCGATAACAGTAGGCAATCAAATGAGGGGCGTCAGCAATGACTGTGGGCCCACAACCTAAAAGAGAAATGGGTGAGCTCCTTCCAAAAGAAATACTACCAGCAATAAAACACTTTTTAAAAATCATTTTTTATAGTGCATGAGTCACAAAAGGATTTATTACACATATTTCATACATACAAATTGCCATTACTAAAATAACATATAAACCGCAACTGAAAAATAAAAAAAGCTACATTTCCATATTACAAAATAGACACATAACATTTTCTTTCTTTCTAACAGAAAACACAATATCTAAAACATATGACAATAACACTAAAGAACAATACATTCTATTCACACTGAACAAACACAGGATTAATTGATTCCCTCTAACAAATAATCACCAATTTAAAATCGAAACATCAAATATTTAAGAATCATAAAGACATTTTTATAAAAATGTTTAATTTAAGAATTTTACCAAAGCAATCGATAATGGGATTTGTTTACCAGAAGATATCTTGTGTCAAAAGGCATGATTGAAAAGCCAAGATGGATCATGGACAAAGTTTGCAAAATATTTTACTCTCTGCACAAGGGTTGCAGAACAAGATATGAGTAAATTATATAAGTCTTGTATGAAACCTTCACCACAAAGAGTAAATTCGGAAGCCGGGTCAAGTTTTGCCAAATGCATATCATTTCATTAGTTTTGAGCAGGTTGAGTCGAAAGCGTAACAATTCTGCCCGCCAAGAGGTATTAGGAAAACACCTAATATATGGAAGCATGTACTGACTCGATTTTTCACACGGAGTGTAGCTTTTAGTGTGTTTCAAACTGCTAATCGAAACTCTGGTCTTAATCCAGTCTGCACGCAACAGAGCAAGCTTGACCTTGTCTGTATTAGTTTTCAATGTGTCACCATTACAATCACAATTCCGAAGGATTGATTCAACATCAATATATAAAGATGGCAAATAGGAATTCTGATGTGTAGAAAGATCAGTATTTATGTTTACGTATAGTGACTGATCTTGAGGTATGAGAATAAGTCGGTAAAGAGCAAGGACCTTCCAGTGATAGTATGACTGTAAGGAATGAAGACCTAACTCATACCTTTCTTTTGCAATAGGGAGAGACAATGGTAAAGATAAACAGTGCTTCCATATACGCCTTCAAGCAGGTACCAATTAATTTTATTAGCACACGGATGACATTGCATGCCATATAGGATTGAGAGAATAATCTTGCCTTTGTAAAATCGATTTAGGGGCATCAAGGAGAATCTACAAAATGAATGAAGTATTTTTTTCATTTGACATGTGTATTGTAGAGCCTTACCCTCCACCTCTCTAGTGAGATCCATAACTGCATGATTCGTGCAAATGTTGAATCCTAAGTATTTAATCTTTTTCTCTATAGGAATCGTTTGACAGTAAGTGAAAAATGTAACTTAGGTGTTCTTTTACCATTTTTGGCAAAAATGATTATTGCAGATTTATCTGGATTGACCATGAGCTCATCTTTTGTTACGTAAACCTCTAGGTCATTCAGAAGATGTTGCAGCCCTACTGGGGTGTTTTCAATTAACAAAATATCATCAGCATATGCCAGGAAATGGATTTTACATTTTTCCGATGGTAGGGGATACAAAGATTGAATTTTGAAGAAAAGGGGCCAAATCAGAAAGGTATAAAGTGAAGAGGAAAGCGGGCAAGAGAAGCCCTGCTGTACTCCTCTTGCAATTGGGACAGTCACCTTTCCGGTTTAACCGTATCTTGAATGTACTATTAGTATGTAGGGCAATAAAACACTGTTCTGCCAATGTTGCTGCTCCACAAAGCAGTAACGTTGATGGTAATGTGTTTCCAGATTGCTGGGAACAGTATGGCATTACTTCTAATAGTGTTGGTGGCATTTTCTGCTTTTTGTGCAGTGCAAAATGTACAACAAATTACAAAACTAAATGAAAGGCATACCATATTTGCATTCATAGGTAGGGATTCTCCTCACATTTTAGCATCTGGTCAAGTAGACTCGTGTATGGATGATAATTGTGGTGTTATTTATGGATGATTTTTACAAAGTTTTAAGGTTACATTTTCCTAATGTCACAACAATAAAAATAATAATTGCAGTAATATTCCTTTTTTTATAAAGCTGTTAATTCCAGACTGCTACCGCTTCTAAGTGCTGCTATTATCCCAATGCAATGATACGTAATGTATCAACCTTAGAAGAATGAATGGTTGTTTTAGCCGTACTGGGATTGGCATTTGCAAAGTTCAGTTTTTCCCCAAGTGTGCCGGTTTTCTGGCGTTACAAGGTTTAAGGTGGTACACCTCCCTCACCCCATGACAGGGAAATCCCCATAGTACCAACCACCTTACCCCCAGGCCAGCTGTATAGAGAGGGGCGCCGCACCTACAAACAAATAATGATGTTGAACAGGAGATGGGCTACGGCCCTGAGTACCTCCCTTCTCCACTCTATGAAGCAGACACCAAGGTGGAATTTTTAGGGGTCCCAACGGGGACCCTTATCATTTTTAAAAAAATAAAAATAAACTTTTCGCAATCATCACTCCCTAAACAATTTCTGCTATACCCAAAACCCTCTTATTTTCCCCCTCTTGCAGGAGTTCTTTATGAGGGATCTCTCCCAGTCATCCCACCCTTCTTTAGAAGGGTCTGAGGGTGACCCATAGGGTGGACCTGATAGAACAGACCCCTTATCTATACGTGCCACCATACACTGTAGAGGGGGGCCAGTAGATGGCCCAAGATGGTGCTCCCACCCCGTAGGCAGCTTCTGACAGGCCAAGGCTTCTCTTACTTGCCTCACGCCAGGTACCAACAGATCTCTTTTTTTCATTCTTCCCACATTGCGTACCCAACACTATATCCATTTCCCTACCTTGTGGGATGCACTGACCCACTAGGCTCTGCCCTGCGACATCACTGTGTGCTGCTTTCACCAGAAAAAACAGAATGGCCGCCAAAAAGCCCTATGCGCGCTAAAAACCTCTGAGAAGTGCACAGGGAAACTGGAAAAATAGGGTGCCAATCTACTTTGCCTGTGTCAGTGGTAGAACAAGAGACCACACTGCCAAAACCTGCCATTAGGCTTCCCACAGAGTGAAATGGAACTACCTGAAAAGGCAGTGCTTCATTGCCAGGAAAAACCAGAAGTGTTCTAAAATCCGTTTTTCCTTGGCTGTTGAAATTGCAAAATAATGGTTCCCAAACATCATAAAAGATCCAACATCCTTGTTGGGTGTTAACCATCACCTTATTTAAGGAATCCCCATAAGCACAATGTCAGGAGAAGCACATTTCATCACAAGAAGATCCACATTCATAAAGGTGCTTGCCTGGAAAAAATCTGTCAGAATATGGGCGCAGTACCACCGCCTGCTTGTATCAAAGCTGTCATTTACTTACACTGTTAGCTTAAAACTTGTACATTAAGATCAAATTGGTGAAGAGAAGTGACTTGCCATCAAAAGCAATATAGGTTGCTACTATTCAATCTCTATGTTTTAAAAAGACTGGAATTAGAGATCTGTGTGTATCATTGTTGAAAATGTAGAGTTATTTTAGCAAAGACAATTTTAAACCAAGTGTTTTAAAGTGAACTGACACCAGCCAGGGGACATCAAAGCACATTCCACAGTTTGCTCCAACAAATGCAGCTCACCTGCTTCTCAGTAAAGCCAGGAACTCTCAGTTGGATGTTAATGGAGAGGGAGGATATTTTGCTCTGCTTCTCTGAGGAGAGACAAAAGGCTTCCTGGACTGAAAGGGAATGAAACTTCAAGTGTCAACAGAAACTAACTGCCAGCAGGAAGAGAGGCCTGGATTGCTCTTGGCCCAGCAGAACCAGGCGGGAGGGACCAGACAGATTTGTGTATCTTAACCCACAAGAAAATATCTTTTTGAAAAAGACTCACCGAGAACTGTGCAAAATTTGTGAAAAATCTGTAAAATATAGGTTGTTAACCTGGAAATTCTGCTCACAGTTTGAAACTACTCTGAACTCTGTGCTATGTTCAGAGACAGGACTACCAAAATTGTAATTTTGTAGCAATTGTTATGATGCTAGAAATATGAAACTTCACAGGATTATGCCCAAATGTCATATGCATATATGTAGAAAAATGTGGACAAATCTGACATTGGGTACCCAACCAAAAGCGCGAAAAACAGTCAAATCTGAACTAAAGCTCTCACTGAGAAGGAACTCGGACAGGTACTTGCTCTCCTAAATCTGTGATGTAAATATGTATTGCTAGCAAGTTGGTTATATTGTAAATATGCTTTACGTGAAAAATAGATTTACTGTACAGAAACAAAGGGGAGGTACTCCCTGGATTGTAAAATACAGCATCATCATGGCATCAGAGTTCCTTCTCAAATCAGGAGAGAGGACAGACCCTAACCAATAGGATTCCTAAAGGGTGTGCCTAGTATAATTCAGCCTACCCACCCCTTAGGGAAATACATAAATAGTGACAGCTTAGGACCTAGACACACAGACAGATTCACCCATCAACTGATTTATTGGTGAAGCACTTTGCAGGAGAAACCCATATCCAAGACTCCAGAACTTTGAAAGCAGAGCGGCACCAATTCCAAAGCTGAACCCTTCTCAGCTTGGTCTTTAAAATCTTGAAACCTGATTTTACCCCAGACTTCCAAGGGGAACAACACCAAAAAAAAACAGCCGGGCTGTGCTCTTTCTGCTTTCTTGCCCAGAACTCTTGCTAGAATCCAGAGATCCAAACCAGTAGAGCAGAGCTATAACCTGATAGCTGCGACCCAGAACCAACCCGTCAGATCCAGTCCAGAAGCTGTGCAGTGTCCAGAGTGCCGTGCTGAGTGCAGAACCGAGCGCCCTGAATCCTGTCGGGTGGGCTAGCAGAATTCCAGTCCAGAAATCCTTGACCAGATCCTTGATGTACCCCATTCCAAACAGTAGTTGTATCTATAGCATAGAATTGTCCCTAGCCAGTATCTTAACCTTAAGTAATCCTATCCAACCCATTCTATCATATCCAGAACTGCATTATAGAGAATCTTTTGTCTTTCCTGAATCTTTCCCTCATCCATATAGTCCTTTGATAATAGTAGTGATAATATCATCTTTGCGGTAATATAGTTGCTGAAGAAAGACAAGCGTCGCAGCAGATAGAAACCATCCAGAGACGTCACTGGATATGTGGCTGTGCTGTTGTGTAGCTTGTGGCTTTATAGACTCCTTAGTGTTCAGAAATTCCTGTTTGTAATTCAAAAGCGCATTTTCCATTTGAAAATCTTGACTCTTTCTGAGAAAAACCGACCTCTACTAAAACCTTTATAACTTCCGTACCTTGCATTCAAGTGTCAAACTGAAGCTAACATCCTCAGCTTTCCCACAAATCAAAAACCGCATTCCAACTCCTTATAGTTTTCCTGCAATCGTGTTTCTCACGCGCGGAAAAGTTTGCCGCAAATCTTTTGTTTGGCTAAATTTCATCACATGTAAAACAGCTGTTCTTTGCATCCGACCTCAGAATTCAGTTTTCAATCTGCTAGTTATTCAATCATCATTGCAAGTGTTTATCTGAAACTATACAAAGCGGATCCCACTAGTTTTTAATCCAATTTAGTAAATTAAATCCATTTTTCAGTGTTTTTCACCATTAATTCAAAGCCACATTCAAAAGCATTTGACCTGTTTGAAATAATTCCTGTTTCTCTCTCTATGCTTGCTGGGGGGAATTGGGATTGAAACTGTATTGTTGAGTGGTATTCCTGAAACCTGTGTTCTCTCCTTTGATCTCTTTATACTGCATATTGGGGGAATTGAGTAGTGTGCAGGGGGAAGAGTGACATTGCATTTGACTGAACCCACACAAAGTTTATTCTATGCTGCATTATTTTTCCTATCCATACTCCTTCTGATTAAAGATATTGTTGATGGTAACATCACCCATTGGTGATCATTGTATAAATATTAATAGTGTGATATATATATTGTTCAAATTCATAAAATAAATCTTTTTAACTTTGCAAAACAGCCTGCTTCCTGGTTCAGTGAGACCGGGGGGTGGGGGAGGATTCAAAGAGAGGGGTGTGATATAAGGGTACATCATTCAGAAATAAAAGAACGTATAGACAAAAATATATAATTAAGGGTTTCAGCTGTGCATCACACGCTAGGCATTGACTTGGTGGAGTGCCGGGTTGAAATCACTTACAACTTAACCCCCTACCAAATGTTAATCCCCTCAGTTAAATACCAACATGCACTATACGTCTTAACTATTATACTGTAAAACTATAAATATAGACATGCACCTAAATATACATTTAATCATACACAAACAATAAAATTAAAACATATTACATTACATAAGGGTGACTACTGCAGTCAGCCACCCATTCTTAGTAACTGAAGGTGCCACTTCTGGTAGTTTATGGGGGGGAAGTCAATCCCCTGATGAAAAATAGGGTCTGTTTCCCGCAGTATGTGTTCTCCCCATGCCTGCTTCCAATGGGGATAACTGCACAACCCGCACCTTGAAATTGTTCCTAGGCAACCCTGTCAGCCATATGGGGATGTTGATTCACCACGGTGCCCACACGCTCTCCTTGAGCTTCCTGGGCGGACGCATGGCATGGGGCCGCCCTCTATCAACAGCATTCTTTCATCTTCTCGTGCATCCCCTCGATGACGGCTGTGGCCCTGTCACCTTTAACTCTTCAGGTGGCATCCCCTTTCTGTCATGGAGATGCTGCCGTCATCACTGCCTTGTCGGCGATGCTTATGGAGTCCTGCAGCCCTGCCCCCTGTCTCCATTGTGCTGGCGTGGTGCAGGGGACAGGCTACACACTTCCTTGGGTTTTGACCGGTGTGCTGGAGCCATCGGTTTCACCTGGGTTACCATGACATGGCAGATCGGGACTTCGCTTCACCCATGCCTCACGACGGACAAGCCCATGATTTCATCTTCAGCGCACTGCCTGCCAAGTGTGGGACGAACTGCAGCCATCACCTCCTCTCGCTCTTCACCTCCCAGGTCGCACCTGACATATATGGCCTGGGAAGACTTCTCTTCTCGGCCTGCCTCACATGGCCTCAGGGAAGGCCAACAGGGCCATGGCTAGGTCGCCTAGTTCTGTCCACCCCACAGAAGTGGCCCAGGCTGTATGGATCTCCTCTTCTATGCCTGGACTGCCACGTGTATGTGGTCCGGGCCTTTATTGAGGGGCACCTCAGGACTAGCCAAGGGCTGGCCAACAGCCCTCACAGGCCCGTGGGTGCCCAAGCTGCTCCAGGCAGGCAACCGAGCCCACAGTAATGATGCCGGCTGCACCCAGCCTGGTTGGACTATGTCTTTAGGCCATGGGTGGTGGCTCAAGGCCACGGCTCACGGGAGAGCTGGGATCTCCAGCCTCCTTCTTCCCACTCAACATTTCTTTTCCTTTTTTCTATGGTTTTCTATAGAATGTTCCCTCTCCCCTGCCCAGCCTTCTCCTGGGCAGGGAAGCACTGTCCCTTGTTGTCTTCTTTTTCTTTGTACATTCAACATTCCATAGAGACCCATTGTGGGCCAGATGGTTCAGTCCTTTACACCAAACAATACACACACACCACATAACACTAAATAAAGTATGTTTTCCTACACCCTGATTTCTGTGTCTTAGTTTTCCACTCAGGGGACAAGCATTTGGCCCTGTCTTGCCAGGCCCAGTTCAGGCCACGCCCATCGCCAAGGCGGGCGCTCATGAACTAGCCAACTAGAATATGGAAATTGACAGTGATAATGTAATTACTACTGGCAGTCTTGCAGTTACCAGTGGCAGAGTAGTGGCTCAGCAGACTTTACAGTCTGTCACATGTTGTACCTCATACCCACTCTAGCCTTACTACTCGTTCATGAATGAGCAGCCCAGGGTCTCCATAGGTTATACAGTTTCTTGCAATATTGAAAAAGAGTGTGAGAGCTCCTCTACTGAGAACGAACATGGCTCAAATACTTAGTTCTATGGAAGTTCTTCCATTCAGGTGGGTCTAAAACCACGTTTTAGACCACTGCACTTTCACAGAGGAGAAATATCCATTTGTATATCAGTTTTTGTCCTTTCCCCCAAGGTAAGTACCATCAACAACCCAGGCACGTGTTTCAGCCTTGTTGGCCTCCTCAGTGAGGTGAAGCTGAGCCTCTGTAAGGCGCAGTGAGCAAGAGGTCCACGTCTGGATTATACTTGGTTACTTAAGGTGAAACCCCAAGTTTAACAAAATTGAAAAGGAATGTGGGAGCCCCTCTACTGAGATCAAACATGGGTCAAATACCCTGTCCTATGGAATTCCTTCCACTTAGGAGGACCTACAACCACGTTTTAGCTCACTGCACCCTTCGCAGAGGAGAAATATCCATTTATATATCAGTCTTTGTCCTACCCATAAGGGCAGACACTGCAAAGTTGCTTGAAATACGTGCAGTACAAAATGGATCATTTCTGAACTCGGCTATCACAAGGAGAACCTGTGAACAATGGAAAAGAGATCCAGGGGTTCTTCAGAAAAGGCAAAGGGAGAGTTATAGTATGAAATGGCCATTATGTGCTAGCCCATGTCTTACAAGGGGAGACCAGAGAAACAGGGAGCCTGTGTCCCCCTACTTAACAACCTCTTCAATCCTTGCAGCTTCTTCTGACATCTCCCATTGTTTTTATTTCTCTTCCAAACAAACTGCCTGAGCAGGCCAGAAAACAGCCAGCTTCGAACGACTGAGTTAGGGTATTTTATACATTATGCAAGATTTCCTTTAATTACTGCACCCTATCACCATCTATACACCCCATTTGCCACCTAAAAAGAAAAGTTAAACAACAGACATCAAACAAAGCATGAACTACATAATATTCTTATCTTTCTTAACCAACCAATATTCTCAGCTTCCAGTATAAGAATTCAACCCTGTTACTTTATTTCAGCAGGCAATGTCTCTGAGGGTTTAGCCCATTTGCCAGTATCCTTCATGATTTTCAGCAAGCTACCCAAATCCATTTAACCACTAAGAGATAGCCACGCAACTAGACAGCATTCAGCTCATCATCAACATTTCAGAGAATAGGTCTATGCTCCATAGCATCCGCTCAATCATTTCCATTCATCAAGTGCATGACTATCACAAACTGGATCAGTGTAAACAAACGATCTTAAGCAATGGAATTTGAGAGGACAGCGCCTTAGTCCACTCCCGCGAAAAACGTGAAATCTTTGGAGTGCACATCTGAATTTACAACGGAAAAGCAAACAAACCTACTTTTCGAAGCAGTAATCACACCAATTTCTCAGGAAAACGCAAATAGTAAACTGGGGACAGCAACGACACCAAATGCATTTTTTTTCCTCCTACTACAACAACCTTGGTGTTCTCAATACACAGATTCAAGTCATGTAAAGAGTGACTCTCAAAGCAGCAGGTATGATAATTCTGAACAAAAAACAACCTATAAAGAAAGTTGAAATTCAACATAGCAACTAGCAACCTCAGGTGTATGCCGCCAACACAAAGGGCCTCATTTATACTTTGGTGAAATTCAGTAAGAAATGAGGGCATGATACTACTGTAAATTTCTCCACATTTCACCCTATCTTTAATGCCAACGAAAGGTGTTATGTGGTGATACCACGTCTACTTTTTAGGCATCAAAGTTGAAGCCCCACAATGCATAAACAACCTATGCGAGGATGTCAAGTCTCAGTACGAAGATCTAAAGTACCAAACCCTCTCCCACTGACCGTTGGGAGGAGTCAAAACAAATCTTATACAGGAAGCGCAATGTAGTGAAAATGAAACTTACCAGATACATCAGGACCAACTTAAACTGACCAAAAAGATTGCAAAACGCATTGAAAGAGGATATCAATTAAGATACCAGAGTGTTTTAAGAGCTATACAAAAAGCATACACAAATTCGAGTGAGAGTGGTGATAAAAGCACACAAGATGATGCACAAACATGAAGCCTAACAGTGTGAAATCTCTGTAGAAAAATTCCCAAATCCTTCTCATTGGTTTTATATAAGTATTATTGTAGCTCGATATGATTGACTTTTTACACCGACTCGTATTCAATTCTCAACTGTGCGCGCCTGTTACTACTCAGACCTCACTAAATGACGAGGACAGAACTCACCCCCTCCCACTCCAAGCTGTCATCACACCACTCGTCCCAAACCTACCCAGTTTTAAAAAGCAGATGTCAATTACAATAGACAATGCCAGCACTTTAAGAAACCAAAATACACTCGCTCACAAAGATCACCAGGATTTCAGTGAATCTTACTTTAAAACAAATAATTTGCTAAAATTCCCCTTTAAACCAAGAAGAAAACACTCGCTGCCAGCATTTGACATGGCAACAAAGGGAAAAGCCGTAGTAGGGCACCAAGGCACACTGTGCGCTGCCAACACATGAAAGGCTCGTGTAACATATCCATCCAAGAGATCATCATGCCTGGAGAAAAAAGTCCAAACATTCTTGATTAACGTTGTGATCTGATTTCTGAAAAGAGCACGCATATTAAGTAATTTACTCCCTTTGGCATAAGTTACCATTTTTGGATGGTGACAAGGTTACCTAAGGGTTCAGGTATGCATCACACGTCACGTGGCCCTGATTCTTGTGGTCTAGGTCACATAACTCATGTGAGGTGCTTAATTGTAATGACATGGCTCATCGAAAAGCAGTCTGAGAATACCATTCCATTTCTACAGTGCATACAGAATACTTTCCAATATGGCCACAGGTGACGGAGGAATGCTTATGGAGTGAGAAATCACAGGCATATTTCCAAAAATATTTTCAGGCCGTGTGCAGGAAACAAAGAGACTATTATAGAAAGACAAAATAGTGCGCCAGTGGTGTCATATATTCAAGTTAAAAATTCGTGTTCTGGTGATCAAATAGCCCAAAAAAAGAAAACCAGCGGAAACTACTAGTAATAACAATCCACCAAAGAGGGCGCCATTCACATTTTCTAGAAATGTTTCTATAATAAGGAGAGCAGATGTGGTCTTGTGGCCAAGTTGACAACTCTGGAGAGACAGGTTTGAATCTGAGCTTCAACGCTTTCCGACACCTGCATCCCCCAAACATGTGATTTTGGGCAAGCAACTGTCTTCCTGCTCTTTAATTCATAGTTTGTAGTGTAATTAGTGGAATATACTTAACTTATTTATAGAAAAAAACAGCTGTACATTTTGCAGTCTATTGAAATGTTCTCATCCCCTCATCCTGGTGGTTTCTGTACCATGGTCTCAACTAAATTCCACACACCTCTCTGTTCTATGTACAGACCTTCGTGTTTCAGGTGCTTCAACTACAACATAAATGATGTCCGTTACATCCTCAGTACTGCTTCGTAGGGCCAGGACGACCCGAAATCAGATACCAATAAATTATATCAGACAAGCATTTTTTGACAGAAATATTCTCTGCACAAGTTGCCAACATTAAGGTTACTACGGTCAGTCCAAATGAACCATTTCCCTGATACAAACACAATACAACTAAAACACATACCTAAGCTCACACTAGAGCACACCTTCAGAACACACACTTTAAATAAAATCGGATTTAAGCTTCTGCACCGGAGACTGACATCTATATGTATAATTGCTTTATGTTTTTTGTAATCAGTTGAAGAGGCCAGCATTGACAAATTATTTTGCCAATAGTTATCTCTTTGTCGATTGGGACAGTGGCCGAAGCACCTGCACGTGCATGCCCTGTCCACACTGTAGGGTTCTCAGTCACATAATCACCAAGGTATATTTGTAGTAGTGTTTTATATGGCGTAAACCTAGAAAAAAAGCAACAGAGTGCTGTACATTTTATTGAGGGTAACATATGAGATAAGGAGGGGGAGTTAGAACATGTGTCATGTGATAGAGTGGCCATGGGGGTAGGATGCGCTGTGGCAATGCAAGGAGAACCTTGGCACCCAATTATTGGCTAAAGAGAAAGTCTCGAGTTCTTCCTTGAACTGAAAACGCTTTAGCATTTCTGGATTGCCACCAGCATGCTTGTCACAGGTGACTCTAAGAACACCAACTCCCAGAGATGGGTCAAGGGTTTTTATTAGTTGATGCAGCAGGCACTGCCAGGGTAGTATCTAGAGAATATTGGCCCCTACTGTCTAATCCCTAGACTGGCTGACCTGGACAACATAAAGCTAACCGCCTTATCTATCTAGACTCTCTCAGGGACTTTCTAAGCTATCCCTACACTAATACATTACTAGTATCTACTAGAGGATCTGGAGATGTGCTTTTCAGACACTTTTCTTTAATTAGTCTCCTACCTCTCACGCCCTGATGTTCCTTTCCCCTGGCTCTGTTTCCTACGCCACCCACCTTCATGCCTCCTCACTGTCTTCCTCCTTTGTCCCTTCAATGTCTCTCAGTCCTACTACTCTCTCTATCCTTTGATGTTACTACTCTTCGCCCACACTCCTATTAATACCATACCTCCCAGCCTTCTCCCCAGTCACACACCTTTCACTCTTACAACCATTTCACATTCACTCCCAACACCCCTTCTAATGATCTCACTCATTAGTCTCACATGCACACTCAAAAAGCAGTACCAATTAGTCAGCTTTTCTATAATTGGCCTCCATGATCTAACCACTGTTCCTCCTCCTGCTGGTCTGCCACTTCCTCCTCCTCCGCTACCACCCAAACAATCCACCACTTCCTGTTTCCTTGCATTCCCTTTATGGTGTTCAGAAAATGTTTTACATAGCAGGGGAGTAGCAATGGTGCTCTGCATTGTACAGTGTCGAGGTTCCCGTTAGGTGTCCTTGGTATGGCCTCCCCCAAGGCAAGTAGTCTTTGCTGGTGGTTGAAATCTTGGTATTAGTCCCTAGTGGTCTAGGGTGTTTGTAGCTGTGCTGCATCTGTTCATGCTGGCACTGGGGAGCGGTGTGCAGCATGTCAGGAGGGCGTTTAAGTTCTCAGCTGCATCTCTCCGCCCTCTCTCTTATTGCTGGTGTGGCGCTGAAAGGCAGATGGTGTGGGGCAGTAGTGGTTCCGCATTCTCGGATGTCCTCTGACTCCAGCTGCAACGTTGATTTTCGGTCTAGTACAGAAAGAGAGAACCTAGCGAGCATTTGTAAAGAGAGTCATGGGATGATGCAAATGGGTACTGCCAATGTGAAGACAAGCACCTGGAGTGGGTACAATAATTGGCCCTATCAACTGCCACTGTCCGCCTTTGGGGTAGGACTCGCTCTAGGTTCCACCCTGGTATGCCTCCCAGGTGAACTGAATGGAGGAGAACAAGAGGGCCAGAGACTGGAGTGGCAACTGGCTTGTGCTGACACTGTGGAGGACACCGAAGGCAAGCAGGCTGCAGAGGACAGTGTGGAGATCAACGGGCACGGTGGGCAGAAGAGTCAGGTCAGGAACAATTGGCCAGTTTTCCACTGCGAGCAACCAGAGGTGCAGAGGAAAGCGGAAGGCAAAGTGAGAATCAAACTCCTCACCGGGCATACTGCCAGTCAATGGACCGGGAGCGCAGACACTGTGAAACCATGACAAATTTTGAAAATGCCATCCATAACCAGTAAGCCCAGGGAGAGTGAGCGGGTTAACGGGCGCTTCTGAACAAATGCTGTGTACCACGTACTAGACAAGAGAGCCCAGAAGATATTATTGCTGATATGAACATTGTTAAAAAAACATGCCTAAGTAAAGGCAAAGACATTACTGCCAATACAAACCTTGTTGAAGGAGCACGTTTAAGTAAAGGCAATGAAAGTATTATCGATATGGACGTTGTTGTAGGAAAGAGCCTAAAGTAAAGGCAGCACAATAATTACTAATAATATGGCGTGAAAGAGCCTAAGCAAAGACAGTGAAATCATTGCAAGTACGAAGAGTGTTAAGAGCAAAAGCCTTAATAAAAGAGGTGGAATTAAGAAAGGGTCGCTGACTCGATATTGGAAAATGGTTGTAAGCTGGATAAACGAGACAGTGACAAGAGATGAGCAGCCCTGGAAGGTTAGTGAACCAGGCAACCAGTGATTCTGGGACTCACACACAAGTCTGAAAGTAACGGTACCCTGGCAGGAGAGTAACCCAGAGATAAAGAAGACAAAGGTTAAAATGGAAGGTCCATACCCCTTTTTTAGGGAGCAGAAACAAGGAACACTATCTTGGCAGGAGAGTATACCAGGTAAGGAAGCAGGATTGATAAAACTCAGGGTTTGAAACCCCTAAATGTGAAAGTGCGCAACAGAAAAGGAAAGACACATGTACCTTTACGGATGA
The DNA here is from genome assembly GCF_040938575.1 of Ambystoma mexicanum. NCBI lineage: Eukaryota > Metazoa > Chordata > Amphibia > Caudata > Ambystomatidae > Ambystoma > Ambystoma mexicanum. Next base: position 314,646,137 of record NC_090934.1, on the reverse strand, counting down.
TACAAAAAGAAAAGTGTTTTGATTCTAGAACTGTGATTGATAAAGCTCAGGGGTCATAATCCAGACATGTAAAATGGTGAATCAAGTGTTTTCCCAAGAGGATGGCTCTCTCCTTCAGAACTCCTTTTTATCTTACTGAAGGAGAGAGCCATCTTCTTGGGAAAACATTGGAACATTATTGACTGTGCCAGAAGCGCAGGGCTGGTTGAAAGAAACCCGAAGAAACATAGGGGAAGGGAGAACCCCTATTTCCTAGTGCAACATGATTTCCTTTTCTTTTGTGAACTTTGTTTGGAACTTCCACAGGAAGCTATACGTTCATAGCTTAAAGAAATCCCCATTTTCCCCTTATATTTAATTAAAGTGTAAGGGTCAGTTTAGAGTTTTGACAATCCAGGGTCAAATAAGATCCAGGAAACGCTTAAGCATAGTAATACCATGTACAGTTTATACACAAAAATAACCCAGTGAGAAGTATGTATAAAGATATAAACAATACACTCTGTGCATCTTCATTTCAGTTGCAGTAGAGTGCAAGTAAGGTGTTGCGATTGAGAGGGTGGTACAAATGTGGTTTTGTGTGAGAGAGTGATTGAAGATCGCTTTGGAGGGGGTTGGGAGTAAGAGTGAGACAGAGTGTGTTTGGGAGAGAGAGGGAAGTGGGAGATAGTAGAGTAGAGGCATTGTTAGTGTTAGGAGGAGCAAGATTTGGAGGAAAGCGGACACGATCAGGAGGGAGCTGAATGGTGGTGACAGAAGGGAGGAAGACCTGAAAGAACAAGAGATGGCATGTGAAGAGAATGTAAGAAAGAGAAAGAGAAAGAGAGACAGATAGAAGTGAAGAAAATTGTTGAGAGTTGGTCATCTGGAGTAAAAGGCACCCAGGACAATCAGACTATCCCACTAGATCAATTAGAAAGTCTCACAGGGTGTTAGATAGATAATGCTATTGTCTTTAAACATTGCTATCATCGAAATTGCCTAACAAATAGGGGTCACCTGGCATATGAGAGAAGTCTGCACCTGCACTGGCCTTGCTGAAGTAGGGAGCCTGGACTATGCAGGTGGGATCCCTTTAGAAAGATGAGGGAAAGGATTCAGAGTCTGTCTCTAGCCCTGGATGCTTAATTCGCTTCTTTTGCAGATATCTTTACAATCAAAGGGGACGTGGCTAGCTGCCATGTGAAGCGGATGTGTCTGTGTGAGGCTCCTGCAGATCCGACATTAGATTAGCCATAAATAGCAAAGTAATCCACAAAAACAGAAGAGTGTGAAACAGTAATCCTTCACAAACAGTGCGTGAGAACTATTAAGTCCGGAGGAGTCCCTACAGTGAGATACGCCGTGCACACAAGCCGAGGATCGCATCCTGCCTGGTAAAATGGTGGCGAGCAACGAGTAGCCCAGCTGGGACTACAGCACCGCTTCGGCAGTGCCGTCGGAGTACGGCGCAAGGACTGCAACAGCAAGCACCGCCAGCACCGTGAAGGAAGCTGAATACTAGTACGGTAGTGAGGGACAGGTCAGTGGAGTGAGCAACAAGCATCCATCCAAGACGACAGAGGCAGTCGCCCGCAGCCAGCAGAAGGCAAGTGAAGCAGAGCAGACCGCCAAGCACTGAGAGTACGCTAAAGCTGCTGTACCTTATGGGACGGTGTGCAGCCTTTGGACGGTTGAGCCCCGCAACAAGTACCAAACCGGCTTGGATGACGAGGAGCACCTGCCGAGATACAAGAAGGTATGCGCATGGAATCGGAGCTGTGGTGTGACCGATGACGGAGGGTGCCCCGTGAGAAAGCAGTGAAGGACAAAGCCAGAAGCACGTAGCATTACACTGCGTTCTACGCCCGAGGACTTGGAGCAGGGGAGGAGGAGGGTCAAGTGTGCACCCACTGCACCGTATGGACAAGATTTAAGGGTCACACGCTGCTCCCTGGGCCCCCTTAAGATGTGCAAAAAAGGGCTGAAGGGAAAAGCCTCAGTAACACTGCACAGAAGATAGGCTCGGACTCTTGAGCTGCAAATTCGCCCCCCTTTAGTTGTGAGAATAACAAAACGGAGGCGGGAAGAGCACATACAACAGATAGATAGAGCATTATGAACAGCAGAGGTTACCAAACTGCTCTGGGGCACCTCATACGTGGGGGGAAGAAAGCAGAAGATAAGGAGGTACTCCACAGCTTTGCTAACGCATTACTACAGACAACAAGCGCTGCATCACCCCCACAGCAAACGAGTAGGGAAGGCCTGACTCGCAGCAAAACAGGCCCAAGAATGTGGGCTTGTACAATTTCTGTGCAAAAGTCTAGCAGTGCGCACAACAAGTGAAGTGCTCACAGCCAGGAAGATAGGAGTGGAAAAGAATTGCATAGACTCAAGAACAAACTACTAACACAGGAATCAGCGCATGCACAGAGTAGTGCTAAAAAGCTGGATGAAACCTTGCAACACATACAGGAGTGACTGTCTACAGCCGTGATTTCAGTTAACAAACTACACAGCTGGTCCTGGCTAATGCCTATGCACAGGGTGAACCACAGATAAAATTGGGTCACCTGAACATCCTGCAGAATATGCCAGGCACGGGATGGTGACGCAGAAGACAAGGCACAGAGAAGAGGCGCATTAGAGCACACTAAGTCAAGAAGGTCAGGAGACAGCAAGGTATGGAACTGATGGCAGCAAAAGGTAATAAAGCCAAAGGTAAACAAGCCACAATGGAGGCATTCGCAAAAGGTCAAGAAAGCCTGCTGGTGACATAAGCAGAGACAAGGAGGGGGGACCGACCAAGTGCCCCAAGGAAGCCGCGGACAACAGGAACCAGCAGAAACTAAATGCCACTGCAGCACTAAAAGCCACCCTAGAATCCAAAATTGATGAAGTTAGGATTGACGTATGCTTATTACGACAAGATGTGCGTGCACTGATGGAGCGCACTGGAAGACTGGAAGAACAAGTGCAAGAAAACACCAAAGAGAAAATGCAAACAACTAAGGAAGTGAACATTCTGCAGCAGAAAGTAAAATTGCTGGAGGAAAGAGCAGAAGATGCCGAGGGACAGGCGTGACGCAACAAGATCAGGATTGTCGGCCTGTCAGAGGGAATGGAGGTGTCCAACCCCACCAATTACATCGAAAATCTACTGTTGCAAGAAAAAGGCCCTGGGAACCTCACAGAGGGGTTCACTATAGAGCGTGCACATCTTTCTCTAGTCAGGAACCCCCCACCAGGAGCTCCACCCAGGCCTATCATCGCCAAGGTCCTAAATTATAAGGACAGGGAGAGAATCCTGGCTTTCCGCTGGACTGGGGGCAACATACAAAGAGCTTCAGCCAAACTGGCAATATTCCCAGACTATACCTTTCAGGTACAAAAGAGACAAGCCCAATTCATCTCATCGAAAGACTAAAAAATAACAGACTAAAATATATGTTAATATACCCAGCTAAATTGAAGATACTCTACAATGGCAAGGAATTGTTCTTCGAAACACTGTCTGGGGCACAAGATTGTATGGTCAGCGTGCAAATTCCGGCATCTGAAGTACACTGACAACGACATAGGTGTATGAGCCTGATGGAGCCCTAGAGGCCAACAAACAGATCCAATGTCAAGAACAAGCAACACAGTAAGGTGCCTCCTGGAAATTGATGAAGGTGGATCACAGACTGATACAAGGAGAGTGCATTAATCCTGCTGTTGGAAGTTTGAACAAAATGCAGGAACACCACAGATCAGACACAGAAGTCTAGTAGAGAGGACCCAACTGGGAAGGTCCTTCTATTACCCCACTCACTTTTATCAGGGTACTGGATAGTACCCACCCATTGAGGATTCGAGGAGCGGAAGCAGGGAAGTTTAAGCATGCACCGCATAGCTGGACAGTTTCAGTTTGGGGAAGTTTGGTTATACATTTGGGATGGGGGACTTTTCACTAATGAGAGGGGAGGGAAGCCTGATATGATAGTATGGAGTCTGCACACGAAAACGGTCAGTGCCCTAGACAGGGTAATGGCCCTGAAGGAGCCTGCAAGAAATTGTATGCAATGGCCGACGGCATTAAAGTAATGTCCTGGAACATCCGGTGCCTCAACAATTATGGCAAAAGGCAGAGAGTAATCATGTATTTTCGAAGGCACAAAGTGGGGCTCACACTATTGCAGGAGACACATCTGAACGAACACAAGCAAAGGAAACTGGCTGAAAAGTAGGGGGCCAGAGGAGTCCTCATCTGGGTAGTGCCATCAATCCTCCTTAAAGTTCTACACACTAAGGCCGATGATAAAGGGAGGGTGGTCATCATACATGGTACACTAGAGAACAGAGAAGTATGTATAGTAAATACATATGCACCCAACCATGATGCCACAATATCTTTTAAGTCACTATACGCAAGACTAGGACCATATAGCAATGGGGTCATGATATGAAGGGTATATTTCAACTGTACTTTAAACCTCCAATAGACAAGACAACATCATACAGGAATTCTGGAGGCACATTGCAAACAAATTGGCCCCAGGAGGCATAAACCTAGACGTACAATCCCCAGAGGCATGCATACTGGGGCTCTTCAGGAGAGATACCAAACAGAAAACAATAGGAAAGATTAAGGACCTAATATACGGGCTGGCCAAACACAGCATAGTCATGCAGTGGAAAGCGGGCAAAGATCTGAGTGTCAACAGATGGTGGGAAGACTTGAGGAAATGGACAACAACGGAAACGGGGGTGTGGGAGAAGGTTCTAGCGGACCAATATCAAGAACGCGGAGCAGACATACAGCAGTTGATTGCCCTCGCAGTAACATTGTTCCGTCAGGGCAAGGGTGAATGTGCTGACTAGAAGGTACAAGATAAGGTCGGAGCGAGTGTGTATAGGGTGATAACTGAAGGCTGGAAAGACTATACTCTGCCAATTTGGGGTGGAGGAGGGATGTTGGGTGTTGATCAAGACAACGACGGGTTGGGAAATGATGCATGATGTATTACACTGTAATCTAACCTGTATAACATTTACAAAAGCTAGTAAAGATTTTAAAAAATAAATAAAAACAAATCTTTAAAATCAAAGGGGAGAATCTATTCCTTTAGACACATGGCTTTTTGAGAATCCAGTCAGAGGTCTTCCATCCTTCCAAGGTTGAAAAATGAGTACCAACTTTGGTTGGGTGATGTATGTAAATAGGTTCTCTGTAAGTGCTTTGGCGAAAGCGCTGAATAAATAACACATCATTATCTTTATCCTCTTACCACTAGCTACTCCTATTCTCCAACTCCCTGTTGCTCTTCCTACTCTCCTACTACTGTTCTTAATCCGTTATTATCACTATCCATGTTCTACCCTTCCTCCTACTACTACTGTCAGTCAAATGATGCTTCTTTTCACTAATGCTCGCTATCCCCCTCTTCTACAAACTACCCCTCTACTGCCTATTCCACTTACTTGCTACTCACGCTTCCTACTGTTTTTACTCCCAATTACTACTACAACGCTACTCTATTTCTACTTCCCATACTTTCCCCTCTCAAACACAATTACTTCACAGACCTTCTTCCACACTCACACACACCTCTCTTAGGATAACCCACACCCTCACAAGATTGGCCACTTACCTTATCCAATCACTTACCTGGCTTCAGGGTGTGTGACAGGGGAGGCCATGGGAAGGCTTAAGAGGGCATGTAAGCCCCACCTCTTTCAAAAATGGACCTCGATTGGATCCACAGACGTTAGTTGTTTAAACGCCTTTCTCTATGCCTAAGCTTTCCCCAAATATCCCAGGTTGTGTAGTGGGTAAAGTCCTTTGTGTGTGTCCTTTGACTCTGGTGCTGGCGGCAGTGCTGCCCTTCTTCCTGGGCCCTGTTGCAAACTCGAGGCCGCCATCTGCCCAGGTAAGGTGGGCTGGGTAGGGGTCATGTCTGCACTGTGTTTGGGATGGGCTCCCTATGGCCCCCCGTACAGGGCCACAACGCAGGCCCTCTCACACTAGCTATCAGCTGATTACTTGGTTTGAATAGAGGAAGAGTGATAGGGATCCCACACGCATAGGAGGTAAGGTTAAAGGATTTATTCAGCTCGCAGCTGAGAGCAGCAGGCACCAGGCCCAAGAACTCACATCAACTGCCTTGTGTCCAGAACCAACGTGGTTCTGGAACAAAGCCAAAGTAAAACACAACAAAGTGCTTCCAGCAGAGTGTGCTCCAATCGATCGGGCATAGTCACTTGAAAGCGGGAATGAGAGGTGGTCCCTTTCCGGTCTGCTATGGAGCACAATCTATTCTCTGGTTCTGTCACCTGGAAAACCAATGAGGACATGAAGAAAAGCATTATGACTGCTGAATGTGAAATGAAATAATTTAACATATCTATTTCATGGACACTTCTATTTCACAGAAGCTTTTCAGGAAGAACTAAACGATTTCTATATTCACAACCCGTCCCTAACCAGAAAATGGAACCTCAAATTATAGTTGCTAGGGTAAAAAAGAAGGGCCTTCAATATTCCAAAGGACATTGCTACTATATTTCTTCCTTGCTAATTGTGCCTTAAAAATCTTGTTATGTTCAACTCTTTTTCAGTTAAGTTCTTCGGGGCTGTTAACATTGTAGCTGGAGAAAGGATGGTCTGCGTTATGCATGACTATCTATAAACTTCATTCTGCAGTTGCGATTAATCTGCATTTAACAAATGCAACAACAGTTCATTGGCATTGTAGATCTTCCAAGAGAGTTAGCTGCAAGACACAGTAGTTCTTGGGTGTTCACGTACTCTCAGGGCTTTAAGTGGGCCGGGGCCGGGCCCTGGCAGTCTCCAAAAAGTGGGACTGAGCCGGGGCCCTGCCGGAGCCCCCGTCCCACCACACGCAACATTGGCGGGATGCATTATCCCGTCGCGGCGGCAGCCGCGACGGGAGATGCGCCTGCCATGAAGTCAGGCGATCTGACAGAAGTGGCAGCCAACCACAGCGATGCTGTGCCTGGCTGCCACTTCTGTAAGTCATAGTAACTGCCTCTGGTGAACTCTCGCGCGAGGGGTCACCAGAGGCAGTTACTGTCCCTTTGTTTCCCCAGGTCGCCGAGGCGTCTTTAACCCGCGGCGAACATGGGGATTCCTTGACATTTTTCGAGGTTTATGAAAGATGGCTTGAAACGTACACAATTCAAGCCATCTTTTATAAAGCTTTGCCGACGGACAATTTTGTCCGTAGTCAAAGCTTTATAAAAGATGGCTTGAATTGTGTACTTTCAAAGCCATCTTTTATAAAACCGAAATGTTTAAAAAAAAAATGGCCTGAAAAGTAGGCAAACCGTAAGGTATGCACACACACATATATATGCATGTTATATATCTGTGTGCGTACCTTACTATGGTTTGTGTACTTTGCAAGCCATCTTTTCTAAACATAATAATACATATTTCTATGTTTAGAAAAGCTGGCTTGCAAAGTACACAAACCATAGTAAGGTACGCACACAGATATATAACATGCATATATATGTGTGTGTGCATACCTTACGATTTGCGTATGTTTTAGGCCACGCCCCCACAAGCCACGCCCCCATATGAGCCCCCCCCTCGATTTCTTACCCCACTTAAAGCCCTGCGTACTCTGTACCACAATGTTGTGACTAAAGCATGCATCCGTGCTGTCACGTGTTGTTGATTGAGTGATCACTGCACGTGTCTCCCACAGGGACGGTTGTGATCATGTGAAATGCCTCAATAAAAAGGGGATCGGCTTCCCGCTCGCCAGCGAAGCCGCTCCCCAGCTACCTTTACTCTTAATCTGACTGACGTGTGCATATGTTGTGTGTATGCAGGAGTAGGGCTTAGCCTCCCCGCAGCCCTTAACAACTGGCGCAGGGGGTCGAAAAGTACCCACGTGTGTGCGGGCTTCCCCAGTGCACTCTCTGTCTGGCTCCCCGTGGTGGGGGGCTCCCGATGCAGCTGGTTACTGCGGTGCGGCCGGTCTTGCCGGCACGCAGGTGGCATCTCCTTGTGAAGGTGCACAAAGAGAGCTGTGCTCTCCCAGCCCACGGCTCACCCACCTATCAGGTCCTGACGAGGGCCCAGAACGGGTGTGTGTGCCGACAAACATCAAAAATGGAAAATAAAGAACGAACACTGGCCCATCGCTGTGCCCACCGGTGCCTGCAAGTGGTGAGCGGGCGGGAAAACAACAAAAAAAGCGACATAAGAGGAGAGAGCCAGAGGAACTCTTGCAGGCTGTTTGGGGGCTGGCCACCACTCACGCTCCCGCCTGGAGGAGCCCTCAGCGGTGGAGCGCAGGCGGCAGTAGGGAAGAAAGTGCACTTAGCTGTCTGAGGTACTACACGAGTGCGGGACGCCAATCACGCCCGCAGCAGAGTGAGGAGCAAACAGTGCTGGACAGCCTTCAGCAACAAGGTGTGGGGGGTGCCTACACATACCAGTGACCGTCCTGGGAGGGGGACCATCACTAGTGCCCACCAGCTATCTGGGTAATCAAAAGGGACCCAGCACATCAGAGGGGGCCAGCACCAGTGCCCACCAGCTATCTGGGTCATCAAAAGGGTCCCAGCACCATCAGAGTGGCCCAGTACCAGTGCCCACCAGCTGTTGGGTCATCAAAAGGGGTCCAGCACAATTGTCCATCATTGTGGGGCACAACCAAACAGTGGCGTTTTCTGCCGCAGGCCACAGAAGGGTGCTCGTACAGCAGGGTACAAGGGATCCAAAGGGGGTACCCCTGCACAGTAAGAAGGTCCGCAGGGTCCCATCATGCTGCGGGGCTCCATGTTTGCAGAGGTGCAGAGTAGAAGGGCTCCAAAGGTTTATGGCATAAAGCGGTGAGGACCATATTCAGATCCCATTTGGGATGAGGGGTGTTAACCGGCAGGAAAAGATGGAGAAGACAAGCAAATTGTCTCTTGATGACTGGATTAGTCAGGTAAGCTGCAATGGAAGACAAGTCTGGAAGACAAGACATGTATGCCAGAGGCTGCCAGGTGTGATATGAAAGACAAAACAGTGTCAATAGAGGCATGTAGAGGCTAGCTCCTTAACTAGACACTAGTGACAAAAACTGAGCCACTTGCTCCTGTATTGCGCTCTCGTAGAGGGCTTCCATGCCGCTTGTATTATACGCATGTTTTATATGCATGTTGTCCTCAGAAAGATTAAACTGTACTAAAGATCGGAACTCAGGCATCAGGCCACCAAGCTGAGTGATTGCGGGGATGAGTGCCACAACTGATGATTGCTCTGGTGAAGAAGGTCGGGAATCTGCGGCAGCCTCATCGGGGAGGATAGTGACAGGTGCTGCAGGTCCAAAAACAAAACCAAAAACCACAATCTGTCTGGCCACTAAGTGGCTATGAAGAGGAGAGTGCAGTTGGAAGCGCTTCTGAATTACCAAAGAGACCGATGTATTAGTGGTAAAGGTGGGAAAGCATAAGCTCTCCTGTTGTCCCACGGGATCTCAAGGGAGTCCCCCAAGGAAGACGTTCCGAGCCCATCCATGGAAGCATTAAGAGGACGTTTCCTGTTTAATGATGTCGCAAAGAGGTCCACCTCTGGGCTGCCCCGTTGCTAAAAGATCTCAGTGAGAACATCTGTGTTAATCTCCCACTCGTAACTGAGGGAGTCTGCAGTTAAACTGATGTGGACTGGAATGTGCACGGCTTGGAGCCAGACATTGTTTTGGATAGCCCAATTCCAAATTTGAACGCAAGGTCCACCAGAAGAGGGGACTTGGTGCCCCCTTGTTTGTTGATGTAAAACATTGCCCGGAATTGTCTGTCATATTTGAACTACACTGTTGGTGATCGAAGGTTGACAGGCCTTGAGCACCAGAAAAACTGAAAGGAGCTCCAGGTAATTGATATGGAAGTGCCTGTCCTGAGGCGTCTACACATTGTACACCTCAAGGTGATGCAGTGTCGCGCCCCACCCCAGATGGGAGGAGTCTGTAGTAACTGTTACTTGTGGGCAGGGCCCCTGGAAAGATGTCCCCAGTGAGAGGTTGCTGGTGGATGACCACCATTGAAGATTTGCCGTCATGCCGGAAGGAACCGGAATCATCTTCGAATCTGGGTCCGTAATCTGGAGCCGCAGCTCTGAAGAGCAAACTGAGTGCGTCGCATTTTACAGCGTGCCATAGGTAGAGCAAACACCCAAGAGGCCATGAGCCCCAGAAATCTCTGGAACTACCAGGCCGACATATGGGAGAACTGAAGAAAAAGCTGGCACGTGGCTGACAGGTCCGCAATCCTGTCCTCCATCAGGAAGACTCTGGTACTGATAGTGTTCCAATGGAAACCCAGAAAAATCAGGTCTTGAGAGACCATCATCGAAGTTTTACGCCAGTTCACTGACAGCCCAAGCCAGAGCAAGAGCTAAAGAAGTGACTGAAGATTGGCTGTAGAGGCTTGTGGGAAGGACTTCGCAGAAGCCAATCGTCCAAATATGGATGTACCTGGACACCTTGTAGTCTGAGGAACGCAGCAATGACCGACATCTTCAGAAAGACGTGCAGTGCTGAGCTGAGACCAAACGGAAGCACACAATACTGTAAGCGGTCCGTTCCCAAGCTCCAATAGAGCGGGGCGGGATGTCGCCGTCCTGGTCTGCCTGGTCCTCATCCAGCAAAGCGGGTGTAGTAGACTGGTCCGCTGCACGTGTCGCCTCAGGTCCTAAAGTGGTGTTTGGCACAGCCACCAGAGTCTTTTCCACTGGGGAAAGAGGAGGCAGAGGATGAAGAGGGAGAGGAGGCCCCACAGGAAGAGATGGAGGAGGTGGCGTTACCAGAATTCGCATAGGAACTGCTGGCACAGGGGCTTGTTCCGGCGACTTAGAATACATTTCCTTAAATAAATCCTTAAAGTATGCCTTCATGGGTTCAGAATGCATAAGCGTCTGAAACTTCCCAAAAAACAAATCCTCAGAAGAGGGCCTGTGCGCTGGAGAGGGCAGAGGCTGCTCGGAAGGGGCATACCCCCAGGAATGTAAGGAGGATGATTGCCAGGATGGGCCTCCACAAGTTGGATACACATAGATCAAAGGCGCGGATGCAGGAGGGAGTGAGACTGTATGCAGCAGAGGAACCTGAGCTAGTGCTAGCAGATCTAGGGTGTTTCTGGGACACCTTAGGACCTGCTGATAAGTTAGCCCCAAAAAAGGGAGCTTCGGCAGAGCTGGTACGAGAAGACTGTGTGCGTGACCGGCTTCTATGCCCCCTCAGCAAGAATGGTTCCACCACAGGACTGCGTGTGGGGAGGCTTGGAGTCACACCCCGACGCCAAGGCCCTTGTAGAGAGCTCCTCAATCTAAACCGGGTCTTAGAAATAGCCTCAGGAAGGGTAACCTCGGGGGTAACCCCAGGATGTTTAGTCACCTTGAAAGAGACCTTGAGCCGAGACTCTGTACACTTAGTTCCAAGAGTGGAAACCTCAGGACTGACCCAGCTGGAAAAGGCACCAGAAAAACTGGGCTCAACTTTAGCCTCCAAGGGGGGAACCTCAGATGAAGATCCAGTCATGGCAGCCCCTTTACAGGGGTCCTCAGAGGATGCTCCAGTGAGCCTGTTAGATCCCTTGCCGGACACCTCAGGTGGTAATAGAGTTGCTTGAGCCCCTCCCGGACCCAGAAGACCCCGGGAAGGAGTCCACCACCGAGGTGCCCTGAAAAGGAATGAACTTACCGGTCGTCTTGTTTTTTCATCAATGAAGAGCTGTAAGTGAGGAGGAGGAGCGCGTTGAAAAACTTTCTCCCACCTGACAAGCCAACTTTTGAGTGCCCGAACGGAGAGGGAGTCAAAGTAGAAGCACGCATCCCAACGGTGTTCCGGGCCTAGGCACTCCAGGCAAAGAGAGTGGGGAACCACCCTCGTGAAGAGAAGTTCGCAGAAGGAACAGGACACAAATCTCATACACTCCAGCATGGACGGAAGAAGAGATGACCCTGGAACCGGAGCAGGAATGAAGGACAAGGGAAGAAAAGAAAAATATTACCTATGATGCTACTGCGTCTGACCGTGCAGAGAAAAGGACTGAAGGGCGATGTGTGGGACAGAGTTCAGGAAGGGGGGGCTGCGGCACATTCTCTAGCTGTGTAAAAATAAAAGAAGGACAAACAAGTTCCTTTTTTGATGCTTTTAAAAAGTGCTCTGGTCCCGTGCTGATGGACGGAATATCCCACAAGTATGAAGGAAAGGGGACGGGATGTAGGAGTATAGGCATTTGCCCCCTTTGTGAATTGGAGGAGACAATTATACACTTCTTGCTTCTCTGTCCTCATCTTAATGTGCTGAGGGGCTTATACCTGAAACCATTGTTTAGATCAGTAGGTATCAATACCACCACAGACGCTTTGATGTTATGTGAATGCACTGATGATATAAACAATGTTTATCACGTAGTTAAATTCATCCACCGAGCATCACTCATAAGACCACGGAAATAGAAAGAGCTTAACTGGGTCAGCAATGTTTGGTTAAGTTTATAGAAGAGTTGTGTTCATTATTAATGGATGTGATGGGAGACTGCGAGAAAACTCTCCTCTGAGAATTGTATTAATAAGTTATGATTTTATAATAATCGATTGGATGTTCCGCTTTAACTTCTCCATCCATTGGTTTCTAATGTACAATAATGTAAATTTTGTTATTGTTGTTTGGGTTTTTTTCTTTGTCTTTTATGGCCTAGTGCCCAATAAAATAAAATAAATTAATGTGTCAGAGGTTATCATAGAACATGGAAGGTAAAACAAGCATAGCTCGCTTTTAGAGTAGGGCCACACAGACAATGGGTCTCATTACAAGTGTGCCGATCCGGAAATAGCGTTGCCGGTAGCTCCTTACTAGCACCTTTTTCCTGACCAGCACAGTCTGAGTTACGATGCCGGTAACACTGGCACCAGAAATGTGACCCACCGCATCCGGCAACACTGTTGCCGGAATCTGCAAAGATATGCATCTGCCGTGCCTAAGCTACCGGCATAGCGTTAGTAAGTTGCGAGCTCCAGGCACACGCAATTACCGGCATGTACATGACGGTAGTGATGGGAAAACAGTGCCGGAAACACTGGCATCATGGACCAGGTGTTAAGTAGACTCACATGTTTCGAAAAATGCCACAGGTGTCCAAAATAAGCACAGGTGGTCCCAATGAGAACTACTACAGCACAAAGCGACTGCTCCCGCACCCCGCACAAAACTACCGTGCTAGCAGTAGCAGTACTGAAGCTGGAGGCCCTACCTGCAGGCCTAAAACTTGAAGAGGCAGAGGATGCAGCAGAAGCACTTGAGGAGAAGGAGGGTCATCATGGCCCAGCAAACCCCAATGCCCAGCAGGTTGCAGCCTGCAGGGAGCCACCAATTCTGCCCTTAAGGTCCACACCTTTTTCATGGCCATGAAGTCCGAGGCACAGGCATGCAGGGGTCGCATGCACAGGAGACCTGGGTGGACACTGTCCTGGTGCCTTTGGCACCAAGCTCATGAACAAAAGAAAACGAGAACATCCATTTAACACAAAAAAGCTTTTATTATGGACACAGCACTTCAGATGCATTAACCTTGCACATTCCATCCATTAAGCAGGATGCATTAACCTTGAACATTCCATCCATTAAGCAGCCCCAAGCGTATTCTTGGGTGTGGCTGCTAATGGATTGCCTTTCCACGTGCTCACTCTCTAGGAGTGGCAGGGTGTGGCTGGTAAGCCAGCCCTATTGGGCGTGCCCAGAATCTCAGCTACATAAACTGCCCCGATCCTCAAGACAGATGCTTTGCGTTATTCTGCACTTGCAAGCAGTGTAACGCTCAACCGTTGCCTGAGGTCAGACTTACCTTTGAAGATCCTGCTTCCTGGACAACCTGCTTCCTGCCAGCATACTTACCAAATGGGGGAAGCTGTTCTTACCTGTACATCTCCTTCTGCAAACCAAGTATTCATCTTTACACTTTCCGGAATGCCGAAGCTGCATCCTGGCACCGCAGCACGACACGCTCCATCGTCGACAGCAGTGCCTGCAAGGAAAAAGAGAAAACAAGGTTAGACATCGAAAAAAAACTCAGTTTAAGGTTGCGCTTCGCCATACTTCGCGCTTTCCTTAAACCATCACTTACCTGCTGTCAAACATTGTGGTAGCATCCATCTTCCATCCGGCCACGTCTCGCGTCTCACAGCTGCATTGAGGCCGCATTTCCATCTAAGTGAAGAAAACAGAAGAGAGATATTATTGTGGGCATAAATAAGAGCAACATATAAAGACATTAATCAGAATGAACAGCATCACAAGAGATCAAGAAAGACTTACCAATCATAAGGAGAAGCATAGTCGCAGCTGGACTGGCCTACTCCTTATCAGGGATCAGTGAAGTAACTAGATCCCACTTGACACGCCCCTGCCAGAAGTAGCAGGACAGAGAGCTTATCTTCCATAATTCACAGGTGAGCTTTATGGGCCGGCGTATGCTCACAGAAACCGTACTTTGGGGTGAAGGGTTCGAGAGGTATAACAATCACAGATTGGTGCACTCACACACTCTTATCTCCATGCAGGAGCAGTATCACCACGTACCACTGCTCACAGCTTTTCTACTGAGGGAGAGGCCTGAAGGGAGTGATTCAAGTTCAGGGAGGGCTGCAACTTTGCCCCAACGCCTCTGCAGAGACCAGGTGAGCGTAACAGAACGTGAAGCCTCTAATACCCTCTGCCTGCGCGTTATGGAAACTTCAGAAACAGGTCAGTTAGCCCTCTTACTAGGGGAATTACGGGCTGAAGTACATGCTTCAAGACAGGAAACCAATGCATTACACAGGGATCTTATTGTAACTCGAGAAAGAACTGCCGGACTGGCAAGACAAATGCTACAAGCACAAGCAGGACAGGTTCCACTGCCTGGAGTGACCCATTCTTCTCATTCTTTCACACCACAACAATCAACACCGGTTCAGCTGGTTCTTCCAGGAGCAGTGCCTCTAGCCCCTCCCGAACGCTTCCTCTGTGACCCAAACAAGTTTGCTATATTTATGAACCAATGTCACCTTCATTTCTTGTGCAGACCAGGAGCCTTTCCTAATGACCAAGCCAAAGTGGCGTTTGTACTCTCGTATTTAGGAGGTAGTGCGGCGGACTGGTCTATACCTTTGGTAAATTAAGAAGACCGTTTACTCCAGAACTTTGGGAATTTCCAGCTTGAGATGGAGAAATTGTTTGCCCGTTTTACTCAAGGACAAGCTCTGGACAACAAGTTGTTGTCACCCAGACAAGGGAGTCAAGATCTATTAACCTATATTGAAACCTTCAATCATCTCATAGCCCAGACCAACTGGCCAGAAGAGAAGAGGTCTACACTCTTTTACCGAGGGTTACTAGGAGAACTTAATGATGTGTTGGCGCAAGTGGTGAATCCCCCGGAGAGGTGTGCCGACAACATATACCTGACAGTGCAACTCGATCATAGGTTGCAGAAGCGGACAATGGATCAAGCTAGATCATAGGACGGTCAGTTTATGTACAACCTCGTGAGAATCAGACTAATCCACATGAACAGTCTGAGCCAATGCAAACTGGTGGATTACGAAGTCCCCTTACCAAAGCAGAAAGGGAAAAAAGAAGACAAGAGCTTTGCTTATATTGTGGACAAGCAGGTCACTTCCTCCATGATTGCCTGGTAAAACCACCCAAGAAAACGGTTGGGGCAACAGACAAAACTGATGAAGAAGAAGAACAGAACTCAAGAAATGCCAATGCCCGGCAAGTGTAGGGGTCCGCTTGTAGAGCATGAAAAAGGAATCCGTAAAGACCTCACATCTAGTCCTTCCAGTGCTTTTGGTTAATCACAAGCAACCATCAAAAATACATGCCTTGGAGGCATATATTGATTGTGGAGCTGTGGGTAACTACATTGACTCTCCGAATAGGCCTTCCTCTCCGACAGAAGCCGAAATCGGAAAACGTCACTACTGTGGATGGTTCTCAGCTATCATCCGGCCCGGTGACACAATACACAGAGAAAGTCAAGCTTCTGTGTCAGGGCGGGCATCAAGAGGACATTACTCTCGATCTCATCGGTGCTCCTCAGTTCCAGATGATATTGGGAATGTCCTGGCTGGAGACCCACAATCCTCGGATCAACTGGTGAAAACGAGTTCTGACATTTCCTCATGATTGTGCCGACACATGTTACAAAAAAGATGACACCAATCTGAAACCGAAGAAAGGAATCGTGTTGGGCCTCATCAGCTTCTTACCGCTTGAATACCAAGATTACCAGGATGTCTTCAAAAAAGAGAATGCCAACGTTCTGCCCCCGCACAGACCCTACGATTGTCAAATAGATCTTGGACCCGGAGCCCAGATCTCTTGCAGCTGAATTTATGCTCTGACAGAACAGGAAAATCAGCATCTTAGAACTTACCTGGATCAGTACCTGGCAAACAGTTTCATTCGCCCATCCAAGTCACCTGCCTCCTCGCCCTTATTCTTTATGCCTAAAAAGGAGGGGGACTTAAGAACTTGCATCAACTATAGACCCATCAATCAGATCACAGTAAAAATCGATAATCCTTTACCACTTATACTAGAGCTCCTGGACCAAGTGAAACATGCTCAAATCTACACAAAACTGGATTTAAGAGGAGCATACCATCTTGTAAGAGTAAAATAAGACAACGAGTCGAAAAAGGACTGCCGCATGAAGCACAGCCTCTTTGAATGTCAGGTCATGCCCGTCAGGCTATGCAATGCCCCTGCGGCGTTCCAATGATTTATGAATGATGTACTCTGTGAACTACAGGACGTCTGCGCTCTTGTTTACATTGATGACATTCTTATCTACTCAAATTCCATGGAAGAACATGTAGGCCATGTCCGGGCAGTCTTAGGGAAGCTTTGACAGCAACAATTGTATGCCAAGTTGGGAAAATGATTTTTCCATGTAACCGAGGTCAAGTTTCTCGGTTTCATGCTCACACCACAAGGCATACATATGGATACATGAAAGGTGGATGCAATCCTCCAATGGCCCTCACCAATGACCACGAAAGGAGTGCAAAGCATGCTCGTATTCGCCAACTTTTACTGTCGGTTTATACATGGATTTTCACAAATTGTACATCCAATTACCTCCTTGTTAAAGAAAAATCAAAAGTTCCATTGGTCAACAGAAGCTGAAGAAGCCTTCCAGAAGTTGAAACTAGCATTCACTACAGCACCAGTCCTTCGACTCCCACGACCAGACCTACCTTACATAGTTAAGACAGATGCTTAAAAAATACCCATGGGGCAGTATTGTCACAATGAGACCATGAAACAGGACAACTACACCCCGTCGCATTCTGGTCCCACAAATTGTCAGCCCCCAAGTTGAACTAAGCAATCACAGATAAGGAATTACTGGCGATTAAAGCAGCATTCGAGGCCTGGAGACATTACCTTCTAGGCGCGAGACATACGGTCACTGTCATCACGTACCACCATAACTTTCAATACTTGAAAACCGCCAAAGTACAATCCTCGCGTCAACTTCATTGGGCTCTCCTTTTCGCAGAATACGATTTTATTATCACTTATAGACCTGGAGTACGCAATGGGAAAGCAGATGCTCTATCACGCATGAGTGAAGAAAAAGAGGCTTTTACAGCATCCAACCACGTGGCCATAATTGCTGAGGAAAGGATTCAAACCGCAATAGCTGGCACCACGTGTGTGGATGACCAAAGAACCTGTATGCAATCCCAGACGGATCAATCAACACAACAGGAATGGCTGTTAAAATGTGATCAGTACACCATCGAAGACAATCTACCGTATTTCCAAGGACGATTATATGTCCAAAACCAAGAACTGCAAAAGCAAATCATCACAAATTACAGCGATTCATTAGTGAAAGGACATCCAGGAATAGCCAAAACTCAGGCTAAGGTAAAACAAAACTACTGGTGGCCAATCTGGGGAAAAGACATCGGCCAATTTATTGAAACCTGCGGGGTCTGTGCACAACACAAGTCTCAGAAACAGAACCCCACTGGCTTACTACATCCCCTAACAGTACCGCCAGCACCTTGGCATACCCTGTCGATGGACTTCATCACGGATCTTCCACCCTGCAATGGATACAACACCATATTAGTCGTCGTAGATTTATTCTCCAAAATGGCCCATTTCATCCCTCAGAAGGGACTCCCAACTGTGTCAACTATCGCTTCTGTGTTCCTAGAGCAAATTGTTCGATTGCATGGATTTCCATCAATATTAGTATCTGATCGCAGAACACAATTTGTTTCTGCCTTTTGGTGTAAGTGTTGTACGATTGCCAAAATCGATCTCCGGTTGTCCACAAGCCATCACCTTCAAACTGATGAGCAAACTGAATAAACCAACCAAACTTTAGAGAAATATCTCAGGTGTATGTTGCAACAGTCCGAGGATTCTTGGAAAAATATACTCTGGATAGCTGAGTATGCATACAACAACTCAGTTCACACAAGCACAGGGCAAACTCCATTCTACACTGTGCACGGAAGACATCAGAGGACATCAGTATTTGATCCACCCGATACCCTGGAAATGCCAGCCGTAAAAAACGTGCATAAAACCATCACTCAGGTTATCAAGGATGCGACAGAGTATCTGACCAAGGCTAAGGAAAAACAAAAACTGTTTGCTGATTGACATCGGAAGGAAGCTCCCGCCTAACAGATTGGAGAAAAGGTGTGGTTAGCATCCAAATATATTCCCCTGAAGGGGCCAAGAGCTTTCCGCCCAAGATACCTGGGCCCCTATACTATAAAGTGCATAATAAATCCTGCACCATGAAATTGGAGTTACCATCTCACATGAAAATTCACCCCATATTTCATGTCTCTCTCCTCAAAACAATGAAGTCCAATACACAGCTTAGTTCTCCGCCAGAGCCGGAAGTAATAGATGAAGAATCAGAATATGAATTCAAATCCATCCTGGACTCCAAGGTAATTCGATCAAAATTGTATTACCTAATTGACTGGAAATGTTACGGACCTCAACACCGAACTTGGGAACCCAGTGAACACGTCCATGCTCCGTGTTTAATCAGACAGTTCCATCGCAATAATCCCAAAAAACCAGGATCGGGAGGAGAACCAATCTTGAGAGGGGCCTTGATAGGGATTGCTGTCATGGTCATGAAGTCAGGGGCACAGGCATGCAGGAGACCTGGGTGGACATTGTCCTGGGGCCTTTGGCACTAAGCTCATGAAGAAAAGTAAACAAGAACATCCATTTAAGACCAAAAAGCTTTTATATGGACATAGCACTTCAGATGCATTAACCTTGAACATTCCATCCATTAAGCAGCCCCAAGTGTATTCTTGGGTGTGGCTGCTAATGGATTGCCTTCACATGTGCTCACTCTCTAGGAGTGGCAGGGTGTGGCTGGTAAGCCGGCCCTAATAGGCGTGCCCCGATCCTCAAGACAGATGCTTCCGGTTATTCTGCACTTGCAAGCAGCGTAACGCTCACCGTCATCTGAGGTCAGACTTACCTTTGAAGATCCTGCTTCCTGCCAGCATACTTACCAACTGGGGGAAGCAATCTTACCTGTACATCTCTTCGGCGAACCAAGTATTCATCTTTACACTTTCCGGAACGCAGAAGCTTCATCTTGGCACCAAAGCACCACGACAGGCTCCATTGTCGACAGCAGCACCTGCAAGGAAAAACAGAAGACAAGGTTAGACATCGAAAAAACAGTCAGTTTAAGGTTGCGCTTCGCCATACTTCGTGCTTTCCTTAAACCATCACGTACCTGCTGTCGAGCATTGCGGTAGCATCCATCTTCCATCCGGCCGCGTCTCGCGTCTCACAGCAGCATTGAGGCCGCATTTCCATCTAAGGGAAGAAAACAGAAGAGATACATTATTACGGGCATAAAGAGGAGCAACATATAAAGACATTAATCAGAATGAGCAGCATCACAAGAGCTCAAGAAAGACTTACCAATCATAAGGAGAAGCATAGTCACAGCTGGACTGGACAAATCCTTATCAGGGATCAGTGAAGGAACTAGATCCCATTTGATCCCATTTGACGCGCCCCTGCCAGAAGTAGCAGTACGGAGACCTTATCTTCCATAATTCAGAGGTGAGCTTTATGGGCCGGCGTATGCTCACAGAAACTGTACTTTGGGGTGAAGGGTTCGAGAGGTACAACAATCACAGATTGGTGCACTCACACACTCTTATCTCCAAGCAGGAGCAGTATCACCACATACCACTGCTCACAGATTTTCTGAGGGAGAGGCCTGAAGGGGGTGATTCAAGTTCAGGGAGGGCTGCAACTGTGCCCCAACGCCTCTGCAGAGACCAGGTGAGCGTAACAACTTTTCAACCTGAGCCAAAGCCAGATCCACACCCTGTACCGACTAGACAGGGACACCATCACTTCAATAGTGGACCTGATCCATGACGACCTGGTCAGCCTGATAAATATCAGCACAGCCATCCCCCCTTGCTCAAGGTAGTGTCTGTGTACACCTCCTTGCCACAGGCACATACCAATACACTGTGGGTGAGCTGCATGGGATATCGCAACCCTGTTTTTCGTGTATCCTGTTCCAGGTTATTGATACACTCCTGCGTCACATTGGAGACCTCATCAGCCTACTCGGCACTGCTGACCAGGTCAATGGCACAAAAATTGCCATCCATGCTCTTGTAGGCATGCCAAACGTGATCAGTGCTTTGGACTGCACACATGTGGAGCTGGTGGCCAGGCATGCTGTGGAGGCAACCTACCAGAACTGAAAACTATCACTCACTGAACCTGCAGATGGTGTGTGATGCCCGCCACCAATCACCCATTGCTGTGCCAAATTTCCTGGTTCAACCCACAACTCCATAGTGCCGTGGAACTCCACGCTGCCTGGGTACCTGGTTGTTGCATGAATCTAACTACAAGGGCTGTGCACTGTTGAACTGGGGGTGTAGGGTAGGAAACACCATAGTCTACCTGGCTGCTGGGTGAGTCTAACTACAAGTGCATGTGCACTGTTGGGTTATGTGCATGTATAACACCGATTATCAGTGGCTGTGTGCAGTGTATGCATCAATTCATCTGTTGTTCAAGTATTATGCGCTCATACAATTAGCAAAACACCCTGAAAGCACACAGAGGGCCTTCATGGTGGGTAAAGGGGAAGGTAGACCATGAATAAGAGCAAGGATCAGTAATTGCTACAATAGTACAAGTTATGAAAAAAAAGGTAAGGGGAGACGTACCTACTTTGGGTTGTGAGTGCATTAAACTTGAAAGTGTACAGGTGGAAATCAAGGTGAAACACAATAATAGAATGCCTGAGTTTAAGGCCTTGACAGGCGTGTCTCAATTGAAGAAAATGATCCAGTACATGCATAACAACATCAATTCTGTACACCAATACGAAAAGCACTACATGTACCAGAATGCCCCACACCAAAGTGACAAGAAGTACTAACACAGTCAACAAAACCCACAACATCTGATGCACAGACAGAGAATACTAATGCCCCCACCCACATACCACCATTGGCCTGCACACCAAATAGCCACGTCCCCTGCCTGTTAGAAATGCACACTCACATATGCATCTGATTGTAATTTGAAATGATTTTCAGTACATACTTATGATTTAGTGTCATATGTCATTATTGCATTGTAACACAATAATGACACATACACCAGTTCTATTTGTGTTTGTTGTACTAAAATGGTCAGAGGTCATGTTGGCAGTGAATGGGGCATGCCAATGCCACGGCACACCACACACCCACCACGCATTCTCACAATGTGCATTTCTGGTCCCCGAAATAGGACATATTGCATGTGCATTTTTGTTTTCTTCAGTGAACACTATACAGCCTGTAACAACATGATATGGGCAGAAGTATGACATTGTACACTTTCTGTTGCTCCCGTGTAGGTGATGCTGGTTATCCCCTGATGCTATGGTTGATGACACCTGTGAGGCAACCACACAACCTTCACAAGCAGGCATACAACCGTGCCCATGTGTGTGCTCTCTGCACAATTGAACAGCCATTTGGCCTGTTAAAGGTGAGGCTCCGATGCCTGAGCAGATCTGTGGGAGCACTAATGTGCAGCCTTGTAAAGGTCAGAAAGATCGTCCTTTCCTGTACCATGTTGCACAACATATGTATCAGGTGCAAAGTCACACTGCCCCTGTGACTTTGAAATGCACCCACCAGAGAAGGAGGAGCACAGTGCTGTGGAGTTGCCAATTGCACAGCGCCGTGATGGCATGGATGGACGTGTCGCACGAGATGAACTCATAGACCACTACCTTTGATCACCTGTCACACACGCGGGACACGCCAGCTAGTGCACTAGGCACTGCACATCAATAAAATCACTCACTGAAAATGAAAAATCAATGTCCAATCATGATTTGTTTGCAACACCAACTGTATTATGGGCTATGAAAATATATACAAATGTGTAAAGGGTGAACTCACGAAACTATCGCCCCAACTTCTCCTCAACTTGAAACAATTGTGTATAGGCGTATTATAAATGGCATATCATATCCCCCTCCTGCCCCCCTAACTATCTCTCCCCACTCGCTGTCCCCAACTATCTCTCCCCACTCACTCTCCCCAACTATCCCTCCCCACTCGCCCTCCCCAACTGTCTCTACGAAACTCCTGGCATGTTTGACAATGTTCTTTTCCACAAGTCACAGACAGGGCACATATGTCTCCATGGCCTATTTTCTTCCCCTTTTTGGGTCTGGTGTGCGGCTGTGTTCTGAGTGGGACAACCGCATAGAACGCCGCCTTGGGCTGCTGTGCACCAAACTTGCAGGTGTCGTGCTTGTCGATGGTGCGGGGGGCTGGGAGTGCCATGGGCCTTTGGTCCAGCAAAGCCTGGAGCAACATGGCCATTATCTCTGCGATGGACGACATCACACTGTTCCCCGCCTGTTCCCCCCCTGACATCTGCATGATGGTACACGCATACAGCAATCAAGTGCACATACATTATGGCGTCCACTGACCTGGACGCTCTCGCGCATGAGCTGC
Organism: Ambystoma mexicanum; assembly: GCF_040938575.1. NCBI lineage: Eukaryota > Metazoa > Chordata > Amphibia > Caudata > Ambystomatidae > Ambystoma > Ambystoma mexicanum. The sequence goes on along the minus strand of NC_090934.1, from coordinate 314,623,090 downwards.
ATCTCCTGAAGGTGCTGCTGCACCAGGGATGTCAGGGCATCCTGCGTTGTTCCATACTGGTGAAATGTCCATCGATATCCCTCACACTGGGGAAGAGGGAATGTTGTGGGCTAATTGGGCCCATGTGGCTGAATAGCAGGGGCTCCTCAATGCTGTGGTTGGTGTCATCTCTGGTTTCCAGAGCACCGTCGTCACCTGTGTCCTCTCTAATGCATGTATGTGCATGGCCTTGGGGCTGTGGTGGTGGTGGCGGCACTGCAACATCTGGGGCTGCCGGGGCGGGTGCAGCTTGTGGGTCCTGAGATGGCTGTGCTGCTGGCACCTCCGTGGCCTGAGGTGGCTGTGCTGCTGGCATCACTGGGGCCTGAGGTTGCTCGACAGATGCAGCTGGATTTGCAGTTGTGCTTGTGAGGCTGTGGAGTCCTGGGTTGAGGTGGTGGTGGTGCCCCTTGAGGTGCTGGGATGGGCATCCTCATTGCCAGATGATGTGCCCGAGGGAGTCAGAAAGGCAGGTAATCAGTGATGAGTGTGGATTGATGAGGCAGAGTTTAATTCTTTGACTTTTGAATGACAGTGCTGTGTCCGGGACATGGCAGGGACATGTCATGGTGCACACATGCTTGTGTCATGGATACTGTGCGGGTGGATGTGTGATATATGTACATGGTGTGTTGTGTGTCGGAGATATTATCATGGTGTACTGGAAATTGCTGGCTAAGGTGTTAGGGGTGGGGCACACATGCTGTGTGATGTCGAGTTGGGGAGGGTTGTGCCATGGATGGGGTCAACATGTGCCTCCCACACTTACTGAGATAGGTGGCAATTGGTGCTCATGGATCAGGCTGGCTGGGGTGAGGGAGTCACATGTTTCCTTGGTGTGTGACGCTGGTCATTTGTGGGTGGTGAAGGTGCTTGACACTGACGTGACTTTCTGCCAGTGCTAGTACGGTGGACATGCACCAATTCTGCTGTGGCAGGTGGATGTGTGTCTGAGTGGCAGCAGGAGCATGGTCTGTTGGTGATAAAGGGTGCCTGTGCTATGGTCTATGTGTATTTGGGGTAAGAGTGAGGTTTTGGGTGACAGTGTTTGTCGTTGTGTGCTCCCAGGTTTCAGGTGAGTGGAGGTTGGCAGGGCTGTATTGGTGTTGTGCACGACGCACTTGGCAAATTTTGTTGCTGTAGTGGGTGCAGGGTGGACAGGGAGGTTGATGTGACATTGGGGTTCTGTGTACTCACAAGCCTCCTCGGATGTCATGGCGCCGGCCTCTGCTGCACTGACCCCTTCTATAGCAGAACACTGCTTCACATCGCCCAGGGCTGCAGGTGGATAGGGGATGCACTGCCGTCACCTGTGGCCATACCCTGTCTTCGCTGGTCCAACAGGAGGTTGCGCACCCTCAAGCGTAGGTCACCCCACCTCGTGTAGCAATCACACACAGTGCGGGGGGTTATACACAGCTCGGCTATCTGCCAACATGTTGAGGTCTGCCTCACTGAAGCGTGGCTTGTGCCTCCGGGTTACACAGACTCTTGATGTCATGTTGTTTTGATAGATTCTGTGCTCTGGATTTTGGTCTGTGGCCTGTGCTCTCAGGATTGCAATGGATTGTGTGTTAGTAATGGCCGCCAGTCGATTTCCTGTTCCGGCGATCACTGTATTTCTGGTCACAGTGATTGTGGAACTGTTGTTACCGGTGCCAGTGGCCCTGGGACCGTGATGCCGGAATCAGTGTCATCGGCACAGAGGACGCAGGTGTTGGCATTTTGGGAGAGGGGGTGTTGGAATTACTGGCATGCTGGTGCCAACCTTTCCGGCATGATGGAATGTGCATGCACGCCAACACAGAATCATCCAGTGTTTCTGACATCAAGGGTTGACTGACACAGTGGCAGCGGCATGCCGGTAGTTGGGATTTTTTACCAGCATACTTGTAATGAGGCCCAGTGTATTTATTCAAAAGTCAAAGCAGTTAAATAGGTGGATGCAAACTTTAGAACTGCATCGTTGGCACTCAAGAAAGTGAAAGGTCAAATGCTAAGTAGTAAAAAGATTTCAGAAGTTGACAAACTTGATGAAATAGTGCATGCTTCCTGAAATCAATAGGAGGTGATGATGAACTGTTACATTTGCAAAAAGAGACCACTCTTGCAAATGTCTACTAACAGGTTACATACACTCTACATCAGGGTTCCTAAAAATGCTATGAAGATCCGGCAAAAGTACTATACACAACACACTCTCTTCATAGACCCACCGAATAAGTACTGCATAACTAATATCATTATTTCATTGGAACCAAATTCCTCATTTTACAAGTAAGCGTCTTGCCAGGGTATGCATAAACAGCAATAGATTTTAATTCTTGCAAAGTATATCATAATTATTTTCATACAAAAATAGCAAATCGCATAAATTGTAAACACATCATGTAAACATTATGACATAATAAACATCTGAAAGTGCCACTGCGCTAAAAGAAAATCTAAGATACGTATATCCATAGAGGTGTTGGCACACTCCCACCCCATGGGTACACGACTTGACCACAGGCCAACTAGTGTGCAACAAGTCACAAGATGTTAAGCGACTTCAATTCTGTGTCACATATACATATATCAGTCTGGGCATCAATGAGTAGAAATCCCACGTAATCATAATGGCTCCAATGATGTCCCCACTATTTTCAACAACTACTTGGTATTGTCGTCTTCCTCAGGGCCAATGCAATCCACATTGTACTTCAGGTATGCGGATAACCAGTTGCCGCCCCTCTATCCTGTTCCATACTTCATAAATGCTTTTTAGAATGTTGTCATTCTCGCAACTGAAATTGTCATGTGCCACGACTTGGGCACCAAGGGAGCTCAAAGGCGCAGCAGAATAAGCTGGGGGCAAATTGGCAAAGACATAGGACATCAGAAATAAAATTGTGCCATAAGTAACAGTTAGGCACTGCACTCCCTGCAGAATCCCCCAACCATCACCCATGGCACCATGTCACTAGCAACAGACAGGAAGGGCAACACATCAGGGGGCTAACAAGCCCATAGGTGACAAAAGCCAAGAGCAGGAAGAGGCAGGAAGGAAGTTCCCCCAGCAACAAAGGAAGAAAGGTTTTCACACTAGGGATGGTAGGGTTGTCAGTGCCAGCTGGCCAGGGGTGCATCCAAGCACCCAAAACAAAAGACAAATGACATAGCCTCAGGCTATAGGAGGCGAATATAAGGAGAGGCAACTGGAGGGAAACTCCAGTCCTCTTTGGTGCTCTGAACGGAGCACCATAAATCATCCGGCGAACGCTTGAGTCTGCATTTCTATTCACAAAACCCACCAAGAAAGAAGGAGAAGAATGAGAACAAAGAAGTAGAGAAAACAAGGACAACAAATGTTTTTTGCAAAGACGTGGAAAGAAAAGGGCGGCACAGGCCACAGCGGGACACCCTCTGGCCCAAGTGCCAAAAAGTGCAACAAGAGATGAGACTTGTTATTATGAGTGTAATTTATAAATAAATTACAAATATGTTTTATGATTTATGTAGATGCAATAAAATCCACTGCCTCTTTATTGTCGACACTTAATCCAATGTCTCAGTCATCTGTGGGGCAAACCCAAAGATGGGGTTTGGGTTTGCAAGGGAAGTACAAATGGTTGCCATCTCTGCTCCCCAGCTTATTCACAGGTTTTCTAGATGACTAAAGACGCTCTGGAAATTCCCAACAATCACGTGTGTTCACCCTACACTTGTTCTTATTCGACTACTTGTGGTGGTCATGGCATTGTTTCCACAACTATTCCTCAACCATATCCCAAGATCCAAACATGTCCAATACTCGTGTGTGTTGATGGCAAACTTGCTGTATAAGCTTAGAAGTTCAAAAGCAACGTTCAGCGCGGCTTCCAGCATGTTTCGATCTTGGAATATGATCGAGGAATAGGTTTTTCACCCGGTTGGTGATAAGGCATGCAGCTATCCAGAAATACTCTATTGGGTATTTTTTAAAACAAATATTTGTTCTCTCGTTTATTTAAAATCTTGTCCACCCTCATTTTGAGGATGCAAGTGGATTGTGCATGACAGCAGACAATACCACACTGGACACATGTTTTAATGATACAAAAGGGTTAATAAAGATCCTTCTGTGCATAACATTGCAATTGCAGTGAGAAGGTGGAAATCAGAGATGCCTACTATTTCACCCCTTTTTGGTGTCCCGCAGCAATACTGTTTGCTTTGCTGCATTGAAGGGAAGTGTTTGTGTTTCCCTTCAGTACAGGTAAACATGTTTTAAAACATCTGGGGAGTTTTTTAATTTTTTTCTACCACTTCTCGATTGGAGGCAAAAAATGGAGTTAAGTTATGAGGCATTAAAAATCCTAACAAAGTAGTAATTACTGCCTAGGTTATTCTATGGTATACCACATGCAGTAATTGTACCAAGCCAATAATAAGGCAGATGGTTAAAACAAGCAATATTTCTAAATACACATCTTTTTGCTGTTATTGCTAAACTCGTAAACAGGGCCAAAGTCCAGATATGTTCTTTTTTAATTAGATTATGCTGTCTGAATTGGAAACACAACAAACATTGGCTCTAGGCGCTGTACTCAGGCCCTCAGGTCTCAAGTCTTTCTAATTTGTATTTGTATTTTATTTTTATTTCTAAAGCGCCTTCGCCTAGGTACTTGACAAAAATGTATGAATTGATACAAAATTCAGCAATGATGACATATAGCAACAGGATACAAAAGAAAGAAAAAAGATGAAGTAAAACCATGAAGATGAAATGCAATGATATTCCAGAAAAACAGTCAAGTTGTAAGTCGGGGAACAAGAAGTATAGTTGCAAGACGTAAATCGAAACACCCTCGACCAAAAACTAATATTAGGGGGCAGCAAAATATGTAAAGTCAAGTCCAGGGGCCCAGATGAAATTAGGATACCGCTGGAAACAGTCAAATGTGCAAAAGCCCAACCTGGCGGGTAGGACAGGGCAACAGGCTCACCTCACATAGCCCCTCCATGGGCCGTTCCAGGAGCAACCAGCTGCAGGGCCAGCAACCAGTCTCCTGTCCTGCAACTCCACCAGGACAGTGCCTGACACCAGAAGGGAGACCACAGCAATCCTCCACCTTTCCTGCTCTGCAAGGTGAGACACCACGAGAAACCAACAAGGAACTGCCACAAAACCATCAGAACTTGTACAAAACACAACAGACACCAGTGTCAGCCAGTGTGTCGGCGGCCACCATTTAGGTGGCCGCCGACACACCGCGGCTGACACTGGCAGCTCTCAGCAGCTTCAAGTCTTCCAGGCAGCTTCCCATTCTCGCATGCACAGAAGGGTCATGATCACTCCCCGGCCCCCTTGAGAGGGTACGGGGGGCATTTGCAGGACATTCCCGGCACCTCCTTCACTCCCTGGACTCTGCTGTCCGGCTCCTGCATACCCTGTGCGGAGTCCCCGAGTGGCTGCCTCTGCCGGCGCCATCTCTCTGCTCCCAGAACTTTCTCCCAGAGGACTACTTTTACACCACAGCACCTCGCTGCTTATAGTGTGGACAGTTTGGTACAGTTAGTTGAAAGGGTGGGCTGGGATCAGAGTAAATTGGGAAGTACATGAGGTCACGTCTTAAAAGATATATCCAGCCACAGAAAAACGGATGTAGAAAAAAAAGCTGGAGAAAAATATAGTCTGGGGAATTTTAGAGAAATTAAATTGGAAGACACAGAATAGTACCAACAAGCCTCTTTTACATAGTAACAGCACAATATCTGAACCAATCCAAAACTTGACTCTTACTAATCATACATGGAGTGACTGAGCAGTGTCATACCCATGTAAGCTGACCATATACAGAAGACTAGGATTCCCCATTACAGTAGCGCATGTGCAGTGCTTTCATAGTGCTAACTATGCTAATGGATGAGATTGGAGAGTGGGAAGAAGGGCAAAGGCCAACTCCACACACTAGTTCTGCATGGCATAACGTTTAGAGCTTGGTTAGGAGACACTGGAGTCTTTCATCGTATAGGGCCTCATCACGAGTTCCGCAGTAGCCCTTAAATGGGGCGGTAATGCTATTACTGCTGCATTTAAGGGTCCGGCCAAACATGTGTCTGGCATGTTTACCCCCAGCTCAGAGCTGGGGATAAACGCGCCGGAAAAATTCCTATTTTTGGGCGCAATTAGCACTGCGCTATTAGTGCAAACTAATTGCGCTGGACCGGTGGGCGGTAATGCTATTAGCACGGGCGGTAACCCAGTAATAATACCGCCGGGATAAAGCCCAAAACATGATGAGGCCCATAGTATTTTACTCTTGCCAATGCCATTACCTTCAGAGATTGGGTAGGATACACTCGAGTATTTCAACGCATAGTATTTTACTATTTTGCTTGCCATAACCTTTAGAGATTGGGTAGGAGACACTGGATTCTTTCAATGCCTTGCTATTTTGCATGCCATAACCTTTAGCGATTGGGCAGTATACACTGTAGTCTTTCAATGTATAGCATTTTGCTCTAACTCCCATTCAGATGATTTATTTCAGCTGCCACACACCCTAGTTCCTAAGCCACTACAGCTGCAAGCCATGACCAGTCCCACCAGCACCAGGACACTGATGAAATCTTACAGCTTTGAAGCATCCGAGCAAGCAATATATGTTTTAATTACATAATAAGATGATCTAAAGATGTTTATGTGCTATACTTATGATTGCCGACTCAGCTTTGGAGTTGAGATCCACAGATACGAGATCTCCTTTTGTAAAATCCCAGGAATAAATACCTGTACTCAAAATAAAGCAGCACAAACTAAGAAGCAAAAATAACTCCTTTTTGATTATACATTGAAAGTAAACAGTAAAATGAGAACATTTCAAATGAAGTAAAAATAACAAAATGTATGTTACGTCCTCCCTAAGCATCCACTGATTAAGGACACAGGCAGCTCTGGCTTGCTTCCAACTCCTTTATTCACTGTCTAGATACTGACTTCTCCTTCCCATGACCCCAACCCTTCCACTCCTCCCCTGGTGCCCTCTTCCTGTCCCAGTCTCGTTCCTCTTAAGGGGGCCGCATCGTTTCCATTAAGCATCCCCCCTTACTTATCAGGTAAGTTTGCGGTCTACATCTGCTCAATGTGACAAGGGGGTCTTCGCATGGTTCGCTGGGGGTGACCTGGCGATTGACAGGTCTCGTCCTCTGAAGCTCTCGGCGGAGGTTCCCGGCATCTTCTCTTTGGGTTTCTGTTTCTCCTTCTTTCTTCATGCGCGTGTCCTCGTCAGAGTCTTCTTTGAACAGCTTGCTGAAAAAAGAGGCATTCCGTGTGATTTCCCCGTGTTCACCCATAGCCGTGACCATCGGGCCTTTGACGCCGGTGGCAAGTAGCGGCTCAGGACTGTCTCTCACATCTGTTTTCCTTCGTTGCTTCTACCTAACGAGAATGATTTCTCCGACTGGGAGATGTGGTTCTATGGCTTTCTTTTTCCGGTCTGCCCACTCTTTAGCTTTCCTCCTCTTCTCGGCTTCTCGTTTCCAGATCTCTGCATCTTTGGCTGGGGTGTAGCCCTCGGGCTGTGGTAGCAGAGTCCTTGGCTTGTATTTGATCATGAGTTTGGTGGGTGTCCTGCCAGTTGTTTCATTCAGCGTGTTCCGGTAGCTTCTTAGCATTTGGGAGATGCCCTGGGGCATCGACATTAGGTCTGCGGCTGCTTTCTGGCATGTCCGTTTGATTGTGGCCATAAATCGTTCCACCATACTGTTGGCTTGAGGCCACAGTGGTGTAATCCTTTGGTGGTGGAACCCGAGTTGGGCAGCAAATTTTCAAAAAGTCTTGGCCCTGGAATGGTGGGCCATTGTTTGTCTTGACTGCGTTTGGGACCCCCCCATTCACTAAATAGTTTATTACTCCCACCACCTGGTGGAATGCCGTGGACTGGACATGCTTTACTAAGGGAAAGCGGGAGTATTTGTTGATAGCCACTAGTAGATGACCACCTTCTTCTAAGGGTCCATAGAAGTCCAGTGCTACACTTTGCCAGGGTCCTTCTGGTAACGGTACTGTCTGTAGCGGGCATGGAGGGCTGTTTTCTGCTGTTACTTGGCATGGTGTGCAGTGCCTTAGTGTTTCCTAAACTATCGTGTCCATATACGGGAGCCACACTTGGTTCCATAATATCTTTTTTGTGTTGGCCTTTGTGTGCAATGATTACCAGGGCTTTCCTTAGGCTTTTGGGGGCCACTAGGTGATTTCCTCGCAGGAGTGTCCCTTGATCCATCGTGGAGAGTTCTTTTTGGATCTTTGCCAATCTCTGTAGGTCCCTCCTGTCCACCACCCCGTCCCAAAGAGTTCTGTGGTCCGGTGACACCACCTGTTGGTGTTTGTCAGCTGGATTGCCGCTTAGATGGTGGGGTCAGTCTTGCTTTTGCTCACAAAGAGATGTATGCGTCTGCTTCATGTTCCATGACACTCTCCGCTGGCCCTCCAGGGTGTTGTGAAAGGTATTCTGCCGGGTAGACCTCACCACCGGGTTTATGGACTATACTATAGTCGCACTCTTGTAATCTGATACCCCATTGTTCTATGCACGGGGGCATCTTGGTCTTGGGGTTCCCAAACAGGGAGAGGAGTGCCTGGTGGTCCGCGATGAGGATGAATGTCCATCCTATGATAAAGTGGTGGAACAATGGCCAGGCTTTTGCGTTCCGCCTGGGAATAGACTTGTTCAATGGTGGAAAGCGCTCTGCTGGCATAAGTGACCACCTTGGTGTCAGTTTTATTGGTAGGGTCTGTCTGGGCAAATATGGCCCCTAGCCTGACGGGGCTGGCATCACCAGTGATTTTGGTGTCCTACCTGGGGTTGAAATAGGCCAACTGGTGGTTGCTGGCTAGCTCTTGCTTGATGGTGTAGAAGGGCGGCTGGCCTCCGCTAATCGAAGTGGATGTCCTTTTTAAGTAGCTGTCGGAGTGGGTTGGTGAGCGCTGCATAATGTGGTAGATAGCGGATGCAGTATCCTTCCATTCCCAGGAAGGAATGTAGTTCCGCCACGTCGCTTGGGGCCTCTAGGTTTACAATGGCACTGATCTTGTTAGGGTCGGCCCTGATGCCTTGGTCATAAAATATGTGGCCGAAAAAATATAGGCTCAGTTTATTGATGGTGCATTTCAGTCCATTGAGGGTGAGGCCGGCTTGGGTTAGGATGTTGCATACCTTCCACAAGGCGTTGTCATGCTGTTCTTGGGTGACGCCAAACACCGGGATGTCGTCAATGTAGTTGAAGGCATTAGTGATGGGGACGATCAACCTGCGTATTGTTTCTTGGAATATCTCTTGGAATATCTCGGCTGCCGAGGATGAACAGTTCCGGTAATGTAGCCTTCAATCCGTCAATGTCCACCTCCCGTGGTGAGACTGAATACAGGGCCTGGGCTTCTGGTAGGAGGGATTATACAATCTCAGATTGGTAATATTGTATGTTGATGAGGGCCATGGCGGTGGCCGTTCTGTAACTGAGGAGACATCTCCCCCTCACAGGGCTGTGTATGATGTGGACCATGGCAGGTACATGAAGTGTTCAATTATACGCAGGAAGACATGATTTATAGGCAAGCTGTTTATTTACATTAACAGCTAAGTGATAGTCAATCGGCCCCACCGACCGTGGAAAGCAACTGACATGAGACCATTTGAATCTCGCATTCAGAACATACGTCTTTATGTTCTATTCACCCTTCCATCACGGGAGCTCGCGAAAGGTCCCGTGATGAAATGATGAAAGGACATTACACATCTCCCCTCCTTAGTCTTTTGCTGTTTATGGAACATAGTCTAGTAGTCTTCTTCTACATCTCCCTTCCTTAGTCTCTTGCCATTCATGAAATACAGTCTGTTAGGCTTCTTCTGTATCCCCAGTAATATCAAACAAAATCCTTCATGTGGTTTGGTTTGCGGATCACTCTTCCTGTTCTTGACATATGCAGAGGATCTGGTTTAGATGTTGGCAAGGAAATTTTTGACATTTCATTTCTATTCGACCTAGATCTCACATGCTGAACATTCCTTATCATGCTTTCATTGTCACCCCTACTGAGTTGTTCCTTGTGTTCCATTTCACCAGTATTTACATCCTTACTCGACTCCATCACACATACTCTCTCCATATTCCAAACTCTGCCATCTTGCACTCTCACCGCATGTCTAAAAACCTCAATCACACTCACTGGTCTGGACCATTTGCAAGGTCCATCTCTTAGTACAGGGGGTAGTTTAATTCTTACCAGACCCCCCACTCTGGGAACCTTGTTTCTTTTCCTCTTGCTCATTAAACTATCGTGAGCTACCTTGTTCCTAAATTGGATTTTCCTAATGTTCTCTACCGCCTCTCCAAAATCTTTTCTTACTATGGTCTCCCTCTCCAACCAAGATGGTGTCAATTTGGTGTTTGCTCTGCGCCCTCTACTTAACTCAAAAGGTGATAGACCAGTAGTACTATGGGGAGTAAAACGGTGAGCAATTATTTTCCTTTTCACTGCTTCTTCCCAGTTGAGCCCATTTGACCAAGCCCACCGAATAGCATCCTTGAGCACCTTATTGAATCTCTCAACCACCCCATTGGTTTGTGGGTGATATATTGCACTAGTTTTGTGCACAATGGAATTATTGGTACAGAACATTTCCATCTCTTTTGACCTGAATTGGGCACCATTATCAGTTAATATGCTTCTTGGGAAACCTTCTCTAGTGCATATCTCTGACAAAAAATCTATCACTATTTTAGCACTCATATGAGGTTTGATTAGAACTTCTACCCATCTGGTCAGAAGGTCAATGACCACCAAGCAAAACTGTTGTTTACCATCACAATGAATAGGCCCTAGTATGTCCATGCCTACTTCATCCCATACTTTCCCTGGAATATTCGTTATCACCATAGGGTAATTCTCACTCACACACGCCCTGTCACTCTGATTACAAAGGATACATTCTCTGATGGTTCTCTCGATTTGTAGGTCACATCCTGGCCACCAGAAATCATCACGTATTCTCTGTTTAGTCTTCACAATTCCTTGATGACCTTCGTGGCCCAGATCGATGATTCTTTGTCTTAAATTTGTAGCTGGAATTATCCGATCTCCTCTCATAATTCTGTCACTCGCTACGTTGAGTTCATCTGCAACTCTCCAGTATTCGATGAGACCGGACTCTTCAAACATAACTCTCTTTAAACTTCCATTGTTTCGTATAATTTGTTTCAACTGTATTATACTATCATCTTGTCTTTCCGCTTCTTCCCACTCAGTTTTGGATATGGAAAACGCTTCGACGTTCAAAACAACCTCAGGATTGTCTTCACTTTCATTATCTACTTCAGAATTGTTGGTAAACCGCGACAGACAATCAGCAGCACGATTCTTCACTCCTGGTACATATCGTACTGTACAGTTGTACTCCTGCAGAAGTACTACCCATCTTTTAATTCTGTTAGATACATTGTCCAAACCTTTATTCATAATGACATGTATCAATGGTTTGTGGTCAGTGCGAATCTCCACCTCCACTCCCCAGATGAAATTCCTAAACTTTTCTGTTGCCCACTTGATGGCCAGTATTTCCTTTTCTATTGCAGCATACGACCTTTCTGCACCCTTTAACAATCTGGATGCAAATGCTATAAGAACTTCTTTTCCTTCAACTTCTTGCGTGACAACAGCTCCTAACCCTAGGTTGCTTGCATCTGTTTTTATTATAGTCTTCCTCCCACTCTTGAAATTCTTCAGTGATGGTGCTCTGTTTAATTCTGATTTGATATTTTCAAATTCTTCTTCGCACTCCCTGTTCCATTCAAATGACTTCTTCTTTAGGAGTTCACGTAGCGGAACAGTATGTATGGCAAAATCCTTTATAAACTTAGAATAGTACTCTGCCATTCCAATGAACGTACGCACGCCCTCCTTTGACTCTGGTCTTGGCATGTTCATTATGGCATCCGCAAGTTGTTTCCTTGGTTTTATGCCGCTAGCAGATATGGTATGTCCTAGATATTCGATCTCGCTACGATTTATATTACATTTATCTCTACTAAGGGTCATACCTGCTTCATATAACTTCTTGTAGACATGTTGTAATCTTTCATTATGCACTTTCTGATTGACAGCGTGTACTAGTATGTCATCTTGAAAACAAATAATTCCTTCGTCACCTTCAAATAGTTTGTGCATGATTCTCTGAAACACTGAAGCAGCTGACACCAACCCAAATGGCAATCTTCGGTATTGATACAGCCCATCAGGCGTGATAAAGGCTGTCATTTTCTTAGAATCCCTATGAAGTTTAACTTGATGGTATGCTGATGTTAGATCCAGAGTGGAAAAATACTTCGAGGGTCCAATAGTGGATACAATCTCTTGAATATTGGGGAGTGGATGTCTGTCCGGGATCACGCACTTATTTAATTCTCTCATGTCTACGCATATTCTCAATTTTCCGGATTTTTTTCTTAATACAACTAATGGCAAGACCCATTCACTGGCATCTATTCTCTCGATGATTTTCTGATCCTCCAATAACTTAATTTCCTTTCTTACTTCTTCTCTCATTGAAAGTGGAATGTTGCGTAACTTCTGCGCAACAGGAACATGTCCTGGCTTCATTTTGATCTCATGAACAAATCCATGCAGACATCCGATTTCTTTCCTGAAAATTTCTTTCATCATATCAGCTTCCTTGGTGACTTCTTTGTTTCCCTGAAGTTTTCCAGCGTTACTTTCAACCGCATATACAGACTCATCCGACGCAGCATCCAACTTCACTTTGAGTTTACATTGATGAGTCCAACTTAACAAGGGCGTTCTCCCCTTCTTCGTTATGTATATTTTCCCATTTGCTTTCCTCTCCTTGAATTTGAGTGCTCCCCAAAACCATCCAATGACATCTATTTTAACTTCGCCATATGCTCTGGGATTTATGTCTGATTCATGCAGGTATTCATGTTTCTTCCTGTCCCAGAAATTTTGTGGTATCAAGGTATATTTTGCACCTGAATCAATCATCATGTGCATGTTGGTTCCATCAACACAAACTACGGCCTTGGGACTCTCAATTTCTTGTTCATTTTCTTCGTCCGTCACGACAAACACACATTCTTCTTCACCTTCATCACTATTTTCATCGCTTCCTATCCAGTTAGTGGAAGTGTTTTGCCTTCTGCAACATCGTGCGTAATGCCCCTTGCCTTTGCATTTCCCACATATAATTTTCAGAGCAGGACATTCTGGGTTATCCGCCCAATGATCCATGCTATCACATCTAAAACATCTCCCTGTGTTCTTCCTTCTGGGGTCGTCTCCATGTCTGTGCGGACTTTTCTTTCTCACATCACTGTTATAATTTCTGGAGCTTGGTTTTTTTCTTTTATCATTCCACGGTAATCTCCCGTTTCTTTCTGATTTGTATCTCCTGTTGGAATTTCCTGAAATTTGGCCAATGGGTTCATTCTCTTTACCTGTAGTAAGTGCATTATGCTTCTCTTTTGAAATGTCATGTTTAATATCAGTATTTTGCATCCTGCTTTCTAATTCCTTAACACATTTCTCAGTGTGCTCCACTTCCTTAGCCACACGCAAAACTGTGTCCAAGTTGGGGTCGTCCTCAGCCCATAATCTTTCTCTTACTTTGCTACTCCTACACTCCAGCATGAATTGATCTCTCAACCTCTCGTCCAACTGAGTATTGAAATTGCATGTCTTGGCTAGCTTTCTCAAACTAGTGATGTACTGTTCTATGCTCTCACCCTCTCCTTGAGTTCTTTTTCCAAATTTATAACGTTCCAAAATAGTGCTCAGTTTCTTTTCATAATGTTTCCCCATCTTCTTCACCGACCGCTCATATTAATTTAAGTCATTATCTTCATCAGAAAGTAATTCTGGTAGATCTTCGAATTTTTCCTGCCCCGCCGGGCCTAAACAATGCATTAAAAGAGATTTCCTCCTCTCCACGCTGCAATTATGACCACATACAACGCCAGCGTAATGTTCAAATGATTTAATCCATCTTTTCCATGGAATAGTTGGTTCACCAACATCCGAAAGGAAAAACATTGGCGGTGGTACACTATTGAAAGACATGCTGACCACTCAGTATATGTGTCACAAAATTGAAAAGTGTTGACCAAAATATGTGAAATCTGGTCTCCTTAATGTCTCTTCTAAATTCACTTACAGGAAGTTGCTGCAGTGCATTAATGTATCACATTAATTCTCTGTTTCCATTGTACTGCACACTGTGTAGAGAATATGGGTGGAGGGCTTGAAATGGTTAATTATCAGCCAAACAATATGACATAATGCAATGGTAAATTGCAATTTTTAACGCTTATAAGTTCAATGTACCTCCTCTTTCCATGTGATTGCGCCTTTATACTGAGGATTACGGTAGATGGAAGACTTGTGACAGACAGAAAATAAACACTTCTATTCTGTGCAATACGGTAATCCTAGCAGCACAGGCCAAAAGGCGTGTCCGGACGGCATATACATTAAAGGTAAACACAAGCAGGATTAAAGAAAACCACTCACATAATTGACCTTGACTGGCCGTCGCTGGAAGTCGAGTGGAGCGGAGCGGCCACAGCTTTTATGACAGCTGCAGGGCCAGCTCACGCAATCATCATGGCTGGCAAACCGAGCATAGAAGATGGTAAACAATTCAGGATAAGATGAAAGCCTGGGGCACACAAAGGGGCGGTGGGGCCTGAAGATCCTCGTCGCCACTTGAAGTGTTCAATTATACGCAGGAAGACGTGATTTATAGGCAAGCTGTTTATTTACATTAACAGCTAAGTGATAGTCAATCGGCCCCACCGACCGTGGAAAGCAACTGACATGAGACCATTTGAATCTCGCATTCAGAACATACGTCTTTATGTTCTATTCACCCTTCCATCACGGGAGCTCGCGAAAGGTCCCGTGATGAAATGATGAAAGGACATTACACAACACAACGTCCTTTGTGTACTAGGTCACAGCAACAAAATTATCCTTTCGATTGGAGAGGGGCTGTTGCTCCCCATTGGAAGATGTGAGCCCGAGACAGCTATAGAGGATAGACGTCTGCCAGGTCGCAGTATGTTGCTTCATTCATGACGTTCATGGTAGCCCCTGAATCAATGAGGAATGGGGGGTGTGTTTCCCCCATTTGAACTGTCACTTTGGGTGCAGCACTGTCATCTGACGTGTCATAAATCAGTCTGACGTATTTTCTGCTGTACATGTCGTATCCGTAGTACGGCTCTACCGTTGACAGGCCTTCTTCAGGTGGAGGGTTTGAATACGGGTCTGTGGTGTAGACTTGTGAACCTATATGGTCTTCTACTGGGTCTGGTTGTGCATGAAAGAGGTACTCTTATCTTATGGGGTCTTCCAACTGAGTCAACATGTAGGTTTTGTATGGCCCTTACAAACCCTGGATTGGTAGGGTATGCTATCAGGATTCTGGGTTGATCATTTATCCCGCTGTCCCTCTCTGGGTATGGGCGTGGGTCTGGTGTTCTCGGTGGGTCGTATCTCCTGTTTGGAGCTAATTGTGGAGGTGGCCTGTATGCAGGTAGCAGAGGGGTTTTCTCCTGGGACATGATTTGAAAGTGGTTCTCCTA
Source organism: Ambystoma mexicanum (assembly GCF_040938575.1). Lineage (NCBI taxonomy): Eukaryota > Metazoa > Chordata > Amphibia > Caudata > Ambystomatidae > Ambystoma > Ambystoma mexicanum. Next base: position 314,607,433 of record NC_090934.1, on the reverse strand, counting down.
GCCGCACCTCATGCACATTTGTCCAATCGCTGGGCATTGGCTCTTGTGGGGAAATTCGAAGCCACACCTGTAGCATTGTCGTTCTGATGGGGTCCGACGGTTGGTGTTCCACATTTGTTGACGCTGTGCTATATCGGGGAACCTGTTTTGCCTTTGTGGGGCGGTGTCAATGGCGGCCAACATGTCCATTGTTTTTGGATTTTCAATGTTGGCTGCTTGGACATCAACCCTTTCACATACCCTTGCGAGGTCTGCTATCTCCTGCTGGGGAAGTGGCTTCTTTAGCAGCTGTTTCCTGAATTGGGAGGATATTCACCCTTCAAATACCCTCAGCCTGATGGCTTCATCATCATTAAAGTTTGCAAAATCGCAGTATGTGATCTTTCTCTGTAGTCGAAGTATGAACTGACCAATGGTCTTGTGGGGTGCTTGTGTGTCCTGGTTGAAAGTATACCTTTCGTAGTTTCTATTGGGGGGGACTACTAGTTTTCCATTGCTCGCTGTTATGAGCAGTTGATATGTCGACTTCTCCTGGGCTGGGATGGTCTTTATGATCCCTTTCATTTCTTTTCCTACAAGGTTTTGAAAGATGTCCTTTTTGTTGGAAGCATCCTGGTTATCTGCTCCCCTCAACAACTCTTTGAATTCTTCCATCCACTCATGGCACCTCTGGCCTTGGTCCTCATGTGATTCTAGCATAAATGGGTTGGGTGTCTTAGAAACATAACTGGGTTTGTGGGGACTCCCCCTGCTGTGACTTGGGCTGCTGCAACTGCTGCCCCCCCTCTCACTGGCGTGGCTATTCTCATTGCTCTGTCACTCAGGTTTTGAGGCGGAGTGCTGTGAGGTCGTGGAGTTTGCCTTCCCTTATTGTGGTGGGTTAGTCCCTCTGTGTAAAGTGTGTATGATGATCCTGGTATCCGCACACTTGTGTTTCCTATGGGCATGGGGCACTGATCCACACGTTGTGGGTGTGCCTTTAAACATGTGTTGGTGCCTGTAGCGAGGTCGCACCGTCCCTGAGACTGTGTGGTGTGTATGGTGTGCGGCCTTGTGTACCTTTCCACCTTCTTTGGGGCTGGGTGCCCATGTAGCACTGGGCCCAGCTTCCTTCTATTGGGGGCTCCTGCTCCTTTATTGTTGGGAGCCTACTACATCTGCGTGCTCATTCTAGCACTGAGTTAATCATTGCGGAATGTGCTCACGTTCTAGTGGGCTTATGGGAAGAGGCCACGTGGCGTTCATCATATGCGTGGCACAGAGTAGGATTCGGCGGGCATATTCTTCCCTGTGACTGCTGGTCCCTGTTGGGTAATGTTTTCCCCACGTTGCTCCTTACCGTGGAGATGTGATTAGTGTTGTGCCCCACACGTGGGCAGCGTTTCTCCGTGCTGGCGCCGCACGAGGTGTCAGGGCTCACATCCTTGCTGCGGACGGTGCGATGCATCTCCTGGTTTCTCCACGGTTTCACTGTCTCTCACCGTCGCGTCGGCTTCTTCCCGCAGCCTACTTCTGTCCTCCGGCAGTCCTCCTCACCACCATCACCACCAGCTGCATCACAGGCGTCGACCACCTCCACAGGTCAGGCTGGTTTCTGCACCTCCAGTGCCGGCCTTCTCCTCCATCAGCAGCACGGGTCTTAATGCTTGCAGGCGGGCAGTCGTCCTCCTTCCAAACCATGTCTCCTCCGCTAAGAGACGGCGGGGCGTGAGCCTTGGCTCATCGTCAGTTGTTACGGCCTTGCTGCGCATCCACATATTAAGGACACGGACGGCGCTGGCTTGCTTCCAACTTCTTTATTTACTATCTACATATTGACTTTCCCATCCCATGTCCCCTCCCCTTCCCCTGCACCCCTGTTCCACTCTTACTGTCCCAGTCTCGTTCCTCTTAAAGGGGCTGCATTGTTTCCACTCGTAACAATGTAGTATTTAATTTTTCTTTTAAAAACGTAAGAATTTCTGTTCAAATATATATACAAATATATATATTTGTTGAAAACATGTCTTTAGGTTACCTTGGATTTAGTAGCACATAGTGCAACTCCTATACTTGATTTGCAAATAACTATTGACATTCTTGAAGTTGTATTTTCGAAATGGGGGACGTCCACTGGGAACCTCAAGCACCCTTCCTTTCAACATTCATCACCTGCTCTAAACCATACTGCCCTGCCCAAAATGTTCATGGACAGAAGTGTTTTTCTAATTGATGTTGTTTTTCATTTTTTTTTTTTTAAATCTTTGCTAGCTTTGTATTCAGTGTTCTTCATTCTAGGAGAAACAACTGTGTACCAAGATATTGTGCTAAGAAGACGGCATAAGTAAGGAGGCGTAATTGACCCTAGCATTAATGTTGACACTATTTCAAAGAATTACACATACTAAAGAGAAGAGATTTTGTTTCTGATGCTTGATTATATTCCAGGAACAAGATGAACGCCACTGCTATAGGTCGAAGGAGATCATTTTGTTAGGTACTTCATAACAGGTTTTCCTTAAGATCACTAGATGGAGAGAAGCACACTAAGTGTACCAATTGCCGCAGGTCAATAGGACTTGTAAACATCCTGTTGGAAAAAAATACCCACATTTTCAGTTTGGGCTATTAGATGGCCACCTACAAGCCGAAACTGTTGCATTAGAGTGCCGACAGGGAGAGATGGCATGCGAGGGTGGACACAAAGCTTATAGGTGTTGTTTGATTATTTGTCCACTCATTGACTGCCCATGGCCACGCTCATCCCTGTCGCCATTCCCACCCAGTTCCTGGCTCTCACAGTCCAAAACACCTCCTCATGGGAACTCTTTGAGCTCACCTTAATTGAGCCCAACCATTAAACTTTTCACTCGAAGGGCCTGCCAGAGTTTTTTCAAAGCAGTCTTATATAAACATTTCTTAACCTGATCTGCCTTCAGTCGCTCGATTCATTAGCACTACGTGTGTCCTCCACTGACGTCCTGTTAAAATCAAGCATTAGCAAAGCCAAAAGTTTTAGCTTGTGTATAAGAATTCGGCATTTGCCAAGCACTGCTACTAGATGCCCAGGTACTCGCACCATTTGTGCACCTGCTACCCTCAATAGTCAGTTAATACCACTACGGCAGTGCCTGGCAGGCACCTTTCCCGTGCCTACACAAAAGCCTAGACTGGCTGCATTACAAATGCTTGTATCAGTTTGCATGTACGTGAAGGCTCCAGAATGGTTAAGAAGAGCATGTATAAAGCTTTGGACACATTTTCTATTTAGGTTAAAAAAAAAATCATTAAGTGGGCTGAATCAAAGTGCATGCATTTATCAAACACAAAAGAGATTACGAGGTTTGGGTGATCTCAATTATAACCAAGGACACACTTCTTGTGGAAGACTCTGGTCACACATTCCGGCATTGGTTTAGCTTCTTGTAGATGTGCAGCGCATTTTTACAGAGTGCATCTGAACTTTCATCGATTTAGATTTGACTGCACATTACTTATTGGAAAAAATCGAAAAATAGTGAGCTACAACGATCAGAAGACGCAAACCCACACAATTTCTCAGGAAGCACAGGAACCAGTGGGTTTATTACAGAAAACACACTGCCGCTGTAATAGCCTCACGCACTTAAGTGGCTATCAGGCCACAGTAATTTAACTAGAAGTCGCTCTCGCTTGGTACTCCATGTTTTTCAATAACGGCACGTGACCTAGATACTGAATGAATTACTGAACAAATAGACCAAAGGAAAACGGATAGTTTATATGCCTTGCGAACAACGACACAAATTAATACGGCAGTAGTAAAAATGGAAGAGAAATGCTGTGCCATGACTTGTGCTTGTCCAGCAAGCATCAATATGCAGACAAAAGAGCACCACCAGGTGCAATTAGAGAAAAATTGGGGTGCGAGGGAGCAAACCCATCACATTTTGGGAGAGAGGCTAACTTCAAAGACTGTGGGGGAGGAGAAAACGTATTTGTGTGGGGCCATCCAACTTCATTACAGATTCTGAGACAATTCTGGTGCAGCTTCAATGTTATAATCTAAGTCAAGGAGAACTTGATTACTCTGCACTGATATATTGTATGAACAAGGATTCAATTTTAATCAACCAAAAACGCCAACACATGTTTAGACCTTCACAGTCTTCTTCCAGGCGTTATGTTTCTAAGGATTTATGTGTGCCAACCTGCACAATTAGTAAACCTCCAATTGAGCTGTGTGATATAAGGACAAATTCCAGTCTTTGAAGTATTATTAAGGTCTGAAGCAACCTTGTATGTCCCCACCAGTGTGAAGTACTGCTCTTTCAACTATATGTAAAACCTTGCGGAATATCCCCTTGATCCCAAGGTCGAAACACGTGTTGGCTGTTTTGGTTGATTAAAATGGAATCCTTGTTAATACAATCTATCAGCGCATTGTGATTGTGTTCCTTCGACTTCGTGCGTTTTCAGGTCCTGAGGGGTATTGGGACCTTTTTTGCACGATCTCTTGCAGCAGAACGGAATCAGCCAGGCCGTAAATGTACACACGAGCACCACAGTGACCACGTCATCAGGAAGGCCATCTATGCAAATACAAACACCACAGCTACCACGTCATCAGGAAGGCCATCTATGCAAACACACACACACTACAGTGACAGAACGTCGTCAGGAAGGCCATTTTGAGGTAGGAATGTCTTTGTCCTGCGCTGCGTAACATTTGTTGCTATTTACTCTGAAGAATATTTGTCTTGATGGGCCATATCACCCAAGTGGGATGGTTTTTATCTTTTCGACACAAGATGCTTTCTATCCATTCAGCCAAAGAAGTGAAGCATTGATATATGATATGGCATTCATTACGTGCCTGTACACAAGTGTTTCTAGGTGCCACAAGACAAGGAAGGGAAGCATAGGGAGGAAAAAACAAACGATCTTACTAGGCCTTCCGTCATTCGGATCATTCAAGTGTGAAAGAAGTGCAAGGGGAAGGAGAGGGGGACTGCAAGGGAGAGGAAGGGGTAAGTGCAGTCAGGGCAGCGGGGCTCTGTGTACGTGCAGGAGGCACATGGGCTGTAGGTGTTATCTTTACAGCCCCTAGGTGCGAAGTAGGCCAGGAGGCAGTATAGAGGAAGACTGGTCGTGAAGGAGCCTGGTTCCCAGTGAGACACTGTAGGAACCAAGCAGCCAGTCAGCGCAGCAGACAGGTAAGTTAGCAAGGGAGCGAGGTAGAGGAGAAAAGGAGGGTCTTGAACTGCTTCCAGAACATAAGGTGGTCTGGCTCAAGTCTGAGAGGGGCAGCAAGGCCGTTCCAGTCAGCTACATATACCACTGGCAGCCTCTGTGCCTCAGAAGACATTTTCAGTAATGGTAATTCTAACCATATACGCTGGCTTGCTGAGTGTCCATTGTTTTCATTTTCACTCAGGTGCATTATTTATATGGGTGCTTATTTATTTTAATTTCCTTACAATGCCCCAACTATACCAAATTATAGAACATGTCATCAAGGGTCACCGATACCCTGATGACTGTTAGGGAGAATTCTCATTCTATGACTAATTTCCCTCACCTAGTGAGTCCCCAAGCAGCTTTGCTGGATTTTTTGGAGTTTATTTTTTCCACCTGGTAAGAGTGTGAGCTTTCCCACCACTCTTACCTGTGTTTTGCCATGTGCATTTTGACTGTTTTTGTGATTGTGGACTCTGGAGTACACCACTTCAGTAGCCCCACTCTTTCGTGTGTTACACAGCACCTTCAGTGCAGAAACACAGGGTTGTCTCTTAGGCTTCCCACCGACTGCATTTTCTGGGGCTGACTACTGTCCCCCAGAAAAGGGTAAAGTTGCCATTAACTTTACATAATCACTTTTAACCACGGATCCAGTACACACCATCTTATATGGAGTATTCTAAAGGGTTAATTCCTAGCCCTTTTTATCTGTGCCTCTTGGAGCATTGAATCGCTCCCTTAACATTAAGACTTGGCTGGTGGCAGTGGTACCTACCCTAATTTTCCTACTGCGGTTATATTATATAACATGCGAACATTTTAGGCTATTTTAGTAGCTTCGAACTTTAAACCCGCTTGCCCAAATACTTTTTATTTCAGCTCTGGTTGGGTTTAATCACCATTTCTTTTTGTTAACATCCTTCTTGGGTCTTGCTTTGCGCGGCAAACCAGGTTTGCCTCCTTTGTTTGCTGACCTTTTGGCGGGCTTCTGACCAGAAGCCCTCCTTTGGCGTCTGGGTGGGCTGAATAGGAGGGAGGGGTGTAGTCACCCCCTGCACAGGGTCCCCTTGGAGACCCAAGTCACACTTTGCATTGATTGGTTGAGGTTGTGGTCCGGGCTGGACAACCCCCTGCTGAGTGATTGACAGCCAGGCTGTGTGACTGGGGGATTTTGGCATAAAAGGCAGAACTCTTGGGCTAGAAGGCAGAGTAGCCACTGGAACTGCAAGGAATCGAAAAGAAGCAGGGAAGAAGACGGCTGATGCAACCCCGGATCCCGGTGAAGCCCTGCTGCAGTCCTGAGCTATCTACCCTTCAACGACAAGAGAAGATCCAGTCCGGATTCTTCTTTCCTTGAGCCTGGTGGGATCAACCAGCTCCCCCTTTCTTCAGTCAAAGCATCCTCTCCTGGATCAAAATCACTGCTGTGCTGTAGTGGTCGGGATAGCCATCAGAAGAGCCCTCTCCTGATTTAAAGGAGCGCACCTTTTATTCATTGTTGTCTTTTTCACTGCTGCTGGCCTCATGGGTAGTGCAGATCGCTCCAGACGTCCTCCTTCTTGTCCCCACGACTGAAGCTGCAGGAACCGTGAGTCTCCAGGAACTACCAGGTGCAGGAACAACTGCCGTGGCGCCAGCTTTTCTCCAACGGAATAAGGTACTGTGCACATTTGGTCGTTCTCTCCGACTGACCATCGGAATCGGTGTGAACCCTTTTCCTCCACAAAGATTTATACTTTCTTCCCTCCCTCTTATAACTTTTCCTTCCATTTGACAATATCTAAGTACTCTTAGCATCTCGAATCTCGAACTGTTCAACGGGTGATCCTCGGCAACTGAGTATCTGCTCCATTGTCACTGGCCCAGGCCTATTGACTTTAATCTGTATCTTTGAACAAGTCCTCTGATTCCCTTGCCTAGACAAAAGTATTGCCTGTGATTGTATCCCCTTTTCCCACCGCTCTGTCAAATCCTACTGTACTTACCTTAAATTGCTGGAACAAATGGAAGTGGTTGTGTGTGGTGTATTTTACGTGTGGTTTTGAATTTATAGAAGTGAAGTGTTTTATGAACAGATGGTTTTAAATAAATGTACTTCTACTTTTTACCTGAAACCTTGAGTCAGTGTTTGCTTGAGTCAGAGTAATTCTGTTTCTTTGTGTAATCTCTACTACTGCTCATTTACTCTTGAGTTAAGTCTGGCTGCCCCGCTACTGCTACCACTCTAACAGTGTAGTACAGGCTTGTACCAAAGGTGGACTTGTAGTCTTAATTGTGTGTAGTGGGTCCCTAAGGGCGCTGCACAGGATTCTGCCTAACAATGACATACACCGTTACCTAGAAGTTAACCACATGAACGATATCCATAGATGGAGACACTGCCCCTCCCTCATTTGTGTCTGGATGTCTGGTGCCTACCTGAAACAGACCCACACAAAGACGGAATGTATCCTCATGAGCACCACCAAGTAAGCTTAAGTCCAAAGATGTCTGAAAGAAATTTAACTCGACACATCACATCTCATCCCAGGCTTACAATCTCTAGAATTCGCCATCTACTGAGAACTCTTCCAGGGTCATGTCAGCCAGCCAGCATCGAACTACGTGGCACATCTCCACAAAACCCAGGCGTTGATACAGACTTCAGAACCATCATCCAAGCTTTGGTCCTGGAATACCTGTATGTCGGCAATGTCTGTTACAGTTCTAAAGAAATTCCACCCCATAACTTTCACAATTAAGGAATTGTGATAGCTTCCGCACTGGATCCACATCACCTTTAAGACCGCTTGATTCACCTAAAAGGCAATGACGACCAATGCACCATCATACTTAATAGGGGAGCTGATCATCTCTGGAGGTCAACTTGGAACCAGAAGCCATGAATTAGGTACGCTGAAAACTAAGAATTGGAAAGAGAAAACTACAAAAACCGGCCTTCATCTGTAAAGCACTTCTACTTTACAGCAACCTGCCAATGCACATTAGAATGGCCCCTTCTCATGCAGTTTAGGAACTAAAGACTCTGCTCTTCAAAAACGAACTGCAGAGTCTAATGCTCTTCCTCCAGCCCTCCTCTCTCATATACTCTCGTTTGCACCTCTTTCTAACACACCCGTTTATAGTGATCATTGTGCCACCCCCTCGGACCTTGTGTACAGCACCTTGCTTGCCGGTTAGCTTGGTTTAATAGAAACCTGAATACCTACCTTCAAATATAGAATATTTTTCCAAAGTTTATAGGTCACCCACGTTTGGGTCTTTCAACTACTTTTTATTACATCTCACATACATACGATTCTGGGGGAAAAGATGGATGTGAGTCAAACCTGAATGTTATCTGGCCACCTTGCGTTGACCGATGATGGGGTGAGAAGATGGAGAAGAAGACCTGTTATTGAGTCAATGAAACCTCTTTCTCGGTCATCCTGGACACGTTAAAGACCCACAATCCATCATCAAGTTTATGGGCACTTGTAGAAAAGTAACGCTTGTATAATTACAACTACTTTTCCGTGACAGCCACTAAACTGCTGCCATTTTGAAAGAGAGAAACAACTAATTTTAGTATTAAAGCTTAAATCCCATAGTCTTGACTTTGGGATAGAGGTTCATTTCTTAGTGTGCTTGAGAGTTGTTGTATTTTGTATTTATTTGTCTTAGGCCAAAAAAGTAACAATTGTAAAAATAGCAATTTGGTTTGTATGTGCTTTACAATAGTAGTGGAATATGGATGAGACATTAAACTGTTGGGCGGTGCAAGTTGGAATATGTAAAAGGGTACAGGATATACCAACAGTATGGAAAGTTACAGCATGGATTAATTCACTGAAATTCTGTTTATATACACAAGCTTGCAGGTGTGTACAAACACGTACGGTTGGGAACAGGGAAGCTGGCAGATATGGGGAAATTAGTTGCGAGGGATAAGGAGATGGGTCAGGGAGAATGCACCTTAAAGGGTAAGGAGGGGCTGCTTGAGGGCAGATTTCATACTCAACTGGTGGAGATGCTATTGGTGTGAGGAGAGACAGAGCTCAGACAGCACTTGCCTTTGGGCACCCTTCCCGGACTAGCCTGAGTTCCCACTCCCGTACTTAACCTCCCTCACCCCCTCCCCCATCCAATTCCTTTCCCCCCTGTTTCCACCCTCCCCTGCACTTCCTTGTCTTTACACTTGCATGTTAAGAATGTCACGATCTAGTACGACCGTTACTGCTGTGCCTTCCCTTGTCGTCGTCCCACCCTATTTTGCCTTGTGGCGCTTGGAAACACTTGTGTATAGGCGCTATACAAATGTCCAATACAAAAAAATCAAGAGGCACCCCAGGGTGGATGGGGGACATTAAGCTTAAGTTGGGCATTAGAGTGAAGAGTGATGGTAGTGAGCAGCAAGAAAAAGGAGGTAGCCAGTTCAGGAGGCACCTCCATGGACAGCTCTAAAAATCAAGAGAACAATTTTAAATCAATAGTTGGTGCATCAGCAACCAGCTAGCATGGAAGTGTTTGGCAGAGGGAGGGGTGACAGATGGAAGAGAGAGTTTTGTGTTGCAAAGTGCAGAAAATGTTTTACAAGGCAAAGGAGCAGCGAGGAATGGCTGGGTGCAGGCTGCAACAGTCTAGTTTGCGGAGAAGATGGGCAGTGATGTGACACTTGGCAGAGTGATATGGGAAGTGGAGACTGATAGTCCGAATGTTCAATAGATTTAGGGCCTCATTACGAGGAAGGTGGTAGGGGGTTAACGGGGCCGGTAGAGCTACCGGCCCCGTTAATCCCCTACCATCTCATTACGAGGTCCGCTCGCGGGACCTGCTAAGGACGCCTGGTTTTACCAGACGTCCTTAGTGGGTCCCGCAAGCGGTCTAGCATGTTCACAACAGGCCCGTCATTAACGGGCCCATTGTTAGCATGTTCCCCATTCCAATTGAGCCCTATGGGGGCTCAAATGGGAATGGGGATGGACCGGGTCCGGGTTCCTTGAATGGGGAAATACCGGGCCCTCCAAGGGCAGAATGGCCCGGTATTTCCCCATTCAGGGAACCCAGACCCAGTAACCGAAATGGGGGTAGCCATGCCTCAGAAAGTGGAATGGTTACCTCCAGGGTCGTAATGAGGCCCTTAGTCTTGCAGCTGTGCCAGTGTAGAGTATTGCTTGGTGAAGCTTGAGGTCGCTGTCAAGGGTTGCAGGCCGTGGAGACGGGGCAGACAATGTCGGTCTGGGAGGTGTTCAGCATGAGGCACTGATGTGTCATCCAGTTGCAGATGCAGAGAGACAGATATGCCTTTGGATATCTCAAGGTAAAAGAAGAAGACATTCTGAGTGCCCTTTCTATAAAGTTGGCAGGAGATGAGATTACTATGAAAAGAAGTATAGACAATAAGCACAGAGCCTTGTTGGACTCCCACTAGTAGAGAGGAGGAAGTGAATTGTGCAATTTCGAGGAGATAGCTAAGAGGTGCTTGTAATAGCAAGAGGCAATTCAGGTATGGGGCGAACTCTGGATGCCAAGGTTGGAGAGGGTATGGAGGAGAGAAGGGTGATCGGCAGTGTCAAAGGCTGCCAGGAGGCTAGGAAGGATGGGAAGCAAGGAGCGTTTCAAGTAATGACAATTAGAAAGAACATTGGAAAAGTGGATCACTGCAGTTTCTGTTGCACATTTTCTGCTGAATCTACATAGGAAGAGGGCATACGAGTTCAATGACCTTGAGATCTGGTTTAATGTCACAGTTTCCAGAACCTCGAGTAGTGTGAAAGAACTGTGGATACTGGGGTCAGCAAGGATTTGTTCTTTTTTAAGAAGGTTAGGACAGTAGGTACTTTGAAGTGCAGTTGCTATATACTCTGACTAGCTGTGTGGGAATTGAAAGGTGTAGAAAGGGTGAGAAAACATTCATATTTAGGAGTAGTGCTGCAAACATGCCCTGTTCAAACGTTTTTTGAAGCAGTTTGGCAACAGTAGGCGACTTTATTGAGTGTCTCGCATCTCTCTCATTATGCGCATCTACTTCCTATCACTGAAGCAGCCATAGAAAGTTATGTAATGTTTAGCCCCTGTGATCAGGATACGCATTATTTGGCAGGATACAAAGTATGCCAAAATATTAAGAGCGATGTGCTGCTTCAAGAGATATCCACAGCCACGGCAAACTACATGGGGACATCAGTGATCCCATGAAAATGCACATATATCCGAATGGAGTTATATATAGGTACAAAAAGCATGGTGAATCCGCCGCGCCATGCACTAACCAGGCCCTTTTAAAACCCAAATAACTATCTCGGTGAAAATACACCTCACCAGAGGCTGCATTTACCGCCCTCTCACAGACGCTGAAGTTCGAGCTACAGGCTACAATGTTAAATTATTAAAACTCTGATGAAACGGTCCCATCAAAAAATCACGTGTCAGACTGACAAAAAAAGACATATGGGGAAAAGTTGTCGACATACATATTTGTTCTGTCACATGAAATGTATAGAGACATCCTCTACCATTTACTAAACATAAAAATAATAATGTCATGTTTGTTTATTGCGCTTCATGTCTGTTTACACCTTCCAGTAATGTAATCATAGTGTTGCCCCCTTTATTGGTGGTAAATGTACCAACCTCAGACGGATGAAGGGGTGAGTTGGCCCTGCAAGGACTTAGACTTGCACTTGAATGTGCGGTGCCAGGGGTGAGTGCTTAACGTGTGAACAGCTCATAACTTGCCAGGCTGACATTTCAGAGTCTCCATCGCCGCAAGTGCCGCACCAAGCAAACGAAACCGTACAATGCCCCAGAACCGTGCAACCAGCTGAAAGGATTTCCAAGATGACTTGGTCCCACAAACACGCATCCAAAATCACGTGCCGTTCCTAATTACATCTACTAATCATCAAATCAGAATACACTAGTCCTTAAAACTGATACATTATAACATGACGAAGACACTTAAGACGCGGTAGCAGTGCAACGCAGGGAGCCGTGAACGAGAGGGAACCTCAGCTGAGGAGGAGGAGGAGGAGGAGGAGGAGAGCACCGCACACGAGCAGCTGCTGATTGGGTCCGAGTTAAGGTCAGTGCTCTCCGCGCGCTTTCGTTGTAGAGCCGGTGTCTCAATGGATAAGGCTTCCGCCCAGCAGCTCGCAGCTGCAGGCAACCCTATCCTCCCGGGGACTGGAACAAGGGGGGAGTGAGCCACTGAAGAGTGGACCTGGATCCATTGACAGGAAGACAGAACTGCTGCTCACACTGGCAACGTGGGATGATCCCTGTGGGAAGGTGAAGCGAGAATCCTCCAGGCAAGAGGCATAGGGCAGTGCACTTGGGCCCTGTAGGAGACAGCAGGAGTCACTGAGGTAGGCTCCTGGCCCTCTGTGGGAGCAGATAGCTAGTGGGGCCTCCCACAACAGTGAGCCCATAGAAGAGGTGGAGAACGCGGCTTACAAACCTGGGTGGAGGCCCTGTGGGGGTCATTGAGTGGCAGAACAACAGCAGAGAGCCCAAAATGGTCACACTGCCCTGCCACCAACAGTACAGGGAGGCGAGAGTGGGGATAAGGAGAGGAGGAAGGAGTGCGCCAACAGGTCGCCCGCAAGCACAGCTGTCCAGAAAGAGGGAGACATACAGGTGCCCACCAGGAAAGGGGAGTGTGGAACAGTGAATAAAGACTGGAAGGGGATGGCGAAAGAGAAGCGGAAGAAAATGCCTGTCCATGTGAGGATGGACTCCTTCATGGGGCCCCTCAGGGATCCCCCGAATCGGGACGAAGACAGGAAAGAAACTGGCTTGGGCACATCAAAGGAATCACTGACGCTGTCTGAACTCTTATTAGCCATACAGGAATCCAAATTCTTGCTGAAGGGCAAAGTGGACGCAGCGGGAGCTCAGGTGAGCATCTTGAGACATGATCTGCAGAGGATGTCGACGAGAATGGTAGAGGCAGAACATAGGATAAAGGAGGTTGAGGATGCAATGCAATTGACGAAGAAGGACATCCAAGATTTGAAAAGCAGAACAAAGGTATTGGAAGAGCAGGTGAAGGACACAGAGGGGAGAGCCCATTGCAATAACATTGGGATACTGGGCCTCTCCGAGAAGGTGGAAGGTCCCTCTATGAAGCTATACCTCGAAGGTTGTTTGGCAGAAAGAATGGGGCCAACGGGTCTGTCGGAATTCTTCTCGTTAGAGAGAGCCTACTGCATCCCAAGCAGAGGGGGAATCCCTGGGGCCCACCCCACACCTGTCATAGCCAAGTTACTAAATTACAGAGATCAAATTGAATACTGCTGTAAGGAATCAGGAACAGGGAAAACAGCAGCAGCAAGTGCAGACAATGTGGGCAGCTAAAACGGGTTTCGATATATGGCACTCATATTGCAGCAGCATCATGTGCAGAGACACTAGAATCCCTACAGGTTACCGCTTTTGACAGCATTGCCAGACTACAATCCCCAGAAGCCTTAGGACTACAGAGCAGTGATCATCTTGGGCACACAACGTTCATCTCTCAAGCGCAGCCCCACCCCGTGGCTTGCACTCGAGACATCGACATGCAAGGACGTGTTTGGAAGAGCTCCACACACTGGAGTTTGTGCGAGGGCCACTCACCACTGAAACGCTTCACCAGCCCCTCGCCCAGTTCAAGATAAAAACCAGAGGGTTTGGGGGGAAGAAATAGAGACAGCGCACCACAGCAGAGGGAGCACCTGAGCAGGGAACATGTGCAGGATCCTGCTCTTAGTGCAGATAAGTACAATGGCATACGTGCTGATCGCTCGCATGATTGCATGGGAGGATAGCTCAGCAGCAACGTGCTCGGCTTGGAAGCAAGACAACCAAGAGCAACACACATTCGATCTCCGGGTCCGGGCTTAGAAACCTCTGTGTATTAAGTGAATTAATAATAACCTATCATATCATGCTTCAGTCTGATGCTCTGACTAACTCGCACCATGACAAGTGCATGGAATCTAACTCCTATCTCATGCCATGGCAGGCACAAGGAATCGAACACTAAGAACCCTTACACATGATCACGGTTCACAGTTCTAAACCATACTAATCATGTGGAAAGCATCACTTGTGTAAACTCGTGTTTGCTGCCATCAGTGAACGCATTCTATGTTTATGAATATCTTGATTGTGTTGCACTTGCTCACACAACTCTTTCTTGCAGCCATTGTTCGCCGCATCCAGAGGACCCAGGCAGCATTCTGGAGACAACAAAGGCCACACCACAAAGCTAAGTGCGTTATCACTGTATTATTTGTTTCATTGTTTGCTTGTTAAACATTTTCCCATTCACTGCATTGTCAAACTCGGCTTGTTTTAGGTTGCTGGTTTAAGCGCAGCATTTGGCCTCAGAGTTGCATATTAAAGGGTTTGCAAGTCTATGAGACCCTAAAAAGGGATGATGCTAATGTGTATGATGTGTGCATGTCAGTGAGTGCATGTAAGTGTGAGGAGAGTACCACAACAGAACTCAAGACCTGAGGAGCAGTACTTACCCTAATTACCCCCTTCCTATCCACAACCACTCACTTCACCTCTACCCGGTTACCCTAAACTCCATCTACCCATCCAACCAACTGACCCTAACCCACCCTTCCGCACTGCGGTTACAGAGGTCTGTATGTATTTAAACACCTGCAGTCCCCAAAAAGGTAGTGGGTGTGAGAGGCTTGTGCTACCCCTGCGCAGGGCAATGTGGAACCTGTCAAATGCAAATGTCCAGGAAGAAGGGTTCTATCATGGAGAATGGCTCCAGAATAACAATATACCATGACTTGTCGAGGGTGGTGCTGAAGGCTAGACATTTGTTTGAGGAAGTTAAGAAAATGTCTCAGAGAGGCGAGGTCAAGTATGCAATGCATTATCCGGCAACCCTCAGAGTTGTGGGTCCCAAAGGGGTGCGGTTCTTCCATGCCCCCGCAGGATGGTTGAGACTGGGCAGACAGTGAGGGATTGGGCCAAAAGAAAGGGATGGGAATTTGCTGGGTTGAAATATGTGCCCGACAGGGAACCGATACTGACAAAGATGGATTCATGCGATTTTGGAATAACCAGAAGATATTCTTGCTGCCTGAAGATGGCCTGGGACATAAGTGGCATAGTCAGATTGGAGCTGAATAGCAGTCACAAGCACACAACCCCAGATCGCCTGCCCACGGCGGGGACGATCACAGGTGAGATCTTAGTTGAAGGGCAACAGATGCTTCATGTTGGGGGGGATGTGGGGTGGGAGGAGGGATGTTGGGGAGGTTTTTTGCTTTGTTATTGTTCTCAGTGCACTCCTTTCGGGAGGGGAGAGTGCCACACTACAAGGGAAATAAGCATGGGTTCCGCCGGGAGCCGGTGATGCAGGATACAAACGAGAAACAGTGGAGGGGGATAATCCATGCAACAGGACCTTTAGCTGCATGTCATGGAATGTTAATGGGCTCCTAGACAAGATTAAGCGCAGTCTGGTGGTGAAATTTGTGGCTGCCCACAAATGCAGGCATAGTACTGTTACAAGTAACCCACATGTTAGGGACAGCGTGCACCTTCTGGTCTACTCGGTGATGGAGCATAACTGGCTCAATAGGGGATCCAGGAATGTTGGGATCTTGATTAAGAAGTCGTTACCATTCAATATGCAGTAGGTGGAGAGATACTATGGGGCAGGATAACGATTCTCTTGAATGGGAGGAAATTATATGCATCGTTATTATTTACACCCTTCTGACTCTGCAAGTGGAAACACTTAACAGGTTACAAGCCTTGTTGGTCAAGCACAGGTGTATATCACAGTGGTGGGAGGGGATTTCAATAACACATCACAGCCCATGATAGAGAGGACACCATACCGAGGTGGGATGACAAATCCCTCGATGAAGCTCAATTCCTTTAAAGAGGCCACAGGGCTGTGAGACATATAGAGGGATTTTCACCCCGGGGAAAGGGGAGTCTCTTTTCTCAAAAGCACACTTGTCCTTCTCATAAGTTGATTATATATTCCTCCCGAGCACATTGGCGGGTACAGTGACCACGGCCAAGTTCCTTCTGAGTGGCATATCAGATCATGCCCCCCTAGTTGACGCTATAAGGGGAGCTGAGATCCAACAGGGGGTCGGGGGGGGGGCAAAGGCTGAATGCATAGTATTAGAAAAATGCGCAGATAGCGGGGGTCCTCAGGGAGCAATCTGTGGTCTATTTATGGAATAACTCTAAGACGGCGGAGAGCCGATCCAAGCTTTGAGAGGCATATCAAGTGCTGCTACAGGGAAGGGCGATGAAGGTGGTATGGCAACATGGTGGATAAGTTGGAGTGGGAGGTGCAGACAGCAGAGGCAAATAACATGCACCACAACACGGAGGCCTCTAAAAAGGCTCTAACTAGGGAACAGCATCAGTACAGGATGGTGGCTCGGGATGAAGTGAGGGTGGCCCATTATGCTAAGCAGGTGAGGCTCTTTGACGTGGGGAATAAATGCAGCAGACTTCTGGTGTGGCTGGAAAGGAGGGTCAAAGGGACGAGGTGGCTGTGGGAGATACAACGGGTGGATGGGGAAGTTTATCCAGGAGTAAGGATATAGCAGAGGTGTTTGCGTCATATTATGCAAACTTGTACCGGGCCCAGTTATTCGGGGATGCGACTGGTATTGGGCATTATGTACAGGGGACAGGATTACCACAGGGGAGTCAGGAGCAAAGGGAGAGGCTGGAGTTGGACCAAATTGGGTGGCAGGGGGTAATCCAAACAGCAAACCAACAACTTCAATCTGGGGAATCCCAGGCCCCAATGAATTCCCAATGAATTCCCTGTGGAATTCTGGAAATTGGTGGGGCAGGGACCGGCCGAGGAAATGAAAGCCATGTTTATGGAGTGTCGTGAAGGGTGCATACTGCAGATGATTTACGAAAGTCAACAATCATATTTATACATAAAAAGGGGAAACCACCGGAACAATGCAGTGTGTACCATCTGATCTCCCTGATTAACGGAAAGGCTAAGATACTGGCAAAGGTCTTAGCCAATACATTATTACCTGAAATGTAGCCCTTGTCCCGCCCGGATCAATGGGGCTTAATTCCAGGCAGGGACACCAGGATAAACCTTAGATGGTTACAAAATGCGCTGAGTGTGGCCTCCTCCCTAGAAGGACCACACACAGTCATGCCAATAGACACTGAGAAGGAATTTGACTCAGTGGGGTGGGAATATCTCTGGGCAGTGTTGGAGGCATTCAGCTTTGCGCCTAGATTTATTGGCTGGGTTAAACTACTACTCGTACGTAATAAAGAGGGGTGGGTTGCTAGAGGGGTTGTTCAATTAGGGTTGTGCCCTAGCACTATTTAGTAACACGATAAAGGGGGGCTACATACCCCGCTGTTGTGTGTCAGCTGGCCATATATAATGCATATATATGGTCAGCTGACACACAATAACGGGGTA
This sequence comes from Ambystoma mexicanum, assembly GCF_040938575.1. Taxonomy (NCBI): domain Eukaryota; kingdom Metazoa; phylum Chordata; class Amphibia; order Caudata; family Ambystomatidae; genus Ambystoma; species Ambystoma mexicanum. The sequence continues at coordinate 314,589,807 of NC_090934.1, read as the reverse complement.
TGTAGCCCCCAGCCTTTTTTTCTCGTTAAACCACTGCACACGAGCCCTGTGGTCCAGGTTAAAGAAAATGGATTTGAGCCGATGCCTTTTCCCTACAGATGGGCATAAGACAGGGGTGCCTCCTCTCGGCACTCCTGTTTTTGTTGGCTATGCAGTTGTTCGCAAAAGGTTGAAGGGCTTTGTGTGGCCTGATGGAGGGGAAGACTGTATATCACTATATGCAAATGACGTCCTCCTCTACCTAGGGGAACCGAGGTGCACTGGGCCAAGAGTGGTTGACATGTTTTGGCAGTTTGGTGAGGTGAGTGGTTTTAGGATTAACTGGGACAAGTCAAAAAACTATGCCGGTACGGGAAGTAGGTGATGCGATACCCAAGGGATGTATGCTACCGATTGTGAGAGAGTCCATCAAATCAAAGTAGGGGTGCAGAGTTCCTTGTTTCTTCATAACAACCTGGACCCAGTTCTGGATAGGGGGGATACCAAATACTGGGCAAAGCTCCCGCTCTCAATAGTAGGAGGGCAAACTTATTTAATATGTTGGCATTGCCTCATCTCCTTTATGTTCTTCAAAACACTCTGATGAAGGTGCTAGCGGGGGTGTTCCAAACGATAGAGACATTGCAGAGGGAGATCACATGGGGAAATGAAACCCTGCGGATTGCATTAAAAACGTTAAGTAGGTCAGTCCGGGAAGGCGAGTTGGGGATCCTGAACGTGCAGCAATATCGAGGCTTAATACCACATAATAGAAATACGCCGGTCACAAGATCAAAGTATAATGTACATTTATTAACAGGCAGCTGTCTGGCTCTCAACAGCCCGCAAAGTGTGCAAGCAGACACCGCGAGATGAGAGAGTGCTGGTCCTTTCAAAAACAAGTATTTATACAAGTTTTACACAATCCCGGACACATCGTCCAGTCCCTCTTCATGTAATAAATGTGCCTAGGGTTCATGGCCTATCCACATAACTAAGTCATGCTTAAACATCTTTGAATAGTTTGTTGGTTTCCTTTAAACAAATATAAGACACAAAGGTAACATTCCTTATTTTGCTCGCTTATATTTGTCTGTCATTTGTTCTTGAGTTTAAAGTCAGCTTAGTTTCAAGGAGTGAAAACAAAGATTTCTGCAAGAAGAGCACGTTCAATTATTCATCATTTTACTTTGCTGTTTGAACTGGAAAGGCACTATTGGAACAGATGGTATCTAAATTACTGATTAGTATGGCTTTTGTTTAACTTCAAAGTTTCACAGTGTAGGACAAACAATCCACTTTAGCAGCTTCAACATTCTTATCTACGTTGATATCATGGAAACAGTACAGTGCTCTGCTGGAGCCGAAAACACAATTCTAAACATGGGACAGAAAGTGAGAGGGGATCAAAATGGTGGATAACTCAAAATGGCAGCGTAGCCAGCCTGTTTCAGGTTCATTCAATGCAATTTATAGTGCAATGCGAATGTGCTTAGACCAATCGTTTACTATCAGGCGGTATTCATGCAAAATGTACTTTTACAAACCCACCTTCTGGCCTAAGCCAAGAGCATTACTCAAACATTAGCATCATCCAAAAACCATGTATCTTCATCAGAGCATCCTGAATCGCTATCTTCAAAAACATTGATCGCCATTAATTCCTTTATGGCGATGTCCTGCATTACTAAGGCATTAGTAATTTTTCTGGGCATATGTGTCTTAGGTTCTAGTTTACCAACTGCTTGTGCTCACCTTGCCCCTATCATGGAACAAATTACAGGAAGACACTGTATGCAACAGCAGCAAAACAGTACAATGCCAACGATCACCATCAGAACTGCAGTGATTTTCCAGCCCCAAGATCATAACAAGTCCCAGAACCATGTGCCAATATCCCAGTTTCCCTCTGGAATGTGTACTTCTGTACTTAAGAGGAGAAATTTGTTAATTGCCTTAAATATGGTAGGGGAGGAATCGGGTACAAAAACACAACACGCAGATCCCACCATTTTGCACACCCTACCAGGCTCAGCTAGAATGATGTCTAGCACCATCCTATTTTGGAGAGCCACTAATCTAATAGCCTTTTGCTCTAATGTCATGTTATATAGGATGTCAGTGGTTTCATTGATGGTTTTCTCGAAAACCCTCAGCAATTTTCTAATATCTTGGGTGTATATTATCTGTCCCCAAAATGTTACAAAGGATTTAGCAATGTCACCCAGAATCTGTGAGGGAGTGTCACCATCCTCATCCTGCCTGAGACGAGTTCTAGAAACTTCAGCAGTGGTGGCGGCATATACACTTGGTAACAGTATTCCCAATAACAAGTACCCTCCCAGTCTCTTGGCAACCATGGATACGCTTCATTACTGCAAATAAAGTAAACAAGATCTCATACATACAGAGGTCTATCTTCACTGGTTAGTACGGCAGGATTCATACATCCCTCAAATGTACCCATTGGCTGAGAACCCTCTCTTTGTATGCAAAAAGGAACAGAGTGTGGACCATGGTTAATGGTATAGGAAGGAGGCATGGCATCCCTATTACCTACAGGAGCCATTTTAAAGGTAGTCATAGATTGGAAAGGTCTGGAGAGTCTATCGGAAGGTCTAATAGAAGCAACGCTTAGCATGCTCCTATGTGCAAACAGAGAACATCCTAAAGGTGCTAAAACTCATTTCTCAAACTCCTTGAGATTAGTCCCATCAAAATTCCCAGTGAGACTATTGTTCCACCTGAGAAAGAATAATGCCCTAAATGAAGCATAACAAGCAGTACTTAGAGGGAGAGGATGTATATACCAGCCCAATACGTTTTCCCCATGTTGTGGCAGATGTGAACATATCCAACAATTAGTCTTATTTAGAATGGCATGTGTGGTGTTCATAATCATCAAGTAGGTGTTGTTATGATAACCCCCTCTGTGTTGGAGGTCTCAAGGAACAAAGAGTGCGTGACTGCACATAAGGTGGAAACACAGTGGAGACACTTGCAGTTGGCAATAAAATATCAAACGGATGTGCACTCTCCAGATACCAAAATACGAGTGTAAATATAATTACAATACAAGCTGTTATTGTGATCAGTATCCATTTCGTCCTAGGGGACCGTGGCCCTCGATGGGCAGACTCATTATCAGCAAAATGATCAGTACCGTTATTAGTACGAGTGGCCCCAAACGCAGGCATAGTTTCTCAGTTAGAAAGCCTACTGTTAGGCTCTTTTAGTTCATCCGTGGGTGGCACTTGACCACGTGGCTTATCTTGATTGAAGGTAACATTTCCGGTCCCTGCCTCTTATCGTATGCAACAGTGAAATTACAAGGTACAGGCTCAACATTGGTTTCTTGTGGGTACAGAATCCTAGCTGCACTTTCCTATTCTAGTTACATTAAAGTAATGTCAGCAAGCTCTAAATCTAAATCCTGTTTCGTGGTCCCAGTTTGTATCTTGAGACACCAGGTACTGAATGATCAGGGACAAAGCGTTGTCGTTTCCTGAAGAAGATTAAGAAGCAGAAACAAGATCGATCGACGGTGATGAGAAATTGAAGAAGAAGCAATCCCCCCAGTCCCCACAGGCTCAGGAAGGACTTTCAAAGAAGAAGCAACAATCTCTCCAGGCCTCAGGAAGAATTCTCGTGGCACCCTCTGTGTCGATCAAAGCAGGCTTGTTATGAGCATCAGGATCATCAATTCCCTTCTCCTCCCCCTCATCATAGGGCAGAGAAAAAGGAATCCTCTTCACGTGTGTCACATGGATCCAGTGTTTCTTTCCGGTCACTCATACTGCAGTTTGCGTAGCCAAAAGGATCTGATGGGGTCCCTTCCAACTGACCAGGTCGGAGCCGGTGACCTGGACCCTCGAATTTTACAAGGAGGGCTGCTCGTACCTGTTGGTGAATCAAACGCAGGTTTTGAGTAAACTTGTCACAATAATCAGACAAAAGTGGATACTCAGTATATTTCAACTGTTAGGGCCTCGGTACATTCCATACAATGGCTGGTCTCCCCATGACAATCTCATAGAGGGAGAGCCCTGTCTTTCACTGTGCGGTCGTCCACATCGATAGTAAGATATTGGCAAAGCGTGCGGCCATTTCAGATTGCTGTGTGCACAGACTTTAGAAATGTTATTCTTTAAGATACTGTTATAGCGTTCCACAAGGCCGACACTCTGAGCATGTCTGGCCGAGTGGAACCGTTTATCGATCTGTAATCCCGCACATACTTGCAGGATGCTAGGAGCAATAAAATGTGGGCCATTATCGGACCAAATTACTCTCGGCTAGCCAAACCTAGGGAATTATTCCCTAAGCATGGACTTGGCCGTTGACATTGCTGTGGTGTCTTTTAGTGGGAAAGCCTCAACCTGTTTGCTAAAGGCACAGATCACAACTAAGACATATTTATAGTTTTGGCAATGTTCCATTTTGATTTCATGTAGATGAATCACCGCAAAAGGCATGGAGGGGGGGACTAAAACTGCCCTTCGGTGTCGGTGTTCCCTTTCCAATGTTATGTTGCAAACATATCATGCAACTCTGGACTAAAAGCTCAGCAGTTTTCTTGATATTTGTCATGGCCACAGGCCCTAGAACACAAAAAACACACCATCTAGTGATGGTGGCAATGGGTCATTTGCCTTTGGCGCCAGGCTCATATAGAGATGTGAGCAGGAACACTTTATTTCAGTGCAGTAGTGCTTTTACTTTATTTCAGTGCAGGAGTGCTTTTATTTTACAAGAACTTTCCAGGAGCTGAAAGCATTTATTCCAGACAACATCCTCAAGTGCTGACATATCGGGTGCGGCAGGGTGTGGCAGGCAGGCTGAACCTGGTGGGCGTGGCTTCAGAAGCTCAGCTATATAAGCTGCTCCATCCTTAAGGCTGGTGCTTCCCGATACTGTGCACTCGCATGCAACGTGATGCTCACCGCCGCTTGGAGCAGTTTACTTACCTTTGAAACCAGGTGTTCTCCTGCATACTCACCTACAGGAAAACGGTGCTTCATCACTTCATCTGCAGACTCATCTCTTGACATCCAGTGATCTTGATCCTGACCCCGCAGCACCGCACTCCGCATCCACAAACTCGGACCCTGTGAAGAAGAAAAACAAGGTTAGAACATCCGTCCTAGGGCCGCAGCGCTTTCAAACCCTGCACGCCCCCTAGTTAACAACTTCCCAGCTAGTGTACCGCTGCAGCTTCGTTCCTCATTTAGTCTGCTGTCGCCTCGAGCTCCGCAGCTTCTGCCGGGCCAGCAACATCACCTGCAAGGGAAGAAAGCAAAAGAGTAAACAAAAAAGTGGAACGGACAGCAATACAAGACAACAACAACAAAAACCTACGAGGAAAGACAAAGGCAAACAGGAACACTTACGTGAAGTATACTGGCTTAGTCACAGCAGGACTGGACTACCACGTTCAAGGGATCAGTGAAGGAACACGGTCCAGACCATACAAGCATCCCTGCCAGAAGCAGCAGGAGGGAGTGCTCACCAAAACTAAACAACAGGTGAGCTTTCCAGGGACAGCGCATCACACCGGCACCACGGTTTTGGAGAAGGGTCTGGAAGGGGATCAGGTGCATACTGGCATACTCACGCCCCCTATTCTCCACACAGGAGCAGTCCCGAGCAGCATCACCTATTACCACCATTCACCACATAAGCGCAGAGGGCGAAGTCAGACCCCAGCGACCTCACCCCCGGGAGGGCTGCAACCATGCCCCCATACCTTTGCAGAGACCAGGTGAGCATAACAATATTAGTGTTATACCAGATGGGATCTAATTGTTGTTAATCATTTTAGCACATATGTGTTGGGCCATGAGCCCTGGTGACCATAGAAGTGACATAGGCATTGGGTGGCATCCATCTTTGCTTCTCATTATCCACCCAACAGCCCTCATCGTCTATACCTGCTGGACCCTCAGCTCACTGTTTGATATCTTCTAGGGTAGCTTCAGCCTGAATTTACTTTACACTGCTAACCCCTTCATCCATCATACAAGTATCAGTAACCCATCTTGCTAAATCGAACATGTGCATTTTTGAGTGCAAATCAATAGCAGTCTGTTTGGCTATTCTGTCAGCAAAAGCATTTCCTTTTCCTACATCAACCGTCACTTTCTAATGTGCGGCGCACTTTATTATTGCTAGTTGTGTAGGAAGCCCAAGTGCTGATAGCAACTGGACTATCAGAGTGCCATGTTGAATTTGTGTTCCATGTGAGGTCAAGAATCCTCTCTCAGCCCATAGTCGGCCAAAATTATGAACCACCCCAAATGCGTATTGGCTATCTGTATATATGTTTACACTAAGCCCTTCAGAAATTTCACAAGCTCTGGTTAATGCAATAATCGCTGCAGCTTGCTCAGTTATGCGGAATTTGTTTACTCTCGACAACAGTGCTTAATGTGGTAATTGAATAAGCAGCAGTAGATGTACCATCCAGTAGTTTAAAATAGGAGCCATCACAGGCTAGCTCCCATTGTGGATTCCTTAAAGGTATATTAATTAAATCAATTCTGCCCTTTGTTTCTTGTTCTTTAATAAAGAGGCAATCATGTGACATTTCGTCACTGCAATCCCTCTCTTGTGGAGAAGGCAATAGTTCAGCCAGATTCAATGAACAACATCTCTTAATATGAATATGCACAGCAAATATAATAAGCTCGTACCTTGTTAGTCGAGCTGATGTGAGATGTTGCGTCTGTTCTTTTTAACAGAATGTCTTCAGAGTGGGGTACCATCACAGTTAAAGAGTGACCTAAAATCATACCCTCACTTTGTTTCAAGGATGCAGCAGCAGCAGCTACAGCTCTCAAACATCTGGGCAAAGCGCATGCAACAGGGTCTAACATGAAGGAAAAATAGCCGCACTGCCTATTCTTGCCCCCATGTTCCTGTGTCAAAACAGCCAAAGCACATCTATCACGTTCATGCACATACAAAACAAAGCCTTTTTCACAGTTTCCTGTGCTGATCACAACCCAGCCTTAAGCAAGTAAAAAGCATTCTGACAATCCATGTCCCATGGTAAAGGCAAAGAAATGTCCTCCTTTGTCAGTGCCAATGTCGGTTTTATCAACAACAAAACATGTGGGATCCACTGTCTACAATATGAGGCCATGCCTGTTAAAGCTCTGACCTCTTTCTGTGTATTTGGAACAGAGATATCAGTGATGCTTTGTATCTGTTCAGGTGTCAGTCTTCTTCCCTCCTTCGACAGGAGATAGCCCAAATAGGCGACCTCCTGTGGCCAATACTGAAACTTCTACAATGAAGCATTATGTCCATGTTCTACTAAATGAATTAGCAGCAACACGGTGCCCTCTTTGCAGGCATCTTCAGAATCAGCACCTAGAAGTAGATCATCAACATATTGCAACAAAGTGCAAGTGGAAGGCAACTTGAGCATATCAAGCTGCTCTTTCAACGCTCTACAATAGATACTTGGACTCTTAGTGTATCCTTGCAGCATACGAGTAAATGTGAACGAGCATCCCCCTAGGGTGAATGTGAACACATATCTGCTATCAACATGCACAGGAATACAAAAGAAAGCATTTTTCAAATCCACAACACTAAAATATGTAGCCATGGCTGGAATCATAGTTAGAATTGTGGTGACATCAGGTACAATCGGAAACTGTGGAGCAACAACCTTATTAATGGCACGCAAATCAATAATAAAATGAAAAGGAATCTCATTATCCCCTTTTTTTAAACTGGTATAATCGAACTATTACACACGCTCCCCGCAATTTCCTCAATTACACATCGGTGTACGAAATCAGAAATAATACTCTTCAAAGCCTGTGCACCTTGAACCGAAATTTTATAGTGCGGTATACACAGTAATTTAACACCTGGTTTCAACACAATTTTAACTGGCTCAATTTGTAAAATTCCAACGTCATTATCATTAACTGCCCATAAACATGTTGAGACCTTTTCAGTTCAGTTGGTAAAGGCATAGACAATAATTTTGGGACAGAAGTTTGTTGGGGCTAAATCGTGAAGTACACTCCAGCTGGAGAACAGTAAATCGCAGCATTCCATTTCTTTAATAAATCCAATCCCAACAAATGTTCGCCACAATTTGTTGTCAATAGAAATGGACAAGAATCAGAAAATGGTCCCAGTGAAATTGGTACCGGCCGAGATACCGGACTAACCACTGGCGTACCAGAGAACCCTACAGAAATGTCGTTCTGCCCCGACAGTGGAAAATCTGGAACCCGTGAATGATCAATAGAACACTTCTGTGCTCCTGCATCTATCAAAAAGAGATTCTCCCTATTCCCCACCTTCATTTCAACATAGGGCCCTTTTCTGATAGATGGAAATAGGTATCGGTTACAGGTCCTGCTTTGGGCTGTCCAAACGGAACAGTATGATGTCAGATGCAAAATCCTCAGAAAAATAGACATTGGAAGGATTATCAAAAATATTCCCACTACTAACACTCTGTTGCTGATTATCTTGTGATGGTGTCTGTTGGTGCTGTGCAAACCGATTTCTACCAGGACCCCCTATCCCAGGACGACCTCTGGATCGTCTACTCATGGCACCATACGTACTATCTGATCTCTGCCGCAGGATCGGGCATTGTGCTCGCTAATGACCCTCCTGTCTACAATATGCACACTGGTTTATGTGTATGGGACCAAGTTGTGCGCCACCCTGTGGTGTAAATTGGCCTCTGAACTGTGTATCCCCACCTCTGGCTCCTCTAGCTATTTTCTGCCATAACACTCTAGTCTTCAGGTCTTCCTTTTTCTTTTCCACTTTCTCCTTCTCTGTATTAACCCTATTTTTATAATACTGAGCCATGTGTAACATTTCAAATTGTGATTTCGCTTGCCACCCACTCTCATAATCCATGATCTGTGATTGGATTTCATGCAACAATCCACGTACAAACTTATTAACAAATAGCCTTTTTCCTGGCTCTGTACTTAAATCTTGACCACTAAAATACTTGCTCAAATCTGTTAAAATACTCTGTTGCACCTTCTGACTTCCCTTGCATGCAAGCCGTAAGCTTATCCCATATAATTATTTTTTCAGGAACCAGAGTTTTTAATTTAGTCACTATTCTGTCTGGCAACATCAATATCACACCAGGAATACTGTTTTTTCACTGGCATTCCTTTCCCCATCTATCACACTTCCCTGCCTGATCATCTACAGTTCTAATCTGCTTCCATAACTCACCAGGAAGGATCACGGGAAACAACAAATCTATATCACCCAGCGTAAAAACTGACAAATACAAGACAGATTCTATTTCTCTATAAAATCCTGTTGGATTCTTCCTAATATCTGGAATTGATTGCCTAATAGTATTCACTTCCTGTCTAGAAAATGGGACATGGACAAACTGAGACATAATGTGCTTCAATAGTGGTGGCAGGTGTTCATGCTGCAGCATTAGCAGGAATCTGTACTTTCAGAACAAATGTCAGAGGAACCTCCCTTATCGGCAATTGTAAAGAAGTCAAATCTGAACGTCTATTAAGCAACAAGGCTAAATCAAGTGACAAAGAAGTCAATACAGTATCGGGCGAAAATGCTCTTTTATAAATAATCATTAATTCTGCGGAACATTCCTTTCTCTTCATAAATTCATCTTGTAAATATTCAACCATCACAAGTAACACTTTCCTTTCCATTGCCGGAACATACTGACATGTGTCATGCACTTCAGTGGGAGAAATTGAAACATCCAAAATCCATCTAAGAGTGTCTTGCGCAAATACGCATTTCTTCACTCATTGGTTTCAATGGAGGAAGAAATCGCTTCTGCACATATAAAGCCTGCCGTCCATTATCATCCATCTCATCTTTCTGTAACCGATCTAGCTCCCTTTTAAACTCAAATACCTTCGCTACATGCTCATGTACTTTTGCTGCAGTGTGCCTTGAGCGGGCAAGGACATTCAAATCCCTCAACCCCTGTGGGACATTCATGTCCTTCAAATCATTCCATATATCAACTCAATACGTTTCCATCCGTTCTATCAAAATATTCTGTTCAGGAATACCCCCTTGATCAGAAATTGCAACTAAAACAGCTGATTCATCACCCTCTTCTGTGTACTTTTTAGCCCACGTATCCATTCTCTCTTTCTGTCTTTAGATACTCTGCCACGAGTCACTATTCATGGATCAGCTCCCGCCCCTTCAACCACTACAGGTGGAGCAGAACCACCTGGCAAAGAGGGTTCATGTAATTCTTGTTTAATAAGTAGCAGAGGCCATACCGCTGCCGGTGCAGACAGAATTATGGGGACGGCAACTGTTGGCATGGGTGGAGGTGCAGGAGGGGGGACAACAACGGGAGGAAGAGGAACAACAACGGGAAGAGGAGGAACAACGGGTGGAGGCATATAAGGAGGTGGTGCAGTTGAAACAGTCCTATGCTCATTCAATAATTTATTAATTAACTCATCTGATGTATGAAAATCCTGAGAGGGATATATCTTATGCACATCTAGTTTGAAAGACCTATACATACCTCTAATGTATTCTGACTGTTTCTGCTATTCATGCACTAATGCGTTCTCAGCATTCGTCATGTGTCTACGTGCATGCTTTTCTCTACTTTTGAATTGCTGCATAGCTTCCTTTCTCCAATCTTTAACTGCATCAAATGCTGCAGTTCTATCCTTTTTTCTCAAAAGATTCTAAATGCTCTACGCGGGCAATTTCAAAACTACCATAAACTGGCCACTGAAGTTCGGAAACATGTCTGGTATGTCTGTGCCAAATTTCATTAAATACAATAGCTCCCAATCCATACTTACAATACATTAAATAAGCTGGCGACCCTTCGGGTGGCGCTGGTTGGCCTTGTTTCAAAGATTGTCTTTCCCTGCGGAATAATACCCTGAAACAGGATGACAATTTCCCAGGCATAGTTAAATCGCGATTTTACCTGGCTAGGTTTGTTTCTGCAGAGACAACACTTAAAACAAATAACAGGATTTTTTAGGAATCGGGTACGACTTACCTGATTTCAAATCAATCAAAGGGTCTGATCAGACATCAAATTGTCGTGGCTGGCGTTTTTTAGACAAACAGGCCTCGATACAGGGACCCTCGTCGTGATGCCCACTAAACGCTGCTCACCGTCCAGGGATTGGGCGTGCAGTACTGCAGAGGAATCGCGTCTCACTTTGCAGGGCACCCTGTCACTCTCTGATGCCGGTCCGGTAGCCTCGTCTGCATCTAGCGATGTGGCATCAATCTGGAGGGTCCCTATTCGGGCACCATCTGAAAGATTAAAGAATATTGAGGCTTAATACCACACAATAGAAATACGCCGGTCACAAGGTCAAAGTATAATGTACATTTATTAACAGGCAGCTGTCTGGATCTCAACACCCCGCAATGTGTGCAAGCAGACACTGTGAGAGGAGAGTGTGCTGGACATTTCAAAAGCACAAGTATTTATACAAGTTTTCCACAATCCCGGACACATCGTCCAGCCCCTCTTCGTGTAATACATTTACCTAGGGTTGATGGCCTACCTACATAACTAAGTCATGCTTAAACATCTTTGAATAGTTTGTTATTTTCCTTTAAACATTTCACATGTTTTCCAAATATAAGACACAAAGGTAACATTCCTTATTTTGCTTGCTTATATTTGTCTATCATTTGTTCTTGAGTTTAAAGTCAGCTTAGTTTCAAGGAGCGAAAACAAAGATTTCTGCAAGAAGAGCACGTTCAACTATTCATCATTCTACTTTGATGTTTGAACTGGAAAGGCACTATTGAAACAGATGGTATCTAAATTATTGATTAGTATGGCTTTTGTTTAACTTCAAGGTTTCACAGTGTTGGACAAACAATCCACCTCACCAGCTTCAACATTCTTATCTACGTTGACATCATGGAAACAGTACAAAGTTAATTTTGTTCTGCTGGAGCCGAAAACACAATTCAAAACATGGGACAGAAAGCAAGAGGCTATCAAAATGGCGGATAACTCAAAATGGTGGTGTAGTCAGGCTGTTTCAGGTTCATTCAATGCAATTCATAGTGCGATGCGAATGTGCTTAGGCCAATCGTTTACTATCAGGCGGTATTCATGCAAAATATACTTTTACATTAATATTGGGCCTCCCAGAGTTAGGGCAATAAATGAATGGCTGTTTGGGGGGTGGGGTCATGCTGCATGTTGAGTGGGAAGTGAGGAGGATGGGAGTCCAGGCCTCCCTTGCAGGTGCTGTATGGGGGGGCACCACCACAAGGTTTCACATGATCACGGACCTATGCGCTAGCAGCGCATGCGTCCGCTCTTAGAGCTATGGGATGGGGAAAAGTAGTGATTAGGAAGGCTCCCATGTGGGGGAAGGTAACCCTACTGGAAGTGCACAAAATGGTAATACAGAAGTGGTGGCAGGAGCGGGATAGGCTTGCACTGTTTCCAAGGTTCGAAGAGGGGTTTGGCCTATGGGACAGGGATAGGTACACCTATGTTAGGCTGCAGCACGCCATGTCTCAGTAGATGCATGAGACCTATGATGTCCGGAAGAAATCCCTGATTGAAGCTAATTTCTTGGATGAGGAGATTAAGCGGTAAGCTATTTCGCAACTATATCAGATGATCAATAATTTTACATTGTAATCCCTGTTGAAGTTAAGGGAAAAGTGGGAGGATGACCCGGGTCCCATGGAGGAGGAGGACTGGACGGAAGTAGTATTATCGCAGAGAGAAGCAAGCGTAACTATGCCATTACGCCTGATACAGTGTAAAGTTCTGCACAGGGTATATTACTGCAGGGTCCACCTTCATCGCATGGGCAGGACAACCAATCCTCAATGCCTGAAGTGTGCAGGGCGGGCGGACTCCCTATTCCATATGCTATGGGAGTGTCCCAAGGTGCAAGTATTTTAGGGGCGGATAAGGGACGGCCTATTTAGGGGGGTTAGCGAACCAGTTCCAGCATGCCTGAAAGTGACGCTCTTACACGTGTAGGGGATACGTGGTTCACTAGTAACAAAAAATATGTAATCAAGACGGCTATGATGGTAGGGAAAAAAACTTGAAGATGGATTGGGGTAACGTGACCCCCCCGAGCATACATAAGTGGGTAGAGGGGATGGATCATTGTGTGAAATTGGAGAAAAGGGTGTACAGAGACAGTGGACGCCCCCAAAAGTATTAAAACGTGTGGGCCAGGTGGTTGAATGCAAGATGATTAGCAATCAGGGGTGGGGGTAGTTTTCTGGGGGAAAGGACGGGTGAGAGCCGGTGGGGGAGACAGCAGGTCAGGTAGCGGGAATGTTGTCGAGGGGGAGAGGAAGGGGCTTCAGTGGGGGGTGGGGCACAGGTTGTTTGGGGCCACTTCTCTGAGAGATGTTCTGTTATTGTTGTTAACATGGTTCACTTAAAGGCACAGTGTTTATAAAAAATGAATTAAAAAAGGCACTTAAAACCATTTAAAAGACTAACCAATCACAGGCAGGGATACATGGGGTCCACAGTAGTACCCAATCAGGGCTAACCTTAGAACAAACCCCATAGCCAGAGAGATATAAACAGGTTCGGGAGGTTCACACTTTGGCTTGGACCCAGAGGAAGTAGGCCTGCTTTTGAATGATTTCTTGATGCAATGGGATACCTTGGAAGGAGAGAAGTTGGAGAAGCGTGTTCAACAACACTCCCTTACATTAAGGGGACAATGCTGAAGGCTGAAGAGAACCAGTGCCTGGCAGAAGAGCATCTGAAGTCTAGCATGGCTGGAAGTCCAGGAAGAGAAGGCAAGCCAACCTAACGCCAGACAACTGGAGAACAACCCAGGAAACTGGAAACTCAGAGTCTCTGACTTTCCACCAGCAACCCTAAGGGCGAATGGATCGAGGAGGTGAGAAGCAGACCCCTAGCAGGAGGGTTACAATATTGTCCATCTTACCAGGACCCATAGAGAAGTTCTGAGAAGTATCCTTAAAGAGGTGCTTGGGAAGGTTCCATGGAAAGTTCAGCTGAAGCAAAGAATGATGAAGAACGACAAGGAAGGCTAAAGAAGTAAGGGTCTCATAGGAGGGGAACTAGGGGAGCCAAAGGAAAAAGAGCGATAGAGCTGGAACCGTGAAAGACCAGGGGCATTGTGTGGAAGCAGTAAGACCAGAGGGAACCTAGACTGTGTAACCACTGGAGGGATCTTTGTCCAGAAAAACAGTTTACTCTGTGTTAATAGAACAGGGAAAGACTTCTAAAGGTATTACAATGCGTCCAATATGAGACAGAACAATTATGCAGTTCACTAACCTGGGCAGCGGGCGGACTCCGTACCAGCAACAAGGCAGATAGTGAAGGCTTCCCGGGAAACCCTGCTCCCTCCCAGCCGTTAGCTTCAGCTGAGGAGGAACCACAGTCCCCAGGGAAAACCCTCCGGGGAAGAAAAACCCTGTGTTGTAATGACAGGATACTGTAGACCTTCAGGATGAATCAGCCAGCTTCCCTTCAAAAGATCCGGTGCAGACGAAGCTGGTCCTGGACGGAAGAAAGGAGAGGTAAGTTTTCTCCACTTTCGATCGTCTGTTGATGATACGAATAGCTATGTTAACTTACTCCGGGTATGGAGTTGAGAGATTCGAGAAGTCTGTGTAAATTCTCCGAGAAGGGGGTGAGTCCTACGAGGAAAGAGAGAGAGTTTCCGGAAACCCGAAGCGGATGTTAGTATTTGAGCTAAGAATGGGGAGAGGATTGAAGGGAACTATAAACCCTCAAGACTCACTCTTTAGGTTGGAAGCGGACCTTAGGGGAGAGGAGGTGAGCGGACGGAGTACGGAAAATGGCCTAATGGAGGAAAGGGCAGAGAGCACAGTTAGTTAGATACAGAAAACTATAGATAGGAGGACGGAACATGAAACAGATTCCCTAGGAACGAAATTACGAAGCGCCGATCTGGAGAGTAGCGACGCATTTGCTTAACTTCCTGGTCGGGTTATATGGAGTCACATGATCGTCGCGGCGTGAAGGAAAACAACATGCAACCTCTGCAGCGGGAGCTTCACAATCAGATTCAGAGGCGTCCGCCATCTTGGGTGAGTAGGAATGCATTGTGTTGTACACCCGATGCTGTCGCCAAAGCGACCACCGGTGCAAAGGTGTAACAGTATGCCCCCTCCTACGAGGCGCATAACCCGGCTTCCCGGGGTGCCGCCTGAAAAACCGTCGAACCAACGAGGGAGCATGAACCCCCGATGCCAATTCCCAAGTCCGTTCGGCAGGAGAATAGCCCTTCCAGTCCACAAGAAATTGCAACCGGCCTCTGTGATATCTGGAATCGCAAATTTCTGCCACTTCATACTCTGGTCCCGTATCAGTCATCATCGGAGGAGGACGAACTGCAGGGGTGCGTTGAAATCTATCCTTCACGGATAGTTTGATCTGGGAGACGTGAAAGACCGGATGAAGACGGGCCCAGGAAGGAGGCAGCGCTAGTCGGACTGCCACCGGACCGACAAAAGATTTCACTTTAAATGGTCCAAAATATCTGGGCGACAGCTTGGACGGCACCAGATGTCTCGGGAGGAACCGGGCTGATAACCAGACCGCATCCCCGACTTGAAGGGATGGCAGATCTAGTCGACGGCGATTAGCTGCCCTCTTGGCTCGATCTTGGGCGGCCTGCAGAGCTATTCGAGCGAGCTGTTGACCCTTCTGAATACCATCGACTAGACTGTCTATTCCAGGACAATTGGCGGAGGACTTAGAGATGGACGGTTCAAAGGATGGATGAAAACCATAGGAACAGTAAAAAGGACTTGTCTTTAGAGCCGAATGACTGGCATTATTGTATGCATATTCAGCCAAGGGTAGGAGATCTCCCCAATCATCCTGTGCCGCAGAAACAAAACAGCGCAAATATGTCTCTAGTGTTTGGTTTAGGCGCTCAGTCTGTCCATTTGTTTGGGGATGATATCCTGAGCTAAGGGCTCTATTGATTCCCAATGATTGACAAATACCCTTCCAAAATTGCGAGATATATTGGGGACCCCGATCAGACACAATAGTGTTAGGAAGACCGTGTCTAGAGAATATTTCTGAAACAAATATCTTTGACATAAGAGCAGCCCCAGGGAGTTTTTGCAGAGGGATGAAATGGGCCATCTTCGTGAAATAGTCAATAGTCACCATAACGGTGGTGTAACCCGAGGACAACGGAAGGTCGACAATGAAGTCAGTGGAAATGACTTGCCAGGGCTTGTCCGGAATTGGCATACAGGTGAGTAAACCAAAAGGTGGATACCTGGGAGTCTTAGACTGTAGACAAACCGTGCATGCTGATACATAATCTTGGACATCCTTGGTTATCCCTGGCCACCAAAAATGACGAGTAGTCAGCTCAAGGGTGTTTTGATATCCTCGATGCCCGGCTGCCTTGGAGTCATGACACATGAACAGGACTTCTTTCTGAAGTGTCGGGGTCGGAATAAATACCTGATCCTTAAAAAAGTAGTATCCCTTCTCCTGAGTCAGCGAATGAGTCTCTTGTAAGTTCCTGCAGATTGGATCTAGACGTGCCGTTTCCTGTCTGACAATATGTAGAAAATCAGTCACTGTTGCCAGAAATGTAGCTTTAGGAAAGAAAGGCTCAGAATGGAACTTTTTGATAGGAGGATCCTTTCTTGAAAGCGCATCTGCTCGGAGGTTTTGATTCCCGGGAAGGAAAGTAAATTCTATCCGAAACGGTAGAAAAAAATGAGCCCAGCGAGCTTGTCGACTGTTTGTGGTATGGGCTTGTTGCAATACTTTGAGGTTGTGATGGTCGGTTCGAACCTCGACCGGGTAGGCCGAGCCCAGCAATAGATGTCTCCACTCCTCAAAGGCTCGCTTGATTGCCAGCAATTCTTTATCAAGGACTGAATAATTTATTTCCGAGGAGGAGAAGGTCTTGGAGAGATAAGCAACTGGTCCTTCTACTCCTGACTCGTCCTTTTGCAAAAGAATTGCTCCTAGAGCATGATGAGACGCATCAGTCTCGACAATGAATGGTCGAGACTGGTCTGGGGTGAGCAAAACGGAAGCAGACGTGAAAAGATTCTTTAGTTCCGAAAAGGCTTTCTGCGCAGGGTCATCCCAAACGAAAGTCTTCCCCTTCTTCAGAAGACTGGTAATGGGAAGCACGGTCTCGGAGAATCCTGGGATGAATTTTCTATAAAAATTAGCGAACCCCAAAAATCGTTGGATCTCTTTGACGTTCGAAGGGGAAGGCCAATCTAATATAGCCGAGATCTTCCGAGGGTCCATAGAAATCCCCTGGGCAGACAGCACGAACCCAAGATACGTCACTTGGTTCCTGTGGAACTCGCATTTTGCCAGTTTGCAATACAGCTGGTTGGCCTTAAGTCGGTCTAATACCAAATTGACATGTCGGATGTGTTCCTCTATTTTCTGTGAAAAGACTAGAATATCATCCAAATAGACGATTACATAGTGAAGGAGTACATCGGCGAATAGATGGTCCATAAAGCGCTGAAAAACAGCGGGAGCATTAGCCAACCCAAACGGCATCACCCTATATTCGTAGTGACCGAATGGGGTCCGAAAGGCAGTCTTCCACTCGTCGCCAGGGGCGATGCGAATCAAGTGATATGCCCCTCGTAAATCCAACTTGGTATAGAGCGAAGCCCCTTGAACGGCTTCCAGAATGTCTGGGATAAGCGGCATTGGATACTTATCCGGGATGGTGACCTTATTGAGCCCTCGGTAGTCTATGCATGGCCGTAGTTCCTCTGTATCCCTTTTGGGAATAAAGAATAACGAAGCACCGGCGGGTGATTTGGACTCAGTTATAAGACCGTTTTGAAGATTAGTCTGAAGGTAGTCTTTGAGAGCCTTTTTCTCCGGTTGGGATAAGATGTACATTCGGCCAAAAGGTATCGGTTGATCAGGGAACAAATCTAAATGACAGTCATCCCGACGGTGAGGAGGTAATGTAGGGTATTCTGGCTGAGAAAATATGGACTGAAATTGTTGATGACACCTCGGGATCTGACTGACCATCCCAATCGAGGAGCCTTCGGTTGGTACTACCATCATGGAAGGTGCTTGAATGCCAACAGATGATTGAGTAAGACAATGGGAAACACAATATTCGGAACCTAGAAACAAAGTTCCTGCCTTCCAGTTTATAAAAGGATTATGGGTTCGCAGCCACGGTAAGCCCAAAATAATGGGAAAATGAGCAGTTTTTATCAGGTCAAAAACTAACGTTTCCTGGTGGGTTGAAATTAGACATGTAAGAGGAGTAGTCTGTTCTCGAATGGGTCCAGAACTAAGGGGACAACCATCCACCCCCTGAATGGGTGTTATACACGTCTTGGCGGATCTAATGATTCCATGCTTCGCAGCCCATTGGTCATCAATAAAGTTGCCAGCTGCTCCGCAATCGATCAATGCCGGAACCCCACGTAGCTCTAAGTCTGGTAATTTCAAGATCAGGGGAAGTACTAACATAGTGTGTTCCGTAATGTCCTCTTTAAGAGAAGTACCAAGTCTCTTTGGGGAACTCCTTTCAGGACCTCCTGCCGTGGTTCCCCTTACGACAGGGTCTTGGCGTTTCCCCGCATCGGATTCCTTGTCCGACGAGGAGGGACGACGGGACAATCCTTCAGCATGTGAGATGAAGCCCCACAGTACATACATAGGCCCTGACTCATCCGTCTTTCTCTTTCGCCCTCTGACAAAGGGCCTCTGGCCACTCCTATTTGCATGGGTTCGTCGGGTTTCTGGGATCGAGAAACCGGGGAAGGAGAACTGGAGAATAGTTGAGAGGGTTTCCCTCTCTTCTTCTCATGGAAGCGTTCATGGAGACGGTAATCAATCTGCATGGTGAGCGCAATCATCTCGGCTAAATTGGCGGGACGAGGAACCTTCGAGACTTCATCTTTCAGTTCCTCGGAAAGACCTCTGCGAAACAGCGTGAGGAGACCGTCATCCGGCCACCCTGTTTCAGCTGATAGCTGTTTAAATTGAGTCACGTAACTCATAAGATCTTTATTTCCCTGTTTTAAATCTAGCAGTTTCTCCTGAGTAGAGACTGAAATTTCCTGCCTACTAAACATAGACCGCAAACTGTTAGTAAAGGCTGGGTATGAGTCTAGAATGGCATTTTCTGAGGTGACTAAGGGTGTCGCCCAGGCCAATGCAGGGCCTGCCAAGTGGGATATCAGATAACCTACTTTGTCCTTATCAGAAGGGAAAAAACGTGCTTTGAAGGTAAACTGAACCAGGCAACTATCCAGGAACTCCTTGAGTTTGTGCGGGTTTCCGTCATACTTATCGGTATGCAAGGCATAAGGAGGAGTTTCTGAAAACGCTCGAGCGACCTGTTGTCTTAACTGAGCATTGTCTTGTTTTAGGGATTGCATCTCCAGAGACGTAGACTGCATAGCAGCCATCAATTGTTGCATTTGTTGCTCCATCGGAGTCCACCATCTGCACAAGAGCCTGTGATAGGATAATTCCTTATATTTTGGCGTCGCTAACTATTACAATGCGTCCAATATGAGACAGAACAATTATGCAGTTCACTAACCTGGGCAGCGGGCGGACTCCGTACCAGCAACAAGGCAGATAGTGAAGGCTTCCCGGGAAACCCTGCTCCCTCCCAGCCGTTAGCTTCAGCTGAGGAGGAACCACAGTCCCCAGGGAAAACCCTCCGGGGAAGAAAAACCCTGTGTTGTAATGACAGGATACTGTAGACCTTCAGGATGAATCAGCCAGCTTCCCTTCAAAAGATCCGGTGCAGACGAAGCTGGTCCTGGACGGAAGAAAGGAGAGGTAAGTTTTCTCCACTTTCGATCGTCTGTTGATGATACGAATAGCTATGTTAACTTACTCCGGGTATGGCGTTGAGAGATTCGAGAAGTCTGTGTAAAGTCTTCGAGAAGGGGGTGAGTCCTACGAGGAAAGAGAGAGAGTTTCCGGAAACCCGAAGCGGATGTTAGTATTTGAGCTAAGAATGGGGAGAGGATTGAAGGGAACTATAAACCCTCAAGACTCACTCTTTAGGTTGGAAGCGGACCTTAGGGGAGAGGAGGTGAGCGGACGGAGTACGGAAAATGGCCTAATGGAGGAAAGGGCAGAGAGCACAGTTAGTTAGATACAGAAAACTATAGATAGGAGGACGGAACATGAAACAGATTCCCTAGGAACGAACTTACGAAGCGCCGATCTGGAGAGTAGCGACGCATTTGCTTAACTTCCTGGTCGGGTTATATGGAGTCACATGATCGTCGCGGCGTGAAGGAAAACAACGTGCAACCTCTGCAGCGGGAGCTTCACAATCAGATTCAGAGGCGTCCGCCATCTTGGGTGAGTAGGAATGCATTGTGTTGTACACCCGATGCTGTCGCCAAAGCGACCACCGGTGCAAAGGTGTAACAAAAGGCAGGATTTGTGGTAATTTGTTAACGCCTCTTTTTTTAGCTAAGGGAGCCTAGAGGCTCAGGACTTACAAGTAGAAGTACTTGATTTTTGGTTGGCCACTGGTTTGGAACATTCTTTTTTTGTGTCCCAGCAGGGCTAAGGACTTTTGAGAATGGGATTAAGAATGTTCATGTTTGTACTATATCCTAGGGAATTTTCTTTGTTATGTAGCAATTTACCCATCAGTTTCTGTTCTGCCAATTTAACCCAAATTTATCTGAGAACATCCTTAGTGTTTCATGTTTCACCCTTAGTACCCATAGGTGTTAACCCAACCCTTTTTCTGAAGTATTGTGGTTCACAATTGGCACGCATGTCGGGGGCGTAGGTGTGCCCCGGCCTCGGTTGCCTACTCAGTGAGGATGTCCTCTGACCTATAATGCCCTCTTACTTGTATTTTACTGCCGCACAGAGCCTGGATGACTGCCTGGCCTTGCTCATGTCGGGACCACCTCTCCCGGCGAGTAGTGAGACAGGGCACTTTCCACGTCAGCGGCAGAGCGGCTTCTCACCCTTACATGCGGAGCGGCAATTCGCAGCAACGACACAGTGTATATCGCTGCCATTCGCATCAACGACACAGCGCATATCGCTGCCATGGTGACGGGGGGGCTGGACATAGTACCCTTCCACAAAGAAAGGTGGTTGATCATGGAGCTTCGGACATCAGCTCAAAAAGGGGGTAGGACTCAGCAACAGGGGCCAATCAGGGAAGAAAGTAGAATGAGAAGCACTGATTGATATTCACCAATACAGGAAGACGTTAATGGAGGTTTTGTTGTTGGTCATTTCAGAACGCCAAACAACAAGAGCAAAAGGAAAATGACTGGTGGGCCTACCCGGGCTCGTAGGAATTGTAGAAAACAAAGCAGGAGCATTTTCTGTTGATGAGCACAGGGAAACCCCTGACAGTGAACAAACTTCAAGGGGACTTTAATTTTGATGCGTTTCTTTTTACTGAAGTTCTCCAGTGAATAAATCATTTGCATACAATTACCGGCTTGAATCCTTTGAATTGTTACAAGCATATACCAATAAAATTGTTTTATGAAAAACTTGTACACAGTGTGGATCAAGTAAAGGTAGATACGAGGCTACGGGCTCCATGGAAACTCCTGTCATTTCCCTAAGTGTAATGCTAGGAGTTCTTGAAGGCATGAATCTTTTGTTTTAGAAACATTTATTTTTGAGGGATATGAAAACTATAGGTCTATATTTCTCCTTTCTTAGTATTCAGTGGGGAGGTTGAGAGTAATTTCAGGCCTGAAACTACCATTAACATACATAAATAAAAGGGTCAAGTCATTTATACAAATCACACTAAACTAAACAAAAATTCCATGAGAATTATATATAAAAAACATCAGTGATGTCAAAATTTAAAAAAATACAAAATCAAAAGATGAGTTTCTGTTCCCTTTCTGTAAGGTTGAAGAAGTAAGGCATGCACACAATGGTGGCATATTTTAGGGTACAGACATTTATTAATCAACAAAGGGTTGGAAAATGCCTCTTTATCTCTAAAAGAAAATGGGGTTGCCTTACCTCACAGAAAACTAATGTAATTGTCAGGAAGTCCAACACTAAAAAGTCAGTCACTGGTGTGTCTCGAACCTACCTCTATTTCTAACACTAATAACCTAAAACAACTGTGCAAGGATGATATTTTGTCGAAAGTGAAAGTGTTTGTTGTGGTGTCAACCAACAGAAAGGTTCCCAGTTACTCTGGTAGTAAAAAGATGGTGAGAAAAGCAAATAGTGTTCAGAAATACAATTAATCAACAAAAAGGTTCACAGTCTCTTTGGTGGTAAAATCATGAGAAAAAAAACGCAAAGAAATGTAAGGTTCCAAAAACCTTATTTCCTTTTGCTTAAAGCTCCTGTGCCCCTTTTGCCCTTTTGGAAAAATGGCACTGGTTTAACCACAAGGATACACTTCTTGGATTCACTGATCTTCATGCCATCAATTTGGCACACTCTAACATAGGATTCCCTTTTAGCATGGATCCCAAGTGCTCTATCCCACCAAATTGGCACACTCTGCTACCAAGTCTAGGGTTTCTTGTAACATGGATTCAGAGTTCTTTATCTTAACAACTTGGCACACTTTGCTACCAAGCGTAGGAATTCCTTTAACAGTTCCAGGGTTCTTGATCCTCTTATTTTCAACGTCTCATGTGGGTGCATGACCCAAACTCGCAACACTATATACAGCTTGGTTCAGTCTCCTGCCAAGCCAGGGTCCTCTTATGGGCTGTCTTTCTTGCTCTCGCAGGGTCCCAGTCCCTCTTAATCTTCATCACTTCAAACCTTGGTTTCTCATATGGATGCAGCTCTCAGACATGTACGGAAGTGTAATACGTGCTTGGTTTGCTCTCCTGCCAAGCATACACCTCTTTGTTGTTTTCTTCTTTTCTCCTCAGGGCCTCAGACCCTCTTATTCCCGATTTCTTATTTGGGTGTGGATTCCAGAATCGCATTGTAGCTTGGTATCTGCTTTGTTCACTCTCCTACCAAGCATACACCTCTTTGTGTTTCACTTCCTTTAGAATTAGGGTCCCAGACCTTTCTTCTCGACTAGTTATTTGGGTGTGGTCCCAGACTCTCACTGCAGGATTGCACCTGCTTGGTCCACTCTCCTGGCAAGCACACAACTCTTTGTGATGTGTTGCTTTCTCATTCAGGGTCCCAGACCCCCTGTATTCAACTCCATATCAATTTCAGGGTCACTGACCCTTTCCTGCTGGCTTCTGGATCCACCCCATTGCTCCCCTGGAGGACCTTTAGGAGCTCTTGTGCAACACACATACATGTTTGTTTCTTTGATGCAGGTACCGGCATCTCCCATCCAGAAGCGTCCCTTCTTGAGGCTCCGGTAGCGATCGGGTGACCGGCGGGGTTTGCAGCGGCTCTACAGACATCAGACTCTTCTCAACTACACGTTCCCTCTGTCTCGTGGTTCGCCGGCACCTGGGGCACCCAAAGGATTGACTCTGCAGTGGCCAGAATAGTCTTTTCATCCTGGCCCACACTCAGGCACTCCCGTTCCTTCTGTCACGCTTCCCCCGATTGGTCTGCATCTGCTGGTCCGGTACACGGCTCCCGCTGTACCTCCTCAGAGGATTCTTCTCTCTCTCGTGTCGCAGATGAGCTACATTCAAACTTCAGCATCGGATTGTTGTACTGCCTTGGGCCAATCATTGGGTTTGAGAAGCTAGACCGCTCACACGGGTTCACAGAAGTGATCCTTGGGCTCCTGGTCATCATCTTCATCACAGTGCCAGTCTCTAAACCATTTTCATGATACTTTGTACTTTCAGTCTTGCCAAGTTTGTTGTATTGACTGACTTGCCAAAAAAACACATTGGATCTATCTAAAGCGGGGGACGGAGAAACACATTGGCTCTATCTAAAGTGGGGGAAGGAGGATTTATGGGTGGAGAAGGGATTGGGTGTCTTGACGCAGGGTCTTACTGTGTTCTTTTATAATGGTTGTGCCTAATCCCATAGAAGGATTCCTTCACCATGTGATCCTCCCTTGGTGCAGCACCCCCGGGGGGACTACTGTACTGTGGACACACCACCCTGGCCTTGTGGGAAAGGACTATCCCTAGGTGAGAAGGGGCAACATCCTCAGATTAGTCAGATTAGTCACATTGCCTAAAACCTTCTCATCCAAATGTCATGTGCCAAACTAACCCATTAATCTCCCTATTATCACCTATGCCTACATACTAAAGTGGTTGTGTGCTTTAACTTGAAAAGTGTTGGCAAACTAAAGAAATCTGAATGATAGATTCCACTGTAATATATGATTCGGAAAGTCTCTCATTTTAAACTCTTAGAGTAATATGTGTTCTATATATATTTTATGTATGTATTGTTTAGGGTAAGATTTGTATGCTCCTTAGTTATCTTCAATGGCCAATGCTAAAAGATGGCACACACACCTTAAGTGACCATTACAGGTGAAAATGCTTAATTTGGCACAGTAGCACACAGGAGATGTGTTATTTCATTTCATTATTCATTTAGGTTTCTTGTTACATGTCCATGCAATTAAGAGATCCAATTATGTGGGGAAATTATAATATCATTTTACATTGTGTTGTCAGGAAGAAGAGAGGCCCTGCATCCATTTTTGTAGCATACCCAAAGATGCCACCTGCTTCACAGTAGTGGATTTAAAAAACACCTTTTTCTCGATACCACTTGACCCAAGCTGTTAGTACCTCACAGCGTCACACTAGGAGGGAACAGATATGAACATTGCAGATTGCCACAGGGATATTGTGAAAGCCCAAGCATTTTCAATAGAATCTTGCATGAATATCTTGGCAACATTGATGTAGAGAGCACAATAATACAGTACGTGGACGATCTACTCGTCTGCAGTAAAAGTGAAGAACAGTGCAGGACCGATTCGATCACATTACTAAATTTACTAGCTACAAAAGGATATAAGGTGGACAAGGGGAAGCTGCAATATTGCCTAGCAGAAGTGCTCTATTTAGGACTGTTGATTTCAAAAGATGGCAAGAGAATTCTACCAGATACAGCAGCAGCAATATGCCACTTGACGATACCAAAGACAGTGAAAGACATGCAGAAATTTCTCGCCATCTTCAATTACTGACATGCCTGGTTGCTTGATTATGCAGCATACACGCGCCCACTGTTACAGGCCCTGAAGGAAGCACAAAAGAATAATGTCCCGCTAAAATGGACAGATGAGATGATGACACAATATTTCAAATTACAAGACCTTATTGCACATGCACCAGTTCTAGCGAACCCCGACTATGATTCCCACTACAATGGCATTTTAATGACTGCAGTATTGACCCAGAAAACATCATTAGGTCACAAGCCATTGGCCTACGATAGTGGTACAGTAAATTCAGTGATGCAGGGCCACTTCGCATGCAAAAAAGCTCTCGCTGCAGCAGCCTTTGCAATAGATAAAAAGGCCACTATCGTGATGGGATACTCAGTGACACTATACGCAGAACACTCACTCTTTGCAATCTTAGAACGTTCCAAATCTACATTGACAACACAGAGGGCAACAGCTTATGAGCTTATAATATCCAGCCCAAACGTTTATGTGGTGAGATGCAAGACATGCAAGACAGTAAACCCAGCTATATTCATTACTGAACTATGTACAGTTGAGGATATACAGGAACATGATTGCACAACATATGAGGGAGAGGAAGATGATATTTCCAAAGCAAGCCAAAATGCATTACAGGAGGGGGAAATATACTTTGTGGATGGATCAGCATCAATACACAGCGACACAGGAGAAAAGCATGTAGGGGCGCTGGTTGTAAGAATGAAAGACGAAGGGTATGAGATTATTGTGCAGAAATGCCTCCCCTCTCATTATTCCGCTCAAGCAGCAGAACTGACAGCGCTAATTGAAGCGCTGCACAAAGCGAAAGGATGTGCACTAACAATATACTCTGACTCAGCACATGCCACCACAACAGTGCATTCAGGGTTGTCACAATGGCGACATAGAGGTTTCCGGAGGGCAGATGGTATACCAGTACAACATGCAGCCCTACTTAACAAACTGATAGAAGCACTAGCAGAACCATCAGTGGTAGAAGTGGTAAAATGCCAAGCACATACCAACAACATGGACGCAATCTCATTGGGAAACGCAGTGGCCGATGCCGCAGCGAAACACGTTGCGTGTTTCAATATGATGCAAGCACTAGAGTACATTGTTAAAACATCCAGTACCGATGCACAAGAGGAGGGATACAGCCATATACCAATTGCCCAATTCATAGAGCTCCAAAAACATGCACCAGCCAAAGAACAAGTGTTGTCGAGAAAGAGAGGGTTTAAACAATCCCGACAGATCTAATATGGAGACAGGATCTAACAGGGAAGGTGGTAATGCTGATGGAGTTACTAGAGATAGCGTTTCAACAACTACACTTTCCGACAAATGTAGCTAAATAACACATTTCAGCTGAGATACAGGAACATTGGTTTGTTCCAAATCTGCAGGAGCACTTGTCAAAATTCACAATAGAATTCACAACATGTCAAACATACAGTTCAGGAATGACACTAAGGACGTTGCGCAGAACACTACCGCGTCCAGTGGCTCCTTTTAGAGAGCTCCACACTGACTACACAGATATGGGGGAAAGATGTAACGGAGCAAGATATTTAATTATAATAGTTTGTCCATTCTTGAGGTGGGTTGAAGCTGGACCATGCCCCCCCCGGACATGAAGTGTGCTGCAAAGTTCCTGGTGCGGGAGGTTTTCTGAAGGTGGGGGATATGTGATGTAATAAGATCAGACAATGGCACTCATTTTGTTAACAATCTATTTAAGGAGGTGACCACCCTACTGGGGGTTAAGCACAAATTATGTTCAATTTATCACCCGATGGCCAATGGAATTGGTAGAAAAAATAAACGGCCTGCTCAAAAATAAACTATCAAAGCTGTGTAACACCCTTAAGAAAAATTTGATGTATTGCTTGCCCCTAGCACTGTTCCAACTCAGAACGCAACCAAGTAAAGACCACAATTTGAGCCTGCACGAAAAAGTGATGGGTCGGAGCATTCATACGCCACTTTTCCCACTGAGAGGAGCTTCAGATGCTCACAGAGCTGCCACAGTGCTGGGGGATGAATTTAAGGACTACCTCACCCAATTGACACGTGCCTTGCACAGCATAGCGAGACAGATCGTGCCACCCTTGACACAAAATGCTGAGACAGATACTACTATGTCAGCACAAGACAGCCCAAAGGGTCAATTAATGCCAGGTGAAAATGTGTACGTAAGAAGTTTTGTGTGGAGATGGAACTCTCCAAGATTTCACTGACCTTATGAGGTCATCTATTGCACACCCACAGCTGTTAAGGTAAATGGATTGAAATATTGGGGGCATGTGTCAGATATGAGAAGAGTACGTGATAGTGCAATCCCTCAAAGTGAACTTTCCAGCAATGAAGTTGCAAGTGGTTAAAACACAGGTGTGACATAACAAAAGAACAGAAATTAAAATTGATAGAGCTCTCTCTCTCTCTCCTTCTCTCTTTCTTACTCACTATCCTCTGTTAACTGCCTCTCGCTTTCTCTCTCTGTCTCTCACATTTTCATAACTGATATTATGCATGAAAAAGTGGTAATAATTATTTAGATTTTCTATGAGGAGAAATTGAGTTTATGTTGATACAATTTAAAGAACAAGAGCTGTATAGAATACAAGTATGAATATTGAAAGTAAAATAAATTATATAGAAACAAAGGGGAAAAAATGATTGTAATAACAATGATAAAGAAATAAATGTGAGTAATGATGAAATGTATGCATGTCACTAAACAATTTTATATCGTCCCTCCAGGTGGAAAAATAGCAGAAAGGAGGGCACTTACTGACAAGGACACAGATTTAGATAGTGATAGGGTAGATAGTACAATAAGTAAATATTATAGTTTAGAGTGTGGCCTTAAGTATGCAGCAATATTGTTTTCTGTGATATTATTTTTTGCAACCTGGTACTGGGTTGTAGCTTTCATAATTAAGGATATGAAAGAGTGGGGGAGCGGGGTAAACCTGATACGAGAGGGCTCAACGCTCATATGGGCTGGAGTTAAAACTATGTGGAGACATAATCACTCTGTAAATAGCAATCTTACGATTTTGCACAATAATAGCACTGTCACAGCCCCACGTTTTTCACTTGCTGTTACTAACCCAAGTAAAGATAATGAGACTAATCAGTATGATGGGGATTACTTCTTGGAGGGTGAGCCGGACCTCACAAACACCGATATGCAAACAGCCACAGAACCTACCTCACAAGGCACTATAATGCACTTTAATCTTGCTACTACGAGTACACAAGAAACTCCAGAAACACAGGCCTGGCAAGTTGCTAGTGAACCCAATGAAGAAACATGTGCAGATGTCTTTCCCATAAAGTATAGAAGGGTGGAAATGATAAATAATAGGGAAGGGGGAGGAGTAGATGGAAAAGGGGGGTGGGAGGAAAAAGAAATGACGTATACCATGGCCTGGGATTAGATGAAATTGAAGACCCCTGCCACCCAGCTCAATATAACAAATGGTACGCAGACATGCGTGCAACAGCAAAACATGCCACAAACAAGAGCTGCTATGTTTGCTCTCTCATACCGCACGCATCAGGCACACCTAAAATACTTGTACCTCAAGAAGTGCCCTTGTCCAATGCCCAATGTTTAATTCATCTCATATTGTTTAGAATTCGGAGCACCTTCCAGTCACACAGAGTTACAATAGAAATGCTGCAGAACGAGAAAACCTGCATGACTAAACCGCAAGGAGTTATTTGCATCATAGAACCATTTTTTGTCATCAAAGGGACAATGTTTACAGAGAATAAAAGGCATGATGAGACGATCACGTGCAAAGCTGAGGCACTACGAGGACTAACTGAAGAAAACTTTCAATGGGTCAAAGACAAGTGTACTCCCGTCTGGTCCCAGCAAATTGAAAAACCAACGTGGGTCACTGCTCTCGAGAAACCTATCAAAACGCAGAAAGAAATACCGCACAAACTTTGTTTTCACGGCGAAGGGAAGGTGCACATGGGGTCCAACAAGCAATGGAACAAAACAATCATCATCCCAGATATGAAAAAGGGTACAGCCGCACTCATGGACATGTATTGGGTGTGTGGCAAACAAGCTTACCGGCATCATGGAAGGGCACATGCAGCCTGGCCACCCTGCACTCAGCACTAATGGTAATCCCAGAAAGCCATATCCAAGGGGGGAGAAGTTTGGCTGGCATATCGGCAGAAGGGCACGCGGCTGGGATATCGGCAGCAGGAGATTCAGCTGACACATCGGCAGCACTCCAACCAGCACCCACGGAGCCTTCCACATATGACATTTTATCTAAAAATGAGCTACAAGACAGTGTCCCGCAAAAAGAACTATATCTCCAGAGAGTCATCCAACCTTCTCGCAGAGATTCCTGCAAAATATTAATTATTTAATTCAGCAGAGACTTTCTTCGCCTCCCTCCTCACACCAGGACTTCAGGCACGAACAAGCGCCAAATGGTTACAGATAGTGTGCTGGGAGCTGATCCAACTGGCCAACGACACTGAAGAAGGGTTCAATGTGATCAAGGTGGAACTTCGTGGCTTGCGCCTAATGACAATGCAGAACCGGTATGTCCTGGACCTTCTCACAGCAATGGACGGCGGTGTTGGCTAAAAAATCGGGAGCACATGCTGTATATTTGTACCTTCTGAAGATGCAGACAATGGAACTCTCTCCCACGTCATCTCGGTAGTACAGAGGCTGGGGGAGAGAATGCACAAGGAAGGAGGAATAGAGCCGAGCAACTGGTTTGATAACATGTTCAATTGAATACCGTCCTGGTTCAGCATCATGAGGAAGATTTTTGTTCCAGTCGTCATTTTTATTTTACTATTATTATGTGTGTGCCAATTAGGAACCCGATGTTAGGCAAATTCAATGCTTAGTTCAACAATGATGATGGTAACAATGGGCAAAAAGACAACTGTGGCAACCATGATAGATGCACAAATGCAGACTGGGGAACAAAACACTAAAATACCGCATGACAGATGTCTATTGCCAACAGGGGGATAGAGTGGATAGTTTATATCACACAACAATTAAGGAGCCACGGGAACTGCAATGGTACAGGAAAGTGTGGGTGGACCTGGATGGGGATGGAGGTATATG
Source organism: Ambystoma mexicanum (assembly GCF_040938575.1). NCBI lineage: Eukaryota > Metazoa > Chordata > Amphibia > Caudata > Ambystomatidae > Ambystoma > Ambystoma mexicanum. The sequence continues at coordinate 314,559,612 of NC_090934.1, read as the reverse complement.
TATGACACGTATACCTGAGGAGTATGCAAGGAGAGGGCAGAGTTTAAGAGGTGTATGTAGAGCTTGGATGCCAATAAAGGGTACACCTGCATGGGACGAGGCTTTAGCAGAGCCAGAGTATTATCGGAATGAGAACAACAATAAAAAGTAGTTTGTTACTTTAGATGTAACGAAAGGGGGGAATGTGTGGGAGTGAGGGGTCGTTTAGGCCCCCTCATACATTCAGCACAATGTGAACCACTTGCTTGTGCAATAATGGGGGACGCTTCCATTTGCTTCCATTTGCTCGCATGAGCACTAGCATGAGCACTAGCAGTTTCATGCCAGTGGTAGAGGCGAGGTTATTGTGCGAGACACTTGGCTTCCATTTTGTGTACCCTCGATTCCATCTTTGGACTATGCCTCACTGCGAGAATATGAAAAGGCTCCTCTACCCTCTGCAGCGCCGCGCACACCGCGCTCATGGCCCCCACCTTTTCTCACTGTGCTCGAAAGCTTTGCAGCTCCGTTCTCACGGCTGAGCCAGAGATAATTGCAACAAATACACCAATGTAACATCTCACTCTTCCTCTGAGATCATTGTCCTATGCGTGAACCGGTTCAAACCATGCCCTGTAGCTCATTCATCTCCACAAACCTGCCTGTGCCCTCTTACCCCCGCTGTTGGAAAATTACTGCCACTACAACTTGTGTCCCTGCAAGGTATTCTCTTGATGTACCAGACACGTGACCCCATTGTGAATCCCACCCCAGTGTGCTCCCCCACTAACACCAAGCCTCTGTCGCAGTATATTGCACCCTAGAACTAACAAATGTCAGAATGTCTTATAGCCTGCTTGATGCATCTGGACCCACCCCACAGCCAATGTTATCTTACTGACCAGGATCCTAAGCCGGTATTTCACATAAACGCCCAATGAATAATGCTAAGATTATATATGCACGATTTATAGATTTGTGATGATGTACTCAAAGGAACTGTAGTGATTATTATGTAGTGCATGTGTAATGGTAGTATCTCACGTAAGCATAGTTAGAGCTTGCCCTACCACACCGCAACCTGACCCTCACCCCTCCTGGATGCTGGCAGCCGGACCACGTGACGTTCACCCTCCCGGGCAACTGGGCAACCAATCCGGACGAAGCAGTGCCTACACGGACATTTGTATCTATATTGTCTATCCAATCCTGCGCTGGTCTAGTACCCTATGTTAGTTACATCATCAATGACGCTGTTTTACTTTATATTGTCTTGTAATTGTAATGTTTGCCAGAGCGCTCTTGGGCAGTAGAGTTCTCTGGATGCCAATTTTACATAAACGAAACTTAACTGTCGCAGCCTGTTCTCTTAGTTTCATTGCCCATTGGGGTGTGTCTCATTTATTGGTATTGCACGCGTTAGACGGGAAGTGAGCCTATACACCATGTCTCCCCAACTGTGCCGTTTACCCGGGAGGATTTGTTGATAATCTTGTAGCACGATAACTGTTCCTTTCTCTTGCAGCTGGGCTGGCAAACACAACCTTTACGGTTTTGAGAAGAAAGCGTACTTTTGCACAACAGGCATCTCAGTGTGCAGCTTCTGATGCTTACCCCTTTGCTTTTAGCTCTCTTGTGGTTTGCTCACCACTGCTCTGGAGGGACAGCTTCCTCTCGCGCCTCGCTTTGCGTTTGACTCCTCAGGGGTTTCCCTCAGTCAGGCTCAGACTCCTCCGTTCACTGTTCTCAAAATAAGGGTTTTGGGACTTCAAGTCCCACAGCGCACCAGTGTTCAAATGGGATTTCTCATGAGGTCAGGGTCTCATCACCTGCCCCTCAAGCGTTTGGGTCTTTGAGTCTCACCCAGGTGAGGAGGTTTGGGTTAAGCACTGTCAGGCTACCTCGACTGCCCCTGGGTTAGCCTTTTGGATATATAGGTTCCCCACCACACTGCAGCCTCTCTTCCTTGTACTTACAGGCTCAGTGTTCTGGCAGTCCTTCCCAGTCCAAGCCTTTCAGGGTTGCTTAAGTTCTGGCTCCTTCCTCCTGGCCTCTTTACTTCCTTCAGCAACCGTGACTCGCTCAGAGTGTGCCTGGGAGGCTGACCTTTCATACTCTGAAAGAGTTGATTGGCGCCAGGTGTGAGTAGTTGTCCCTCCCTGCCTGACTGGGTCTGACCTCATTATCGGGGCAACATGGAGACTGCCCATTGGAATCCATTGCCTATTGATTCCTATGGGTAATCCTAATGACTCCCATCTTCGTCCCAGTAGTTGGACTTCTAGAATGGAAGTAGGGATTGTGGGAGTTGTAGGTTTTCCAGGAGATCATGGAAAAACCATGTATGGTTTTGTCAGGATGAAGGGGGTAAATGAATTGTGATGGATACATGGATTTTCTATTAGGTTTTAATTTCCCTAGTCGTTTTCTCCTTTTCCTTACAGAGAGGTACTGAGGTATGATGGGACTCTGCTGACAATATCCCATGACAACTGAGGTGATGTCAGGTAGGGGTGTATCAGAACAAGAGGAATACCATGTCTCACCTGAGGGCTTGTCTCCCATGGTCCCAGAGGACCGCCTGCCCAGATGATCCTCCCTCGCTCGTCCACACCCAGGGTTGGGATCCAAGATCGACGGCCCTCCCCTGGCCATCTGAACAAAGGATCCCCGGGAATAACCAGTTTGACATTCCTAGTAAGCCTGATATTACCAGTTAACCTCCAGTTTAACATTACTATTGCTATCACAGCTGATGGACAGACAGACGATTCAAAGGCAAAATGTGTGCTTTAATACAAACCGAAAATAAGGGATTAGGTGAACCCGAGGCACTGTGCTGGAATTTTGCAAACCATATGCATAAAACAGTCAGGCTTCTCTTAGGCCCATGGTGCTCAGTCTTTCCCTCTCTCCCTTAGACTCCACCCTTCTGGAAGGAAACAGTCAAATTATTTAGGGTTTTAAGTCCCCTTTAAGTCACTTCTTTCTTGGCCTGCGTGATGACATTATTGGTCGCTGCAGAATTTGTCACGATGTTAAACTCTTCTCCAGCAAAACATTCCAGCACCCCAGTGCCTAGGATTGCCTGGACATTTATCTGCTTCAGAGATTTTAAGATCGTAGCCTCTTGTAAGCCGCCTTTAGGGGAAATTCAGGAGCCTACTGTGAGTGCCTCTCTAGAATCGTAGGTGCTGACCAGTTCCTTTTCTTACTTCCCCTTTTTTTATGGGCACCTCCTGCTGGTTCTCACTCGCTAATTCTTCCTTTATGGTTGTCACATTGTCTCTCATCGTCTTATTCTCTTTGTTTCTCTCGGTGATATTCTACCATGCTCTAACCTGCTCCTTCTCCAGTGAACTATTTCTCTTTCTTGGTCTTGCCTCTCACTCCTTCCTCTAAAGTGTTAATTTTCCTTCTCCAACTTAATGCCCATTCCTTTCACCTCTAGCCTCAACTCTATCCCCTCCTCCTTCACAGACCCTAAATTTTGTTTGTCCTCTTTAATGCTCCTTTTCTCCTCATCCACATTTGATCTTCTTACTCAACACCTCAGCTCTTTGCGGCTGTGCCACACACTATCCTGCCTCTTGCAATCCTAACTTCCGATTGCCACATATTTCTGACTCTCGCCTCCTTTTATCACAACGAGCTACGGTGTCAGGAGAGCACAGAGCAAAATATCAGAGGTCACAGAAAGACATTGCCAGTCCAGGAGGATTTGGAACGTAACACTTTGCATGTAGCAGAAACAAGTTAAATACCAGTCTGATCTAAGTTGTAACAGGAACCGCAGGAAGAGGACCTGTATGTAAGCAAAGAAACAGAGAAAATGGGAAGGCAAACAGATATACTGTGTAACAATAACTGATGCAAATAAGGGATGTACTGAAATATTATAAGTCTTGGGTGAGATTTAAAAAAGCCCTTGTAGTCGATGTTGCAGATTACTCGAACATAGTCATACAGAAGAGTCATAACATAGATTTGCTGAAAAGACTGTTGCTCTTCATGTAAGGTAAAGTTGGAGACCATATACAGAGACAGGTAAGACTCCAACAGACTATCCAGAAGCAACAGAAGTCTTCCCTTTTCTGATCTCTAACGGAGACAAAGCAGGGAACCACATTGTAGACAGATTTAGAAAGGCGGCACAACAGTGGACTAATTTGTAATGACCCAACCAAAAGACTGAGGATTACAAAGGATGCTGTACGATTGCAAACTTAGAAGGCACGCAGGGAATGCTAGTAGGAAGAAAATCATGGGCCACAAATCTGAACAGATATCAGGCACAAGCAAGGAAGCAAAGCAGAGAAGGGGGGAATCTATAGTTACTTGGAATCTCAGACATCTAGGAACAACAGGAAACTCAAGGCATTTTACCAGACAAGACAGTAGGTCACTGGCAAGTGAATAATCAAAAAACTCTGAGCGCTGAAGAACAGGCACATACATCTATGGACAGAATTTATGAACAAAGCGAGAAACAAACAGGAAAGCTTAGTAAAAAAAAAGGTTGCAAATATGTGGAACTGGTGAGAAGGAAATAAAAGAATGGAAAGCGAGAAATTGGAACTACAGAGGGAAACAGTGAAGAAACAGCACTTGCAGAACAAAGGGAGACTAAGGGAGGAATATCCACAAAACAGGGTGCCATAGAATCAACGCCAAAAGGCAGCACATACAAATAATGGCAAGACGGGACACTGTACAATGCAGCTAAAGCAGAGAAGATTTAGAATCAAATGTAGGATCTCAAGGAAAAATGTAAAATGCAGGCCTGAGAAACGCAAAGCAGATGCTTTGAGTGAAGTCAGTTGATGGGGCAGCAGTTGAGGTCAATCAAGGTTTCTCCAGCGTTGGGCAGCCTGAGTCAGGTGACTGCAACCAAGAACCTGCCTCCAGCTCTCTACCTCTTGAAGAACATGTCTTACAGAAGGCACCTGCTGGATTAAACTACAACCCAAAATGGAATATGAAAATGATTTTTGTCTAACATTGTAGCCGGAAAACAGGAAATTAAATGCAGTGGCAGGTTGTAGGTTCCAAAAGAGTAGTCCTGCTGCAAACAGTAACTGAATGTCCACAAGCAGCAGTGCTGGGTGGCAGACAGGAAGGATCCTGGCAGATGGGCCACAAGTTGCCTAACTGTTCCAGGGCGACCAAACGTATGAGCGTGTACTATGATTGTTGTCTATTGCAAGAAACTACAGGTTTCCCATATTTGAAAGTAATGAATTGGCAGAGCAGGCCACGGTTCCGCAGGCCAAGGTTATTTTACTTGCAGCCATAATCTTGATTTCAGAGTATGACTCATAGCAGTAGTCTGTGGTCAGTACTTGGCAACATGACAATCTTCCTGGATTCATGAATGGGTAATTGTATAATTCCTGCTGTATATTGGGCCCTGAGCGTAGCGGCAGGAAGTGTGTGCAATAAGCTGTGCTTGCAGACTTATGCCTCTCTGAAAACCTTTCCTCTGGTGATTCTGCAGGCAAACACGGTCAGAGGTCCTTGGTCCACAGGGATCTTTGCACAATTTTGTCAAGTGTCCATAGCCTTATCTCTTTACAGCTGATGGATATTTGTTAAAAGGTGTGATGCTGGAAAGGCATTGGAGGGACAGGGCCTCCTTATCATGTGTGCTCTGTGTTGTTTTCTGCACAGGAGTCCATGTGGGACGCCTGGCAGTGCAGCTCTTCCTCTTTTTGGTTGTGGTGAACAGACCTTTGGGATACCCTTATGTCACCCATGGGTGGGGGTACAACCCTGTACCCCTATTGTATGTTTTTGGGCACCTGTGTGTAGCCCACAGAGTAGGGTATGTGCTGGTGGCAGCTCCATGCTGAATTTGACAGGTGATCCGAGTATCCTCCATTTTGGGATACCCAGGCCCTGCCATAAGAATCAGTGGATTCCTGATAGGAGACAAGATGGCCCCTGTGGCCTCTTGGTTTATATAACCTGTTACTTTGTTTTCCCAAAGTCCTAGGAAGCCCTGACTCGGCCCCTTCCCCTGACTGGCTGTTGGGTGGAAGAACCATATATGGTATTGTGGAGAAGGCCAGGCCAGACTGGCTGGAGCCTTCCCAGTGACTGTATGTGTGGGTACACCTTTGGGGTGGGACCTGGGTTAATGGAGTGTGTGACCAATATGCACTGTATGTTATGGGTTTCTGGACTCTGTGTGTGTGAGACCAGTGGTCGAAGTGTACAAAATGAAGTAGTGGAGCTATGTTCCCTGCTGGGCTGCACCCACTCCCCACAAACCACATCACCACACGCCCTCCCACACACAATCCAAATCCCTAAACTCTTGCACCTGCTGTTTAAGGGAACGTTCAGTGCAGTGCACTGAAAGTGCAAGCTGCAACGTCTTCCTACACTTTTATTTTAAAACGAAACCATTCCGGAATGGTTTCTTTTTAAAATAAAAGTATAGGAGCTGTAAAACATAATTTTAAAGAGTACAGGAGCACCACTCCCGACCGCTCCCGTTCACTTCGACCACTGTGTGAGACACAAAGAATGAGACAGCCCTGCCCAAAACGCACATGAATACAGTTTGGTGTGTTGAAAGACTGGGTGCTTGCCCCAATCCACATTCCTTGTTATGGGTGTCTGGATACAAGTGAATGATCTGCCTGCATGAATGCCCTTCTGAATGATTGGCAGCCTGAGCTTGGCTCAGCACTGTGAATGAGAGACAGAACTGTATATCTGGGGACCTCTCACTTACCAGAATTGTTCAGAAGCTGAAGTTGAAGCTTGAAGCTGCTTATCCTTGAAGCCCAACTAGAAGAAGAAGAATTGCTGCTGCTTTCTTTCAACCCGATCTGAAAGCTGTCATGTCTGTGAATGACTGATCCAAGAGTAGACCTGGCTAGGAGCCCTCTTCCCGAGCTACGAGGGAACATCATGCAAAAGCTTATCTTTACCAATGCACCCTGGAAGCCAGTCCCGAAAGACTGTCGACTGGATATGGGGACCGCCGAGGAATCCTGAAGTGAAGCATCCGAACATTGAAGTCCATCCTCGTCCACCAGGGTTTGGAGGTTTGCCGTAACTGCTGGAAGCCCATCGAGTCGTGTTGCCCAGAAGCAGGGACAGCTTGACGCTGTGCTGCTGACAACCGGAGCCGCAACACTCTACCTTTGCCCAAGACATTTGAAATCAAAGGACTCCCTTGCCATCACCGTCAACCGCTTTGTCCCGCAGGAGAAAGTCAAGATCATCGACGACCAAGGAGAATCTGCCGGTGGGTTTCCCGCCACCCAAAGTCCACATAGACACAGACCAACGAGGATCCGAAAGCCAGACGTGGTCGAGCCCTGACTGTCGACGCCAACGCCGACACCCGACGCCTGCTGCCGGGCCTACATTCTTCATCAATCTGCTTTGCGGGCAACAAACTCTTGTCCTTGAGGTGCACCGCATGCCTCATCTCCACAGGACGTCCATGACGGATTGTCGACAAGCACCACTCTCTCGGCGACAGTGTTCACATTTTATTAGAGGAATCTTGATGCCCTGTGGCTCCTGCTTTAAAGGGAGTTCACCCACGAGTGATCCGTAGACGAACGGTCGAAGAAACTCTGCTAACCCTGGTACATTGGTGTAGTAGAGCAGTTCTAGCAGTAAACAAGACTATATTAAACATATATGGACTTGTTGATACACTTTATTTACAGGTTGCCCAGGTAGGGGGATCCTCACACAGAACTGTTGCATGGTAGTGTGGACAAACTATTCTGCTATTGTTTAACCTAACTTGTCTTCCTTCCTATGCCTCATGTTGATTCACAATCCTATTGGACATGTATGTCATTTACACTGTCAGAATTTGGTGCATTTGAAAGGAGGCAAGAGTTAACTGTGGTACCACATGGACATTGTATATATTTGCCAGATTAGAGTTGTCAAAGTACAAAGTGTGTTATTGATGATGTATATATATTGAACCTTATTTGTATAAATAACTGTGTTATCACATAACAGTGTGTGGACATTCCTTTGTGGGGGATTGGGGAATACACAGTACTTAAAAACCAGCCTGCATCACCTCCTGAGAGATTAAGCCTTGGTTGCTGGCCCATTGCTACCAACAATAGGGAACCTTGGCTGGGGTGTTCTATGCTTCTGCTCTGCCATATAGAGGGCAGGAGTACAGCTACACCCCTCCAGTCTTTACACAATGGGTTTGCTTGTTTCAGGCTCTTCTTCTAATAAGGGGCTCTTTTTTGACCGATAAAGTTACAGGGATTTCTGAAAGATTGTTTACATGCCCATGATGCTACGTGGGGCCGCTGCATGCAAGCCTCTGCACAACCCCAGCTTCTTTGTCGCATCTTCCAGGAACCCCTAGCAAATTGGCTCTATGAGATTTGCAGTAAAGGTTTGTCAACCTCCAAGTGTGGCACACTCTTCTACATTGAGCGGTTGAGGTTTTTTGTATGGGCAATATACATGAGGCTGGTTACAGACTGGGAAACGTGGGAGGTCCTCACTATATCCCCCCTCTGGGACCTGCATCATGGAACAAGTGGAGGCTACCAGCCCCCAAGGCTACCCTAATACTATCACTTAGTCACCAGCATGGCATATCGTCACAACTCCCACCTTTGCATTGGCAGTACATTTCCATATTGCCATATCCAATATTCGCCCAATTTAACATTACTATAAATTCACAGTTGACAGTCCCAGTGAGTTCCCAATTTTGCATTTGCAGTAAGCTTCCCATTGAAATTCCTAAGTATCTTGACATTCCTAAAAGGTTCACCTTAAGCTTGGCACCCAAATGAATATCCCAATATGGCATTCCCAGCAAGCCAGAGTAGGCTGGTCAACCCTCATAAGATACAAATTTGATATTCCCGCAGGCCTGACATTTCCAATAAGCTTGACCTGCTTATCAATTTCCCAATAATCTTAACATTCCCTTTTATCTCAAAGTTTCATGTTCCAGGTTTTATTTACATTCCTTGTAAGATCCACATTCCCAGTAAGCTCCCTGTTCATTGCTGCACTGAAAACAAAATCAGAAACCAGCTAAGAAATCATGGCGAATACGCATCCGTGGAGTAGCTCCCCTTGTGCAACTCACAGAGAAAAGACTCAAGATATGCCTAAACCCCAAAGGACTTAATGGCAAGCAGAGTGATGGGGCTCAGGATCTATCACACAGGCAATACTTTCAAAATGCTCCAAAAAAATAAAAAATCTACAATTACATAAGGCGGCAAGAGTGTCACTGTTGGCATCTAATGAGATACATCTTTAATTGCAGAAAGAGAAAAGTGGAGACAAAACAAGATTTTGACACAAAAAAAGCAGTAAAAGGAAAGAGGCAAACAAAACTGAAGGTGACAATGAAAAGAGAAGGATTAAATGGAGAAAAGAGAAATAAAGAAAAAGTAAGTAAAAACCGGGGAACAAAGTGGAACAAAAAGAATTTATCTACAAAGGTACATTGATTAGAAAAAGAGGCAGAAAGCGAACACGAGAAAGCAAAATTGAGGGATAGAATATAGGAGGTACAGATGTATGAGGGCCCCTGTCATTTGCTCTTCAGAAGAAACTAAAGACCTGTTGCTATAAGTAAATGGAATATTGAAAATCATTTGATTTCAGAGTTGACTTCAGAGTTCAGTGAACGAATAAAGGCACTTGTCCGTTGGTGTCTCGCCCCTATAAGGTGTGAAACTCCTCCTTATTTGTGGTAGGCTTATTATGGTTATATATCCAAATGTATTAATTAGTACATTGTATTAACATACTAACTCTTACAACTGGAATTACCTTTTTTCAGTATTATAAGGGCGCATATAAATGCCAAAATCGTTGGATGCATCTTCAAAATCATTTCCAATGTCTACCCTGGCAGGCTTGTAAAAGGCTTCCTAATATTTGCATCGTAGCCTATGTCATGACAGTAAGAATCACAAAAAGCAAAGAGTGGGCGAAGGGGGCAGGTAGAGCTTGGAATAACAAAACAGTACTCTTATGCTAATCACCAAGTACTGTTTCGTTCACATACCTTTCCTGTGAAAGCAATTTTCACAACGACTTCCCGGAACTGTTACATTGGCATTATTGAGGTGTGAAGATAAAATTGCATTTTCCTGGGAAATTTTGGCAAGATAAGTCTCAAATCACTAATAAAAAGAGTCTGTAATGGAGATCAATGACGGAATGAAGAAACTAGATAATTGCGTGATGGCTGGCTCACTCCCATAACAGAGAGGGAAAGTTTGAAGATTTTGTATTACTCTATTTGTTCAGCTAACACATTGCTGTCATGAAAACATAACGAAAAAGTCCAGCAATGATGGGCAGTAGCAGGAATGCCTTCAGGGGCTGAAAATATGCTGAGAGTTCCAGGACATCTATGTGACTGCTCCCTGCCAAGCAGCAAAGAATATGTGGTCATCGTAATGTGTGGGTCTCCAGAAAAGGGAACCACAAGTTGCTAGTCTGGTGTCACTATGTAAGATCTGCAGAAAACTCCTGTGGGTTGACGGAACTAAAAACAGTGGGTGCACTACCTGTGGCCACGAGTATCTCAGATAAAAAGCAGCCATCACATTTTAAAGCATGAATGAGACCCTGCCATAAGTTACAATGTCATCAGACTCAGAAGCCTCTCAAACCACCATGCCGTAGCATCCTTTTTCACCGGAAAAGGATTGCAGGTTTGGTGACTGCACATTATCCTCTCTTTGGTTGAAAAAACCCTGTCAAATGTTCGAGTTCAAGCCCATAAATATAAGATCTTGGAAAGGCAACAAGGAAAACGTCTTCATGTCCACAGAGAAACCGAGGTCAAAGAGCTGCTGGAGGGAGTGCTTGCCCTCCAAAAGGGAGGAAGCTCGGATCAACCAGCTATTTAATAGGGGCAGACATGGACCCCTTTAAAGATAAGGAGTCATCGTTTTCGTTTGTCCGAGGGAGACATGTCCGTATGCCTACCTCTCATCTTGAAAACCCTGAAATCAAGCAAAGCAGTGGGATTGAAATTCTTGCCTTTGCGATGGTCCCTGAAAAGCCTGAGGACGCCTGTGGAACTCTGAAATAAATCCAGCCCATCAATGGTAAATCAAAGATTTTGTCTCGTATGGCTTTGTTACATTTAATTGCATGATGTGGTCGAATGTAATATTGTGCAACCAAGCCTGGTGTCTAAAGTTAGCCCTGGCAATCTACCTCTGACGGCCATCTCTACGTGGTGTAGACCCCTGTGCAAGCCAACTGGATGCAGCCAGCCCTGCTCTAAATAGACCGAACTTCTTTTGAGGGAGAAAATATGAACTCAGTTTGTGCCACAATTGTTGATTAGAAGACATTCGAGAGCATGGCGATCACTGCAGAGAATGAAGGCTAAGACTTCAAGGCGATACAGACCTTTTCTGATGGAATGGGCCAATACTGAACAGTTACATTTTTGTTCTGTAGATGGGTCGATCTATATGTCACACCATTTGTGACATATATATGCCACATTTCCGTTTTTTTCTCCATCGGATATTTTTCAACAGAACATAATGTCCGCTTTAGGTTTCCTACCCAGCCTTTCACTATCAGCAATCTGCTTTCCCTTGACTTGCCTACTGCTGTTACTTACATGCCTAACGTGTTTCTCAATATGATGGCCACTCCCATCTCTTATAATCCTCACAAGCCCAAAATACCTAACCTATATTCCGTCCCAGGATCCTGCGTTACTCCACCTTTTTTATGCATTTTCTCCCAAAGAAAGAGAACATCAAGGCTATGCTGTTAATTCGCTCGAAACCAGATTTCTTTTTGTGTGTGTTTGGGGAGGGGGGGGCAGTTAGTTCAGCCCCTTCACGTTCAGTGTTACCACTGAGAAGCATCTTTGCGGGTCATCTTATCCCTGCCCTCTATTCATCCACCTTTACTGCTGTATCGAAGTGTTAGTGGAGCTCCAGTCTTACTCAGGATCCCTTCTTCCATCCTTTTTCTGCACTCCTACCTTTCCCTCCCTCTCCAAGTAATGAAGCCAACAAGTATAGTCTGTGTCTTCCCCCTGAGATGCCCATGAATGCCTGGGCCACTAGAGCAAACTGCTACTCCCCCACTCTGTCCAACTTTGTGCATTTTTGTCTAGCCTCATCTATATGTTCCATTCCCCATTACAAGCGGCATGCTCTGATTCGATCTGTTCCCCCCTCAGCCATGCCTTTACACCCATGCTTAGATATTAATAATCCTCTCAGTTCTCTTTCTGTTAGCATTTTCATGGGGATGGAGTACTCATCTTCCTAAATGTACATGCTCCCTTCACTTTCTTTCTCAAATCTCCTTTCTTATGCCTGTCCTATCTTCTTTGGTGCTCCTGCTGTGATTTCTCGATTGGTCCTTCTTTTCCATATTCCAAGATGCAAGTCAGGGCCTTGGCTTCTTCCTCTGCATTGAATATTCTGTATTCCTCCTCCTTGTTGGATCTCCACCTCTGTCATCAGGTTCTTCCGTCTCTCCTCGCCTCTCCTCCGGCCTGTTCAGTTCTATGCTGTTTCCTGGTTGGTGTTCACAACGCAGAGAGAGCCCAGCATGCAGCTCGCTTCAGGCTTTGTGCATGCCATCCTGCTGTACTCGAGACTGGATTGTGGCTTTTTCCCAGGCTTTTATTTTAGAGGGGGGGTGTACCTCCTTGACTACTCAATTCCAAGTGTTTATCCTGTTTAGGCGAGAGTAACATGTTCAATTTAAATTTTGTCCAGGGGTGCGTGGAGGAGCGTGAGTCTAAACGGCCATCAGGGTCTGTGCCCTCTAGCTGACCTCGCCTTGTACAATCTTAAACATCGAAAGAGTAGAGGAAACAGAGCATTAAGAGGGTACAGAATCATCAGGCACAAGTCTGCACTTTTTTAAACCAATTTCTGGCAAACAGGAATTGTAGAACAAGCCTTTTCCAATAGAAACAAAACAGGCCTCTGCAAAGCTGTACTAAAGGGAATGTAGCCACCTGCTTTGCATCGGACTACAATGTATCCATAAGCTTGTGCGTGCACAATTCTGGCAGCCACAGGGCAGAAAGCCCAAAACTATCAGCCACGCTGTACATCACGCTAATAAAGAAAATCTACCAAAAGTAGGCCAAAGCCCACTGCCTTCAGACCTTCACTGTAGATGAGGGATCTAAGTCACGGAGTATGCAACGGTCTCTAAAATAATAATTATGGAATTTATTGTGCGCAGACCTAGCTTCGAAAAGCAATGGAGCACTTTACAGGGGTATACACCAATACAGATGCATAACGTAGCACTTTATAGAGGTGTACAACATTACATATGCATAATGGAGCGCTTTTCAATGGTAAAAACAGAACAGATATACAGCTGTACCGGTTGGCGGGTCAGCAGAGGGGCGTGTTGAGAAGGAGAGGAGAGACTCCTTGAATAGGTGGGTCTTGCATTCTTTTCTGAATTGTAGAAGTGTGGGGGCGAGTCTGATGCCAATGGGGAGGTAGTTCTATAGTATTGAGGCAAAGGCAGAGAAGGCTTGTTTTCTGGTCCTTTGCTTTTTGCACTGGCAGGTTTCAAGTCTGCACATGTCCTGGCTTCTGGTGGTGTGCTGTCTGCCAGAGATGCAGAGTTTCTCCGCAAGGTTGCTGGTTGACTTGAGAGCGATAGCCTTATAGATGATGCAGCAAGACTTGAAGGTGATTTGTGCATGCAGTGGGAGCCAGTGAAGGTCGATGAGGGCCGGGGTGATGTGGTCGTATCTGCATAGACCTTTGATGAGACGTGCAGCCGTGTGTAGGACCCTTCTCAGGGGCACAAGGGAGGATGACAGGAGGCCTTTGAGAAGTGCATTGCCCTCATCCAGCTGGGATGGGACCAGGTGGATCTAAAGCTGTCCGTAGGGAGGGCATCACCTTTCGCAGGAGGGAGAGCTGATACCAAGCTGTCTGACTTTTCTTAGCTGTGTGTGTCTTGAACGAGAGGTGTTTGTGGAGGTGGAACCCAAGGTACTAGGAGGTGAACTCGGGTGTGAACCCCCCCCCACCCCGCCCCAGAGTTCATGGTTGATAGCCAGGTCTGTATGTCTGGGTGTTTGGTGTTGTAGGTGACAGCAAAGACAGCATCCTCAAGGTGTGCCATGGTGCCTAACCAGCAGCACCAAGGGAAGAGTCGGAAACAGAGACAATGGCAGTCAAAATACTAATACCAGAAGAGTGCAGTCTTTGTTGGCAAGTTTGAGAGTGCTGTCGAGTGTTAGGAATGCATGGTATCAAGAATAGACAGACACAAGTGATCACGGTTCAAGGGTGTTTATTAAACTGTATAGGTAGGTTGTACAAATGCATAATCTAAACCTAAATCTAAGATGGGAGCAAGCTATGACCAAATAATAAGGCAGTCCTAGTGGTTTTGTGTCAAATAAAAGGGCCTATACTAAGAAAAAGCTATTGCCAATCCTTATGCTAAATACAAAAGAGTGTGGGATGGGGTTCACAAGAAAGAAATAAGTGTTCACAAATGATAAGTCAGGATGTGTTAGTCAAGGGTCTCCCTTCTCCACATTTTGAGCATGGGACAAGGCGGTAGTCCAGAGCACAGCACATTCTTGAGCTTTCCCAGCAAGAGACAACAGCTCCGGTTCACGCATCAGGACCTTCGGTGGTTAAGTCTCTTTTCTACAAACAGTCTCTTGTCCCCCAAGGACCTGATGGGTTTCAAAAATAAAACAAAAGAAGTTCTGTTCCAAATGGACGTTGGGTGATGTTTTCACCCCTGGGTCCCCCTCTTCCGGGTGCTGACCCTCAAACAGTTCTTATCAATATCAGAATCTCTGGAAGTTGCCTCTCCTGTTTCCAAGGATCAGATAGGTTAATAAAACAAAAAAAGTTATTTTGAATTGCAATTGATGTGATGATTCTTCACCCATGGGTACCACTTTTCCAGGTGTAGACCCCTCTCGGGTTCAACTATGGCTTTTAACAAATCAATTTCTCTTTTGGCACGCACAAATCTTAATGTCTTTTTAAACAGTTCTCCAAGGATATCTTTCTACCGGGTAAACTTTTGTCAACACACTGTTTCTTGCGACTTTAGACTTTGCCCCTCTTTATTGCATCCCTTTGCGGGGCTCACTCTTGCCATTTCACAATTCCTTTTACTTTCTTCTGTTATGGGATTTACTTCCCTTGTGTTTTAAATGGTTTTTCGGTCAACGACTTTTGACGGTACAGGGATTTTGTTTGACCCTTGTATGACCACTTTGACCCTCGACCCTCCCCCAGGGCCTTCTGGTATCATTAGTTTCATTCAACACGGAATCAACCAAAGTCTCTCGAGTGAGCATCCATGTGGTGCCGGACCCCTCTGCAGCTGGTCTTCCCTTAGCAATTTACAGTTCTTTGAACTCTCCTCAATGCACCACTTTGCGACTTTTATTCAACACAGTTCGGTTTCTTTATCGGTTCCCCTTCGACTCACCGGCTGTGATGAACTGGTTGGCTTATCACTATCTGGAGTCAAGGCCGGTACCAAGTAGCAGACGTCTTCCTCTGAACTGCTTATCAGCATAGGCATGCTTTGTGTACCATTGACATCTGCTGCAACACACTCTGGCTATTGTTTGCGGTCTTATGTTTCCTTCTGCGGAGGCTTTGCTGGTCTGGGTGGTAAAGGGCCAGGTAACTTCTTTCGTTGTCATCCCTTCGATACACGCCGCCTTTCTCCTCTTGAACTTCTGTGCTTGGAAAACTCTCTCGTCATGCGGTCTGCCTTGCTCGTCCGGTGCTCTTGTGCTCCACCTTTTATCTCTGTTGGGAAGAGAAAGGCCCACCAGGTGTGTGTGATTTTGGTCAATTGCCTGACATTGCCTGACCCTTGTGTCGGGACATGTCAGGTAAACGCTCTAGAGTTGGTATGCGAAAGTGTTTGTGTGGAAAAAGGGAGAGAGAAGTGTTTCTGAATGCATTTTTGTTTGTGGCCCTTTAAAATCCCTAGTTCAAGGACTACCTCTACCAAGAATCTCTTTGATACAGCGATCCTGAACCAATTTACAAGCAATAGCCTTAGGTTTTGCTTTTTTTTTAAAGGAAACCTTTTAAACGTATTGTGGTGTCAGCTGTTTTTTGTTACCTTGTCCAAGTGACCCAAGCTAAGCCATAGGGCCAGGATGGGGGGAATGGGGGGTGCAATTATGGCTTCCCTGGACCCTGCCCTCATAGGGCCTGGTACACAACTTGGCAACTTGTCCATGGAATGCCTTTAAATACATTGGCTGCCATGACTCATAGGCATCAATGTTGTGATACATGCCTAGACATCAGACACATTGCTAATGCTCACCCCTTACCAGGCCAAGTTGTTACAGCATATGAAAAGAGTAATAGTTATTTTGTCATTGTTACGAAATCAATACATAAGTTTGCAAAATCTGCAACAACAGAAAAAGACCAAATGTTTCGATAAAGACTGTAGAACAGCAAAACGTAAGCTTTTAAAATGTTCAAAAAACCTTCTATTTATACCGTGGCTGACTGAAAAGAAGAAAGACACACATATAAATCAGAGGTCTCAGAAAAAAAATACAAATATAATAAAGATAAATGGACAGAGTTCACAGAGGCTACAGTCGATGGTGATAGCTCCAAGTTTTGGAAATTGACAACCAAAGGTACCAGAGAGGATATGAAATTACAACTTGGTAGTATACATGCATCTACATGGGTGACCATTGTAGGGAACTTTAAAAGGAGACTACAACAATTAAGAGCTTGGGGCAAACAAACATTGTCAAAAATGGACAGAACATATAACTAGCCACTGACATGCTAACAATTACAATGGAACAAAATAAAAGTTTCTTTTAACAAAGCACCTAACCCGAATTATCTTCCCGTAGACCTCTTTAAAAGTGAGCCCCTGATATGGGGACCATTTTCAAATACGATTATTCCATGACATACTTAGATTGGGTGGCATTACTAAAAAAGGGGACTATCAGCCCTGCAGATGGCTACTTTTACTCCCTAAAAATAGGCAAATACTCCCCAAAAATAACAATTTGGGGAGAAAAGTACTCCCAACAAAAAACAGAACACAGAACCTTGTGCCCCTGCTCTCACCCACACAGTTCCATGAATATGTTTGTACCAGCAATGCACATAGTACCACATGAAGAAACTATGATCACTGCCCGATTGTAAGAAGTAAACATGTATCTTTTAATGCGCATGAATAACTAGGTGCAAATAAATAAATATTACAACAACAGAAAATCTGTTTTTTCAGTAACAACATAAATGTAGTCACTTATAAAATACTCCCATTGGGAAATTGACTTACATTTTTACTCCCTAAAAAATAATTTTACTCCCAACTTTAAAAAATAGGTAGTAAAATACTCCCAATGCCAAATCGTATTTGGAGCACTGGCGACTATCATCCTTGTCTCCAAATAACGTAATGACCCTAATAATTTAAGGCCTATCTCTTTATTGTTCGCCACAGGGAAAATGTGCACTATTGTACTCCTGGATGTACTCAAACAGTGGATAGATAATAACCAGATAAACCACTTGTAGACTGGGAGCAGCACTACTATCCAGAGTTTTGGTTGAACCTCTTAATACAAAAATATTTGACCCTGAGGAATATGAAATTGTATACCATATTCATTGATCTTAGAAGAGCATTCAATTTAGTTTCCTGCAGTAAACTATGGTAAAGTCTGAAGACTATTGGCTTTCCATCAGCTGTAATAGCTGCCATTAAAACACATTAAACTGATAACATGGCAATGGCCAGATGGAAAAATGGAGGGGCTGTAAAATCTGTGTTTGATGTATTGAAGGATATGCGCCTGGTCTGTGTCCTGACACCAACATTATTCTCTTTACGCATCAACAAAGCCAGAGAGTTACTGTTGGCTAACCAGTCTGATGCATCAACTCTGGTTAAGGACAAATACCCGGGTTGATGTTTGGGTATTACCCAAGTTGACCGCAGACTTTGCCCCAGGTTGATTTGACCGAATTTAGGGAGTTGTTCTTTACCACAAATATATGTGGCTGTTGGGTTTGGGTTGTAAATAATATAGGGGGCTATGGATTGGGGATCTCCCCCCGCATATATTTGCGGTCAAAACCACAAAAAAATAATAGGTTCATCAAATCGACCATGGGCAAAAAAAATCCGGTCAAACAAACCCATTCTGATGTTTGCAGATTATATGGTATTGCTCTCGATGAACTTGATTGTGTTAAGAAAGCAGCTGGATTTGTTTGTTGCCTATTGTTATGATTATTATGGCCTGTTTGTGAATTGCACAAGAACTAAATCCATGGTCTTTAAACCACCAAAGGCAGGACTCTGAAAATTGAGACTGGTACTGCAGAAATTGAGCAGGTTATAACATTTGACAACTTGGGTATACGACTAATGGGTACAGGCAAATGGACACAACAGGTTGACAAATCCAAATGACACTGGAGAGACATAATTCTGCTATATTAAGATTCATGAAAGCATTTGGAGGTGGAGCTTTGAGACCAGTACTTCAGATCTGGCCCAATATAGGTTGGTCTTCAGGGATGTATTAGGACAGGAAGTTGGTCAAAGTTTGCATGGTGCAAGCACGTGAAAAACATACTGACTTGTGGCGTTGGTAGCTACTGTAAGAATCCACATACTAGTGTGTCCCCAATCAAATTCTAACGTCTGAAATAAACCTTAGAGCACTTGAGCAGGACATGAGAAGAAGTTTGACACTCCCATCACTATCCGAGTATTGGAACTGTAAATCCTGTGTACAGGGTTCAATATTGCTGGGAGTGATTTGGCTCCTGCTTTTAGCATAAGAGAGCTAGTTAGCTTGAAACCAACAGCTACCAGGAGCAACCTTTGGCTCTTAGGGCCAACTAGTGCCTTACAAACATACATAGTATTGGAGAATGTTTTTAAAGAAGAATTAGGAAACATCAAGTACACATTTAAACATAAAGGATCATAAATAATGTACAAAAAGTTGAAGTCTGCCTCTTCTACAATGGTTGATTCGCAGTGTGATGTGGAGTCTCTCCTCGGTCCCCAGCGGTAGCTTCTGTCTACTGGGTGTTGCCAGGAACCCAGGAGTCGGTTTTAGGTCCTGCCTATTGAAGCTTAATTTGGTACCCTGTTTGTAGGATATGAGCAATATTTGGATTACTCTGGTCCTAGGCATCCATGCACGCGTTATGCCAAATTTAGACTAGGAACATGACCTTTGGCAGAACACACTGTAGCTTGGATAAAGACAGGATCACATTTTTGTCCACATTACCCCACTACAAGAGAGACGACACCTCATGTTTTGCTTTTTTATCCCAGGTTAACAATCTCAGGATATTTTATTTAAGACTCTACTTTAAAATGGCGAACATTCACAGTTTTTTGGAAGCCGCTATAGCCTGCAAACAAACCAATAATACGTCCTTTAAGTGGTGATTTTCATTTACAGGACATGGCTACTTAGGCAAAAGGCGAAATGATATGATATCCCTAAATACATTCTGAAACTAATTACAATTACATCAGTAGCATGACTGGTTGGATAGTCATGTTAGAGGTACAATAATCATTTGTATCACCTGGCACATTTCTGTATACATACGTGCTTGGTATTTTATATTATAAATGTATTTAAACTTGCATTATCTTATTGAATTGCTTAAAACTGAATAACGATGACATTTTAACACCCAAAACAATGAACTTTATTTTCGATTGATGTTTTTAAAACCATCTACCCACATATATTAATTGGTACACAATGTGGGTCTTTGAGATGGTTGGAAGTACACGTTCTACATTTTACTAGGAGAAAGCATTTTAATATTAAAGTTGACAGGAACATGTACTGGTCTATGATACACGAGGCATACATGCTTTGTGTTGGAAAAGTATACTGACAGCCCATTGTATTTTGATTCATAGATCTATGTGTATGTTTTGATATGCTACTTTTAGGACAATTTTGCCAAAAAAAAGCGTATTGAACTGAATTGAACATTGCCAATGAGGATTGAACTCTGGCAAGTCTTGATTCCGAAAGACATGATCAATTTATTTTGGTAAGAACCAATGTGTCAAGTTCTCATAGCAGAATATGAGAGGCAGAGGGGGAGGTAGAATAGGATGGGAAGAAAAGAAATTCAGTTTTAGTAGAGTTCAGATGAATGTAGCAAGTGTGCATCCATTGCTGGATTACAAGACGACAGGCACACAAAGAAGAGTGAGGGCTATCAGAGAAGTTGGAGGATGGCAGAAAGTCTTTGGTGTAAATGTTAACAGAGAAGCCAAATTTGGCTATGATAGCAGAGTTTTGGGAGTTATAGAGAGAAACGAGGACAGGATCAAGCACAGAACCTTGAGGAATGCAGAACTAGGGAGTGCTGGCCCAGGAGACAGAAAATTAGCAATAAGAAAGATAAGAGGAGAACCAGTGTAGAACAGAGTTGGAGAATCCCAGAGCAGGAAGTATGGTAAGAAGAGAAGGGTGGTCTACAGTATCAAAAGTGGCAGAAAGATCACAGAGAATTTGAATAGATGAATGTGTGTAGTGGCAAGAAGAGTTTAATGAAATGCATACATAGTGCAGTTTCGCTAGAGTGCATGGGGCGAAAGCCCGATTGGTGGAGAGGGAGAATAAACCACACGTTTGCTGTGTTTTTATAGAAAGGGAGAAGGCAATAGTTAGAGGGGAAAGATGGGTCAAGAGTAGTTTTTTTCTTTTCAGAATAGGGATGATAGGAGCATCTGGTGCCCATACAGCCGACTCCCATATGCCAGATACTCACATGCCACTCAGACGCCTTAGATTCATATGCCATACACTCAAACCATACACACATATAACATACACAACAAACACACACACCATAAACCACTCATATGCCTCATGCAATTCAGTCATAGACCCTACACACAGACTGTACATACATGCAGCCCCATAGTACAGCGAGTAGAGCGCTCGCTTTGACATCTATGCAGAGCCTGCTAATGCAGGTTAGAATCCCGGCAGGGCCAAACTCTGCCTTTCATCCTTCTGAGGTTGATAAATGAGCACCACAAACCGTGGGTAATAAGCAGCGCTCAGATACCTGAGGGTTCGTAGCGCTATATACATGCTAAATTATTAAATCATTATTATTATTATGCGGCATACATATAGGGCATGGGCCCATATGCCATACACCAATGCACTCATATGACATACACTCATAAGCTATATGACATTTTACCCTCAAACACTGTAATAAGATAGAACATCGTTTTTAAAAGGGTTAAGGTTACAGTAACAAAGCAAAGTCTGCACACAGTAGAAATAACAATGTTAAGGTACAAGCACTCACTCTATACTGCTACAAATTAAATCATAACACTCACTTGAAATATTAGGACGGTTATATAAATACCATAGTTGAATTGAGACCACCAACCTTAGGCAATGCTATGATTTAAAAACTGGCTAGCTGGCAACTGTATGCATTTCCTTTTTTAGATTTTAAACTTTCCACTAGATGGATTTTCTCCAATACAAAAAAGGATTTTAATGTTGGGGTGTGCTTTATCTAAGAATCCAGGTTTGGCTCTAAGGCGTCCATCTATTTTTGCTGTCGCTGCAAGCGAAAATTCCTTTCAGTGTAGAATACTGGGAAATGTAGCTTTCATTTTCGCCTTGACAAATTGGCATTTTGTATTTTTTGTAAACATCTTCACAAAAATAACCCACAACATACAAGAGCATACTTAACCATACAGAGTTGCTATTACATACATTTAAAATGTGAACTACGTGGCCATGGAGCTAAATTGATATGCGTAAATCTGTAAAGAAAAGCCAGTTGCTATAACTCAAACACAGATACCTTTAGTGAAAAATCAAGGACTGGAACTGGAATTAACATGCATTCGTATAATGAAAAACATTTCAAAAAGGAGGCGATGGGAGCTGTTGGAAGTGTAGAGCTCATGTTGTGCAGTGCGCCTGACTCAGGAAAAAAAGAACATCAGAATTGAGAAATAAATGCAACTTGGGAAAAGCATTTTGTCTGGAAACCCCCTGATGTACAGTACACCAGGACAGCCTCTGATTCATCACACCTGCAAAAATGGAGCACTCAGACAAACCTGGGGCCTTTGGGGATAATCTTGTTTGAAAAGCACAATCATTTCCACTTTTGGGAGCAATGTTCCTAGTAGTTGCTGCCTACATTTAAAGGTGTCTGCTTTCTGCTCATTTAGTAGCATTTCAGAACTATCCTGCTTTTAAATTTTGAGAGTTTACAAAACAAAGAAACCAAGGGGAACATTCTGGTTAAAGCAAAGTCAATGTCATTCTGATATAGTTAGCCGTGGGAGTTTTTCCTTTAATTCCGAATAGAGCTATTTGCCAAGAATGTTCTTGAAATATAACCACTATTGCTGTGCGTTTAACGCGGCTTGAAAATAGGTTTACAGAGCATGCAACACTACAACCCAACTGGCACCGAAACAGACAGAAATAACTCCTGGAAGTGTGCCAAGAAACAATTCAATTTGTGGTGTGTGCAAAACATCAATACAGCCTTCCTAGTACTCTACATTTTAAGGCACAAAAGATAAGCCGTTTGGGAGAGAGGTAGCTCCATATGAAGGCCGTTAATGTCAGCACTTAACTAGTTCATCTGGGAAGTCAAAAGGCATTGGCATAGCCAATACATTGGACTTGTGTACGCATTGTAAATGCATTTCCGATTGAAACCTTGCACTGCACTTTCCCATTTTGTGAACCTATGCGTTCAATGATTTTCTTTCAAGCCGATATGTTGCAAATCACAAAGGGAGATCAAGGACCCTTTGCATCTATACTGTTGCTTTAAGTGGTAGATGTCATGTCATTCCGGCTCTCCCCAGCCTAATGGAACATGAACTCAACTGAGGTGCGCCACTGTGAAGGTAGATGGATGCACACTTGTATTTGTTTTTATTGGAAACACGGAGCGTGCTTCTATCAGAAAACATGTAATAACAGAGCACAGTATATTTACAGGAACTTTACAATGGTATATTCTTTGAGTAATACAGGGATATGAAGCACGTGGGAACGTGGACAACAGGCTGAAGAACACAGCATTATTTACAGCAATATACAACTCGGGACAAGGGTGGGGTAGAGTGGACAGATGATGAAGCCACTGCATGTCTCAGATACCCTGTCCTTGAATAGGAAAGGTTTTTGAGAGCAGTCTTGAAGGCCTTTGCAATGGCTATGATCTTAAAAGCAAGCGGCAGAGAGCTAAAATGTGTAACACTCGCCTGGTATCCACAGGGACACCACCCGATCTGGTTTGACTGCTTCTGACCTGGATCCACCTCCCACGGGTTCTCGTTCTGCCGAGGATCTAGTCTGGAATACAGGAGTTTTGATTTAGCCCACAATCTCTTCCTCTCTGGGCCCACCTCCCTTGTGAACCCAACGACCCCCATAGGGCTTTCTTCACCTTTGATTTTGATATGGTGCGCTCTCCGTCCTGCAGTTCTTTGCAGGGGTGCGGCGAGGATGGGGCGCTTCGCAGCCGAGTTTGCTTCACTGGCGCGGGCCCAAGAGTCCAGACCTGCTGCGACTCAGTTCTTCAGGTAAGTCTATTGTTTTTGATAATTGTCCGTAATTGTAATTGCCCCTTTTAATGTCTTCTTTCTCTCTTAGGTGTGGAAGGGATGATTAAGATGCCGAGCTGGATGAGGGGCTGTGCTCGAGATGGTAAGTGAATGCGTGAAGCGCGGCACTATGTGTGCTTTTGACATGTGCTAACCTGTGTTATCCTTCTCTTGCAGGCCGCCGTGATGTTCCGGATGGTAGCTGATGAGAGGATGCGGAGCGATGGGTAGATGCATCCAAATCGCCATCGAGTAAGTATGAGTGTTATCCAGCCTTGCCTTTCTCTTGCAGATGGAAAGAAGGACGGGAATAAACCAACAGCGAGGTCCGTTCAGGTAATCGTGCTTTCGAATGATGTTTGAAGGCGAGATGCGAACGCTTGCTAATGTTGTCTTTCTGTTACTTTCCCCAGGTTGCGGCTTCCAGGAGAGAAGAACGAGCGTCCGACGAGATGCTGGATATTTGGGACACTGGAGCGATCAACAGGAGCTGGATTAACTAGCAGGTAAGGATGGCTAATGATGTTCTTCTCCTTATTCTCTTGCAGGTGCAGGCCTGGAATGAAGAGGACAGATCACGATGAACATCACGATGCGAGTGCAGAGCAACGTGAAGCGTGTTCTGCAGCTCGGGCATGGCTTATATAGTCTGTAGGTATCCCAGGTGCCTTCAGGCCTGACCACACACTAGAAGCTAGACTGCATGTGTCAGTTCTGGAACTGTACCATATGGGGGCGTCCATGTTGTGCCATTGCCATTGAGAGCTCCAGCTCCCCCTTCTGCCATATGAGCCTGGCGCCAAAGGCCAAAGGCGCCAGGACTGACTCCAAGAGAGTCTTGGGGAACATGATGGGGCCCTTGGGGCCATGCAGGGACATTGCTGTGCGGCCCAGAGGCCCGAGTGCCAGGGCCTGGGGCAGGCAATAGTGAGATTTGGCAGTGCTGGGGAGCTCAGAGGTGGGGTGGGGCATAGTGAGATGGAATCTTTGGAATACATTACTCAGCCCCCTAAACATGTATATGGCAACACGGGAAATTGGTGGCTCTGACAATCAGACAAATCTAAAAAGATCCTAAAATATTACCTACACATAGAAAATGGAAACGTTTCCTTGCGCTCCAGGCCCTCCTCAAGTAAGACAGTAATGCACATACAACGTAAAGTGACTCTGCTTGTAAAGGAAAGGTCAACGCAGGACGACACTGTCTAAATGTATTTTGCTTCAATATCGGGATAATCAACTGCTTTCTCAGTTCTACATAATATGGGCACAACAAGACAAAACAGAAGATTTTCATCTGCTGAGTTGCAGCAAGGGCCTTCTGGGTCCTGCACATAACCTTGCCAGTTCGCTGTGTTTGCTCTCAGCAATAAAAGATCGAATCGAGCTCTCATTACAATCCGGCGATCTACTGGATTACTGCTGTGGATCAAGTAGGGTTTGCAAGGAGTTCCCTTTGGTCACAACAGCATGTTTCCGGTTTGAAGCCAGTGAGAGCTCAATCGACTCACGCCTCTCCTTTGACAAAGTACAGACATTCTTTTTGAGGGCATTCCTCGCGCCCCGGTTTAGTAGATTAGCTGGTGGGCAGAGGCTAGGAGCATTTAACTGGGTTGTGCAGCCATGCATGAACTTTAACAATTGAATATTGCTACAGGCACCTCTTTGCATAAGGGCCTTGATGATCCCTTGTGTTACCTTTGCTTTAGGGCTTGACCAGATGCCAAGCCAATGTAGTAAAGGGGGCTGATACCATTCATCGGCCAAATATTTGGCTCCGAGCTCGGCGTGCACAGCAAACGTTGAGGCTGAGCACAGCAAGCCCCTCACTTTCTTGAATAATGTATTCTCCAAGGTCTGAAGTGCAGAGACCTTTTTGTGTTCCCAAAGGGAGGCCCCATAGTTAGTTGCTTGTTTGATATGATATGATATGGCATTTATAACAAGTATTACAGTGTACTCCACTCCTGGGTACTCTGCAACAGTCTATTAACAGGCCCTAGGTGGCGGGTCTTCTCGGGGGCGGTTGTGTCTCTCTCTGCTGGCTACACCCCCCACATCAGCTCACTTTGCCCTCTTTCCTTTGCTTTAGCATGCCTGAAATCCATTTCTGTGGCCCTTCCAAATATCAACTCAACACCAATGTAGCTTCCATGACACTTCAGGTTGGTTTGCAGGTAAGTATATTCAATAAGCATCTTACTAAGTTCAGTTATATAAAGAATATAAGAGCTGGACCCACCCAAACCCATCACCTAGGCTTCGTTTTTCCAACTCTCTCCCTGATTGGAACCTAAACATCAACACACACACTAACAATTCTACATCTGTGCAACCATTCCACTCAATACATCATTCACTATGACCTCAATCTGAAAACACTAGAATACCAATACAACACATCTTCCCTCTTTCCAATATATAAAAACCTATACAAAACATATATGGGTCCAGAATGAGGTGTGTGTGTGTGTTGTAGGTTACGTGGTGATATTTGTAAGGACATGAAAGCTGACCTAAATTGAGCATTGGAAGTAAATTCTTTTCATTATTGGAAATATGTAAATCTATTTTTGGTATACTATTATTGATGGCATGATTAGAACTCGAAAAAAGAAGAGGTCGGATCATTTTAACCCTGATCCTTTGCTATCTTCTACAGGAGTCATAGAAACAGCAGGGGAAGATGCCAGAACTAAACAGTTGAAAGGCTCAATGAGCTCTTTATCCCACGCTGACTCAAAAAAAAAACTCTTAAAATGCACAGAGAAAAAATAACTTCAAATACTCTTTTACCTAGGTATCCCTAGCAATGACCTTTAAATCATACTCCTCAGCCTCTGCTACTGAACTAACACTGCAGATGCCCACAAGAGTTACCATTGCAACCAAAGAGCCTTTAATCTACCTTCAGAGGTTGTTCCCTTAGGTTGGGGTTTTAGTTAATGATGTTCCTTTGGACACCAATGATCGGAATTGACATTTAGCTTGTAAACAAGATCACTGGATAAAAACAAAATATTGCACCCTCAAATTGATCCTCAAAATTTATTTTGGCTGGACGGACACCTTGGGTGGAGGGTGCACACCAAAAAACATTTCTGGGAATTGCACCGTGGTAACATTCGCAGATACTAACATGTCCACTTATGTAATTAGATCGATATTACGCTAGTTCTCTGCTAAAAGCAGAACGAGATTAGTGCACTGTCATTTTTACCTGAATATTAAGGGCAGAGCATGTGCGTTATTGGCAGACCACCAAGTGCTGGATCTCTTAGCAGTACTGCAGTACTTCGGAGCTGCATAGGAAACCATGCAGTACTGCAAATTCAACACCATTAACTCTGACAGCAGACTTGGTCAGCGCGGCTTGCTGGAGGTCTCATGGCGGAACTCAGCATACCAGTGCATCCTGAGAATTGTTTTGAAACCCTTTTCACCCTAGAAGACCTAGATTGATCTTCAAGCCCTTAAGAATTACATAACAAGATTCCGAAATATTCAGAAAATACGGCCCTATGAGCAAACGTGCAGAGCTGATGCTTGCTTAGAACAAAAGGAAAGTAAGCTCATCTAAATGAAAAATAAAGTGGAATTAGAACAGACCACGCCAACATTACTCTCATGGAACAGTGTGCCACCCAAAAGGAAATAAGATCATTTTGAAATTGTGGCAATTCTTAAAACCTACATTATTTTACTTCAGGAAACTGGGTCAGCAGAATCCTTACAGCTCGACAAACTTGATACATATGAAAGTTTAACACCGGAAAAATTGCAGGATAGTTTGGACATTTTAATGACATCATTTGGCTATAGATGTATAATACGAACATACTCAACCCCATTCTGTACAGATGCTTACATTAACGAACAAGGCCATGGATATAATTTACCTTATTAATTTCTATCATAGTCCAGAAAATGCTATCTCAAATGCAGTCCTAGTTGGTTTTCAAGTTAACATTGAGGCACTTTAAACTAATACTAGTGGGAAAATTCTGTGTGCAGCAAATGGTGGTGATTTTATTTTAAAAATATCTAACAGCCTAGCAAGGCCATCTTTTTCAGATAAAACTCACAATATCACCTGTGAGAAACCTGCGGCTATTCTCACTGCCTGGATCCTCTTCTCAAGTGACCAGGGGAAGGCCATCGCTCTTGGATTCAGAGTCTGGGGGTAGAGAAGCATACGTTAAGTTTATTTGCTTCTATCTGAGTGATAGCAGGGATATAGGGTTACGGATTCATCAAGAATTGGATTGGGACATCTGTGTGAATGAGTGAACTGAGATCTCTGACTTGGAATGTCAAAGGTATGAATTGCCTGTGGAAGAAACACATCTGACTGATGAGGACAGAAAGTATCTGAATAGCTCAAGATATCCCTTTGAAGTGTCAAATAGTTTTTCAACAAAATCAAGAAGGGTCAGTATTCTGTTTACAAAAAGCATACATTTTAAAATTGGTATGAATTGCAATGGATAATGAGGGAAGGATGATTTTTGTAGACATACTGTATAACGGAAGGAATCTTACATTAGGCTTTGTATATGGTCTTTGTCTGCCGGACAGGTTTTTTTTTCTTAGATAATCACTCAGTTCTTTCGCGATATGTGTGGAGAAACTAGAATTTTGGGAGGAGATTTAACTCCGTTATAGATCACAAAATGGATCGTACAGGCCAATGTAGGTTCACTAATTTTGGAGTATGTAAGGAATGTAATCTTTTTGCTCAGAGGTTTTACCTGGTGGGTATATGGAGGGTGATGCATCTGTCTGTAAAACAAATACACGTTTCATTAACCAGTGCATGATTCATATTCTAGGATTGACTATATATTAATATCTGACAGATTGATTGACAGAGCTTTAGGTATAGAAATCAGGGAACGTGAGATTTCTGATCACGCATTGGTGGATGTCCGTCTCAATCTGGGTGAGGAGAGATCTCCATTTGTGAGGTTGTGCATGAAAGCTGAGATTCTAGATGATATTGATGGGGTGACAGGTCTGCAAATATTTATTGAGTTGTTTTTTTTAAGAAAATGAAAGTTCTGCAACTGCCATGATGGTCTGGGATAGTTTTAAAGCAGCAGTGAAAAGGGGCTTGATCAATAGGACTTCCAATATAAGGAAAAATATACTAGCAGAATTGAAATCGCTCGAGACAGAATCAACTTGTTTACAGCACAGATATGCACGGTCTGGGCAAGCCAGAGACTGCATGAATCTAATTAGTATACAAGAAAACATAGCTAATAAGACAAATTTGATGACAGTGAGAGGCCTTTTTTAATACGAGACAAAAGTGGCAAACTGTTAGCCAGAAGGTTAAAAGAATGACTGAAAAGTCATACATCCAAGTAATAGAGGATTAAAATAGACGCTTAGTGGTCTAGAATGTGAATATATGTAGGTGCTTTCAGTCCTTTTATGCACCTTAATATTCAGAGGATATATTTCCACTGAAGTCTGACTTGGAGGAATTTTTGGAATCTGTGGAATTCCGGTATTCAGGCCGGAATATGGTGCTGCATTGGATGCTTAAATAGGGGTTGAAGGTCTTGTTGGCAATTGAGCAGCTTAACGTTGGGAAATCTCCAGGGTTGGATGGTTTGAATGTAGAGTTTTACAAAGCATTTGGAACAATATTAGCTCCCATACTAGGTGAGTTGTTCAACATTTTAATACAGGAGGTAGGCTTATGCCCATTTATGTCAGAGGCCTTGATTAACTTGATTCCAAAACAGGGCAGGGACAATAACAAATCTGGGAATTACAGACCTATTTCACTACTTAATGTAGATGCTAAAATATTTACCAAAATATTGGCAAACAGGTTGGATAAGTGTATTGGGGATCTAATTCATGCATCTCAGGTTGAATTTATGAGGGCATGTTTGGATATGATCACATCAGGACTAACATTGATGCGATGAGCCTTCATCAAGATTAACTCTTGGATGCTGTGTTGGTATTTATGGATGCAGAAAAATCATTTCATAGAGTCAATTGGAGTTTTTTTTAAATTTACTATGCAAAAGATGGGTTTCAGGGTTAATTTTCTTAAAGCAAACCATTAATACACAATACGGGGGAGGTTAAGATAGGGGTAAATAACATTTTATAAGTAATCTAAAAAAATGTCCCTTTTCCTTATGGGTATTGTGGCTGTCTGCCTGCGACAATATACAATTTTCTATGAGAGAACCTGTATGTGACACTCAGAGTAATAAAGAGATACCCACTCCTTTGTAACAATAGAAATTGCAAGTCATATGCTCCTATGTTGCAACGTACACTTTATAATTATTCCCAAAACTCTTGTATTCATCCAGAAACCTTTTTTAATCATTGTTTTGCCCAACTGTGTAAGCCTATTGCTCCAATATTAACAATGGGCTATAATGGAAATTGGATCTACTGTGATGCGAGATAAATGTATATGAGCAAACTTCCATTACAGAAATGAGGGATCTGTCCCTGGTACAATGCATAAGGAATAACCTCAATTTAAATATTACAGGAAATGGCAGGAAAGCAGACGTTGATAGAATTCTAACCCTAACATTAGTGGGAGTATGGCATTTTTAGGAGGTGGGCAGAATGAAATAGAGTTGACAAGGAATAAACACTTAATTACTAATTAGAATAACATTACGGCTGTTCATGCAAATGTTGGGAATATTTTGTTGATACATGAATATGGGGGCTGGATAAAGTGCCTATATATGTTTTGATAATCCAAATATTGGTGGTTTAGGCTAATGTCACAAGCATCCAATTGGCAAGTACACATGCCTGATAGCTATAGGGAATGTATATGTTTTAGCAATGAAAATATCTGTGAAATTAGTTTGCATGCTCAGATGATACTTAATATGGGATGTTAAACACAGTTGGGCAAAAACATGGATTAAAAAGGTTTGTGAATAAATACAAGAGTTTTTGGAATAATTTTGAAGTGTATGGCGCAACTCAGAAACATATTACTTTCAATAAATCATATTTTATCTGATGCTTTCGTCCTTGGGCTGGGCACAAGACAGGGCTACCCTCTGTCACCGTTTCTATTTAATATCACACTAGAACCATCAGCAGCATATACATGGAGTGAGCAAGGAATCAGAGGTCTGAGATTTGAAGCAAAAGAGATCAAAATTCTCTCCTATGCGGATGACATGGTGGAGATTCTCTCGAATCTGGAAGAGGGTAGTATGCTTCTGAAAAATGTGTCTTGAAAGTCTATCCACCTTTTCAAATGCAAAGTAAATTGGGATAAGAGGTGTTTCCTCTCTCCATCACTTGTAAAAGAGGGGACTTTGCAGATTGGAATTGTAAATGGTCCGATTCACATGTGAAATATTTAAGCATTTATCTGATGAAAGATTTGAAAAAGATTGTGGAGTTTAACTTGAATAAGTTAATGGAGACATTAAAAAGAGTACTGAGAAAATGGGAGTGTCTAACTTTGAGTATCTGTGCTAAGGTCAACGCGATTAAGAGGACTCACTTACCAAAAGTTCTTTATGTCATACAGTCATTGCCTCAGAGATTTTCCCCAAAAATTGTTAAGGATGATTGATCAGGTTTATCAGGATTTGTTGTGGGGTGAGAAGAAGAAGCCTAAAATTCCTATATTTATTCTGCTACATAGTGTACAGAAAGGGGGTTTTGGTTACACAGATCTGGACAAATATTACAAAGGATTTGTATTAAAAAGGGAGATCATTATTTGCTACCTGAGGCACTGTATGAACTGATTTGGTGATCAATAGAAATAGATTTTGGCCATCTAAACTAAATACCATGTACTCGATGAGGAAAATGATGAATATAGTTGGGAAGTTACCTACCACTAATGTATCTAGAGGAATACTTGTCTTGTGGTTGTCTAACTTTAAGGGGAGCTTGTATTTACATTACAAAGCCTCTCTTTGGCACAATCCTGGTCTTCAAGTTGCAAATAGGAGATTAAACTGGCATAGCTGGATCTCTACAAAAATCCTGGAAACAGGGGGATGTAATGCGGATGGGAAAATGATACCTTTTGAGGAATTGCAACGTATATAAGGCATGAGTACAGAGAGAGGCAGATTTAGGGAACTTGAAAACCTATTATTACAAAGATTGGGCATGTTATCGAAACCAATAGGTAATGAACCGGCAGATTGTGCTATATTTGCTTCATTGCCACATATATAAACTTAATGCCTGTAGAGTCCACCGTTATTGAAGCATGGGTGTAATCAAAGGGGGGCATGGGAGGCTGACTTAGGGGGTGAGATTTTGAATGGGGAATTGGGGCAGATAAAACAAGCTGGTTTTAAAGTAATTTGGATCTGAAGTTACCGCTCACAAATCAGAAAATTATGGGAAGCTTATACTGGACTCCAGTGCGTATGCATGGGTTGGGATTGATTGGCAGTGATGTTTTTGGGGATGTGGTAAAGAGAGAGACACACTGCTACTTATGCTATGGGATTGTGTTAGGTCCAAGCAATTTTAGGGGGAATATATTGGATAGAGTGGACACAATACTGTCAGTGACCTTTTCTAGGATGCCTTCATAAATTCTTTTATTGTCTAGTAGAGAAAGGTGCAGAATTGTGACACAATATAGTCAATGGACTGACAAAGTGTTAGTAGTGGCGGTGAAAGAAATTCTGAAGTTGTGGAAAACGAGGAAACAACAACAGGTGGAGAACTGGGTGAGTGATGTACAGGTACTATCTGGCTTTGAGAAGGTTTTGTTTCGAAAAAGAAATCAAGAGAATGATTATTTGGATCTCTGGTCACCCTTTAATAGTTTGGATGGTGAATGAGAGCTCGATTACATTCTGTGTGGCTTAAACTGCAGAGAGGATTTCTGAATAAAGGAAAGGACTATTTAGTCATTGTATAGGTTTTATTTATTTATTTATTTTTTCTTTTTTTTGTTGTTGCTGATTGTTTTGTGTGTCCTGTTCTGTTTGTGTTTTTGTATTATGTTATCATTTTGTATTTTATGAAGAATCTGTAGGTGAATATATTTTTGAGGAAGTTTGCATTAGGTTATATTTATTATTCTATAAAGTTGATTATTTGGAACTGATTAATTGTATTGGTGTATTAGTCAGTTCAGCGGTGTATATTAAACCCTGTATTGTATTATTGTATGTATTCACTGTTTTAATTGATTGTTTTGCAAAAGATATAAAGTGGTGAAAAAAGACAACAAAAAAGACAAAAATATAAATTTTGAGCATTTCACTATCTTCAAAAGAGCATACACAAAATAAGCTTAAATAATCGTGTCATTTTGTTTAAAGCTACGTTACTTTAAGGAACTTACCCTTAGAGTAGCTGAAAGCAAATGCTCTTATCGTACTGAGAAGTAAGCACCGTCAAAGTCATATCGGTGCACACCTTAACATCTATTGCCAATCTAGATTTGATTCACAACTCAGAACTATAGATTCATATATTGAATTGTTGGGTTGTTCTGAGGGACTAATAGAGCCCTGCAGACAAAGATGCATAAAGAGATGTATGCTTCAAGGTGGATTGCTGTTGCTGATACAGTTTCTGTGTTTTATTAGGGGGCAGAAATATTGTTTGCTTGTTGTGCATTATATAGCTAGCATTGTAGAAAAGGAACATTTCCAAATAGCTTATTTTGACCATTACATTTTAAGGAAAAGTGCATGATAGAAGGTGTTTTTTATTGTACTCTGCTCAGGGAACCCTTGTGGTGTCAGTGATTGCTGGAATCAGTAATTTTGGCATCCACTTGAACCTGGATGCGCATCACCTGCATTGCCGACACGGTGGGGGACTTCATTTCCCAGCCGTGATTGTAATTGGTCATTTATTAAGCGCTTAATACCCAGAGGTTTCGAAGCTTGGACCCAGGGATCGAACCTGTGTTGCTCCAAGTCATCTTGCTTCGAAGGCGAGGGTGCGTTGCCCCAGATCTATCCACCCAAGACGAGATTGGGCGGGTGCACAGCCAGCAGCATCATCATATTCCTGCGCCGAAGGCCTAACAGGCCTGCGTTAGCATGAACACAGTCACTTTGTTTGCTTGTTGTGCATTATATCACTAGCATTCTAGAAAAGGAGCATTTTAAAACAGCATATTTTTACATTTTAATTTAAAGTGCATGATATATTTTAGCAATTTGACATGGGAAGGTGTTTTTTTACTGTACCGTTGCTCAGTGAACCCTTGTGGTGTCAGTGATTACTGGCATCAGTAATTTTGGTGTCCATTCGAACTTGGACGCACATAGCCTGCATTGCCGAAACAGTGCAGGACTTTGTTTCCAAGCCGTGAACAGGCAGGCCCACAGCCAGCAGAATCAGTTTCCCGTGCCACAGGCATTACAGGCCAGCGTCAGCGTAAAGCACTGACGAGAAGTCTGTTTTGGCCTGTTTGCGGCCTGTATCAGCCGTCAACCATGCACGCTACCGGTTTTGAGATCGACCTCTGCTCTGATTGTTTCTTGGGTATTTATACTTCTATAGAACTGTACTGTCTTTTTATGTTCTACTATTATAACAGCTCAACTCTACAAGTGCTGAATAATGACAAGGGTTTCTTCTCTTTCCGTGAGCTCAACAAATACATACGTTGGAGATCTTAAGACTGCTTGAAGGACAGTTCTTGCTACCTGCCGCAAATGGGGCTATAGAGGCTGCCTTGATTAATGC
Organism: Ambystoma mexicanum; assembly: GCF_040938575.1. Classification (NCBI taxonomy): domain Eukaryota; kingdom Metazoa; phylum Chordata; class Amphibia; order Caudata; family Ambystomatidae; genus Ambystoma; species Ambystoma mexicanum. The sequence goes on along the minus strand of NC_090934.1, from coordinate 314,525,268 downwards.
CAGGTTGGCCTTCGCTCATGGCACAGAATTTCACAAGTTTATTGAGGAGTATGCTCTCGAGATTCTGTTTGTAACAGAGACATGGTTTACGGAAAGCTCCCAGGCATCCTTCCACAATATGATTCCCATTGTCTTTTTAATACAAACTATAAATCGGGTGGGTATACGAGGGGGTGGCAGTAATTTTAAATCCTCAGTGAGGATCTCTCATCTAGACATTGGTGTCAAAGGGGGGTCAGATGGTCATATGGATTAACCCCTCCTCCTCCTCCTCCTCCTCCTTGAAAATTGTCTTTGGGTACAGTATCCCGGGCCCTGAAAAAACCTTTGTTAAAACAGCTGGATCTGTTATTGTCTATACCTGGAAGTAGATATAAAGACATTCTGTTACTGGGAGATTGTAATATTTGTCTGGACGATCAAACTAATTTGGACGACAAAAAACTCTAGGAGATTATCAATAATCAGTCTTTATCCCTTGTCTGCTGCGCCCACCCATATTAAGGGCCATTGCCTAAACTTGCCATTGGTACGTGGGAATAAAGTGACTTTGAAGGATACGTTACCAGTACATTGGTCAGATCACTATGCTCGGTTGTTTGTGTTGAAGCATGTTGTAGAGAAGCAATGGCCACCTATCGATATAGCCACAGTGTTAGATCATAGAGCAAAACATTTAGCAAATATTGCAGATGCGGAAGGACAGCGAGTTCTAGCAACAGTTTCCTCAACACTGAGATGTGATTATTTCTTTTCCTGCGGGGCCATCTTTTTGGGCGATATTTGCTCTTCAGTGGCACCACTTAAAATCCAAACACCAAGAACATCTAAATTATGGTTTATCCAAGATCTACTACCCTTATGGAGACTATGTAGAGCTGCAGAAAGGAAATGGAGAGAGGCTAATACTCAAGATAGCCATTTAAGGGCAAAGACTACATTGAAGTTGTATAAGCAGGCAATCTTTTGGGCTAAATCTGCCCATATTCATGTTAAAATGAATGATACAAAGAACCATTCCAGAGAGCTCTTTTCAACCATCTCAAACTTCTGTCACCCTAAGTGCACCTCCTCCTCCATGGAACCAACACAGAGGCAGGTTAATATGTTTAATGTATTCTTTAAGGAGAAGATAGAAAAGATCCAAATCATCATTCTTGTGAATCGCCAACCCTATGGCAAGGGCCCAGATCTGATGGGAATGGATTCTGTGGGTGCCTTTTCACTTTAAACTAGTAGTAGAGGATGAAGTATCGGCACTGATCGCTCAGCTTAAACCCACCAATGATCTTCTATTTCCTCTGCGAGCCTGTGCAGCAAAATGCTTAGCTTCGGAGATCGCCCCTTTTTTGACAAATTGTATTGATAAATAACTACAGCAAGGTTTTGTGCCCATGGATTTAAAGAAAACCATCATCACGCCATTTTCAAAAAAAAATAATTTGGAAATGTCTTTATTGCAGAACTACCACCCAATTGCTGGTATTCGATGGCTAGGCAAGCTGCTGGAGAAGGTTGTTGTCAACCAGCTGCAGAGCTTTCTTGAAAGCGAGTTTCTGCTGGACTCTTTGCAGTCAGGCTTTAGACCAGGGTTTGGGATTGAGACAGCTCTGTTGGCAGTGTAGGATCTCTTGTTGGAGGCTGCAGATAAAGGAGACCTTTAATTATGGACCATGTTGAATCTCTCTGCTGCCTCCGACACTGTTGATCATTCCATTTGCTTGAAAGATGCTGTCAAAGTCTCAGACCATGCATTGAAATGGTTTGTCTCTTTATTGTCAGACCGGCATCAGCAGGTGAACATGGGGGGTTTCCTCTCAGACTCAGGGTGCCTCCCTTTCCCCCGTTACTTTTCATTCTTTATTTGCGGCCATTGATGAATATCCTGAGGAGTCATATGATTAACTTCCATTGTTATGCCGATGACACCCAGGTCTATATCAAAGTAGGGGATGGTGAACACGCTTGTTCCATCATCAATCAATGTCTAGAGGAAGTCAGTCACTGGATGACGGCAAACCAGCTACAATTGAACCCGGCCAAGACACAGGTTGCTCTGCTAGGGCCAAAACATCTTCTTATGGCAGGAAAATTCCCCCAGGATACCCATTTTTGGGGGCTGATCTTCAATTTGCCTCCACGATAAAAAAATCTTGGATGTATCTGGCAAAATAATCTTGTCAGTGAAAGTCATGTCAGTGCCAAGGTCCAGGTGTTTTTTTATTTTCTGCGTATGCTGCGTCAAGTTTTGCTCTATGTTCGAAGCAGTAACCATGCTGTAGTAGTGGCGTCACTGATAAATTCCCACTTAGACTATTGCAATAGTCTTCTTGTGGGAATTCCTGCAAAACAACGAGAGAGACTGCAAAGAGCCCAGAATGCAGCGGTCGGATTAACCTGCAGCCTGAAAAAACATGACCATGTCTCAAATGCACGTTATTCCCTACATTGGTTGGCAGCCGATGACGGGACTACATTTAAGACTGCCTGTTTGTTATAGAACAGCTTGAAGGGGCTTGCTCCAGCCTACCTAGCAGCTCAGCCGATACCAACCGACTAGGCTGTTATGCTCGGAGGACCATCTGCTATAGAATATCCCCTTCTCCCGTTGTGTCATCGGGGGTGTTAGAGATTTGCTGTTTATGGTCCCAAGCTTTGGAATAGCTTCCCCCAGGAAATTAGGTCCCTGGAATCACTCCATCAATTCCATAGAGCTCTGAAAACCTTCCTTTTTAAATAATAGGAATACCAGAAGCTGTTCTTTTAAAGGTGGCTTCCCTCGACGAGTGGATCCTTTTGTCTAATGCTATGTAGTTCCTTTTTGCCTTTTATCTTTCCATCTGCGCCTCTGTACGATTTGGTTTGTCTTTGTGCGCTGTATAAATAACTCATCATCATCATGTTACAGGTTTCTCCCTAAAAGGGTTAAGATTTATTTCTCATACAGAGTAACTCCACCATGGGGGAGGTTTTATTTTGATACAGAGTTATGACCTTCAAGAGGGTAGTTAACTCTAATACAAAGTCTCTCACTTTAAAGGTGGCGGTTTGTTTGTGATAGTCTCTGCATTCATGGGTGAGCAGCTCTACAGATAAGGAGTGTATTGGCCACTTTTACTCCATAAGAATAGGCAAATACTCCCAAAAAATAAAAATAGGGGGTACAAATACTCCCAACAAAAAATAGAAAAAAAGACATGTAGAATCTTGTGCCCCTGCTTTCACCCTCACAGCTCCATGGATATGTTTGGACAATTCGTCCATGTTTTATCACAAAAAGAAACTACTAGCATAACTACCTGATAAGAAGAAGTAATGTTTATGAACTACTGGTTGGAAAGAAATAATTATTACAAAAATATTTACTCACTTGTAAAATACTCTCATTGGGAACTGGACATTTGTACTCCCTAAAAAAATCATTTTATTCCCAACTTTAAAAAATAGAGAGTGAAATACTCCCACTTCCAAATTTTATCTGGAGCACTGTGAGTGAGAGTTTATTCTGATATGGAAAGTCCCTTTCAAGGTGGAACTTGTATTTAGCTACAGATTGTTCGCTTTGAGGGGGGATAGTTTACCCTGCAACAGAGTCTTAGGGGAGAGTTTATTCAGTAACAGAGCTTCGCTTTCAATGGGAGAGTATATTCTGATAGAGTCTCCCCCTTCAAGGGTGAGAGTTTTTTCTGCTACAGAGTCTCCCCCACCAAAAGAGAGAGTTGATTCTGCTAGAGTCACTCCTTTGAATGGGAACGTTTATTCTTTTGCAGATTCTCCTTTCAAGGGGAGAGTTTACTCTGAGGCAGAATCTCCCCAACCAAGGGAGAGAGTTCATTCTGCTCCAGAGTGTCACTTTCAAAGGGGAGCGTATATTTTGATAGAGTCTTCCCCTCCAAGGAAAGAGTTTATTCTGCTACAAAGTCCCCCCATCAAAAGAGAGGGTTTATTCTGCTATAGAGCCTCCACTTTGAGGTGGAGAATACATTCAGCTACAGCGTTTGAGAGGTCATAAATGTGAGGCAGACATTTGGATGATTTCTCAAAATATGTAAATTCTATTAAATTATAAATTTCATCAAATACCTCACTATCCCTACCCTGGTGAGAATGTGCCTGCCTATCAAAAATGAAAGGAAACACTCTAACAGAGGATTTCTGGCATTCACACTTAAACATAAATACACAAGAAAATATATGGCAATTCACAACAATATCAACAATGGTATTATATTCACAGTCTCTCTTTATAGCCTGGGTGAGCTCCCTTTCCCAAGGATCCAATCTAGGCTCAGTGCCAATGTTCAACATAAAGAAACAAGAAAATCTGGGTTTGCAACAAAGTTCCAACTCAGTTCTTGACTCCTTCACTTAGTCACAAGAAAGTTCTGTTAAACAATGATCAATCAACAGAAAGATGTATTCTTCTTCTTCCTTGAATAATAATTACCACTTTATTAAATAGCATCAAAGCTGTTTTGGGTCACAGTGCTTTGACACAACTTAGAAATGTTATAGAACAACTGCAGTTCATTGTCAGATTCAAAGAAACACAACTTCAGACAGGGCAAAAGAAACACAGCTTTTTGGTAGCACTTCTCAAGTCTCTCTTTTTAGCTTTATGAATCACAGTTTATATCTTTGTTAAGATGAGATGAGCACCACTACTTCCACCTGGATAAATCTCACACCAGGTCAACCTCTGTAAGGATTCATCATTCAACTGGGCTTCTGAATTTTTCAATCCACTAATCATAAAATGTATCACAATTTCAACAATCTTCAACTTGGTGATTTTCTTGTAACTTTCCAGAAAAGACAATATACTCTTCCTCTAAACATTCACCTTTCAGAAGGGCAACTTCTTTGCATGTGTCTTTCTGCAACATTAATATTTACTGCTGCTTCAGTATTTTCCATCTTTATGACTTTGAACAACATTTAAGAAAAGACGAGATGAACTTTAGTGCCCCTCAACCCTTCCAAGTAACCAAGGTACTCTTCTTCTGTATATTCACTTTGTCAAAAGGGAAGCCTCTTTGCCACTCTTGTCTTTCTGTCATATCAACAACCAAACTTGATATGATATGATATGATATGGTATTTGTAACGCGCCTATACACAAGTGTTTCAAGGCGCGACGAGGCAGGGAGGGAGGGAAACAAGGGGAAGACAGACAAACGATCCTACTAGGCCAGGTGTCATTCAGATCGCGCAAGTGCAGAGGTAAGGGGAAAAGGAGAAAGTGCAGGGGGAGGAGGTGGGGGGGAAAGTGCAGTACAAGGTAAGTAGCGTAATAAAATAATAAATAATAAATAAAAGGGCCAGCTGGTGGCAAGTGCGAGGTAAGTGCAGAGCAAGTGCTGGAAAGGGGGCTGTAGGGATACAGTGACAGTCCCACAGTGCAGGGGGAGCCAGGGAGGCAGTGCAAGTGGAGAGTGGCTGGGCCCTGGACCGAGGTCACTGAGAGTGGCCCAGATGCAGGTTTAGTGCAGAATTCAGTGGGGAGTTAAGCAGGTTTAGCAGGGGAGAGGGAGAGAGAAGGCAGAAGCGAAGAGGAAGGTTTTGAGGTGCTTCCGGAACCGGAGATGGTTCTCCTCGAGTTTCAGGGAGGCAGGAAGGCTGTTCCAGAGGGAGGACCCTGCTGCGGAGAGAGATCTACCCCCAGCTCGTTGCTTCGAGAAGCGGCTGACCATGAGGGAGTTGGAGACGGATGAGCGAAGGGCTCGTGAAGGAAGATATTTAGGAAGAGAGAGAAACTTGACCTTAAGGATGTAATTCTATCTTTCCTCCTAATGGCTCTGGCAATGCAAGTTGTACCAATTTTTAGGGAACACGTACAAAATCAGCAAGTGTCACCTTTTACAACCTTGCATTCACCTCTTTGCTTTCTGCCCATTAAAGCAGCGTTGTTCTACGTCTGTTGTTAGTCTCTTTGGGCTGAAGACAATGCTTGTACAACTTGGGCAATGTTTGTACCCCTCTTGGCCTAGGGCAATGCTTTCACCATGCTTGTCTTTGGAAAAATGATTGTTTCACTCTTAAATTGGGCAATGCTTATTTCACTCTTGGCTAGGGAAATGCTTGTTCCCTCGGTTGACCTTTACCGCAGAATTATTTTTAAGCACACACAACCAGTCTCATCTGTTTTCAGAGGTTTTACGATTCAATTAACTTGGTTCAGAGTGTTTTACTCTTACGCGAGTGCTAAGGAAGAAGTTTACTCACACGCAAGTGCTACTTGTCCGACAATCAGCTGTCAGTTTATTACTGCTGTCAATCATACGCGAGTGATTCTGCTTGGCTACAGTTACCTGCATTTGTTCACGCAAGGGTTCAGAATGCTCGGTAACACTCACTGGCTTCTGTCTTTTTCCCTTTGCGTTCAGCAGGATTTTAACGACTTCTGACTTCGTTTGGACACACAACCTTCCTCTGTGAAGGTGTCTTTGTCCCTGCCATGCAGTCACAGAGCTCATCTTGCTCCTGGGACCCTCGGCTGTATGTCAACTCTCAGCCACGGTCTCTGGCACGCTTCGTGCTGTGCAATCTCTGCAATTAGGTTCACATGGGGAAAAGCAGTCTTCCTTCACGGCATCTGCGGCGCAACCTCTGCACTTCAGATTTGGGGGGAGGGGGGAACAGGACGCTCCCAGGTCAGGCAGCTGGAATCTGCTTGGTCAAAGTCCCGGTGTCCCTTCTTTCCACCAACGTCTGCTTGGATTGCCAACAATGTGCACTTGCTCTGCTGCTGCTACTACTGCAACTATTCCAACTCCATCTAATGGCCTGCACCTTGGGGGGCCTTTTAAGCCTCTCAGCTTCCCACAGATGTGGGTCATTATACTTAACAAGATGACTACTATTGCAACATTGTTCTTGGGCCCTCTTGCTCATCCCAGTATTTAGAGGAGTATGGGACCTGTAGTCCCAACCAACGGAATTAGGTGTTCTTGTTAGCTTCTTATTTTTAAATGCAGATTTATTTCTCTTAAAGGCATTTACGGAAATGTTACAATAATTTATTTTAAAAGGAGAAGGCAGTTAATTTAAGCCATTATTTATAGATTTTCTGACACCGCAAGGGATATTATTTTACCTTGGAAGTCTCACACGGTCTTGCCTTTCTTAGGATATTTAAAGATGTCCCTGCAACTAAAGCATTTTTCTTGAATTTCAAGGGTTTTGTTATTTCATAGATTTTTACAACACCCCTCTAATCCCCCCCCCCAATTTCATGGAAAAATGTAAATGAAAACAAGCGCAGCAAAATCTGCACGTTGAAAGTGCAAACGTGTAAATTAACTGCAGAAGAAATACATGGATCCGATGATTATATTTGTTCTACTCTTCGGATTAGGGTATGATTCTGTCGCGCTACTGGTACTTCTTCAAACCAAGTGTACATGTTCAGGTCATTTAGGAAAACATAGTCAGGATCTTTTCTGGTGGATAGTAAAACCTCAAAAGAATGAGACCCAGAGTACTGTATACTGTTGAATTAGAGGTAGGGTACACTGGGGACAAATGCTGGTATGGCTCCATTAGAAGTGCAGAAGCACTGCTTGGAATTGGCACTACTGCTCTATCAAATGTATAGCACTCTTACCGATGTGTGTTAAGCTCATTTTGCAAACTTTGGTCTGACTGAAAGGCACTTGAGCAAGCTTGTGCTCAAATGACATATATATATAGTGCATGTTTTTGTGCAATCATTATCTATCAGAGCTCATGCTGTAAACAACATAGGCCAGGTCAATCTATTAATCTAACATTCGTAGAGAAATCAGGTGACAGAAGCAGGTGTACCACTGTCAAGAAATAAACCCTCCCTCGTAACAAAGTCTCCACCAAGAGACTTTATTCTGAAAAAAAGTCTCCCTCGGAGAATGTATTCTGAAATGGAATCTCACCCTGTGAAATACTGGTATTGTGATATATAAAAGATTGCAGGCTTTGAGAACTCACAATGTTTTTAGGCAATGCGCAGTGAGATTACATTATTTGCCATGGACCACACACTTTGGTTAAGCAGTGTGCTCAAGCCCCTTGTTTTATGGCTGGTCTCTTTATAACTGTTGTGATACATCGCACAACGCCAACTAAGTACATTAAAGCAGCACCCATAGTGAAAATTAAAACCATGAATACACGCACAGTAAGTTAACATGTATCTTAAAGTGACATATACAATTGTAGCTCATTTGACCTCACATTAAAGGAAGAAAGTGCGCAAGACAGAATAGCATTGTAATGAACACCAGAAAAATAACTTGAGAAGAAATGTTCCAATAACTGGGCTGGCAAAGTATAAAAGGTGCTCATCCTGTGAACCCAGCAATCGATCTTGAAATATTTCCTGGTAAATAAAACCCGATACGAAACAAAGTGATTGTGGTCTTGTGGGTAAGCATCTGCACTGGGAACATGACAGTAAAATCCTTGTAGCCAAATACTTGATCAAGATTGCCAACCTCAAAAAAAAAACCATGTGTTGCATCTGCCCTATGAAAAAAAGTTACACTCTTCACCCATGTGTCCCTTACTTGTGCCCTGAAACACAGCCACAATCAGGGGAGAATAACTGCACCAGTGTACAAACTCTCTTATTTATTTATATTACATTTGTATAGCGCACAACAGCCCTAGGGCATCGAGGTGCGGCTACTTGCCGGGAGTTTAGTTACGGGGTAGGCACAGCTGGGAAATGCATTTACACGTTGTACATTGATACATTGAGGTACATAGTCGATTTATAAACACAGTTGAAGCTTATCAGGCTGAGCAGGTCATTGTGGCATATATCAGGCAAAGAGCGCAGTTTTCATGGCTTTCCGGAATGCCATGAAGGATACCTCGCCTCGAAGGGTAGGAGGTACGGCATTCCAGTGTGAAGGTGCAAGGTAAGGGAAGCTAGCGCCAACAGCTCTAGCTCTCTTTACCATGAGTATGCAAAGCATGTTAGCGTAGGGTGTTCTTGTTGGGCTTGTGGAGGTGGAGGGGTGGATCCTTTCTGATAGTCAGTCACATGCAGAGAGGTAGATGCACTTGTGGGCAACAACTCATGACTTGTTTGCCCTCTCATAATTTCACCTCCTCACCCTCATGTCTGGATTTCAACAATACTCTGATTTATGAAGATAACTTGAAAAGTACACATTTCATAGTGTCAGTCAAATATATAAATCCTTATTGAACTATGTTCGGCAGAAAGTGTACAATTGTGCCATTATACCCCACCCCCTCTAGACTGGCAGACTACAATTACCAGAATGCAATTCAGCAAAGACAAAACAAATGGTCTCGGAGTGCAATACTTTCAAGGACTGACAGTAGCACAGTTTTAAAAAAAGAAAAGTGGATGCCATTTGTTTTCTTAGTGTGTTATGAGATATTCAAAATGAAGAAAACACACAGCACCAGACTGTGGACTGTCTCCCATCCATGCAGTAACCAGGACCAACCCTGCTTAGCTTCAAAGTGAGGAAGGGACCAGCCCCCTCAAGCAATGTTGCTCTAAGTGGTCTTGTAACTTTTGCCTCACTTATTAGGCACCATGGCCTGAAGGTGCTGGTCTTTTCCTCGCTTTGAAGCTAAGCAGGGTCGGTCCTGGTTACCGCATGGATCGACAACCCACATCACCAGGGATTTTTCACCCCCATGTCACTCTAGCTGTAAAAATATATATTTTTAAATGATGTATAAAAGATTGCAGACTTTGAGTACTTCCAATGTACTTAGTTAATGCCCTGTATGATAAAATTATTTGCTGAGGCTTACACACTTTGTTTAAGCAGTGTGCTACAAACCCCTTGTTTTATGGCCAGTCTTTTGGGGACTGTTGTGGTACATCGCACCACCCCAACTAACTGCATTTAAGCAGCATATCAAAGGGAAATACTTTAAAATAAAGTAATGAACACCAGAAAAATAACTTGAGAGAGGGAATGCTCGAATAAATATGCTGGGAAAGTATAAAAGGTGCTCACCTGTTAAACCCAGCAATCTGTCGTGAAATATTCCCTGAAAAACAAAATCTCAATATGAAACAAGTGCTTGTGGTTTTGTAAGCGTCTGCACTGGGAACATGACAACCTGAGTAAAATCCTGGGCCAAATTAAAAGAAAAAACAAGTGGTTGCTTCCGTCCCTCTGAAAAAAGTTATGCTGTCCACCCATATGTGTCCATTACAAATCAGCCACAATCAGGGGCAAATAACTGCACCATTGTCCAGGATTGCAAACTCTCTTGTCACATCGTGGGCAAATACTCATAACTTACTTGCCTCTCATCATTTCCCCTCCTCACCCACATGCACATACCATAGTGTCACTGAATTATATAAATCCTTATAGAACTATGTTAGGCAAAACGTGTACAATTGTGGCATTATTCCCCCATCTTGACTGAGACTACAAATACCAGAAAGCAATTCAGCAAAAGGCAAATAAATTGTCTCTGAATGCAAAACTTTCAAGGACTGACAGTAGCACGGTTAAAAAGAAATAATGGGGATGCCGTGTGTCATGAAATATTTAAAACTAAGAAAACACATAACATTCAGGACTGTAGACTGTTTCCCATCAATGCAGTAACAGGGAGCTACCCTGTTATGTTTCAAATCAAGGAACGAGCCAACCCACTTAGGCCATGTCGCTCTAAGTGGTCTTGTAAGGTGGGCTCATTTATTAGACAACATGACCTTTTGGGGGTGGCCCCTTCCTCGCTTTGACGCTAAGCAGGGTTTGTCCCAGTTACTGCTGGGATGGGAATCCCACTGGTGCTGTAAAAATATTTTTTTTAATTATTGACTTGGAAACTACAAATACCAGAATGCAATTCAGCAAAAGGCAAAAAAAAAGGGTCTCTGAGTGCAAACCTTTCAAGGACTGACTGTAGCATGGTTTAAAAAATGTAGAATTTGGATTCCCATTCAGTCACCCATCCATGCAGTAACTGGGACTGATCCTATTTAGTTTCTAAGCAAGACTGACACTACTTAGCTTCCAAGCAAGGAAAGGGCCAGGCACCTTTCTCTAAGTGGTCTTGTAACATTTATCGGGCAACATGGCCTGGGGAGGCTGGTCTTTTCCTCACTTTGAAGCTAAGCAGGGCCTGCCCTGGTTACTGCATGGAGGGGAAAGACCTGGGAGGCAATCATGTCACTGGCCCCCGATGCCACTATAGCTGTAAAAATATATTTTTAAAAACTGTAACCGCAAGTCCTTAACTAGACATACCCTTGGCTATATGTAGTCCTTTATAGCCACGAATATCAGAAAAAGGGGTGAAAAAATGCTTTCAGGCCTCCCTCATTTTTGCCAGCTCCCCCAGTTCCAAGATGGCCTCCTCGCATCCCCTGCCCTCTCACTTTCCCCCCACAACAAACACTGTTTCTGTTGCACAGTTTGCTTTGAGATGCCGGCAATTCGAGGCTACAGAAAGCTTTGTTTTGCAAACTCAGTCCCTAGACCCCCTCCAACTCCCACATTTCACTTGGTGCCCTCTAGCCACCCCCAGCCTCTAGCCTGATGGCATTTTCTGTATCCTCGGCTATAGCTGCAGTTATCTCTCGCATTGAGAGAAAATCAAGATGACGGCTGTTTCAATTCTAGAAACACCTGGTTTGGGGTAAATCCCTGATATATAGCTATCTATTTTTGAGAAGGGGGCACCCCCTTCTCGGTAACATATTTAAAAAACTACTGCACGGAATAACACCAAACCATGCATGGTTCGCAAGTCAATGCTTCGTGCCCAAGTTGTTTCTGTCCTGGTCCAAATCCGTCCAGTGGTTTGGGCTGTGCACTTTGACAAAAATGTACCTTGTTTGTCTAGGGGTAAATGAATGATGGGACGTAGACTCCACTTTTGGAAAAAAAGAATTTGTTGTCTTCTTAAAAAGTTTTTTATTTTTTAACAAATGTTTACGAAACATTGCAGTCTGGGGGGTTCCACGAGTACTTAATCGCTTTTGAAATTTCTGTCAAATCTGTTACTCAAATCAAAAGCTATTAACAATAGAATTCTGAGGGGTTCTTATGTGTGCCCCACTCACCTTAGCTATAGAGCAGCTATCGCCACCCTATAAAATATATAGGCACATGCAGTTTCCTACACAGTTACTAGAGTTTGCTGTCCTTCAATGCAAACAAACAGCACATTTCCTTCACTGTACTTTCACAACCTCTAACTTTGATTTTGAAAGTGCCATACTGTCCCTCATCTCCAAGCAATGTGCTCCTGTGCCTCCCTAGCCAACACTATCTTCCCTTTATCTTCCCAATATTGTTGGGTACAACTATAGCTATTACCCCTGCATTTGGGGGCATACAGAGCCAGTAATATTTCCAGACCCATAATCCTTTTTAGTCCAAGAAAGTTATATTGCAATTTTGCTTTCCCCTTATATGGCAATGTTAGCACTACCAAAGTAAAACAAGCGGAGCATGAAATTTGCTTACCCAAAATCCTTAGAGGGCAACTCAAATAGGTTTGTACCGTTGCCCTCATATATTGGAGATAATGTGAACAGGGCTCTACCAAGATATTGACACTAGCTAGTATAATTTAGATTCCTTACCAGAGAAGGCAAATGGCAGGTAACTGATGTGGGTTGTGCACTATGGATTCTTGAGAAGTCAACCATTACTGGACGGTCTGGTTTCTGTCAAATTAATATACTAACTCGTCTCACTGCAGATTACAGCGGGGCAGCCCTTTTCATGTACTGATGTCAATTTGATTCTTACTATCCAACTAGCTACCTTCAGTACCTGGTGTTAACCTAGGCATTCACTACACCAAGTAGTAGTGTTTCCAAATAAACAATAATCTGTCCGATTTATTGGGTACCTGAAGAAACCCTGGTACAAGTGTGATGAATCCTGTGAAATCATCACTGAAACCCCAGTATTGGCATCCTCTCATATGTCTTGGGGAAGGAAGATCCTGACCTTGGGGATGGCATTATGAGGGAGGATCATACGGAAGGAGACCCATATTGGGGGAAGTGGTAACACCATTAACACATAATTCTTGGCACCTTGCATTGGGACACCCTCTGCCTCTGGTCCCAGGTTCCTGCTCATCCTGCCACCCTGCCGCACTGCCTCCGGGCCCCACCTTGCACTGGAGTTTGTATCTGTACCCATACAGCCCCCCCTTTTTTTCCCTCCTGCGCTTATGAGACCCACCTGATCTGCTGCCTCAAACATAGCACTTGCCACTTGGCTGCACTACTACTTTGTGCTGATTTTATTATGTATTTATTTTAATTATTATTTATCCTGTTTCTCCTTTGCTCTGCACTTTCCACTTTCTCCCTCCCCTCCATGCACTTCCCCCCCCCCTCGCCCATGCACTTGCATGTTCTCAGTGTCACAGGGCCTAGTAAGATCGTTGTTTCGTTCTCCCCTATTCCCCTCCCTTGCCTTGTCACGCTCAGAAACACTGGTGTATGAGCGCGATATAAATAAAATATCATAGCATATCATATAATATTCTTCCAATCTCCCTGAAACACTGATGGTGCATTGTAAGGTGGGGACAAGTAGTGTAACTACTAATATTCACATTACATCTTCTGGTTCTGACAAACTTAAGTCAAACAAACAATTGAAACAATATGGCCATAGAAGGTTTAAGGACAATATGGACTTCAATTCCCATTACACCTTTGGTACTGGGACGAAGAAGAGGAGAGAGGAGTCAGTGTGGAACAGGAACAGCCTTAAGCTAAACAGGCAGACTCGTTGTTTAAAGAATCATAAGCTGTGCGGGAGATTTTGAAATGATGTGTCTTGCCATGCAGAGTGTAGAAGGAGAGGAAGAGGTGGTTGCAGTCTGAATGCAGGAACCAGAGTGGAAATGCTACAGAGGCAGAGTCACACAGTCAAGCTATGCTGAAACAGGATGAAGCTCACAGGCACTCGCATGGAGGGCACATACCGGAGGAGAAAGACTCTGCTTAACTTTGGCTGCTGCAGGACCGGTCAAGATGCAGGCTTGCGGAACAGCAAAGGTTGATTTATTTTGCATTTATAGCAGCATACAAAGTCCTGAGGCTAAGTATGGTTATAAATTATACGGTAGCATCTCAGTTACAAAGTAAAGAGAGGAAGATCAGTTACAATGAAGTGTGATACATTAACATAGGAGTCATTAACATATGAGTCTACAGTACCAGAAGCTTTTAGGGATATGCCGCTTACTGGGTCCTTAATGAGTCACGGTGAGTATGCAGGATCACAGCAAGCATATAAAAGGGGAACATGTGAACAATGGGTCTCACGCTGGCAAAGCAGCACCGAGTGGGGCTGGGGGCTACAAAAGCTGTGTGAAGCAATAGAGTCAGCAGTCGGTGGAGTATGACACTGTGATAGCAACGTCAGTTACAGGATTGGCATATATATGGGGCACAGTAAATGTGGATTTTTGCAAGAGATTACGATGAATGACACAGACATGAATCTGCAGGAAAAGTCATTGAGGCAAGCCCCGCTTTCTGGTTCTATGTTGAAGTACGATGGGCTAAAGGATCAGTCCAAAGGATGGATGGGGAATAATAAAATGATAGGTCAGAAGGTGCACACTGGCAAAGCCGCACCCAGTGGGGCTAAGGGCTACATAAGATGTGCGAAGCAATAGAGTCAGCAGTTGGTGGAGTGTAACTTTGCAATAGCAATTTCAGTTACAGGATTGGCAAATATATAGGGAGCAATTTCCGTTCCAGTATGGGCATAATATGGGGAACAGTAAAAGTGGGCCTGTACAAGACGCAAAGGCAATGCAAGTTTTATTGTTGCAAGAAGTTATGTTACAGTGAATGGCACTGAGATATGAATCTGCAAGAAAAGCCATTGTGGAAAGCCCTGCTTTCTGGGTCCATCTTGAAGTACAATCAGAGCAAAGCATGGATGGGGAATAATAAAATGATAGGTAGTAAGGCGCACGCCGGAAAAGCCAACCCCAGAGGAGGATTTGGGCTACATCAGCTGTGTGAGGCATAGATCAGATAACTGTTAGGGTGATCAGAATTAACAGCGTCAGGCTAAGGAGCCGGTAGCATAATGGCACAAGATGTGATCCAGGGGAGGTGCAGCGGGGGATGGCAGCCGAGTGTAATAGGAGTGTGGCAGAGGAGCAAGACACTGACGTGGGAACCAACAGAGACTCTGTACCCGGGGAATCCAGCACAGCAACGGTTCTTCGCTACCGATACACGCTAAACCAGTGAGTCAACCAAAAGGAGTTGGGGGCCCCAGGACATGTTATAAAGTTAAAGAACACTTAGGAGGCAATTTGAATACCGACCAAGAAGAGACAGAATGGCAAAAAGGGTACAATACTCCTCACATGAAATGTAAGTTTGGGGAAACCTGAAACCAGCATTGCCACCAGCCAAGAGACTTTAAAGAAGAGACAGAGGGGCAAAGAGGATGCAATTATCTTCACGTGAGATGTTAGTGCAAAGAAGAAAACATTTGTTTTATCATCCTGACAATCTATTGTACAACAAGAGACATTTGTTTTGCCATTCTGACAAAAGTATTCTATGAAGGAAACACTGACTTTGACAGCCTGAAAAGAATACTTTATGAAAGAAACTGTTGTTTTGTTTTTGAGTAAGTAGTCTATGGAAGAGACATTTACTTTGCCAATTTGAGGGATGTGTTGGATGAAAAACAAATATTTTCATTGAACTGAATAGAATATTGTTGGAACAACACTCTTTCAAAAGTCTTCCTGAATTGATTCAGGGGATGAGAATCAGACCCTGGACACAAGGATCACTCTGTTGGAATTATAAGTTTAAATTTATGCACATTTTTGTGGAACTTGAAATAGATACAGTTACCTTACACATTTTGGTTGTATATGTTAGTGTGAGGGTCAGATATATTTGGATACAAGGTGATAAGTAGGAACATTCTTGTTAGGATAGGGAGAGATAGGCCTTTATCACATCCCCTTTTTATCTTAATAAACATGACGAATGTTTAGAAAATCACACTCTGTGCCCGACTCTCTTTTCTGACCACTCACACTAGCAAGTCTTCAAAAATTGTCAACAAGCATTGGCAATGCCAATAGGTCTAGCTTTTTTGGCAAGTGTGAGTGAATATGTAATTAGGTAAATATGGTTGTATGGGCGGATGAATATGATTGCATAGGTGGATGTATGGATGAGTGGGTGGAAATGTTTCTGGGGCAATGGATGGTTGGATGAGTTGTGGATCATAGCTGTATAGGTGGATGGATGACAGATAATATATTGTATAGGTAGATGGGTGAGAGGAAGAAGATGCGTTTGTGGCAAATAGAAGTGTATAGAAAAGCCAATAAACTTGAAAGATGCAAACTCGTTGGATTTTCAGTGAAGCTGTACTTCTATGTATGCATACTAAGGCTAATGATAATACCTTTTAGGTCCCGACAACCATTATTCCTCCTTCGGGAGTAGGATACAAGAAGTTTCAGAAGGAGATTGTATCTCAGGAGGTGATCCGACTAGTTGGTACTTGAGCCCAGATACCTTCAATGTATCACGAATTGGCAAATGGGGCTGGTTGCCTGGTGTGGAATTCACATGAATGTGGGGATTAATTGTTCAGCCTTGCATGTTATTAAATTAAAGGCAGTCTATTAGCCTCATGGGACAGTTTGTTAGGATACTAAGACATAATGCAGGGTTTTAGTGGCAAGGATTTCTATGAAGGCCAAGTACCCATTCAGATATATTGCAACCATTACCGTTTGATTCAGGAACCCTGTCTGAAAATGTGCATTTGGTGACACCCTTAGGCATAATTGGTGCTGCAAAGATTGGCCTATTGTAACGCATAAGTATGAGGCTAGCTTAGCTTAGCTTAGCTAGCTAGCTTATAGGTTCTTTCACTTGGTCAATTGTGTTTATTGCTTGATTCAGCTGTGCTTATTCTTCCACAGAGTTTGGCTTATTCTCTGGCAGTTTTTTTGATCTGTGACAGGAGGGGCTTCTGTGTTAGTACATTGGTACCAACAAACTGGAAAGATGTGAGCCATATCATTTAATACAAGAATGGCCACCTTTTTCTGGACCCAGTTTAGCATATTATCAAAATAGATTGGGCTTCTTCAATGGCTCAGTTTTGCATATACTAGCTGCTGTTCTGTTTATTCTCTTGCAGAGTTGTGATTATTGTTCGGCAGAGTTACATTTTACAGAAAGTGCCTGCCTTTCTATAAGAGTTAAAGATGCGGTGAAAAAAGTGCCGGGCACCGCCTGTTGCTATGTGAGGAAGGGTTTGGGGCAGTGTAGGGAGGATCCACTGGTCCATCCCACACCTTCCCTAGAGCGTGACAGGGATTTGTCACATGGCAACAATTACAAGAATGACCCAATTAATAAAACCAGGACTGCTTTTTAGGTAGCAGGGAGATGCGTTAGTATCACAGGGAAGAGATACCCAAATTGCACTTACCCATCTAAAGATAGATTGTGTGATCTGGGACTCATGAACACGAAAATTCTGCGAAGTGTGCCGCTCAACAGCGTTCACAGAATGCACGTGCAGGCAAGATGGCATGTAAGGGCATAGAGAGCAGGCTGTGTACTACCTCAACATTAACATCACTAATCAAATATGGCAACCAACCATTCAAAGCACCTGCCAGCAATAAAGGAGGGGAAGTCTAAATGGGAGGAGTCCATCCGTATTAAAGAAGCTAGGCTTGGCAAGGTAGTGTGAGAGTTTGGAGAAATCTGAGGTGAAGAGAAGGAGCGTGCTGGAGGTGAGGAGTGTTCTTTGAAAGTGGCAGGAGGTGCCTGGGAGGAGAGTGTCAGTAGCTATTGGAGATGGAACCACAGGAGGTTTAAAGGAGAGAGCAGAGCCATGAAGCTGGAGAAAGATCCAGGAGGCTGGGGGAGGGATGAAGCTGGAGAACCTCTTGATAAGGAGGAAGCGGAAGTAAAGAGCGAAAGAGGAGACACAAGACTACGTGGCAGTGCAGAACAGAAAATAACAGAGGCAAGAGGACGTCCTAGAAGCGGAGGAGGAGGTGGTAGTAGTAAAAGAATAGGTGGAAATTCAGGAGGAGGTAAACAAGAGGAAGTGATAAGAGAACCAAGACACCCTAACAGGGTGGAACGTATTCAGGCACATCGCTGCTATTCAGACAATATTGCTAAGGCCAACAATTCTCACTGAAGTTCAACAATTGAAAATGCAATTAACCAACTTAAAGCACTTTTTTCTCTGTTGAAGGTGATGAAGAAGCCAATTTTGTATAAATAAGCATCTTTGAGATGAAATGGCAAGATGTTGCTGTTTTTTTCCAGTAAGATTGCAGATATTTGAAACAATATACCACAGATATGTACTATGTTTCTGTGTCATCTTGTAAATCTAGGGATACTTGGGATTGTTTTACTTCTTGACAAACGCAAGCGCCACTTATTTTGCTGATGATTCATGTCTGTCATCAAATGTTAAAGAGCATTTTCTATTTTCTCACCCTTTATTCTTCAGCTTGTCCGTTTGTCTGTCAGCTCTGGCTGTTTTTCTGATTCCCTTAAAATAGGTCCTGTGCATTCCAAGATGGCGGCCGAGCCGGGCAGACGTGCGTGAGCGTAGCTCCGTCCCCCAGCTCGGGCCGCAGCAATAAAGAAAATAACAAAAGCCGGCGATGAGCCCATCGAGACGACTCCTATATCCCTCCTATCCCAGATAGAGATTAGGAGCGAAGTCTCGCCGAACGAAGCACCTCGGAGGCAGCAGAGCCGTCACCGCGGCCCCGAAATACCCCAGCTTCCCGCCTGACGCAGAGCTCCGCTTGGAACTGGCCGCCGCGGCAGGCGTCCGAGAGAAGTGCGTCCAGCCCGGGATCGGCGTTCCCCCGACAGCGGCAGAAGAACCCTTGCAGCATAGGTCCCGGTCCCCCACCGGTGAGAAATCCGGAGGGAAGCGGTGAGGGACCCCTCCAGGAGTGACACAGCCAAGGAGGACCGGACGGGCACCGAGGACGCCTCAACGCGGGAAAAGAGGGGAACAGCCGTAAGAGAAGTGAGAGGGAGCAGCCCAGGAGGGAGAAAAGGCACCTCCGTTAGCCCAGCAGAAGGAAACATCGGAGCGAGCAGCTGTGAGAGGCAGTCGGAGTCCGGCGGCTCCAGAAGCAGCGCTCGAGTCAAGCGGAGCCCAGAGCCCTGAACGGGGACAAAGCAAACAGGTACGCGGCTGCAGCGAGAAGATCCCAGGATACACGGGGAGGGCACCCCCCTTGCGCACCGCCCGCCCAGCGGACCCTCTGGGGGATGAGAAGGACCCTTCAACAATCGCCCACAAAAGCAAACAGAGCCGTGGACCGCCCCCCCATGAGGCGGGCCTGAGGCGACTCATCGAATACGGGGGAAGACCGGATAAAAAGGACACGAGTGTCACGGGGGGACCGCCTCGGCACCCACGGAGACTGGCCCACAGTCCCATACAAAACACCCCAACGTCGGGCGACCAAGCAGAACCGGGGAATCAAGCCGGCCCAGGGAACCAGGGCGAACCACACCCCAACAGCAGTTGAGCAGAGGGGCACAGGCTCTGGCGAAGGGACAAGCGGACCCCCACAAACGCTCCAAGATTGGGGAGAGGGAGCCTTACCGAGACAATGCCTAGGGAAAGAAAAGACCACTTATGTCCAAACCCAGGACCAGGCAGAAGTCACAGGCTATATCCAAAAACAAAGGAGGGTCCACACAGACACAAGACCTAACCCACATTTTGGGGTTAAGAAACGCGGGAATAAAGCAAGCAGCCAAACACTGAAGCCCAGAAAGACCCCCTGCGGAACGCGACGTAAGCATGGAAATGGCGACCTCACGAGAGGATTTGAAAAAAAGGTTTAAGGAACTTCAAGACCAATTTATTGCCTCAACGCAATCCCAATTTGACAATATGAAGGGGGAACTGAAACAAGCTGTACAGGATTTAAAAAAGGACATCCAATCTCTAGAAGAGAGGACGGACAACTTGGAAAGGACGGCCCAGAACATGGACGAAGAGGCGACTTCGCAGGCCGAGGCACAAGACGGCCTCGCACGTCTGGCGTTTGAACTCGAAACTCAATGCAAAGACTTGGAGAACAGATCTAGGAGATCGAACATACGCATTAAAAATATGCCGGAAACAGTGAAGGACAAAGATCTCCGCACTGCGGTACAACAAGTGTTCCAGAACATACTGAAGGACGACCCCAGTGAAGATATTCTCATCGATAAAATACACAGGGTAGGCCCCCGGCGGGCAGGGGACCCCGGGTCCCGCCCCAGAGATGTCTTAGTGGCCATGACCAGATACGCACAAAAGGAACGAATATTGAGAGAGGCCAGGACTCTGGACCAAATAAGAATGAACAGCAAAGACATTTTACTCTTCCAAGACCTGGCACAATCCACGCTCAGAAAAAGAGAAATGGGCCAACTAACCAAGATCTTATCGGAAAGACAAATTCGATACAAATGGACATTCCCCTTTGGCCTTCTATTCTCATGGGAAGAAAGACAACACCGCATCACTACATGCGAAGAGGGCCTGAGGATCTTGGGATGCCAGGAAAAGAAGCAAGATCCGACAGAAACTAGGGAACCCCCAAAACAACGAAGACAGCCGAAGGGGTGGCAAACGGTGAAAAGAAGAACGAGACTCCAGTCACGCAACCCAGACTAGATTCAAGAACCCAGAGGGAATAAGCCAAGACAGGTCCGGAGAAGGAGTCTACAAGAATACAGGAACAACAGAGAGGGCAAAAGCCAAAAACTATGCGCGGCGAGGCCATGGGACCATCGTGGAATCACGCGACATGCAGGGTTTAGGATCCCCTGCGAACTAGCACCCTGAGACTTTTGAGGGCATGGAGCAAAGGCGCAACGCCAGAGCAACCCTAGGCCCCAGGGCCCTCCTCAGGGACATTGTTGGGGGGATTGGAAGGGAGGAGAGAGGGGAGGGAGTTCTTGGTAAAGTTTGGGAGGGAATAAACTCAATCACCGGATCAAACACACACCACAGCGAACCATAGGAGGCCCCCATCGAGGAACTTCAATAACAGAGGACAGAATGGGGCTGAAAATACTAACTTTTAATATCAGGGGGCTGAACACGCCAGTGAAGAGGAAAAAAACAGAACACTTCTTATTCAGAGAAAAGTTTAATATAATAACGCTCCAAGAAACTCACATACAGAAGAAGAGGAAAAATCTACTCCGCATACGAGGATATAAACAGCTTATTCAATCTAACGATGAGGAAAAGAAAAAAGGCGCTCTCATTGCTTTCGCCAACCAACTGCAGGTCCAAGTCAAGGAAACACTGGCAGACAAAAACGGCCGCTATGTCTTTGCTAAGATCCAGATAGACAACCGTAAACTGACCATTGCAACCCTATACACCCCTAATACGGGCCAGGAGGGCTTCATCAAAGCTACACTCAACAAACTCGAAAGCTTTGCAGAAGGGGAGGTGATCCTCACATGAGACTTCAACATAGCGTGGAACCTACCAGAAGATCGCTCAAAACCAAAAACATCCCAACAGGGGGCCCCGTCACCAGCTCTCAGACAGGCGAAGCAGAATCTGGCTCTAGATGACGCGTGGAGAAGACTCAGAGGACCAACTGACGGATACACCTATCACTCACACGTTCACAATACAAGCTCTAGAATAGACTACATATGGGCATCAGGTGCATTACTCGGGGAAATCCGGGACATCGAAAAAGGCATAATATCACTATCAGACCATGCCCCGCTATGGATCACCCTCCCCAAAATGTGAAACCACTCAGGGCTGTGGCAATGGACTCTCCCAGGAGAAATATTACAAGATCCAGTGTTAAGAGAAACTATCAGGGAAAAAATAGATGAATACTTTGAGCACAACAATACCCCGGATGTCACCCAGGGCACCAAGTGGGAAGCATTCAAAGTCGTGATAAGGGGTCAACTAATAGCTCTAAAAGTGCAGAAGAATAAGCTCATCCACAAATGGGAGAACAAGCTGGGGGTGAAGCTGGAAGAAATAAGGCAGGAAATGACCAAAAACTCCTCCAGAGAACTGAAGAGAGCATACCGACACACTCAGAGCCAGTTAGATCTGATAAGAACTAAAAGAGCCGAGACACAACTACTCCATGCAAAACACTGCTATGCGATGAAATCAAATAAAGCGGACAAGCTGCTAGCGAGACAACTAAAAGGCAGGCGCCAGGATCAAGCAGTGAAAACCCTGATAAACGAGCGGGGAGAAAAGAAGACGCAAACGAAGGACATAAAAGAAGAGATCCGAGAGTTCTACCAGAACCTATACACGTCGCAGTGTAAGAGGATTCAATTCAACACTACAGCTAAGTCAAACCCTTATTGATATATCTTTATGTCCAGTTCATGAGTTCTGGACGACTACCCCTATATAACACTCCTCTCTTAGAATCCCCCTGACCCCACTGAGCCAAGAAGTAGTTCTGTTTTGCAAGTTTAAAAGGTTTATTTGAGAAATATAACGGTATATCTATCACACTCTTATAATAAATTAATATTTAATATCACACTTAAGAATATGAGCAGTAATCAACAATGAATAATGTTCTACTAGTAAACTGATTTGGTTACTCAGGAGTAGTATAGAGGATGAGGTAGCACACTTGTGAATAGGAACAGAAGAATAAAGGGGTAGAGAATGCTTTATACGGTTCAAGGAAATGCAAGATGGAATAAATGCAGTACAGAAATAACTTGATATGACTTCAACAAAACAAGCAATCACTTTTCTTTGACAATTCACCCCCCCCCCTTTATGCAATGTAAGGAGATGAAGAGGAGAGCGCACAGTTCTCAGGAATACAATCAAATACAATATGAAATTCAGTCCCCCCCCCAGCAAGCTTAGAGAAAACCGGCATGAGTTTTAAAACACAGGCCCAAGTGCTTTGAATGTGGTGGCAATGAAGTGAGAAATATGCTGAAAATGCTTTTAATTCCCTTTAGGAGGTTCAGGGTGAGTGAGAGATACTTGGGATGAGTTCAGGCTCACTTTAGCAATGATTCAGAGATGGTGATTAAGAGGCAAAGGAAAGAAATGACTGCTGAGATTCTAAGCTTTCAGAGGAAAGTTAAATTTTGTTCCTATCCCAAACGGTTCCAGAGATACGGACGATTAAATAAAGGTAGTTTTTCGGATTTAAAGTAAACTCAAAATGACAGGTGACAGCTTGCAGCTTCAGAATTGACAGGTGACAGTTGTGCAGCTTTACAAAATGACAAGTGACAACTTCTAGGAGGCAGTTCTGGTTAGATTAAAATAGTTTGGATTAGATTATTTTAAACTAAGAGCTTATTTCTGTCACAATCTGACCTAAGTACTGACAATATATTTGGGAAGGACTGGACCTCGTCACGGATCTGATCAATCAGGCTAGCAGCACTTCACAGCGATCTGGTCTCTGGTTCTGCGGTTCTGCACGGTCTGGTCTGGCACTGGTCTGGTCTGTCCGGATACAGCGGTCTCTGTACGGCTCCTGGATCTCTGCACTAGTCCTGGCAAAAGTTCTTGGCAAGGGATTCAAGCAGCTCGCCCAGCTGTGAGTAGCTTGCAATGATTTGAGGCCTGCTGCAGAGAACTCAGCTTGTGGTTTTAGGCCTCTGATTTAGGTTCTAAAGTATAAGTTCTAGGTTCTGGAGTATGTAGCCGGAGTCAGTCTGGAACTGGTATCTTCTGGATGTTGTGTGGTCCGGCAAAACGCTCCGCAGCAACTGGATTTGAATGTCTCTACCTACCTGTCCCAGCAGTTTCTTTTTATGTGTTTTGAAAATGGGTGTGTGCCTGGGCCTAGCTAAGCCTGCCCCTCTCTACTTGTCATTGGCCCAATTCTCCCCTCTCCCATGATTGGGGGAAGGAAATGTGAGTCAGAGTGATGCTGTAGGTTTTATGGGTCAGAGGATCCTCCCATGGTCAGTTTGCCCACAAATCTATATTTGATTCAAATACATCCTTCCCAGATATACAATTTGTTGAAATTACATGTGCACATTATATATTCCTTATGGTCCATGCTTGTCCGCCTCTGATCTTCCTGGGGGCTTGCATTCAAAAATGACAACATTTTGCGCTTTTTAACTGGTTTTGCAATATCGGACATTTACCCAAATTTACACACATGTGCGCAAGGAGTATGGACATTAATTGATGAAGTGTCAGATTTTTAACATGCAGACATTTGGAGTGAGACCCTATTTTCCGCTAGCAGCCCCCCAGAATACACCACAGGGTCCTAACGCATCTCAAAATGTTCACAGAAAAATCACAAAAATAGTCCGCACTTTGAGTTATCTATCTTTTTAAAATTATGCCCTGGTCAAAAAGGGGTGTGGCTTCCCACATCACAGGGTGAAATAACTGGTTTATCCACTTCCCCCAAGCTCAGCTGCTAGCAGAGGCACTGCCCCTCCCAGTTTCCCCTAAGAGGAAGCCACTTTACGGCCCCCCAATATAACATTTGCCTGAGCCCAGGACAGGCCTTTGTTCAACTCCCTTTAGTCTCCAGCTGCTCCACCCCTAATCTAATCAACAGGGCCATGTGACCTCAGGAAGCAGCCAGGCCTGGCAGCCAGGCCTGGGAACAAAGCTGTTGATCCAGTATCAACTCCTGTCGGGGGTAGTTGTCAGGCAGAATTCAGTTTCATTAAGCCAGGTTTCAGCTAAATGTCACTTTTTGTTCCCAGTTTTCTACATTCAAATCAAACTGACAATTTTTACATATACATTAAATAATTACTTCCTTCAAGTCATTTCAGAATATAGTTTTACATTGTATCCACCTCTTAGCAAGTCTTTCCTTGGTCTGGTTTTGTTTCATTTGTTCAGTTTTACACAAAAGTCTGGTGGTTTTAAAACGCCGGCTTTCTGATAGTGGTGAGTACTGGTAATGCAACCATTTTTGGGATTAAGAAAATTAATTCCCCACAAGAAGGTTGTATCTTTGGAGTGGTCTTGTGCCAACTGCGCAGTTCTCCTATTCTGGCGTGAATGTGGGCGGCGATAGCTCATCCCCACATCCACCCAGTCTATTGATTTAGTTTGTTCTGGGATAGAATAATGGGCGGCGACAGCTCATCCCCACATCTACCCAGTCTATTGATTCAACATGGGTCAAAACCCATGACAGCAGCGGCCGAGTAGAGAGGCTCAAATGGCGTTTCTAACAGGGATTACCCTTCCGACAGTATCACCGTCAGAGAAAACGGCCCTCGACCAACCAATAACGGAGGAAGAGGTGGAGAAGGCAATCAGAGACCTCCCTAGGAATAAAGCCCGGGGCCAGACGGCTTTACGGCAGCATTTTATAAAACATATGCAGACATATTAAGACCCCATCTAACTACACTTTTCAACACCTTCAAGACTTCTGGTAACATCGTAGCATCAATGAATGAAGCAAATATACTAGTCTTCCATGAGAAGGGGAAAGACCCTCAAGCTCCGGGCTCATATCGCCCAATCGCTCTAATCAATATCGATGCCAAACTCTATACAAAAGTCCTGGCCAACAGACTAGCTTCTTTACTCCCCAAATTAATCCACCAGGAACAATCAGGCTTCATCCCTAAAAGGAAAACCCACAACAACATTAGAAGAATTATACACCTCATAGAGAAGACAGGAATCATGGAAATCCCCTCGGCAATAATAGCGCTGGATGCCGAAAAAGCATTCGACCGGGTGGAATGGTCACTATTGTTTGCTACATTACAGAAAATGGGCATGGAAATGGACTTTATCAACATGATACGGGCCAACTATAATTCCCCGATGGCCAGAATCGCAGTCAACGGAGAACTCTCGGATCCAGTCAGAATCAGCTGCGGAACGAAACAGGGGTGCCCCCTTTCGCCCCTTTTCTATGCTATCTTCCTAGAACCCCTCCTAACGCAGATTAGAGCGAACCCCGACATCAGGGGCATAGAAATGGGAGGGCACACGCACAAGACGGCAGCATATGCAGACGACATGCTGCTAACTTTAGCAGACCCAAGCAAAACGCTTCCCCTCCTTATCCAGCAAATAGACAACTATGGAGTGATCTCAGGTTTGAAGATAAATAAACAGAAATCATCCATGATGGCACTGGCGGGTGACAAGAAAGAAATATACAAGACAACTACAGAACTCAAACTACAAAAAGCAGAAGCAGGTGTCAAATATCTCGGAGTGACATTGACACTGCGGATACAGGACCTCTACAAAGGAAACTACCCCAAACTTTTAGAAGACGTCAAAAGCGATTTACTCAGGTGGAACCCCTTGACAGTTTCATGGTGGTGCAGAATCACAGTCATCAAGATGACAATATTACCAAGATTACTATACTACTTCCAGGCTCGCCCCATCCGGGTCCCACCGGCATTCTTTAGAACCCTCTTCAAAACAATTTCGAAATACGTATGGCAAAACAAAACTCCGAGAGTCTCACATGAAACACTCACCGCACATAAGTCGGACGGAGGAATAGCGCTTCCCCACATGAAGAAATACTACGAGGCTGCACAACTGTGGGTCCTACACGAATAGATCACGGATGGTGTCCAGTCATAATTTCGAAAACATAATTTCGAAAGTCAAAAAAGTCGAATCAAAAATGTCGAAAAAAAAAATGTCGAATTGTTTTTTTTTTTTCGATATTTTTTTTTGGGCTTTAGTTTTTGTGAAAAAAATAGGTAAAAATAAAAAAAAAGGGGGGTTGGGGGGAACCCCCCCATTTCGAAAAAAAAAGTAATTAAAAAAAAATTCGACATTTTTTCTTTCGACTTTTTGACTTTCGAATATTTTGTATTCGAAATTATGTCTATGAACCATCACGGATGACTCAGAAAAGTGGTGGGCGGCACAGGACAGAGCAGTGGCAAGAGCGAATCTACGCCACCTCCTATGGAGGAAACCCGAACACAGACACCACAACATAAACCTCAGCGAAGTCATGAGCTCCGCCATGGAAATTTGGAACAGAGCTACAAGAAAGGGTTCTCTGACAATCGACCCAGCCCCCTTCATGCCACTCTTCGACAACCCAGACTTCCCCCCCCCCCGGCCAGGAGAGAGGCTCCTTTAGGAAATGGCGCGAAGCACAATGCACGAAAGTGGGAAATATGATTGAGGGTCAACAAATCAGATCCTTCCAAAACACCCGGGAATTGCTGGGCCTTACGGAAAGGGACAGATATCAATATGAGCAACTCCACCACTGGCTCACATCACCAAGAATTACAAAGGCCTGGTCAAGAGACCTCACCCCATTCGAGACTTATATCATGACCCATACGGGGGAAACGAAATTTGTATCCACTCTTTACAAATTTATCAACGCCCAAGAAGAAAACATTACCTGGCAGTATATGAAAAAATGGGAAGTTACCCTAGGAAAACAAATTACGAGGGATCAATGGTCATACCTCTGGGAAGTAATCCTGAAATGGACACGGGCAGTACAAACGAGGGAAGCCTGGATGAAAATAATGGTTCAATGGCATTATACGCCGAAGAGAATCCACAAAATGTTCCCACCAACACAAGGCAAATGCTGGAGGGGATGCGACACATTGAGCACCTGGAGACATATCTGGTGGGACTGCATTGAAATATAACAATTTTGGGAGAAAGTGAAAGCACAAATGCAGGTAATCTTTGAGGGCGCAGCCAATCTGGGAGAGGAAATTTGGATGTGCGGCATGTGGGCCCCCTCGAGATAAGTCCTATACAAAGACGCAAAAACTGAACTTCATGGGATTCCTCATAGCAGCGTGGCTAGCCATTGCGCAAAAATGGAAACAAAAGGCCCCCTCAACCACCCATGGCTCCGAAGGATTTGTACACATGTAGCTATGCAAAAGATCACGTACGATCTTCAAGGGGACAGACAGAAGTTTGCCACGGACTCGGGAGAAGCCATCGAATTTCTGCAAGGCGACTATTTACAGTAATGGTGCCCCCATAACATCCGCATCCTTGATATGTTCACAGCCTAAACAAAACCATCCAAGGTTCGCAGAGACATTACATAGACATTAAGACCGGTGAGGGGGGCGGAGGGTCCGGAAGGGGGGAGTTGATGAACACTGTTGAGTCCCAAAGTTCTTGTTAAAAACAAAATGCCAATAAAAACAATTAAAAAAAAAATAGGTCCTGTGGCTACATTACTAAAAAAAACTAATCTAGAAGTAGACGGTCTGTCTAATTAGCAGCCAGTCACTTCCTTTTGGAAAGAGTAGTCCCTGACCAATTAAATGACTGAATAATTGACAAAATTGTTAGCTCCATGCCAATCAGGATCTCGAATTGATTGCAGCATGGAAACAGCCGCATGTACATCCTAGATGATCTATATCAAGTTTTGTATGATGGTGGTTCATATTTATTCATGCTGCTCGAATTGTCGGTAGATTCCAACACCACTGAACATGGGATTCTTCTTGATTTCATCCCGCCGAATGGGGATTAAGGGCCTGTCCATAAGTGGTCTGATAATTTCTGAATGCAGGACCAAAGATAATAGTTATGTACACATAACTATATCTCAGAATTTCTTCTGATAGCATGATACAACTCCGTGAGTACCTAGTAGGCATTGAAGCATGGATGACCACAAACTTTTCTTTAACAGAACTCGGCTAAAACCACGTTTTTATTTTTGCACGTTTCCAGTCTATTACCTTCTTTAAGTTGGTTTGTTAATGCTAATATATCTGGAACACCCCAGCTGGGAAATAATTGAACTCCAGTTTATCTTTAATACCACATATCAATGTGGTGGCTAAATCTGCAAACTTCCACCTTTTTAAACTGAGACCTGTGAAACCATTCCTTTAAATTTTTGAAAACTTTTGCTTATTGTTGCAATTTTTGGTTTTATCTCAGATTGATTTTGGTAATTCTAGCTGGTGTTCTCCAATCATCCTTGGCTCCATTAAAAGTATTTGTTCATGCTGCTGCACTATTAATTCATGGTACCAGGAAGTTTGATCATTTTGCTTCCATTTTAAAGAACTTACTTTGGTTACCAATAGAACTGAGGATTGTTAGTTTCCTGTTGGACGCCCCTGACATTCAATTTATGGAAGAACTCTGATTACTTGAAATTCAGAAAAGCATGTTGTTAGTTTTCAGATGAGGTTTATCCTTTTTGTGCTCGGTTGATTTGATAGGTTTTATTATTTTATGCTTGTATATTGTATGATCTCCTTTTGTATATGTGTTTAGCCTGTACAGAGCTCTGATGCACTTGTTCACGCTTCATAACGATTTTATATAAACAAAACAAACCGAGTGATAGTGAAGAAAAAAGAGGAGAATGAGGAGAGAAGCGATCAGGAGGAAGAACTAAAAAATAAGGACAACATTGTCAGGAGGAAAAATGAAAAGAAGAGGAAACTTGACATGACAAAGAGGGAAGGAGGCAGTGCTAGCACATGGTGAAAGGACAAGACGGTGCCAGTTTTTTAAAAACAAAGAACGGCCAATTAGAGGTGACAAGGGACCGGAAAGAAGACCCCAAGGAATGAGATTGTTACCAAGGCATGAGGAGGAAAGCCAGAAGGGGGATTGGTTATTAATTAGTGAACCCGTGAACCAGAGAAATACATCCCTCCATCCAATATTTCAGGACACCTGTCAAAGATGGAGCAGAGGGCCTAGGGACTAACCTCAGTCGACTTCACTCTCCGTTTAGTGGTCACCCAGATTTGGATTGTGCAGGTGTGCATCTGGTGCACCAAGGCTATACAAAACAAACAAAGAAGAGGACAGTGCCTACCAGACTTATGGAAAGAAGTGTGGAGGGCAGTTAAAACACCTCACACTGTGAGGCACTATATTCCACAAACGATTGCCGGGAAATAAGGCCCAGACTTTTGGAATGGTTGACATCCAGAAACATTTTGTGGCACTTGATAATACCAAGTTGCAGACTTTCTTGTTTTTAAATTTTCCTAGAGAGGAAAGGCAGAGGCCTTAAAGTGAGAAATAGGAGTGAGGGACAGGTTTCCTGACCAGTGTTTCCATTTGCACTCTTTGACCCTGGTTAATTTCCCTCCTGTCTGTTAACGAATGTGAGTATAATTTGGAACAATGTTGGTCACGTGATAGTAACTTTCTCTGCCACTCTTCAACAAAAAATAAAAGAATGCAGTGGGTTCATTTTCTGACTCGGTTTTTCTTATCCTTGGACCAAGTGGAGTTAATTCCCTGACACAGTTTACCTTTTTTTAGTAGAACAAGCAGCGAACATCCTGGTGGCCCAATTACATAGTGGAACGATCCATATTCTAGAACACACACATAAAATAACAGGGAAATGGAGACATACAGAGGGGCTCAACCGCAAACCATAACCGTAACGGCAATGAAGAGTCTTCTTACTCTGTAAATCCCAAATGAAATCTAACCCAAGGAAACTAACAAAATATATTCACTACACGAATTTACTGCCACGCTTATTGGTGTGACCAGTACTGTTACCAAACCGAGTTCTTGACTATAACTTCACAGGTACGTGATATGTACGGACAATGTCCATTCATCCAAGAATTGATGGAAAAATCATTTTAAAACATGCAACACTGAGTCCCCTTGCGTCGTCTACATAGAGTCTAATACGGACACATGAAGACTAGAATAAAGGCAAATGTGTCAAAATAGTTCTCTAATGTTCTTGGTGTTAAGTATTCCATCAGTGGGGAGGAAAAATATGAAATGTATTTGTTAGGCCTTGCAACTGCTGTTGTGTGCTTAAAAAGTATGGGAAGCACACGCCTGGTTCCCTCCCGACTGAAAAGGAAAACATCAGCGTTTAACGCAAATCGACATACAACCCCTGTCACATGTCCTTACATGTAGCAGGTGGTCATACTATATCTGAAGCAGCACATTTGTAGGCAAGAAACCTAGAATCTGGGAGAGGGCAACGGATGAAAATCCAAGGGAGGGCAAAAGGAGTCCAACATAGTCCCAGACAGACACAGAGAAGGCACAAAGAAAAATTTGAAAGGATGGTCCGAGGTTGAAGAGCAAAGAAAAACTAGCAGATCAAACGATGGAATACAGAAATGGAGTGCAACAAGACAGCAAAGCTGATGGCAACTGGAAAAGCTCTGAGCCATGGCTTTGGAGGTCTTTTATTTCCGAGTCATGACAGGGCCGCCTGTTATTGGCCGCCCACCAGCATGACCACACACTCTGTGGTCTAGTCACCAGGGGACATGGTGATCGTAGTCCGCGTTGTGGGGATGTTCACTGAGTTTACACCGGAGCCTCCATTTGCATGTTTACTGCCGGCGGTGACCAGAGACTGTGGTCAGCCTGCACATACAGGTGATGACAGAACTCCTCCCCAGGGCATATTGTCCCATGGGCGATGTAGATGATGAAAGTGGAACACCAACAGTGGAGCATGCAACCGAGTGGCGTGGAATGGAGACTGTGGCTGGCTGGTGCCTACAAGCACTGACATAATTTCAACCAGTGCATGTACATAATTAAAACAAAGATACTCACTGTAGTGACTAGTGTACTGCTAGTTCATAGTCTCCTTTCCGCCATACTTGTGGGAGATTCACAAGCAATGATGCATAAAACTGGGTGGATGGAAAAACTCCCTTACTTAAGGAGGTTTCCAGGAACAGCCTGACCAAACTGAGCATACGCTTGTGAACTAAGATTGAGGCAATAGTGTTTACAAAATGCTGAGGGAGAGGCCCAACTGGCCGCCTTAGCAATGGTTTCCCAAGGAACGTATTTTGAAAAACGACTGCTTTTGCTTTGCCCTGCACCAGGTGTGCATAGATGCCCTTGGGGGCCTGCTGTCGCTGAACTGTGTAAACTTCCGAAATGCCGGACGTTATCCAGCGGGAAAGTCTTAGGGAGAGGCCTCTGTTCCTTTCAGATTTCCAAATGTTACAAACAGATGAGAGGAGGTTCTGAAATCGTTAGTTCTTTCCAGTTAGAACTTGAGAGTCTTCCTAACGTCAAAGTTGTGAAGGACACGTTTAGAGTCTGCTGCCAGGTCTGGAAAAACCATCTGTAAAGAAAAAGTCTGATCAATAAGAAAATCTTTGGTTGCAAGGAACGTGTGTACGGAGCACTACCCTTGTCCTTATGGAACACCAGAAAGGTTTATTCAATAGAGATACCCTGCAGCTCCCCTTTTCTTCTGGCTGAAGTAATGGTGACAAGAAAGGACACCTTCCAGGAGAACAGTTTAAACTCCAACTTCCCCATGGGTTCAAAATGTTTATGACAAAGCACTTTGAGCACCACCTTGAAGTCCCACTTAGACTGAAGTAGCTTGACAAGAGGAAAACGGTGCAGACGTCCAGTGAAGTGTTGTTTTTTCACTGGATTCATGAGGGGAACAAACATGAGTGAGTGTTAAGCTAAGCACCGATAGCAGACAAGATTGTTCTGCATCATTGTATATAATGTGTGTGGATGAAAGGTACGATATGAAAGAAAAGACGCAATCCACTGAGGCCTGAGAAGGATCAACATTTTTATCCAGACCCCAGTGACAGAAACAGAGCCATTTGCTCCTGTACTCAGCTTAGAGCCCCCCCCACTCAGAAAGTATCTTGGACATAACTTGAATGTTTATTTACCACTCGTGGTTTGCTACAGACTGGCGACTGAGCTATGTACCGCCTACAACCAAATATCTTTCTGCACGGTCCATTCCCAAATCTGAACAGCTAGGTCTACTAGAAGCAGAGATTGGGCCCCGCCCTGCTTGTTCATGTAGATCAAAATGGAGTTGCCTGCCCGAATCCGAACAATCTGGACTGAAAAGCCTTCAAGGCAAGAAAGATTGCCAGAAGCTCGAGGTAGGTGATATGGCGATCCCTGTCCAGGGCAGACCATAGGTCAAAAACGTCCAAGTGGCCCAACTTTGTGCCACCAGCCAACGTAACCTGAGGAGACAGATCCAAGAATGCAGTCCCCACTGAAAGACTGGTGAGGTTCGACCACCAGTAGAGGACAACTGTCATTTCCAGAGGCACTGGAATTAAGAGTTTCACCAGCTTTGTTTAAGTGTTATTTTTCGACCTCGCCAGAGAGAGGACTAGGACGAGGGAGGCCATTAGTCCTAGGAGACTCTAAAACCACCACACCGACCTGTGGGTGGAACTGAGGAAAGGGGAGCATGTGTAAAATCCTTCATCCTGTCTC
Organism: Ambystoma mexicanum; assembly: GCF_040938575.1. Classification (NCBI taxonomy): domain Eukaryota; kingdom Metazoa; phylum Chordata; class Amphibia; order Caudata; family Ambystomatidae; genus Ambystoma; species Ambystoma mexicanum. Next base: position 314,492,038 of record NC_090934.1, on the reverse strand, counting down.
TGGTCAGTAAAACCTTGGCAAAGACTGTATTCCATTGAAAACCCAAGAAATCGGGACATGCGAGACCGTCATTGATGATTTTCTACAGTTTACTACTGACAGTCCCAGCTTTAACAGCAGCTGGAGTAGTAACTGCTGCTGAAGTAAGACACAGACTCCTGAGGAGCCAGTCATACCAATATGGATAGACATGTAGGAAAGCTGCTATAACAGGCATCGTTTTTGTAAAAACTCTCAGCGCTCAGCTCAACCCAAAGGGGAGGACCCGGTATTGAAAATGTTCACCCCTCACTGAAAATCGGAGGTATTTGCGGTGTTGGGGCCATATTGGTACATGCAGGTACACATCCTGAACATCTATCACGCAGAGCCAATCATCCCTACAATGGTGGAGCAGATCTGCATGGGTGTGATCATCTTGAACCCTTCTTGGGGAATGTGAAGATTGAAATCGAACAGGCACCAAATAGTGCGCAGACCAGCGTGGCTGGGCTTTGGCACTGTAAAAATGCGGGAATAGAAAACCACGCCCTCTTCTGACAGAAGGACTCGTTCTAACGCCCTCAAGTCCAAGAGCTTCAGAAATTCTGCCTGGAGAGAGGGCGACCCCGTCTGATGTAGGGGAGGACAAGATTGAGGAATTTCTGGATGGGGGAGGTGGAATCCAGAACGGGTCACTGACAGAACCCACAGGTGTTTCATGATGGTCCGCCAAGCCTCCAGGTGAAAAGAGATGCATCATCCCACTGGATTTGCATGCGACCATTCCAAACCATCCTTTGGTATTTTTATCAGAGGAGAGGAAACTGAATCAGGCAGTGGAAGCAGAGGAGTCGGAGGAAAAACTGCCCACTTTGCCTTTGCTGCTTTCACCAGCGTCTGTTCGGTGCCGAGGTCCGCTCTGTGAATAGTCTGGTTGACGACTCTTGCAGTCCTGGAACCCTTGAAACCTGTGAAAGGAACTGAAATGGAAAACAGACTTTTGGGGTAAGAAGACCTTGCAGCTGGAGGACAGCGATTTGGCCGTTAAAGTGCTAGCTTTGGTTTTGCAAACTCAACACAACATCCGTAGAACTGTGCAAGAGTTCTTTACCCTCAAATAGAACATCTAGAACCTTCTCCAGGATCTCCTTTGAGAACTAGGTTGCGCATAGCCACGCCTGGTGGGTATATCAGCGCTGATCAGAAGGCTGCACGTGGAAGTACTGACATGATGCGTGGCGGCATCCAGCAAATCCCGAGTCAGGACTCCGGCGTCAGACAAGCCGGTCTTGAAATCTTCAAGTCTGTCATGGGGAATTAACTACTGAATTCCAGAGCGCTCTGCATAATTTTACATTAGCTGCAGCAAGCAATGCATCCGTATTTGCCTGACAAAGTTGAAGAGCCACCTTAGCAAAGACTTTCTTCCCTACCCCTTCCAAAACCTTATCCTCCTTAGACGACACCTGGGAGGCAGAGGATGACGATGATGAAGATTTGCACTGGAGGGTTGCTGCAGCAACAACAGTGGAAGACAGAAGGGCTGATGTAGCCTGGGGAATTCTTTCAGACACCTGTAGCTTGTAACAAGCATTTTTCCTTTTGTTTATGTGCTGGCCCGCATTTGGTTTTTCCCACACCCTGCAGGCCTCTGCCAAATTGTCCTTTTGAAGGAAAATACCAGGACCCCCCACCCCAAGTCTTCAATGTGAGGGCCCTTGGTAGAACCTCCCACCTGCAGTGCCGTAGGATCAGGAGTTGGAACGTCTGAAAAAGCCATAAGATTTAGCACCTATTGCCCTATTGGAAGAAGGTGGATCCTCTCCTTTGTCAACATCCGGTGGCTACCTTTTGGCAAGATCATCAACAGGCGGTGTGGAGCATGGAACGGTGAGCACTGGCTCAGGTTCCTTTTGCTCTGGAGGCCGCACTGCCAGAGGGGAGCAGGGGGTGAGGAGGCATTTCCACTGGCCTTGGAGGAGACTGCAGAGGAGGCACCTCCCTTGGTGCATGAGACTCTGGTGGTCTGGGGAAAATGTCCCTGACGAGGACCTTTATAGGGTCAGAGTGTATCAGGTTTTGTAAATGACTGAACACTGCCTCCTCAGAAGACGATGTCAGCTTGCGGAGTAGGGACCGGACGGTCACGTGGACTTTCCTCCATGGGACCGGTTGCCAAGAGGGTCCCCCATCCATGTGTCCAAATAGTGCAGCGCAGCCGATGTTGGAGGAAGTGATAATGTTGGTGGAAGGGGCATTCTCGAATTCCATTCCAATGATGAATAGAAAGGATTTTTCTCCAAGAATGCAGACGGCAAAGATTTGGACTTGGCATCAAGATCAAACGCTGCTGAGGGTGTTGACAAAATGGCCGACCCCAAAGGGGCCAACAAAATGGCTGACACCATAGACACTGGTTGAAGCGCCATTTTGAGACACACTGTGGTGACATGCGTCACAGGTCCGTCAGAGGCCAATGTAGATTCGCACATTATTTTAGTAGCTTTGAATTGATCTTTTAGCCCTCCTTGAGGTATCCTCAGCAGAGCCAGTAAATAAGGACTTTAGACATTTGTCCGTCCTATGCGCTCCCTCAGACTGGCCAGTAGTATGTTTATCCCTTGTGAGGGGAACCATGGAACTTAATTAGCCTGGAACAGGATCCTCAACCTAGCTGGCGCTTCTTTTAGCCCCTTTCAGGGCAACCTCGGGAGATACCACAGTAACTTTAGCCCCCAGAGGGTTTACTTCAGGTGAGACCCTGGTACCTTTTGCCCCTCATAGGGGGGACCACAGGAGAGACCCTGGTACATTTAGCCCCAGAGAGGGAACCTCGGGAGAGACCCTGGTACTTTTAACCTCGAGAGGAGGGACCTCAGAGGAAACTCCATATACAGTCTAGACCCTCTTAGGGTACCTCAGGGTGAACTCTGGTGACACTAGAGCCAGGACCACCACTCCCAGAACCGGATGACCCAAGGAGGCAGTCACTCAGACAGAAAAGAAAGATACTTACTGGGCTACTTCTCTTTTCTGGAGGAAAACTGTGGAAGCCTTCATCCCAACTGACAAGCCTTCTTTCGAGTGCACGGACTGAGGGAGTCGCTGTAAAAGCACGCATCCCACAGATGGTCTGGGCCCAGGCATTCGAGGCAAAAGATGTGAGGGTCCATCCCCGGGTAGTGATACCCGCAGGAGGTACACAAGGTGAAACGCTTAAGCTACGGCATAGGCAGAGGAAAAGAATACGACTGCGGTAACAGGACAGGAAGACAAATTTGAAGGACAAAAGCAGAGAAGACAAAAGAAAACACGATGCTTAGTGCGTATGATCTCGACCAGGTGGACATGATTTAAGGGCGATTCACTGGGCGGGGCTCAGGAAGGTGGGGTTAAAGCCACACACACTGGCCTGTGTAAAAATGTAAATATTAATTTTTTCATGTTACCAAAATGTGCTACGGTCCCGTCCCAAAGGACAGAATATCCCACAAGTATGGAGAAAAGGGAACAGGACATAGGCGTATGTATAGCCTTATCCATACAATACCCACCTCACTCTCACTAATACAATCATTAAAACTATGAAATGGCATAGTGCACTGTGACCACTTACACTATCTGTATATTATTTACTATGTACAAACGCTTCTGGTAGATGTGACTGACCAACCTATCAAATAAATACATAGCCTAATCACAAATGTATAGAAAATAAAGCATACACAAATGTTCTAGTGCCTCTTTATTAAAGAAATACGGTCTACTGTAAATGACCTGCTTTTTTTCAACACTCTGCCATACTACAATCTTGCACAAAGCGTATTGCAATTAAGGATTTCCACAGGTGAACGTAACAGATTTTCCTATTCTTCCAATTAGTGGCAGCTTGTAAATGTTGTTTTGGTTTGGTTTTTTATTTATATAGCGCACAAAGCCCAGGGCCATCTAGGCGCTTTAGCTTAAGAATATCGTTACAGTAAGTGCAATAGGCAGACAGGTTACAATAATTACAAGTCGGAAATTGCATACATGGAAAGCTTCACCTCATGTTACAGTGGGTAATGCAGAAGCACATAGGAGGTTATATTATGGGCACAAAGTAAATACTAGGGGAAGCTCTCCTCTAGTTACAGGGAGCTACATCAGGTACATATGTAGACTTGCAGTTACATATGGGGACATAATAGGTATGCACTATATGTACTAGGGAAAGCTCATCTCTTGACCCAGGGAGCTACATCAGGTACATATGTAGACTTGCAGGTGCAGAAATACATACATGAGAAAGTTCATATTTTACAAAGGTTTGTGTGAGAGGGAAAAGGTAGGTATTTACAGTACACGCTAGGGTGCATGCCAGTTGTTTCAGAGAAAAGTGGTTAATATACAGTCATGGCAGGGGTGTTGCTAGGTCTGGAAAAGATCAGAGGCTAAGCTAATGTCAGGACTGGCTGGACTCGGGTCTAGCTAGCATTTTGGTTGCAGCACCTGAGCTTCTATCTGGGGCTACAACCAAAAGACCCAGGGCTATAGCCCACTCAGCCCCCCCCCCCAGCAACGCCTCTGTTGGATAGCATGTAAGGCAGTAAATAACATATTTAAGGGGAGGCACTCTCGGCATAGAAAGCAGCATTAATCAACTAAGCGATCAGAAAGAATAAGGGGGAGAATAGTGTATAGTAGGGAACAGATTTGTCTTTATGATAGGCCGGGTGATACATACGAGGTTCACCTAGAATTAGCTGCAAAAGTCAAGTGTGTAGCTTAGTAGACAGAGAGGCAGTGGCATGGCATATGTGAGACACAAGGAGTAATACAGCAGAGACTGGCAGGGTGTTCTCACGACGAAGTAAAAGTCGGTAACAGCGCACTTAGCAAACATGTAGACATAGTGACCGGATGGCATTATATGATTGATGACGATGGAGAGCGGAAGTCTAAGATACGTTGTACGGTAGCATATGAGTTCGTGTAATGGGTGCGAAGGTCGTTGAGAATTGAATGGCACTAAGGCTCAATAATAATTGCCCGTAGTAGAAATCATTAAAATGAAAAGGAAGTCCGGCGAGATGACGGGCGAACTGCATGTGATTCAAAAACGTTCCGTTTAATAACAAGATCACACACGGGGTAAGAGCGATCAGGGTGAAGGGATGAACGATAGAGAAAGGATATGTTGGACTTAGGTGCAGGCATAAGGGGTACTTTTGCTGGAAGGTGGATTGCAAAAGGGAACCTCTTACCTGAAAGATGCATGGAATTGTGATGGATAACGGAGCAGGTGCCTTTGGGCACACCATGTGCGCATGGGAAACTGGTCGATAGTGGCGTGCCAAGTAGCCATGCGCTAGACAGTGCCTTGAAAACGCGGGCCTTTTCATGCATTTGCTTTATTTTCCTTCGTGCAATGAGATATTTCCACGTCACTAGGTTATCTGAGTTATGGAGTGTGTTCCCTGCTCAAAGACTTCATTACGATATGATTTCTACAATACGTGTATAGGTCAGAAGTTCAGCAGGGCACTGCCAGATGCCCTTGAATTCCCTAAAACAGGGATTTTACAAGAACGTGGCCTCTTGCCAGGAACTATCACATAACAGCTTTCAAAATGTAAACTAAAGTTCCTCTGGACAGTGTGTTATTATTTTAATGAAATAAATAAGCCTTTCCAAATTCTTCCATGGCAGTCGGAGAAGGGAAGGAAATTTGCAAGAGTGCTAAACTGTACTAAAAACTGTTTTAGCCCAAGAAAAAGATTTCGGAATAGCAACAACGATAGTTACTAACATAATACCACTGCTCTACTAGGTCAGCGTTTTAAACAATACAATGCAATTGTCAAGAAGGGGAGTGACACAACTGCCACGATGTAATCCAGACCCAGTATCAGCATTGACGGGGTCGGTGGCAATGGAGAGGGAACCAATTCTAACCATTGTGCCTGCATGTTTCTTTAAGACCTTTGTCTGCCGCCATTCCACACAAGCCAAATACCTGCCAGTGTTTCTCTTATCGTTGCAGGCACAAAAAAATGCAAGAGGTGAGCCAAAGTTACCCAAACAAAAGAGACAACAACCCTCCAGCAACACACACGGACCGCATGCGATATATGGAAGGCAGGACCCTAAAGTCAGAAGGAAATCCTTCCGAACACGGCGATGCCAGCACCACATCGCCCGAGCCAGGAAATCAAAGACCAGCAAGAGAAGCGCCAAAACAACTGTGCAGTGCAGAGGGAGCAGCACACTGCTCATCCACACAGACAGCCACTCACACAAGTTGCCACAGTAATATTACGAGGCAGTTTATGGAAAATATCAGATTGTACATCTACCCCTTCCAAGTTTAAAAAAGGTTTACTTGTTTGCATTTTGAACAGCTCTTAACATGGGGCTCTCCCAAAGTGAAAAAAAAACATGCTTTCAGTCCAAAGATCTCAAAATTGGGCACTTTGATTTCCCCAATTTTTGGCATACACCTAGATTTTATTAGGAATTGGTGCACTGAAAAATAAAATATAAAAATCGACAACCAATTTCTATCTATATATGACACATATATTGATGTCTGCCCGGATGCGCTTTAGTCTGGCTGAGAACCTTACTGCAATCTGGTCTGATTGTGATCGCAGCAATCTACTTCGGGCTCTTCAGCCACAATGGGCAGATATCAATCCAACAGGACTTCAATTCGCCACAACAATTCTGCCAAAAGGCAACTATGGAACACACGTTTTAGCCTTGATAAAGACCCAGATGGGTCGAAACACATGTCGGCTGACCACCAAGTGGTTTTACAATAAAATATACACATCCCACTACAAACAAGGATGTAAAGAATTCAAATCATTTAACAAAGTGCAAGGTATCCGGGTACAAAAAAACCTTAATGCTGACAAGAGGTGTGAGCAACACCTCCCCAACCTGTGACCTCGCAGTTAACAAGCCCCAAGACACAAACAATGAGTGGAGCGCAAGTTGATTCTAAAACCCTAGTGCCCAAACAGTCTTCCTTACAAAACAAATGAACATTGCTAAAGTTAGAAGCCATGGATACATATTGACCGCTTTACTGTTTTCACTTCATATTAATTATTTGGCTGTTCAATTGTTTGTGCTTTCAATAGCAATTAAACACTTTAATGCTACCTGCCAAAAGATAGGAGACTCTATAAACATTACAAAAACAAAGGCTATCGTTTGTTATCCATTGTGAATTAGGTGATTACACAAGTTTCACCTTGATGGTGGAGCCCTTTTTCATAGTGAATTATTCCGATTATATGGGGGTTCAAATTCAAAAATCGAAAATATGGTCTACACAGAGAGAGACTTCTTTTACTTTATCTAGGTAAGGAGAAACACATTTTCTATGGAACTAAGCCAAGGCAATATTTGCTGCTACATATGTTGCAGGACTATCGGGCCACTGTTCTATTGTAGCCCTAGGGCATAAGGAAAACAAAAGCTTTAAAAAAATGATTTGGCCTTCCATATAGTTCTCACTTGGTCCTTGTACAACTAGGTTTTGGCACTCGCGGGGCTGAGAAAATAGCCTTGTTAGGATATGTGAACAGTATGCTGGTGTTGTTTGGGGATGGTAGCCCTTTGGGAAGATCACTGACGTTTTGGCACCCATTACAAATGATCGTTTATGAGGTATATGTTATCGAACAGGGGTTCTTCATCTTGAACTACTTAATATCTTGTCATAAATGATTCCTTAGGCTTTGAAAAATATTTAGATTTGATTCAGCTCTCTATGGCTAAACATGTGTTATTAAAACTACCTTTCCTCTTAATGTCCATTATGTTTTACATGAGACAGGAGTGTGCAACATTTTCTATTTTTCCATCCTAATGTAACAAATGTAAAAGATGTTCTGTGTGTGTGTGTAAATCAGGGAGGTCCGTTTTTTATTGTATGCTGTAAGCAACTACATTGGTAAAGCTTGGGAAATTAGAATCCACTGTGTGGGCCTGATTAATACAATGGCTGCCGATTACAGATTTATAGTTGGATTTTAGATCTGTTTTAGTTATGTAATGGTAGTTTGTTGTGCAACACTTTTTTTTATAATGTTGAGATGTAGTTTGGATGATTTAATGTTTTGCACCTATGCATTGGACTTTTGTGTATTTTAACTGATTAAACTTATGACAAATGTCTTACAAGCCATTAAGAGCAGTGACAATCATTTGTATGTATTGAAGCTTAACCTACTAAGCAACCCTCTTGCTTTTTGAATTATCAAAATTCATGCTCGTTCCAAGCAAAGACAGCATACATTCATTACATCAACAAACTATGCATGCAAATTATCAAGTTTTTAAAAGATGCATAATGATGGCTTTGCTATCTGGTTCAAATAAGGGAAGAACACGGAATCCCAAGGTGGATAATTTCAGTGGCAATGCTTAACACCACATTTTAAGACTGGCAGAAAAGAGATAGAAGGCAGAGGATAAAGAAGGAGGACGCTGAGAAAGAGCAAACATCTTCAAGAAAAGATTTTATAACAAAAAACACCAACTTGCACAACATAACCATGGAATGTTACACTTCAAGAGAACTTCTCTTTTAACATTACACTTTTTCGCAGTAAAATAAAAAGCTTTTACTACCACAAAAGATTGTGTTAGCTATTCCAACAGAAAATCAAATGGATTAAAGCATTGCGTAGTTTGGTGTAAAAGTACATTGTGTCCCATTCTCTTTTCCAGAACAGACTAGCTCTTTTGTTCTGGCATCCCTACCCCAAGCAGCATCCACAACATTAGAAAGCAGTGTTTTGCTGGAGTGATGCATTCCAGTTCCCATTCCACTGAGCAGCTAACTCAAGAATTCTCAGCCAATGTGGCTGGATTGCCACAACAGACAGAAACATGGGCAACACGCCCACAAACCGCCATTTGACCAAATGACCTTGCGCTGAAAGTTCAGCAACCCTCCTTGCCAAGTCAGTCGTGTTGAGATATGTACAATAACTCATAATATCCACTCAGCAGTTTCCGCTAAAGAAATACAATAATTGTTAAATGACTTTCCAGTAGCAAGTCCGCTGGCTAGAAAAACCCACTCAGTGATCCATCAGGCAGGGACGCATTTTTTACTGGTGTAACAGACTGTATTTTATTGTCAAAAACATAAATGTACTGGTTGATGGGATGGAGAATAAATCACAAGTCTGGTAGCTGGTTTGGTTTTCATGACGATTCACGTCGCCTCTTCTGTAAACAAAATTATATTATTCCAAGACATTTTTACTTCCAGCAAAGGGCTTCAGTACTTAAAACAATTGGGAAAAGACAATCATTATCAGACAGTGCTGTACAGTAAAGCACTCTGGCCAGCCAACCTCAAAATGACTGCGCAAAAGCGGCAATTTAGCGGAACATTTTATAACTCGTCAGCATATTGTTTTGTGCTATTTGCTTCTGAGTTTCATAACCAGGTATGAGATCAGCGAGAGGGCAATGCAGCCAGCTGGATTAGAGATCTGATACCCAGGACACACACTTCTTAGTCATCGTGGATAAGGGGTCGAGGTACCCAGAGGTGGAGTTTGTGGAGTCGTTGGCATTTGAGAATGTGGTGTGGCAGTCAAGAAGGTCTTGGTCACTCATGGGCTGCCCAAGGTACTGTGCTCAGACAACAGAGCACCCTTTCAAGGGGAGAGCTTTGCCAAATTGATGGTAGTCTATGGAATACATCACCGAAAGGTCACACTGCTGGGGCCCAGGGCTAATGGTGAGGCACTGCAGATGATGAGACCCTCAATAAAGTGTTCTGCATTGCCCAGGGACAAGGTCAGTGTCTGCAGAGGGCCTTGTATCACTTTCTGCGTGAATACCAAGCCACCCCCACACATCTACTGGGGTGGCGCCAGCAGAGGCGCTGTTCAGGCGGTGTCCAAGAGGCTTGTTGCCGGAGACAGGGGAGCATGAGCCCGCTGTGATTGACAATCAGCAGGTGGAAAGGGAAAGGAAGCAAAGAACGGAATAGGAGAATTTTCAGATGGGACTCAGGCCTCAGCAGTTTGTCCCTGGTGATGAGGTATTGGTAAGGAAGCGGCCCCCACATGGAAAGCTGTGCCGAGCCGATGGATGTGGTGGCTGTGAAGGGATCGATGGTGACTGCCTCGGATGGAACAGTGTCCGTCACTCACAATGCCAGCTTCAAGAGGCTGGGGGAGCCCAGGGCAGAAGCGGCACAGAGCAAGTACATGATAGAGGTTCACAATGAGGGCAGGAGTGTAGCTCCCCTACACAGCTCTCCGGCTCGCAAGAGTTCAAGCAAACAAACCCCGATCTGGGAGGTTGGCAGGAGGTATCCAACGAGGACAGGGCGAGGGAAACCTGCTCACCTCACTGACTATGTGCTGGAATCCTGAACTGAAAGCAACATTCGGGGAACCGACAGTTGGTGCAGGGATCCAGGGTGGTTATTATTAAAGGGGTTCTTGTGGTTATGGTTTGCAGTGTGTTATATGTTTTAGCAAGTAGTGATCCTTTGTTCATTGTTGTTGTTATGAAAAAGGAGGAGTGTGGTGCTATCCCTTTAAGAGTACCAGCACACAGCGGAGTGACGTTGCACTCCACCGCGTGACCTATAAATAAAAGGGGTGTTCCTGGCCACCGCAGAGTGACCAGGGAGCCCAAACCAAACACAGCAGCGTCTGCCTGAGTGTGGTGTGGGAGGGGGCTCACAGGGATTCCGAAGGCTGCCGTAGACCTGTAACACCCGCAGATGGCTGTCTTTTGTGGTCCTGTGAGCCAAAAATAAGCCTTTAGCATCATGATGCAGTTTCTTGAAATGGCAGACATTCCATAACTTAGTAATCAAAGCAGGCTGCAACATAATCTAAAGGGAAGGATAGATTTGAGGAAAACTAAACCGCCAGCCTGTGCTCCTACTCTTACAGCATGGTGTGTTTTGTGGTTGCTTTCATGACTAGGTCGCTCACATTACAACCAGGATTCAGACCAGGAGTGGAGGAAGACTGGGGCATAGCCAGAAAGAGCAGTGGCAGAGTCTTCAGGCATTACATCCGGCTTCAAAGCATTGTGGCCAACTATCAGCAAGTGGGTTCTAAGCAGGATGTCAAGGGGGCTAAGGATGGGTTGAGTGAATGCCACTATCACAAAATATTGATGAAAGCCTCAGAGCGGGTATGCCCAGCAACGTGAAATGGCCTAGAGATGCAGATCGAGTTGAGCAAGTGGTGCAAGGCGTTGTAGGCCAGGGGGTAGAGTGGCTGGTTGTTGCTCCAGATGAGAGCTGAGCAGTATGTACATTCTGTTAATCATGGCCAGCTCTGCTAGCATTCCTGTTTGTCCTCTTTCCAATTCAATTAAAAATCCTCTGGGGCATATGTAATGCTAGTAGTTAGATCAACAATCCACTGTCCATATTAACACGTCCTCTCAGGCAAATACACCCTTTATACTGTTTTAATAGGTAATGATAGACAAGTTGAATGTCAAAATAACAGGAGAAACAATACCCACCGCAAATGGTCTGCATGCAGTGAAGAATACATTTATTTCCTTCACTAAATCAATTTGATATTCTAAAAGAGGTCATCCCTTAGAGTCCCGTACCCAAGGAGTCTTGAATTTTACATATGCCTAACTTTAATGCTGATAATCATAATATAAAAATACTGTGCTTCCAGTTGCTGGACTGCACCGTCCTTTAATGCATCTGTTCAATTCTAATCTGCAAGTCCCCCTATTGCTTCCACTGTCTCACACTTTTTTTCCACTTTCTGTGGAAGTAGAAGGCAGGCCAAAATGGGCAAGGCTGCCTGGGAGACACCAGGCACAGCCACAGTTTTGGGCCATGGAATTAACAGACCCCGGTGAGGTGTGCATTGTGTATGTGGGCTGGGACCCCTCTGGCAATAACAGGTTACCCAAGAAAGTGTGAACACAAAATAAGGCACCAATGTCTTTGCAGGAAACAGATTTACTACCAGCAGCAAAGTAAGCTCACTGCCAGCAGAGTAAATTAGGCACACTAGACATGGATTATTGTGTGCACTGGGCTGTGGGCACAAGAAGGGGCATTGATGGCAGGAATACTGGCTAGGCACACCCAGTGGAACAGAGAGGAAGAAAGAGAGAGAGGGAGAGTGGGTGGGAGGGAGAGACAGAGAGAGAGAGAGAGAGAGAGAGAGAGAGAGAGAGAGAGAGGGAGAGAGAGAGGGAGAGAGAGAGGGAGAGAGAGAGGGAGAGAGAGAGAGAGGGGGGGGGCAGAGAGTGAGTAGAAAACACTAGGTGATGTCTCACAGTACAACAAGAAACCTAATTTGAAAATAGAAGGACTCACACTAGTAAAAAGGGAGTGCGCTAAAAGGCAGGAATCATCATAATCAATAGATTTCATAATTTTATTAACACAGAATGATAAAACATAACCAATGTTCATACTATCATTTATACAAACATGGTATTACTAAAAACAATATGGTTTGGCACAAATCCGGTAAAAAAGAATGTTATCAAGTATATTTTATAAGTGCAAAGTACCTATAACAGTGATGCATTCTATGATAATACATTAAAGTTAAATGTTAATGTTAAAGGACATTTGTACTGCGCCCTATCACCACCGGAGTGGTCCCCTGGCGCTCTGGTGGCTCTGAAAGAGGGAGGGAAGGTGAGTTAGTGGGAGGAGGCTGGAAAAGTGCAAGAGAGCAGTCATGTGCTGTTGGCAGCCTCAGCCCGGTGGTTCCGTCGGATGGGCCTGGAGTGTTTGCGGCCGGTAGTCGTTGTGTACTGATGTGCAGGGCTGTGTTTATTGTTTTGTTGTTGCGGTGTAGTGAAGTTTGTGCAGTTTGTTGTGCTGGAGGTTTGTGGTTGTGTTTGGTTTGGAGTTAGAGAGGAGTATGCAGAGGAGGAAATTGTTAGTGGTATTGGTTAGTTGGCATCTCTATCCTGAGTTTAGGGGTTGGGCTTGAGTAATCTCACCCAATGGGGTGCTCGGGCGCCCTGTGTCTCTGGATGGTCTGTGCCCGTTTTGCATTTGAGGCCCTTTGAACATCTCGCTGCCTCCTCCGCCCGCTCGGTCAACAACCCTGCATGTTTCTCACTCCCACCCACATGGCTAGTGCACCTGCCAGTGTCCACACCTCAGGTAGTGTGGTGATTGGTGGTATCTCGACAGTTCCACAACCCAGTGGTACCTAGTAGCAGCTAAACGGGCGGTTGGGGATGTTTGTAAGGATTGGCTGGGGTTGTTGCCTCCGTCTCCGTGGGTCTCGCATGTGAACCACTCTATCTGGCGTCACCCGTCCAGATGCCGTGGGTGCTTCTCAGTCGGTTCTGAGAGCTTGTCAGTGTCCTTTCCCGTTTAGTCATTTTATCTTACTGTTTCGGTTTTAGTCTCTGGTATTGTAGAGCCAGGTTTTTAGTAATTTTCAGAATTTTAGGTGCTCTTTGGTGTTTCTCATTTCTTTTGGGATGTTGTTCCAGGTTTTTGCGGCTAAGTGGTAGAAGGCGAGTCCTCCGAGTTTTTTCTTGATGTATGGTTTTAGTTCCAGGCGGATTTCGTTGGTTGACCTGAGTGGTCTCGTTGGCTTGTAGATTATTATTTATAAAGGCAACTACTTCCCATATTTTCCATGTGGGACATATATATTATCCTCTACACATCTTTGAAGTGCTAACTGTCATGTCACTTACAGTGCTGAGTGCTAAATGTCAACTAAAAGTATCCTAAAAAGATGAATATTGATCCTCTAATAACCGAATATCCTTTAATTGTACTTTCAATGATTAGTACATCTAGTTTTTCAATCACCAACTGATGTTCGTCTTCCTCAGGACAAAAAGGCATATAAACACAAATATACATTTAAAAACATACAATGAGATGGTATCCATGCTTATTCTTGTTTCTTTGTGTTCTTTTAACAACATCCCAAAATAAGTATAAACAATGTTTTCTGCTATAATAAATAAAATGTGAACCAAATTAAGACCTGACCAGACACACTACTCTGTTTTACCAAAAAGAGTTCCATATATTATTAGTGAAGAACAATATTTTACACTTGTTTCTTCCGATTTAAGGCAGAGGGGAATCACTTCATACTCCAACCCAAACATAGATCAAATAATTAAAGAATTAAACAAATGTATCTGTAGAGACAAAAGACAAGAAAGAAAAACGGGTTAAAACAACCCCTAGTTCAAAGGCGTGGAATTCCAGGCGACAACCTGCATCGCATAGGCCCGAAACACATTTCACTGACCTCCATTTGTAAACAGAAAAAAAGAGAGAAAAGCCATCATCTTTCCCAGGACAGACTTAATTACTGCAGGCAAAGGGGACCATGTGATGGTCCATACTCCCAGAATAACTGCCTCCAGTGGAATGTGTAAAATGGTACCTAACAAATACACAAAAATACATATAACTGATTTGTCTCTTATTGCATCGTGTTTCAGTTATAATCAAGTTGGGAAAATAGCCCCAAGTTGCATTCCAGCAATTATTGAATTCATCTATAGTGGTGCTGTATTAGTATTGAACTGCACAAACAATGCTGTAGTACGCTGATTCATACGTTGCTACATGACATAAGCCGCCTACAAATTTATGAAAAATCCATTAGTAACCATGCCGACAATTATGTTGTCAATATGACCGCCAGCGCAATAACTGAAGACTGGTGTTGCACCTTGTTCACTTCCTGCCGCCATTGGCATAAGTGAGAAGGACACAAACATAACTCATCAGTATCACTGAAAACCGTGTGTGCGGAAGCCGCTCAATTCGTGTTGGAAAACCACAAGGGCTTAATCCTTCATAACGCCAGCAGAGTAAGTTAGGCACACGAGACATGGATGATTGTCTGCACTGGGCTGCAGGCACAAGGAAGGGCATTGATGGCAGGAATACTGGTTAGGTACACCCAGTGGAAGAGAGGAGGAAAGAGGGAGAGAGAGAGGGTGGGAAAGAGGGTGGGAGAGAGGGGGGAGGTCGCACAAGAGAGTGAGTGACAGAGAATGAGTGGCAGAGAGAGAGATGGGGAAGAGAGGGGGGCACAGCGTGAGTGGCACAGAGAAAATGAGTGACAGAGTGAGTGGCAAAGAGAGACAGAGTGGCAGAGAGAGAGAGTGAGTGGCACAGAGAGAGAGAGGGGGTAGAGAGATTTCTCTCGCTCTCTCGATAGAGAGAGAGAGAGATACAGAGAGATAATCAAAGAGAGAAAGAAAGGCAGAGAGGGGCAGAAGGGCAGGCACAGAGGATAGCAGGTTGGGGAGGAAGGGGATGGAAAGGGAGTAGGCCAGACTGGGAGAGGGGCACATGCTAAGGGGCTCTGTAGCTCTCCTACCCAATCTGTCCAGCACTGCAGCCAAAGAAAGAGCCTTCCCCAAGCCCTGGTTCTCTGTCCACTTATAAGGCTTTTGCTCCACCCCTGCAGAGCCTGCCCACATGGTCCTAGGAGAAAGGGGACAGGAATGACAGGGTGTAGAGGTACACATGCAGGCACAGGTCTGCCATCCACAGCTGTCCAAGGAAGTGGATGGGGGATGGAAGGGACCAAGGAGGAAGGGGGTAGTAACATGGCAGGTGGGCAAACACCCAGAAACACCAGCAAAGGAAGGAGATGAAAGAGCCTACCTCACCCACACCTGTGGTGACCACAGCTGTTCTCATGACTCCAAAGAGGAAGGGGTGGCAATCACAGGGTGTAGCATAGGGAGGCCCCCTTGGGGGAGGAGGAAACTGTGGCCAGGAGTGCTGGAGTAGATGCCTGTTACGTTCACCTGGTCTCCATGGGAGCGTCCCATGAAGCTGAGTGATGAACATCTGCGCGCGTCTCTTCCTGTCTCACTACTTCTCTCACACTTGCGCATTCCTCTAGAATGATGAACGGAGATGTTAACTTGCTGCGCAAGGTGTGCAGGACTCCCACCTCCCTTAAACCTCCAACTGCTTCCCTCTGTGCTTATGTCTCACCTTAGGTATTTTAACAATGGGCTCTCCATCCTTTGTCTGAATGCAGGGGCGCTTTAATGTTCTTAGGCACTTTCACTGGATCTAGTTCCGTCACTGATCCTGCGGCCTGTAGAGGAATCCAGACCAGCTGGGATTCCGTGGGTAAGTACTTGTACCAATTGGTTCTTGGTAACAGTTTTTGTTTAATGTGTTCTTTTGTTGTCAAAGTTTCACTATTGTGCTTATTCTTTTGTAGGAGCGGTTTTGGAGATGCCAGATGAAGGAATGGACTCCTCACTGCAACGCTGAGCAGAATTTATGCAGGTGAGTGTTAGAGTGTGAGCGCAGCATCGAGATGGATATTTCTATTGCGCGGCTAACCTGTGTCTCTTTTCCGTTCCTCTGCAGGTGTGGCATTGACCGCTTTGATGGAATCCTAAGATGACTGTCACCTCCGGGTAAGTATTCATTCTCCCTTCTTGTGCAGGTGCAGTGGTTCCCATGGAGCGGAGGAAGCGAAAGCTGTTCGGATGGAGCTGGAAGACTGCTTCTCTCAGGTAAGAACTCAACCGCTGTTCTTCTTGTTTTCTCATGCCTTTCATCCGATAGGTGCTGATGGTCCGTGGTTCCCGAGCCGTGGCTGAAGTCTAGGTAAGCAGGTGCTGAGCAGGCACAATGAGCGTTACGCTGGAGGAGTGCAGAATAACGCGAAGCGTGTTCTGTTCCTTGGGTGTGGTTTATATAGCCCTGGTCAAATAGTCCCAGGTAAAGTAGTCCCAAGCCCAGACACTCGCTGGAAACTAGACTGCATAGCTCAGTTCCTCAGGACTGGGCTATGTGTGCCTCCATGTTCACTGAATCCTCATCCACATGATCAAATAACATGAGCCTGGCGCCAGGAAGGTCCCTGAAAAGGTTTTGTGGCCTTAACGGTCCCAATGGAAGCCTGCAACTGGAGAAGGCTTGTCTGGCCCTGAAGACTGGAGGCATGCATCATGACAGCACTCCCCCTAATGCCCCTGTCAGGGTGGATTCCCCATCTGGTCCAGGCTTGCTTGGATGATTTCGATGGAACCTTTTGACCACGGTGCATAAATGTGATCACTAGGTTCCCATGCTCTTTCCTGCGGTCCATAGCCTTTCCAGTGAAATAGGTAGAATAATTTAGATTTGACAACTTTGGAGTTCCAAATATCCTTAACTTCAAATTCAGGTTCTCTGTCGACCATGATTGGAATTGGTGGTTTTGTTACTCGAGATCCTGGTTGCACTGGTTTTAAAAGTGAGACGTGAAACACGGGATGAACTTGCATATGTGGAGGTAACTCCAATTTCACTGTCACAGGATTGATGATGGCTTTAGCAGTGTATGGTCCTAAATATCTGTGATTGAAAGTGTGAGTTCCTTTTACAGGTATATGTTTAGAAGCCAACCAGACTTCATCCCCAATCTGATTCTTCGGAGCTTCACTCAGACGTTGGTCTGCAAATCTTGTGTGTTTTTCTTTAGCTTATTTTAGATGCCCCGCTGCCTTTTCGAAGGCTTGTGTGATGGTAGTGTGTAGATTCCTTACGGCAATCATTTCCAAAAGTAGAAGAGGGTCTAGATTGGAGGTTCGTGGATGTATTCCGTAAATCGTATAGAACGGACTTTGCCCAGTGCTGGAGTGTAAAGAATTGTTGTAGGCATACTCGGCTATCCATAAAACATCTTTACAATTACCCTCTGTTTGGTGTAACATGCATCTTAGATATTGTTCCAGCGTTTGGTTGGTTCTCTCAGTCTGACCATCGGTTTGAGGGTGATGGCTAGTGGAAAATCTTACATCGATTTGGGCTAAGTCGCAACACTTCCTCCAAAAATGTGAGATGAATTAGCTGCCACGATCTGAAATCAGAACGGAAGGGAATCCATGTATTCGATCCGTTCTAGGCATTTTTTTGCCAGGGTGGAAGCTGTGGGTAGGCCTTTTAGTGGAATGAAGTGGGCCATTTTGGAAAACAGGTTCACTACCACTAAAGTGGTGTTGAACCAATTACAAGGTGGAAGGTTTGTGATAAAAATCAAGAGAAAGCGTATGCCAGGGTGTAGGTGGAACGTCCAGAGGTTGTAGCAGACCAGATGATTGTTTCTGTTGAGCCTTGTTCTGTGCACAAATACTACATGATAGCACAAATTGTGTGAGGTCTTTACACCAAATTGGCCACCAATAATTCCTTTTGATTTTGGCTAAAGTTTTGGCAATCCCAGGATGACCTTATACCAGTGATTTGTGTTAATTCGAGATCACCTGTTCCCGAAGTTCCTTACTGGGTAGATAAAGGCGTCCTCAAAAATATGGCAGTGGTTCGTAACTGTATGGTGTTCGCTTTGGGTAGGCCAATCTTGCAAAGTCTTTGCATCAATAAGGTGTAGAATTTTCTTGTGGATGTCGTCCAAGGTCAGAGATGTCATAATCCCCATGAATCTTCCCCCTGGGATTATGGCTACTGGATCTGGGATTGTGTATGCATCATCTACGCCGATACAAGACAGAGCGTCAGCTTTTCCGTTCAGACTTCCAGGTCGGTATGTAATCACGAAATCATATTCAGCAAAGAACAGGGCCCATCAGAGCTGGCGAGATGACTGGGCCTTTGCCGTCTTTAGGTATTGCAGATTACGATGATCTGTGATCACTGTGTTGGTGTGTCTTGCTCCTAGGAGATAATGAAGTCAGGCTTTAAAAGCTGCTTTAATGGCCAAAAGTTCTTTGTCTGTCACGGCGTGATTTAATTCCAGTGCTGAGAATTTCTGTGACCAAAAGGCTACTGGGTGAAGTTGACCCATCTCTGGGTCTTTTTGGGAGAGGACTGCCCCCATTGCCAGACTGGAAGCATCGGTTTCCACCACATACGGGAGATCTGGGCGAGGATGTTTCAGGATCGGAGATGAGGTAAATCTTTCAATTCCTGGAAGACCCTTTATGCTTCAGCCGACCATTGAAAGCGTTTATTCTTTCGCAGTAAGGACGTGATGGGATGCACAATTTGTGAAAAAACCTGGGATGAACCGGCGATAGAAGTTTGCAAAGCTGAGCATACTTTGGACTCCTTTGATTGAAGTTGGAGAGGGCAAATTGAGAATGGCATCTATCTTAAGCAAATCCATATGAACACCTCGGGGAGTTAGAACAAATCCGAGAAACTCGACTTCAGTGACGTGGAAGGAGCTTTTTTATAATTTGGTGTATAACTTGTGTTGCCAGAGTTTTTCAAGGACAGCACAGACGTGTTTCACATGGTCTTGCTTGGAAGCGGAGAACACCAAAATGTCATCAATGTACACTAAGACGCAAACATAAATCAGTTATCGTAGGACGTCATTCATAAAGTACTGAAATGCCGCTGGGGCATTACAAAGCCCAAAGGGCATCACCTGGTATTCAAATAGCCCATATTTGTTACGGAAGGCAGTTTTCAATTCATCTCCCTTTTTGACTCGTACAAGATGATGCGCCCCTCTGAGATCTAACTTAGTATAAATCCGAGCGTACTTCACCTGACCCAGCAGCTCAGGGATTAGAGGTAAGGGATAACGATTTTTTACAGTCACTTGGTTCAATGCGCAGTAGTTAATGCAAGTGCTTAAATCTCCTTTCTTTTTAGGTATGAAGAATAAGGGCGAGGCCACCAGGGATTTGGATGGACAAATGAAACCGTTTGCTAGATATTGGTCCAGATAAGCTTTTAGATGGAGGTTTTCAGGCTCAGTGAGCGCATAAATTCGACCGCATGGAATCTGTGTAGCAGGTACAGGGTCGATTTGGCAGTCATATGGTCTATGGGGCGGCAGAGTATTGGCTTGGTCCTTCTGGAAGACATCTTGAAAGTCTTGGCATTCCTGGGGTAGTGGGTTTGTCAGACTCATGACCATTGCCACCTCTTTTCCCTCTTCAGTCAAGGATTGTTCCACCTTATAACATGTATGAGCACATTCACCTGAGAAGGTCAACCTTTTAGCACACAAGTCAATACGAGGATTATGTGTTTCTAACCATGGCATTCCCAAAATTATTTGGAATTGTGGAGCCTTGATTAGATCGAACACAATTGCTTCCCGATGACGGTCTTGGCACAAAAAGTGTCATCTCTGTCGTTTAGTGCGTTGCAGGACCTGAGGATCTCTCTGTTCCGTCGACAGTGGTGACCAAATTGGTTATTGCCTTCTTGCAAAGAGGAAGATTCATCCTTGAAGCTAATTCTTGATACATATAGTTACCAATGGCTCCGCTGTCAATGTATGCTCTGACCGCATGCATGCGAGACGGTTGTTGGTGACTGATTAGAATTATTGACAAGGCTAGGCGTGATGTCCGAGAATCCTCCTTTTTGCTCGACAAACGGACCTCTACGCTTGTCGAGCATGGAAGTTTTCCGTCTCCAGTTCTGCCTCAATCTTGTCAGCGACCCCAACTACTTTCTTGGGTGGTTTCACGGGACATTCTCGGAGGAAGTGGCCGGCAGTCCCACAATATAAACACAACTGTTGTTGCCTCCTTATGTCTCTTTTGGTCTTGGACAATGGACCTCGAACTCCTCCAAACTGCATATGTTCGGACATGTCGGTTGGTTTAGAAGTGTTTTCTTTTGGGTGCACATAAACCCAATTTTCCATTTTAGCTCGATCAGCTCTTCAATCCTGCAGTCTGTGGTCTAATTGCACCACCAGGTCAATCTATTCCATACAGTCTCTTGGAGGATTCACCACTTGAGCCAATACGTTTTTTAGCTCACCTCTCAATCCACGATGGAACAGTGTTCTCTTGTCTTCAGGCCAACCGGTTTCCACTACCAATCTGTTGAAGGGTGTGATATATGTTAACAGATCTTGGTAGATAGGAGCTCATTGTCTAGTGCTTGACCTTGGGTGTGCCGAGCAAACAGCTTCTCCATTTCTTGTTAAAACATCTGAAAGTCCCGTAGAAGAGGGTCATCCTGCTTAACAAGTGGTACCGACTAATCCACAGCTCTGCCAGTGAGACATGAAAGAACGAAAGCCACCTTCAATTGATCATTTGAAAAAGCTCCAGGCCTACATAGGAAATGAAGGCGGCACTGGTTCATTAAAACCGCATATCTTTTTGGGTCTCCAGTGAAGCGTTCAGGTGGAGTAAAAAGGTACGGCCCCCGGAAGAATCACCTGTATGGGGCTGCTTGACGGAGCTGGGACTGATGACCCGCTTCCTGGTGCCAGTGTTTGACCAGCCTGCAACTGAAGTAATTGTCTGGCTAATTCATCCGGGCGATCTTTATTCACAATCAGTTTTCTTCTTAAAGCATTAATTTCTTCTCGAGCAGAGTGCACCTCGGCCCTGAGTTCCTCCAAAAGCTGGGCCAACTGGTCTGTCTCAGATGTTTCCATCACGCCCAGGTAGAGGATTTTATAAAGGCTTTGCATTCTGTTATACTCACCTGGTCTCCACGGGGGCCTCCCATGAAGCTGAGCGATGAAGGTCTGTGCGCATCTCTTCCTGTCACACTACTTCTCTCACACTTGAGCGTTCCCCTAGAATGATGAACTTTCTGGGCAAGGTGGGCAAGACACCCACCTCCCTTAAACCTCCAACCGCTTCCCTCTGTGCTTATGTCTCACCTTAGGTATTTTAACGATGGGCTCTCCGTCCTGCATCCGAATGCAGGGGCGCCTTAATGTTCTTAGTCATGTTCACTGGATCTAGTTCCGTCACTGATGCTGCGGTCTGTAGAGGAATACAGACCAGCTGTGACTCCGTAGGTAAGTCCTTGTACCAATTGGTCATGGTAACAGTTTTTGTTTAATGTGTTCTTTTGTTGCCAAAGTTTCACTATTGTGCTTATTCTTTTGTAGGAGCGGTTTTGGAGATGCCAGATGAAGGAATGGACTCCTCACTGCGACGCTGAGCAGTATTTTTGCAGGTGAGTGTTAGCGCAAACGTGCGGCATCAAGATGTATTTTAAAATGGATATTCCTATTGCACAGCTAATCAGGTGTCTCTTTTCCCTTCCTCTGCAGGTGCGGTGAGACTCCGGAGCTGCGATCGCGTGAACCACTTTGATGGAATCATGAGATAATGGTCGCCTCCGGGTAAGTCTTCGTTCTCCCTTCTTGTGTCGTTTCTGCATGTGCAGTGGTTCCCAGGAGCGGCGGAATAGAAAGCCGTTCGGATGGAGCTGGAAGACTGCTTCTCTCAGGTAAGAACTCAACCGCTGTTCTTCTTGTTTTCGCTTTCCTTTCTCTGACAGGTGCTTATGGTCCGTGGTTCCTGAGGCATGGCTGAAGTCTAGGTAAGCAGGAGCTGAGCAGGCACGATGAGTGTTATGCTGCAGGAGTGCAGAATAACATGAAGCGTGTTCTGTTCCTTGGGTGTGGTTTATATAGCCCTGGTCAAATAGTCCCAGGTAAAGTAGTCCCAAGCCCAGCCACTCCCTGGAAACTAGACTGGATAGCTCAGTTCCTCAGGGCTGGGCTATGTGTGCCTCCATGTTCACTGAATCCTCATCCACATGATCAAATAATATGAGCCTGGCGCCAAAGGCGCCAGGACTGGCTCCAGGAAGGCCTCTGAAAAGGTTTTGTGGCCTTAAAGGTCCCAATGGAAGCCTGCAACTGGGGAAGGCTGGTCTGGCCCAGAGGACTGGAGGCATGCCTCATGACAGCGCCATGATGAACACAGCTGTCCAGGTGACAGAAGGGGAAGGAGGTAATAGTTCCCAGAGTCTAAGTGACGGAGAAGGGCAGGGATTTACAGGGTGTAGCATGCACAGGCCCCTCGTCCACAGATGTGCCAGGAAATGGAATGGAAGGACCAATGAAGAAGGGGGCAGGGTCATGACAGGCGGGCAAACATCTTGAAATGGACACAATGGTTCCCACACAATTTTTCCAGGGTGCAGAGGTGCTGGTTACAGGAAACAAAGGGGCAGGTGAACAAACGTAAGCAGGCCCTCTTACGAGGAGAGGACGCTGCTCCCAGGAATCAAGGAAGTTTAGTACAGGAAAGGGACGGGCCAGCTCGCAGGCTGAAGATTTTACACTGGCTGTAAAGCTGGTAGTTGTTAGCTGTCGCCTGAGTTGGGAACAAGTTTACAAGATGAGAAATTCAGTTGGGAATAAAAAGTAATGTGATATATTGAAACGCAAGTGCAGTCATATACAGTTTGATATGAAAATACATTTGTGGAAATGAGAAATCATGTAATAAATTAAAATGCACCAAATGACATGGACGTACTGTGCATTGTAATTTCCCAAAGCCACATGATTGTGCAGCCCCTTTGATAGCACATTGCCCAAATATATCGCCAGATCCGTGGGAAATCTCAGTTAGAGCTAGTGTTTTCTCAGCACCAACGATACATAATCCAAGCAGCCCTGTTTTAGCTCTTCATGTGTTGGGCCATTTTTATCAATCATGGGTGAGTGGGATTGATACGAGAAACAGGGACCAAACCAAAGAAGATACAGAGATGAAGTTTGCTACCTGCACGATTAAGGTGGGCCCTGAACAAAATGAAATAAATCGAGTGAACAACATTAATCAGATCATACTTTAGAAAAAGTGCGAATGGCCACTGACTAGAGCTTGGTGCAAAAGTGCAGTAAGGCAGCTAAGTGTGTCAGCAGAGTGTTGTGGCTGACTGTGGACACTCTTTTTGTTGCTTTGCTGATTTACCCAGAGGAAAACTGCTATGAGAACCTTACCGGCGTTACTGCGTTATAGTGCGCTGTCCCTTTAACTTTTGAAAGCCTCTATAAAGACCATCAGGCAGCGCGACAACTTTTGGACTTCTGGCTGGGCTGCTTAAAGTATACTTAATCGAAGCAAAATGGGGGGTACGTTTTCTGGCAAAACCACTACGCGAGCAGCGGCTTGGGCTGGATGGGGTAAAGGAAAAGCATAGTACCTGCATGCCTGCAAAATTACTGACTATTAGAAGCAGGGTAAAGGTAAGCAGCAGGATGAAATGCCCCCGGAAATAGAAGTTTTAGGTGCTATTCCTAATGTATCCAACCTTGACTTTGGCAATATCGATAACAATTCATTGCTGGCCATGTGCTACTCTTTGCAGGCAGCCACTGGTATATGCGTGGAGGAACTACCCAAGCATGCTGAAATGGGGGCGACCCCTAGAGAGGTTGTGATCTTGCCACCTGAAAGCCCAGAACAACTAAAAGACCTACTGTCACCTCAAGATGAGCACCAACATCTGTCTATATCCCTCGACATGTGCCAAGCGTTGCAGCCGGTTGCTAGGGATCTAAGTAACTCCAACAGCTGTTACAGATTCGACCTAACCGAGGGAATCAAAAGCCCAGTATCGCACGAACACGGAAGACATCCTCAATCTGAGGTGCACATTTGCGTCCTGCCTGATGCCAGATACCTACCCCCCTGAGTACATAAGCCTCCTCCTCAGAGCCTGCTTCTGCCATAGTGCCCAGTGCCGGCATGGTGACCACATCAGCAGATCCACTGTCGACTCCCAAATCATGCAGGGATGTTTGCCCCACCAGTCAGGCCAACATGGGTGGGACTGGTGCACAGGGGACCCTGGTGGCATCTGGGCCGGAAGGCACCCAGGAGGACGACTGGAGCACAGAGGAGCAAAACGAGGAAGGGGTTGCAATAGTGGTCAGCCCATACAGCACACTCGAGACCAGGAAGGCTGCTAGCCAGTTCAGGAGATGTCAGACGTCATTGTGATGATGTGAAAGCACACGAGTGCAAGCCCGCAGATCATCACGAATGACGCTGGTACGCTTCCCAATACCGACTAGCAGGGGTACCACTCTGTCCCGAATGGCAACATCCGCAGACAGTGGGGTGTCGGTATGGGTGGAAACATCTGACACCTGCGGATGGGTATGGCCTGGGGGAGGCAGGACGATGCATACAGCTGCAGGTGCTGACACAGGGACAGGATTTAGCACAGGCACCTCCACAGTGACCTACACAGCCTCATGCCCCTGGGTCAGGACTGCAGTAGTCACACCCACCTCGCTACTCCCGCCTGACCCCATTGACTGGGTTACTACGCCCCCCTCCTACTCCTCCCCTGCCATCCTGGATGCCTCCTGAGCATCTTCCATAGTGGAAGGACCCTGTGTCTGCTCACCAGTCCACGTCCACCTTCGCCCTCTTGGACATACCCTCAGCAGCTGTGGCCGATGGTCCAGGCACGGTACCGGCCTCCTCACTCCCCAATGATTTTGTTACCAGGGAATGTGGCTGAACCTTGTGCCTATGCCTGGTGGGGGCATCCCTGCTGCCTTGCTCCACAGCACCGTCTACATCCTCTTCTTCCAATGCTACTGCAGATAAGGCGACATAGATAAGGCAACATAGAACACAAACATCAGGGTAGTGCACCGACATGTGCATCACACCAAAAACATTTGCATTAAGTACACTGCTAAAGGATACAAACATCATCACCCTCCACAACCCACAGGTATGTGCAAAGGGCATACATACAGACATACGTCTGTCCTTTAAAACAGATAATCACATCCGTGGACATGGCACTGTCACAACCTATCAATTGTGCATGCTACACGCACATGCATCATGGGCTCATACACATGTCATGCACAAACAACACCTGACAGTCCTCAAGCAGTGCAATGAGCAATCACATCATAGTCACCTCAAAAGCAATCGTGCAACATTACTAGGTCATACATTGAAAAACACTTGTTATATCCATCCAGGCGTGATGGCCAGTCACACAGTCACATACACATGAACAGCATGCATGCACATGAGGTTAACATCACCACCTCATCTGTCACACCTCTCACACGGGCACATCTCAGACACATGTAACAAACCACATAGACGTTGTGAAATGCTGCAGTACAACACACAATGCTAATGTAAGACCATTGTAATCACACATGGTTCACAGAACACATGTAGAGCACAGTCTGGGACATGCACACAGACATCCGTACAAGAGGCATACTTGCTGTAAGCCCAAGGTGCACACTCACACCATACAGATGCAGCTGCTGTCCCCACCCAGGGTCAGGGAGCTACAGCAGTAGCTGTTGTCCTCCCCCCTAGGTACACAGACAGGCAGGGGCAGCTGTTGTCTGTGCCCCAAAGCGGAAGGGACATCCAGGTAAAGGCCCTTTCCCCAGCTCCCATGTTGCGGGACCTGCAGGATCAGATACTGACCCAACAGCAGTGGGTGATGGCATGGCCCTGGCCACTAGTGGTCCAGCCCCTACTGCCCTGAGTGGTCCCAGCCACACAGGGTCTGCACCGCATGCCAAGAAGCAAAAGCATGAAGAACAGGGAAAGGCTCAATCACAAAGCACGGCACAGGAAACCGCCATGTCGAGGAAGAGGACCTTCAATGATGAAGAAATCCAGTTCCTCGTTGACTACGTGCGCAAACACCACCGTGACATGTGCACGCAGCCAGGGAGAACACATACGCCTGCTCAGCGTATGGTCCACTGGCAGTGAGTCACGGATGGCATCAACGTCTTGGGAAATAAGAGGCGTACTGCTCTTGAGGTCATGAAGTGGTGGAATGACCTCCACCGTCGAACCAAACACAAGCTGGGTGCCAACCTTGCCTCTGCTCTGCTGACTGGAGGTGGGTCACCACAGGAGCAGGAGCTCACACCACATGAAGAGACCATGAGCAAGTTGATTCATGTGGATCAGGTGCAAGGCATGGGAGGCCTGCCTGATTACGAGGAAACATCCTGTGAGTGATCAAGCGTGAGCATCCGGAATATGTGTATGTAGATTAAATGAATTGGGATGGTTGTGTAGCACTTCTGCCTACATTTGTATGACTGCCATGGGTGAACCATGTCATGGTGCACTGACCAGTTCTTGGTGGCTTACAAGCCATGTGTGCACATCTGTTGAACATGGCTTTGAGACAGTAGCAATCAACAACCGTCAGATACTAAATGATATTTCCGGCATGCCAACACAACGTGCCATCTGGGTATTTTCATCAGTGATGTTAGGGACTCAGCTATGCCAGTCAAGTGCTTGTGTCTGAAGCATGCGCTACACATCATGCACTGCATGTAGTAGACAGTCCACCCATACATGTCCTTAGGTGGTTTCATGCTACCCATACCTTCCATGAACACTGACAGCGGGCGTGACATTGTGCCATGAGGGACATAGCATTTTGCTACACTGTGCAAATCCCAGCCGCAGCTATGGCAGTGATCCCCTTGTGAAATATTTGTCAGGAGTCATTCCTGTTGACCTGTCACACTCAACTCACACTCCATGGGTCCATGGCCCTGTCCCTCTTGTGTGTCATTGTCCCCTCTTTCTATCTCCCAGCGCATGTCATGACTCTCTCCACATCACACACCTGGTACTCCCAACTTGGGGCATTTCCACATTGTGTGCACTTGCTCTGCCAGTGGTACACTGGTGTTAGATGTAATTGTAGTGGACTTGGCTGTGATTATGTGTGGACATGTTCTCATGTACCTTAATGGCACGTTGCATATCCACTTGATGAGTCACAATTAGCATGTCACACTCTACTGTTTGCTGTGCCATGGGACAGGATGTGCGTCCACAGATACATGTGAGTTAGCAATGTGTGCAGTGCTTACATGGTCTGGGACATGGGATGTAGTGGCAAGTCAGCCATGATCTCTAAGTTTTTTGTACATAGTGTGTGTATGCAAATAATGGCATGGTAACATGCATGGTAATGTGTTGCAGGACAGCCTTTTGACACCTATGTATGTAGTTGATGCAATTAACATGATTCTTCATGTCTTTATAGGTCCATGTACCCAACTCTGATGAAGCCAGTAGCTCTGGTGGTGAACCAGATGTCCATTCCTCTATGCTGTCGGAGGTGAGTGCATCAAGTGTTGGAGCTGTTGGAGCCGGTGGGTCTGCAGGCTGTTCACGTCCCTCACAGGGCAAGTCAGTGTTGTTACTTCTGTCTGTGGTGGTTACGGCTGCAGGTCATGCTCCACAGGATTGGTTTCTGGTCCTGGGACAGATGACCAAGGGAGGGATGCAGTCCTGCAGCCAAAGACAGCGGCACCACATCAAGAGCCATCCCTTGGGTCATGCAGGCATGTGGCCCGCATACTTGGTCGACGTGTGGCAGCTGGGGAGCAGTTCATGTATAGTATTGCACAACAACAGGGTGCTTCCTATGAGATGTTGGCTCAGGGCATGGATAGGGTGGCCAATTCCATGATCCCCCCCAGCAACACAGGTAGAGCACCAGCTGCAGGCATTGCGGTCCACATGCTGCTCACACAAGTTGCACATGGAGGCCAGCAGCAGGAGACAACCGGCCGAACTGAGGTCTCTGTAGGCATCCCTGCTTGCAGAGGGTCAGACCCACAGGTTAGCCCTGGGGCAGAGTTTCTGGCCATCAGAGCTTCAATCAAACTGCTAGAGGCAGCCCACAGTACACAGTACCAACAGCAGATGCAACTGTTGAGTCATACCATCTCGGAGGAACTCTGTGCAACCTATGAGGTGTTGCATGCAGACCTCTGAGGCCTCATGTTGCAGATGGATTCCTCTGAGTCCCTCCTGACCGCTGCCACTGAGGACCAGGCCAGGGATCTACATGGTCTACCTCCCTTACCGCTACCACCTTCGAATTCTACACAGGAAGGTGGTCACAGCAGCAACAGGCCTCCCAATCCAAGATAGCTATGCGGTCCATGAATCCATGGAGGGAATAGCTTTTTCAACATTCACCCAAGTGTGTGCTGATGTGTACCCTGCCCCTCCCCCCTCCTGGTTGCCCCTTCCCCCGGTCCAAGATGGGCATATTTTAAAATATTCACCATGTCTGCCACACAGACATCCTGGACTGGTGGCCTCAAAAGGACTTTAGATTGTGTGCCATTTACAAATGTACATGTCCCTATTGACTCCACTGCAGCCTACTTCTGCCATTGACTCGGTCCTTCCTACATGTTCTCACTCCATGCACACTGATTCCAAGGAAGGAATGTTGCCTTAATGTTCAACTACCCCCTTCCATTACTGCCACATATTAGTCTGACTTGCAGGTCTTGATGCACACAGTTAATTTACACTTCCACAACATCACGCAGAGGTGCAATGTTACAGTTGCTGTGTTACTCTCCAGGCTACACGACTGCTACTGCCTATTGCACCAACTCCATGCTTCTAATCCACATCCTGTGTAATTCATTGGGACAAGACCGCAATTATTATGCTTGAGGTCAAGGTCATGGACCACATCTGTCTGCCACTGATTGTCCTCCACTGGCTAGCCGTGGCAGACAGTGTGGAGTCATAGGAAGTATGCATTGTGCACTGTGATTTTACCTGCTAAGCAATCCATCTGCTCTCTCACTCTCTCCATTCCTTTTGTCCTTGCTGTTTGATGGCTGTCTGCTTGATGTGCCTCAAGGTCTCAACCCCAGCAATTTGTGGGGCAGTTGCCTCCTTGATCTGGAATAGTGTCATCATCACTGCACTTGGGGAATGACCCGAGAGAGTTGCAGCTCTGCACTTACCCGAGAATCCACTGAATGGCAACACTTGAACCACCCCTGAACTTGTTACCACCCTCCAAATACCACACCCCTCTAAACATTTGTGCACTTTCTCCTACTGATTGCACAATTCAGGTATGGTGTCTGTCTGTTACACACTGTACTCGGTCACTGCATGATGGCACATTGATGCACTTGTGAAAATATGATGAATCACTGTCCAACAGATTCACTGTTACATCCACTGTGAATAGTATAGTATAGTATAGTATACTATGCAATTATTGTTCCTGTCCAGAATATTATGGATGTCTATGAATGGGTGCTATTTTTTACATACATTGTTGAGCGCTTTAAAACACTTGTATTATGTATCTCCTTTGACATTACACACCATCGCACAGTCTGGTGATAATTTTACATGACATATGGGATGGTTTATGTGACACACATGCGATTTGATGTCTAGTTTGGCATGGTGGTAGTGGAATACTCCCTCTTCTATGTGTTTCTTTTGTAAACCCAAAATTAAATTAGTTTTAGTTATAAGGGATGCCCACAATGTTGCACTTCCAGGGACACATTCTCAGGGTGGTTTGGTGGGCACATATATTTGGCCCATATATTTGGCCCTTTGTTATCATTGTTATCCCCCCTTCCTCTTCAGTGGAGCAGGAGCTCCCGTGACCCTGCAGGAGCAGTGGTCTACCAAAGGGGAGGCACCCCGAATTTTACAACCTTTTCCGGTAAGCGCACCTCCAAATTGTACAAAACGGATTCTCTGCATCACAATATCCCAGCTACGATGCCCGGATGCCCTTGCTGTCCCTGCAACTGAAATCTGCTTTGGCACTCTGTTTCCGGCCGAAATTGCGACCTTGTGCATGCTTCCACCATTACTCACCATGTGGAGCCCAGCACACTCAAAGATGGCCGCCCGCCACCCATTTGAGACATCCACTGCCTAATCCACCCAGCAGACGCTGCTGAGTCCCGATTGGCTGGTGACCCTTCTTCAGCTACCTATCGGGAGCCGCCAGGTGAAGCCGGCCCACTCTCACCAAGGCCCAGTGAAACAAGGCTGACTCCTGTCCTAGCCTGTCCTCAGCCTTACTCGCCGTTCGCCTGGACACTATGCCCTTTTTCACCTCGCACTAATCCCTGCCTGTGGTTACACAGCTGACTCTCCTCCTCGTGAACCTATGGACTAGCCCTCTCCTCATCCTGAAAGTAAGACTGGTAACGTTATCAACTATTCCAGCGCTACCAAATGCTATGCTCATTCCCACAAGCTTGATTTCTAGTATAGCTATGTAGGCTGTCCACTCTGTGCCTACTGCCCTACAAGCATTTATCTTACCCGTTGAACTTGCTGACATACTAGCTATCCTGATGTTGGTAATGCCTTTACTATGCTAATATAATCACAAACGCCACTTGACAAGCTGTAGCAACGTAGCAACCTGCTCCATGCACACCTCTGTACTAAGTCTGCACATCTATTACGAGCGTCCTGACTTTAATCAACTGAGCCGACTACATATTTGAGCCCTAGTCGCTACCTATTCGCGGTTGCTTACCACCAAGTGATCGCACCATTTCAGCGCCTTATCTGCTTGCATTGCCTATGTCTGTTCTCATTGCCGCCCAGCCCATACCTTCGCATTGCATGACCACGGCACCGCTTTCATTTGCGGCTCTGTTCGCCTGTGCTTGCCTTGAAACTACTATGCTGTCAACCCCATGCTCGCTTTTGAAATAATTGAGCTCTTGCTCAGAACCGCAACTTGGACCCACTTTTTAGCTCCATGATATATGCTGCTCTGCCTGCCTGATACACTCATTGTGTATTCCCAATTTTGCTGCGCCACACTTTGATCACTGCCTGCATATGTTGCACCGCTCCGCGTAAGACATGTCCACATGATCTAAGCTAATTCCAAGGTACCTGCCTTACTCTGCCGTGCCTTTCAACTTGACATTTACCTGATCTGCCAATACTTGCTGCCAACACTAGAATGTCTTCTCTGCCTGAATTGTTGCACCGTTACAATTAGATCACGCCTCTTGCATTCTGCATTGTTCCCTGCCTAACATGCTAATGTATATGCAAGCTTTGGTATTTGCTTTGCCTGTGTACCCTGATCTGATGCACCCCCATTGTTTGACTCTGAATAAGTAGACTTAACCTGTCTTAAACTCATTAGCCTGCATTGCTCGTACAGAGCACCACTGCCTAGCCAAATAGTGCCTGTAACGCTTACCTATAACTGCCTCACAGACCCAGCAGCCCTTCCTCTCTAACCTCGGTAACATGCTACCACGCTGGTCCTCCCTAAGGTCACTGCTCTCCTCATTACAAGTACTACTCTCAGTGTGGTCAATTACCAGGTCATCACACCTACCACCTCCCGATTTAGCTGCACCTAGCTCCTTGCACACCTCATCCATGGCCACCTCTCACAGATCTCCTGATACCTACCAAAGTACTGCACCTCAATACCACAACATCTACCTCAATGATCCGGCCCTATGGCTCGACCATTTCGCCAAAAAACCCTCACCTAACCAACCATGTCCTATCACTCTTAGAAACCTAAGATTAGGATCTAGACTTATGGGTAAGAAGGGACACCCCATGTACCTGAGTTCATACCTCAAAACTCATACGCACAGCCCGCCTCCACAAACGGCCACCTCACCCACGCCCCATCACACTCAAACCATCACAGCTTCATCAAGCAACGTTGGTTTAATTAAAGCTGCCCTGATTAACGCAAGATCCCTAGCTGCGCACGCTCTGGACATTGCTGATCTTATCAAAACTCAGGAACTCGACTTCATCGCCATCACCGAGACCTGGCTGCACGCGGCTTCCGGCCCGGCATTGGCCATCCCCACTGATTACTCCATCATCAGATGTGATCGCACCTCGAGAGGTGGAGGAATTGCTTTCATCACTAGAAACTCATTAGGACTTAGAACCATCCCAAGCACTAAGGTGGAAACTGCAGAATTACTCTCTGTCAAGCTTGGACTCTCAGCTAACCAAACGGCTACCCATCCACCTAATATACAGACCTCCTGCTCCACCCACATACTTTGTGGATGATATCTCTACGTTAGTACTCAACAATGCTAAATCCAACTCCCAAACCATCATTCTTGGCGACCTCAATCTAGGACACCAAGACCCTAATGATCCTGCGGCCCTCGACCTAGCTAATACCTTAACAGATTTAGGTTTCACTCACCACATACAGGAACCCACCCACACTAAAGAGCGATCCCTTGACTGGCTTAGTGACACCAATTGCAATATTAGCATAATCTCCAAAGCCCCTTGCTTGTGGTCTGACCACCATGTCATCACTTTCAGCATTGAAGCAGCCCCACGACCCAGGCCTTTGGTCGCCCCAGCCACCCTCACTAGAAATAAAAAGAACATTACGACAGAAAAAATACTCCCCCTTATCCTTCCCACACTAAATAACGCTCCTGACACTTGCTCAGACCCACCAACCTAGCCGACATGTATAACCAGTCACTGCTTGCAGCCATCAACTCTATCGCCCCGCTCAAACTGAGGAAACCCAAACAACGAGCACACCTTAACTCATGGTTTACTCCCCAGCTTAGAGTGTTACGCAAAGAGAAACGCTCAGCAGAGTCACGCTGGAGAAGTCACCACTCCGACGCCCACAAGGACAGTCTTCTGATAGCCACCCTTGACTATAAAGAAGCTGTACTCCAGGCAAAAACAGATTCTTATAATAACCGCATTATGTCAGCCCAGTCCAATACTAAGGAACTCCTTAATATCCTTAAGGAACTCGAGACACCTGCAGCCCCCCCCTGACTCTTGCTCCAAAGACAACACTTGGTGCACCAATATTCAGTCAGCACTCCTGGGTAAAATTGCTACCCTCCAATCTAAAATCAGGGACAAACAGAAATCCCTACAGCTTGACCAACTACCGACCACACCTACACTTAATACACATTTAACTTATCCGCATAAACCTTTCTCCTTCTCCCCACTCACTACTCTCGAAGTAGAAAACATCATAAACAATTTAAAACCTTCCAATTGCCAAGGCGACCCCTGCCCAGCACCTATTATCAAAGAAGCACCTCATGAGCTAGCCCCGTTCATTACAGCATTCATAAATGCCTCTTTCAAGACGGATATCGTCCCCGACAACCTAAAGGATGCATGGGTTATCCCACTCCTCAAAAAACCCTCCCTTGACTCTAATATCCCAACTAACTTCAGACCTATCCCTACGGTCCCATTCCTGCTCAAGATCCTGGACCGCGCAGCCTACCTGCAGATTCAGGATTACCTCGAACTAAACAATCTCCTGGGCTTAAGACAATCAGGGTTCCGCCCTAAACATGGCACGGAGTCAGCTCTGATCGACTTGAAAACTCAGATGGAGTCACTGAAGGACAATGGGAAGCTAGCTCTTCTCCTTCTCCTCGATCTCTCTGCGGCTTTTGATCTGGTCAACCACCAAATACTCTGCCAGCATCTCAAATCCGCAGCCCACTTCTCCGACTCTGCCAATGCCTGGATCCACTCATTCCTGAGCAATAGATCCATGAGGGTCTTCTCACCGCTGGCATCAGCGGATCCCTCCCCCATTCACTGTGGCGTTCCTCAAGGCTCGTGTGTATCCCCTACGTTGTATAACGTATTCACCAAGCCCCTCTTCGATGTGCTTGACTATCTGGGTGTCTCCTACACTAACTATGCGGACGACACCCAGATACTCATCCCTATCACAGGAGACTACACAGCTGACACCAAAGCCCTTAACGATGTTTACTCGGTCATCCAGGCCTGGATGGCACAGCACGAACTCTGCCTTAACGATGATAAGACTGAGCTCTTACTTTTAGGATCAAATCATCGGCTCAACAAACTAGACCAAACCTACAAGTCCTTCATTATTGACGGCAATGACATTAAAGTCTCCAAAGATACTAAGACGCTAGGGGTCTATCTTGACTCCTCGCTTTCTCTGAACAGACAAATAAATGCAGTTAGGTCAGCTTCGGCCTATACCTGCAAACTTATCACTGCCTGTAGACCCTTCCTAAACTCCACCAACTGTATCACACTCGCCAGAACTCTTGTTATGGCCAAAATTGACTACTGTAGTGCTCTCTACCTAGGGACCAGTCAGTCTAACCTTAATAAATTGCAAACTGTACAAAATAATGCCTTAAGGGCAGCCTTAAACATCCCGAGACGCTCTGATATCTCCTCCATCAGATTGGACTTACGCTGGCTCCCGGTAAAACAGAGAATTACCCTGAAAACTCTAGCTTTGACTCACAAATGTCTGAACACCAATGCCCCACCTTACCTGTCCACTCGCTTCTCACGCCACACCTCCACTTGACCTACCAGAGCAGCCCAAACTCACAGCCTCATCGTGCCTAGATGCAAACTCCAAAAAGCTGGTGGGGTGAGCTTCCCCGTCCTGGCCTCCAAACTCTGGAACACCTTGCCCACACCTATCAGAATTGAACCATCATTCAACTCCTTCAAGAACAATGCTAAAACATGGTTGCTCTCCCAAGTCTCATGAGACCTTGACACAGTCCAGACTCCATGTGGGGTACAGAACTGAATATACATGTTCTCTCTGCTCTGTCCCTGTATTATACACTGTTAATGGTACCCTTCGGTATATGTATATATGCTGTATATTTTTGTAACTCACTGTAACTACTGATTTTTGTGACATGTTTAAGAGTATGTACATGTATATATGCTGTATATTTTTGTAACTTCTGTAACTACTGCTTTTTGTAACATGTTTAAGAGTATGCGCCCGGTTGCCCCTGGGCCTGGTTTTTTGCGCTTTATAAATAAAATAAAATCAAATCAAATCAAATTGAATGGCACCTGGAATGTGCCTGGGCTGTGTGTACTCCACAGGGGTTGGATTTTAGGTGAAGAATATAGCCACGAGCTGGGTACGGGCAGCCTCGCCATGTGCCCTTTGACCTGCCATGCGCAAACGGCTTGCATGTAGTTGAGAATGTGGGGGCACCACCATGTCCACAGGTATGTCACACCATGTTTCAACATTGTGAAGAACACATGATGCCACAATGATCCTGCACACTACTGGTGCTGCATATAGCAACTCACTGCCAGAGTGGTCAAGGGAGTGGAGACGTGACTTGAGCACTCCGAATGTACACTCCACTATGGCCCGAGTTGCAATATGGGCTGTGTTGTATGGTACTTGGGACGGTGTGGCAGGGTTCCGTATTGGCATCATCATGTAGGTGCTCAGAGGGTAGGCACTTTTCCCTCTAGAGGTGAAAATGTTGGTCATTGGCGTGTATTTGTCTGTGTGTGACATGCATGCATGTGCAGGAGCATTTATACTCATCAATGAGCCATGTGTTGCCATGCCTCCCAGCTTCCAGTGCCCGGTGTAGGGGTCACATTCTGAATATTAAACTGTCATGGGTGGGCCCTGGATAGTTTGCATATACAGAAGTAATTATGCCCTTGCCATCACATACAACCTGCACGTTGATGGAATGCCAGTGCTTGTGATATGTGTTGTGTAGTCCTAGGTGGACGTAGAGCCACATGGGTGCAATCAATGGCACCAAGCACTTTAAGGAAATGCGCCACCCCATAAAAGTCCTGGACCACGGCCTGCCTTTCTGCAGGTGTTGTGGGCATGTAGACGTGCCTGCGGACTGAGGGGCGTGCAGTTATTGCCTACACCTGGTATAGGCGGTGGTACTGCGTGGGCTGTGAAATACCCCCAACTATGGCATTGTCAGCTGTAATGACCTAGTGGCCAAAAATGCAGTACATTGAGCACCTTTTCCAAGGGGCTCAGTGCTTGGGAGCACAGGGTGGATGATGTAAGGACATCTTCCCACTCCGTGACCAGCTCTAATATTATATGAGGTGGAAACCTATACCTGCCATAGACCTGCTCATCAAGCATCCCAAAAAGGCTGGTCCTAGGTAGAAAAATCCGGGCCCTGGCCATCCTCCTCTTCCTGCGGTGTCCCACGATCACTGCTGTGACAAATGGTACATTCATCGTAGCTGTATACGTGCAGGCTTTTTATGCATTTGTTTTTGTGTGCGTTGATGTTTATGCCAGGTATCAAGTGGCATACGCGTTTCAGGATTTGCACGTATTTTTCCGGGCGCCATCAAGCCCTGGTCAATTCCATCATTTGCTTGCGAATGGGCGTTGCAAGGATTTTACTGTGTTGCCTCGTTACACCCATATTTTTGCTTGTTGTTCCCCATTCGACATGTTCCGCCCCCTTTTTAGGTGACTGCGCAGAAACGGGTGTGCCTTCGCTTGGAGTCTCGCGCAAGGCGTTCATGGTGTCGCAGTAATGTGTTGGACCGGCGCAGATTCCTCACAAGTCCCCGGTAAACCCTGCGCATTGTATTCGATGACTCGACAAACGGGCACTTGTGCTCAATTTCACACACAAGTCCCCTATTTTCCGCGCTAATCATTCCATGAATCGGGCCCTAAGTCTCTATTTTAAAAGTGGGGTATAAGGTGGATGCACCATCCCATGCTCGAAATCAGGAGCAAGAGCCAATACAGCTGTTTTCTCAGGTTGTAAAAGGCGCCCCAGGGAGATTTCCTCACAAGAAAGTGGGGGAAGGTCAAGCATTGCAAACTGTACAGATGACGATCAGGGATGGGAGTGGTTTAAAAGATTCCTGAGGAAAAACCACACAGAATGTGCATGAACAGTAAAACTACCAACATAGAATGCCAGGGGGCACAGCCATTTCCTGAGAAAAGCTGGGTCATTGGTATTTTTGTGTGAACATGATCTCTTATTTTTGTAGGAAACCTGGTTGACAAAATCAATACAATTAGAGGATTATGTGGAGTTTCAACGATTGGCGGCTAAAGGCTTACATGGCCGTCCATTTGGGGGATTGATTGTGGCAATCAGGCAAAGTTTGGACTTGGAGAGTGTGAAAATGTTATTTGAATCTGATTAAATGTAGGGCATTGAGGCAAGAGTCGGAAGCGGCAGTGCCTGTTGTCCGGTCATATTGGCAAACCTATACATCCCACCAGTATTAGTAAGCTTAGAGGAAGAGCAGGAATCCTTAGATAAATTGTGTGCCGAGTGGTTTGCCATTAAGGGTAATGAATGTGCAATAGTAGGTGGTAATCTAAATGCACGTTGTAGGGACCCTGACAAGTGTGGAGACTAAAAGACTTTACACCCAGTTAGCGTGTTAAAACATAGGGGAAATGCAACGGGGAATGTTTATGCTAAATGGCAGAACTGAGTGTAAAAGTAAATAATTCCGGTAACCAAATCAGCTGGACACAAAGAAACATCAGTAAACCTGTTTGGGCCACAAAATGTCTCTATAAATATGAGTTATCCACACCTATAAGGATAAAATGCATTTGATTATGAAGGTCAGGCCACAAAACGGACCTTCTGTAACAACATCAGAAAAGTACAAATGGCGGGTGAAATTATTGGAAACATGGAGGTGCAAATTAAAAAACAAAAATCACTACAAAAAAAGGCTCATAGGAAGGTGAGGAAAAAAACGCCCATTGGCAGAATATGATTCAAGCCATGTGTCATAAAAAACACCAGAGTTCTGCCACAATTTGTCAAAAGCAAAGGGACTTAGTAAATCCTGTCCCGGCAGCGAAATGGGTCCAATACATAGCAACTAAACACTGAATCATGAGATATGGCACATTTGATCATACCCCACTTGAATCTTGCCCGCTACAATTTACGACTGAAGAAGTATACACAGCAATTATCCGTATCAAAGAATCCTGTGCAGCAGGGCCTAATGCTGTACTTAAAGCCAACCCTGCAGATTGGGCCGAGTTGCTGAAGATACTCTTCAATAAGAACTGTAGTGAGGGGTCATTATTAAAAACCTGGATGCGTGCTATCCTGCTGCCTGTGTACAGAAAAGGTGATCGGAACACACCGGAAAATTACTGATTGCTTTCCCTTGCTGTCCCTACTTGATGTTACTGGAAAGCTTTTTGCCTCCCTGGTTCTGGTTGAATTGCAGAAGTGGGCTGAAACATCAAATGTTCTGCAACCCACACCAACCGGGTTTAAACCTGGGTGAAGTACTACTCACAATAATAGACTGCTGGACTCAGTGATCAAAGGAGCCACTGGTAAGGACAGCCCAACATTATACTTAATATTTGTAGACTTTTCAGCAGCTTTTGACTCTGTGAACCATTCTAAGTTATGGGTCAAGCTCTCCAGGCTGGGCTGTCTTGATTGACTTTTGGACATTGTTATCCGATTCCACACCAACACAAGTGTCCAGGTGAGATTAAACGACTCAGGAACTCTGACAGAGGAGGTAATGACGAACAAGGGGGTAAAACAGGTTTGTGTGTATGCCCCCTCCTGTTGTTTAACCTGTTTCTGTCCGTTCTTCCGTAGGCATTGACATCAGAGTTTGGTTGTTCGTTGAAACTTGGTCTAAACTTAGTGGGGTGTGCACTATACGCAGATGACCTGGCCATCATGGATCGGACTATAAATGTTGCAATGGCCAAATTCAGGGCCCTTATTGATTATGTTGATAAAAATGAGCTGGTAATTAACATGCAAAAAACAAAAATGATGGTCATAACGGGTGGTAAAGCCCATAAGCTAAACATTGAGTTTAAAGTGCGAATACTTGAACAAGGAAGTAGCTATTTGTACCTGAGACTTGAGCTCTCATTCTGCGGCAGTTGTAATATTATAATCGAAAAGTAAGAAAAGAAAGGCTGGTCAATTAACACATGCAATAAAAAGGTTTGCAGGTTAGCAGAGTTTGATGTCAGCAATTCTCTACAGCCAAGTAATTTGTCATGGCTGAATGTTCTGGAGGGACATTTTTGGAGGAGGGTTTGAAGTCTCCCCCCGGGACCTCCATGGCATTCCTTAGGCTTGATCTGGTCCTGATATTGTTACGGCCTTAGGTTTTGACCGTAGAGGCTTGGTGTATATGAAATCTAGGAGTCGCCCCTGGTGTGCATTATTGAGCATTTTGGGCCAAAGTTGTTCGAGAGGCAATTATAAAACTAAGGGAAAGAGTTAGAGTTTAAATGAGGAATGCTTTAGAGTGATTTGTTGGACACCCGATTTCAAGAGGGGAACTGAATTTGAAACCCTGAAAGCAATACAAAAACAAGCTTGAAAACTGGGACTGGGCAAGTAACTTTTCCTCTTTGGGGAAGTTAAAAAATTATAGTTGCATCTCAGATGTTACGTATAAATATCTAAGACCTGAGTTGTATCTTGTAAAAATTCTGAGCCTATTAGACAGGGATTTCAGACTGTGACGAATCAACTTCTAGGGCACCAGTGGTCGAGGGATGAATATCGGTTTCTAAACCATCAATTAATCCCACACCTCTAGTACACCAGAAGGGATCCTAAAAGATTGGAATACAAGTGAATTATAATAACTCCTTGTCCAATTTTGGTAACGTGGATGGAACGGCAGACTTATCGCAGCAAGGTCGAGGATTGTTAGTTAGTTGCACCACAGCCAAAATACAATTATTACCCAATGATAAAATGGACTGTCCACTCAAGGTTGTATAAAAATGTCTACTTTATTATTACTACAACAGACAGTTCTAACTCACTATAAAATACAACCCACACTGTAAAGGAACACAGAGGACAGACAGTTTCACGAAGGAAAGGTATGCACTACGGATACTGACAGGAGGGTAGTTGGTAAAGTAATCAGTCTTAATGTTCAAAGTTATTCAGTTCCAGCACGAAGGCAGTTCCAGGGTGCTTTGCATTCCTTGAAACAGAGTTAGTTGCGGGAGACGGCTGCGAGTATCAGGCGGCAGGCAGTTCGGCAAGCGAGGTTGGACGGATGTCTGCAGGCTGGATGGCAAGCTGGCTCAGGCCAAGAATTGTTGTCTTTGTGCTGGTTGGTGGATCTGGAATGCCAGTCGAGGTGTCTCGGACGGCTCTGAGGACTGCGGCATGACAACAGTCAGCGGTGCAGCTGGATGCGGTTCGAGGACTTAACTGTTTCGAAAACATCCTTAAAAGATGGATGCTGGTTGATGCTTGTGTGGCAATCCTCCTAGCTACTTCGCAGGGCTTGTGTCGTCCTTTCAAGGCAGACAGCCCAAAGCTCAGGAGAATGCTTGCAGGCAATGGCCTTGTCCTTAATTCTGATACTCGCCGGCACTTCCCTCCTAGGAAGCTTGCTGGCAGAACCTAGCAGGGCACGCTGTGTGCTGGCTGGGTACCGGTTCTGGAGCTGCTGGACGAGTCCTCCAAGTCCAGTATCTCCCTCTGTTCCCTGGGAGATGTTTGGGGGAAGGAACCAATCCTGGGTCCCCACCAACAATCTTATATTATGCATGAGGCCAGGACCAGAGTGCTCAGCAACAGGACAGACAAGGGGTAACAGCCCATACCTAAGTTCCACACATCTTCCTGTCTGTTGTAGATCAAAGTGTCTCTCTAGTTAACTGAGCCCTCTGTGGCTCTTGATTAAAGCGCAGGTCTCAAATGAAGTTTGTGATGGGAGCACACTTCTTGTCTCCTCTAAATCACATCCTTCGTCCCTCTGAAAAGGGGTCTCCTCTGCAGGACCAAGACAGGACATTCACTGTCTTTCATACAGAGAGGTGGGAACTAGCTTCAAGTTGACACATTGCATACCAAAGGGGTGTTAGCCCCACCTTCCTGTTGTCTGTTCGCAACAAAGCCTCTCCTCCAGGCTTATCTCAATTATATCTCATTAGTATGCACGGCCACCAGTCAAACTACCGCAATAGGAATGCAAATCCATGGAGCCTTTGATATTTAAATTAGGTTGCCCATGGCTGGAGAAAGGTGTGCCTTCCCCCTTCTTGAGATGCTTTGATGTACCCGTAGCTGTCAAATTCCAGCTGAATATGACAGGGGAAGATGGCGCCTGTAGGCTGTCTCTTCCCGGAGTACACATGACTTTGGGCCTCATCACGACTTTGGCGGTAACCCTTAAATCCGGCGGTCGCGCTATTACCGCTGGATTTAAGGGTCCGCCAAATCAGGACTTTGGTGGATTTCGCCCCAGCACTTGACTGGGGGGAAATCCACCGAAAATTCGTGCTATTACCGCCGGCGGGAAATCCGCCGGCGGTAAGACGGCAAATATTCCCCATTGAGCCCAATGGGGAATGGGGCATTCCCGAATGGGCTCAATGGGGAATGGGGAATTACATTACCGCCGAACTCGTGATCCGGCGCTATTAGCGCCGGGGAGTTCGGCGGTAGGGCTAATACCGCCGGAGGTAATACTGCCGGCGTTACCGCCAAAGTCGTGATCAGTCGTGATCGGGCCCTATGTGTTTTGTGCAGGAAAAAGATGAAATGTGTGCGGAATGGCATCACAGATTTCTCTGAGGTTCTTCTCCCATCATCCATTTTAATTTATTCCAAAATCAAAAAGCCCCGGCGAGCGCACTCTCCCCGTGCAGATGCTCGAATTCCTCACAGCGACTGCGCATGAACCAATTACCATTGCTAATGGTATAGGCAGTATGTACTAAAGTTCTTGCTGAGGAGCAGGTCTGTCGAATCTGCAAAATTCGTAACAAACCAAAGAATACTAGGCATGTTCTGACCCAATGACCAGAAATGTGTCCTTGGTAGATGGGTGTCAAGGGTGACTGTGAGCCAATATGATGCTATAAACTCTGACGCTTTCTGGGCTTATTCTCTGAATACTGACACAGAGAGAGTCCAAATTGCATTATATAGACTTTGGATCCAGATTAAACTACATCTTGGGTAGCTGCTCATGTTATAAAAACGTACAATTGAAAATCAACAACAATAGCCCGGTGATATTATAAGTATATAGTCTGGCCTGAAAAGATTGCTGTCGATTGCACTCTTGTCTCTGTTGAAATCGTTTGAAGCCCACGGTGTAGCCTAATGGGTGCTTAATGCCAGCAATAATATCTGATAGTAAATGAGTTGAAATTTTAATGATGTCCGAAATATGCTACTTCGCAGGGCTATGAGCGAAAAATGTAGCGTGAAAGCAGTGTCGCAGCAAACTTAAACATCTAAATATTTAATGGATGACGAATCTTAAATGCAATATATATATGATTTATTACGTAAAGCAGATATAATGTAATACTGTTTGTTTTAATAAATTTGTAAAAGTTCATTATTTGAACTAAAAACAAATACATGTATTATTTTATATTAAAATAAGGAAACTACATATTATCAGAGCTGCAAAATAAAGAGGGGATGCGTATTTAGGAACAAATGAGCCATCTACTAACCTCTGATATGATTGGTGATCGCCTAGTGATAGGCACAGCACCAAAGTTGGAAGCAAACAAAGAAACGCCCCCAATTTCCAGGCTCAGTGAACTGTTGAATGAGAAAGTCTGTCCCTTGTTCTGCTATGGTAATTTATAACGTGTGCCACTACAACCCAAGGGCAGTCTCCAGGCACACACGTGGCTCTTTAAGAGTGCAGGGCTCGGTGTGTTATTGGGGATAGGATAATACGATACAGTCAGAACCAGGAAGAACTTGCATCTGTTAAGACTCAGTGCCTCGGGTGTGTGCTAGTATTTGTGTTGGTGTGTGTGTTTTGTGATGTTGGGGTGGGAATGTGGTTGTGCCGGCTCGTTAGTTGTATCAATAAGGGATCCAGAGTCGCGGATGTCTGTTAGGCATATGACTATTTATTGTGTTGGTGTTTATGTGTGTACTGTTGACAGATTCATGGACTATGTGCCGGTACGTTCCCTCCAGTGTTGTTTCCAGATTCTCAGAGAGATGGTAGGGTGCAAACATTACATTACAGTTCTTGGTGTGTTTATGTGAAGAGCGGCCAGCCCTTAGTCATGTGTAGTGGTGTCAGTTATGTTGGAGGCGAAGGAAGGGGGGAGAATGGGTTAGTAAGTTGGTCAGTATGGCAAAGCCTCTGGTGAGTCTCTTTGGTGGCCACTCAATGGTATCTACTGCAGTTCTTGGCTGTGGTTCGTCGGCCCATCGCGGCTCCTCTCGTGGTCAGGTGGCTGACTTCCCCTGAGGGTTTGGTGGCAGATGGATGTACCTAGTGTGTTCCTGGTTACTCATCCAGGTTAGTCATGACCATTGGGTGTGGACCTGTTGTCCGGTGGGTGCACAGCTGGAGTTATAAAGATGGAGGAAGTGATGCTTGGCCAGGCACCCCTGTTTGTGTGGGTGGGCAAGTTGGGGTGGTGCTTAGGTTTTAATGCTTTACCTGTCTGAATTTCCTTGGTGCATAATGGGTGCAATCCCTAAATCTGTCTGTTGGTTGCGCGGTG
Organism: Ambystoma mexicanum; assembly: GCF_040938575.1. Lineage (NCBI taxonomy): Eukaryota > Metazoa > Chordata > Amphibia > Caudata > Ambystomatidae > Ambystoma > Ambystoma mexicanum. The sequence goes on along the minus strand of NC_090934.1, from coordinate 314,448,219 downwards.
TTCTCTTCGTTGATCACTATAGTTGTTGGGCATGGCTGGGAGGCAGGGGTGGTGGGTGGGCAGTGCATTGTTCTGGTCCTCTATGATATTGCACTATTATCTGTCACTGTGTCCCTTTTGGTCCACAATGTTATTACTAATAATGTCTCTTTGCGGTTGTCATTGTCTGTTGAATAACTATGTTTTGAGTCATTTCCTGAAGGTGTGGTCTTCTGTGGTTCTAATTTCTTTGGCCATGATGTTCCAAAGGTTAGCAATTAGACGTGAGAATGCTGTTCCTCTGAATTTCCTTTTTTTGTACCGTTTTGTCTCTATTTGCATGTTGTAGCTTGATCTAAGGTCCCTTCTAGGCTGGTAGTGGCTGATCTTGGCTTGGAGGAATTTGGCCACTTGTCGGTGTAAGGCTTTGTGGGCGATGCAGAGTGCCTCGAATGTAATGCGTTTTTTACTGGTAGCCAGTGTAATAATTGTCCTTTTTTATAACGTCTCTTATTATAATTATAATTGTTCTTTTATTACGTGCTTAATACCAGAGATTGGTTTCTAAGCACAGGATCGTGATTCGAACGTGTGTCGCGCTGCATTGCCTTGCTTCCAAGACAAACGCGTTGCCCCTGAGCTATCCTCCCGACCCCAGGCTTTTCAGAGCTGGAGTGATGTTGTCTCTTCCGTTTAATCTTTGTAGAATTCTGGCTGTAGTGTTTTGTACCCTTTGGGGTTTCTTGTTGAGTTTTTCCGGAATGCCTAGGTAGAGACTGTTTGCATAGTCGATTCTTGTACCTACCAGGGATATAATTGTGAGGGTTCTGTGAGGAAAGGAGAGGTATGGGAGTAGTCGGATGAGCAGACTTAGGAGGTAGAGACATTTTTTGGTGATTTCGTTGACTTGCAGTTCCAGTTTTAGTCCGTTGTCAATGAGTATTCCTAGGTTGTTTGCTACGTGGAAGTCTCTGGTTGCATTCCCATGTCAGCCGGCCAGACCAGTTGTGGGTTGGTTGTGTTTTCTGTGGGTCAGACCATTATTTCCATTTTTTATGTGTTCAGTTTGAGGTTGTTCATTGTCATCCAGTTGTAGATGTCTGTGAAGCAGTTTTTGAGCGTTATTTTGTTCCTGGGTTGTCGTCTTCTTCACACTCAGTTGTGTGACGTCTGTGTAGTTGCAGGCAGTTAGTCTGTAGGTTTGAATGATTTTCATTAGGGGGCACATGTAGATGTTGAAAAGCAGGGGAGAGAGGCTGGATCCCTGGGAACTCTGCAGGAGATATGTTTGGTGTTTGGTAAGTAGGTTTATTTGGTTCAGTTTGTGAGGAATGAGAGGAGCCAGCTTAGTGCAGATTCTTGTATGCCACATTCCACCAGTCTTTTTATTGGTGTTGCATAGCTAATTGTGTTGAAAGCTGCAGATATGTCCAATAATATGAGAGTCAATTGGGAGTCGCTGTCTGCATTTATTTTCAGGTCATCCCATATCGATAGGAGCACTGATTCTGTTCCTCTCATTGGTCTGAAGCCAACTTGTGACTGCTCGAGTATTTCGTTTATTTCGAAGTATTTAAGTAGGTTCTCCAGGATATTTGCTGGGTGGGGCAAGTTGGATATCGGTTTGTAGTTGCTTGGATCTTCTGCGCTTTCCGATTCCTTTTTTACCAGTGGTTTGGTGCATGCTGACATGAAGGCGGTTGGTACGATTCCTCTTTTGAGAAATAGGTTCATAAGGTTCCGGAACTGTCTTGCTGGGGTTCTGTTCTTCTGTAGTCAGTGTTTCCACCCCTAATCTGTGATTCTGCGGTTGTGGTTGTATTACCGCAGGTTGTGCTGATGGTCTGTTGGATTGTTTCTATTTTTGACCTCAGGTGGTTGGTGATGCTGTCCCATATGATGACTGATTTCTTGCAGCATGAGGGATTTTTTAATCTCTTTGATGATTCTGAAGTTCACTTGTCAATAAAAAGGAGAACACAGCCTATGGATAATTCAGCCCAATTCTATTGTCCCATTTTCCTTCTTTCCAGTATCTTTTTAGTTTTGGCTGCTGATAGATGCATTAGCTAGGTGGCGCAACAGCTAAATATACTGATATGCAAGAAACATCATCCACTGACAGTGCACAATATTTTCTGCGTTTGCCGGATTCCTGACACATGCAAGGCACCAAGTGTCTTGTCGCGATGCCCACGTCACAAGAGAATGTGAGCATAAGGGGAAAAGGTCCTTCCAAATCGGTTGCATTTATGAGAGCAAAGGGGCCCACCATAGGAGGCCCAACAACTAACAGAGCCGAGAGAGAGAGAGAGAGAGAGAAAGAGAGAGAGAGAGAGAGAGAGAGAGAGAGAGAGAGAGAGAGAGAGAGAAATGAGAGACAGTGTCAATGCTGTGCTCAGGTCCTTCTGCAACAGCCAGCCATCCAGGCAGGGAGATGAGTCGGGCATGGGGACGGCAGGGGTGCTTTGCATCTCTCCTGCTGTCTCCATGATACTCCAGCAAATGTTGCAGCCGTAGTTTCTCAATCATACATATAACAAAGCTGTTAAACGAGGCAAACAATACACTTCTGAATTCAAATAATTAAACCGGAAGTTGCTCATTAACAACACCATCATGAAGATTGCCCTCTGTTTAACCAAAGGCCTTAGGGAAGCCTAATGGCCCAAAAATAAAAGTAAATAAATAAATAAATGAATAAACTGTTCAGCATTCTAGAAGCAAAGATAGGCCATGTCAAGCAATGGAATAAAAATGGTACATGCCAAGTGGAAGTAATAATCTAATATACAATCTATATAATTAGTATACAGTGATTAAGGCGTAGTTCCTCCATCTTTTAAATTCTGCAATGCACAAAAAAGACTAATGGGGGGGACTATGTATAAATGAGTGCATAGGTTAGATGTCCCCTACATTTGCCGGTACTGTTTGTTTTTGGTCTAGATGGAGACCGTATGTGCCATCCGGTATGGGATTGGCCTCAGGAGAGAGGTAAGGTACGTGGTTTGGAGATGGTGTTGGATACACTAGGGAATACACAAAGATGAGAGAGATGCATCACAGTTTTGGTGGCGGGTTCACCACGAGGTGGTGGGAATGGAATGGTATTATGTGTGGTGGTGACATGGCATGAGGGTCGCCACACTCTCTGTGAGCCAAGCTGGAACACAAGGGAATAACTAACATACATATATATATATATTGAATAAACATGTGAACAGATTGACCACTTCCCACCTTTTTTTTTTTGACTGAAGCTCCATTGGGCGGTGAAATATGAGTCAAAATAACTGAAAACAAATGAGCAGTGTTTTTGCTATAACCGTTGGGAAGATGTTATACCCTGAGGAAGGCTGGGTCGTGGAAAGGGAATTTTCAGACCCGTGCGGCCGAAACTATATTTAGCAATTGTGATATGTTTAAAGAAAGAACTGTATAAATGTAATGGTTGGTTACCAGATATGTATTGTAATAATAATCACGTAGCCAATACTTTGTTATTGGCACGTTAGGTGAAAAAGGGTCACATACAGTTGGAACTATTGGTGCCCGGTGAGGATGAACTACCTCACTGTGATTATATTATGGAATTTTATATATTTACCCTGATTCATGGATTATTTGCGCTGCAAATCCCCATTTGTCAAACAGGGATTTGTGGGCATAATGGCGCACAAATCCTGTTTTTTTTGGCGCAAATAATCCATAAATTACCCCCTCTGAGTCATGGGTAGTATATGTGGTTGTGTATGAAGAGTGAATGGTTCTGTTAGAATTGTGTGACAGTTGGATATACAGTTGGGTTAGAGATATTGGACACACAGAACCAGAGTCCTGTGATAATTATTGTATTGTATATAATATGTTTTAGATTTATGTGAGTATCAATAAACAAGTGAATTTATTTTTTTATTGGCAGTGGTCTGCGATATGTGATCAGTGCCAGGCAACATAATGGTATAGGCCTGATATTACAAGAGTTTAAAGAAAACATTTAGTTTGATTCCCAATGACTCTAGACTTAAAATGATTGAGTGGGAAGACCCCATTTTTTTGTATAGTTGTAACTCTGTAGCAACAGGTCTCATTAATAGCTAATTTAATGGTACTCAATTTCTGGAGCTTGGAAACAGAGTGTAGCCAGCTGTGCTGGGATTTGAGCATGTGACTGCATGTTGCAAAAAGGGTTTCACTGAGCACACCACACTGAGCTGCTGTACTTTCAGTAGCACTACTACAAGCAAGGCTGGGCAACCAGGTCCAATGAATGGTAAAATCCAGGCATATTTTGAGGATAGTAAAAAATAAAAGGCACAACAGATATCTATAAATATATTTCAGTGAAGTATTATTTGTATATGTGTTTCACAGTCTGAAAACGTGACTGCATTTCACCATTTCGTGGGTCGACAAGCCCATTGTTGAACAGAATATTAATTGTTGAGGTTTGAGCCATCTTTCTGTTTTATTTTAAAATCCAGTCTCAAAAAGGAACAGAACATCAAACAAAATACTTTTTTTCAAGAAAGAGCGCCTGGTTACATCCCTGCTCTACCCAGGCGGGTGAACATTTACCAAATACAATTGAGCAAGGTACTATGAACCCATGAGACAACATACACTACTTCTGATAGTGAGGCTAATTATAGATGGTAGCAACAAAAGGTTTGCAAGTTAAACAAATTTAATGCATCAAGCAGGTATCATAAATATGTAAAAAGGACATCGGACATTCGATAAAGTATATATAACGTACATACAACAATGAATAAATGTATGTGCCAAAATAACTCCTTTTGGACAATGTTATCAATAAAAGTTACAATCTTCAGGGTCCCTTCCGGGGATACCATAAGGAAAGTGATGTAGCTGTAGTGCATGCAATACTTCATGCATAAAAGATATAATGTGACATAACACAAAGGTCTACACAACTGTGTTTCTGCCTATACGCGGTTCTTGCGAAGCTCTAACTTTGACAGCCTTCATCAGGAGGGGGAGAGCTAGAGGAAGAAGGTCCTATGTGATCGTATCGGATGGCACATTGGCAGTATAAGATGATGCTGCAGGAAACAGCCTTGCATAAGCAGATGTGTCGTAGGTCTGCCAGGGAAGCCACATGACGCATCTGCTCGTGCAAGGCTGTTTCCTGGAAATCATCACGCAGCCCACTGGGCGGACACCTACAATCAAGGTAAATTCTCCATTACGGTGGATCTTGACAGGACCAGCCTTCCTCCTCTTTGGAAATATTGTTTTCTATACAGCGATCCAAGACGCTTGTAATCCGGTCCGGATCATACTGACTGACCCCCTTCTGCTGACCTACAGCATTCCTTGATCGCACTACAAGGAGGAGTGTGTGATAGATGTCCTTTCAAGCACATACGCATTTAAGTACCCTTGTCCTTTGTAACATGGGTAGATGCAAAGCATTTTCATGGGTTTATAAATACACTTCAGAAGTCCTTGGAGGAGCACCCACACCTTTTTAATTGGACTTAGATTTCGAGAATTAAGAGAAGGTCTGGAGCAACTCAAGGCCCTGGCTCCCAATCATCCTTCAGCCAAAGAATGTATTATGCAGAGTTTAGGGGTATGTTATGTTCAATTAATAAGCTTTTATACTGCACCCATAGCCACTGGGGTGACCTTATGGCTCCAAGGCATGTACCGAGAGTGGTACACTGTGTCCCCACCAGAGGTAGCCAGATTGCGGTCCGTCAGGGGAGGAAAGACAGCAATGAGCTGAGAGGATATGTGCAGTGGGAGTAGGATAGAAACAGAAAAACAAATGGAAAGACACAGGGTCTGAGTAGTGTGTCTGAATGTGGCAGTAGGTATGCATATGTAAGTCTTGGTAACATATAAAACTGAGTGTTGATCAAGAAAAGTGGAAATAAAGCCCACCAGTAATAGAGTTTTTTCCATGAAGGCTTTCTCTAGATCATTTTCCCATAATAATATACTTAGCAAGCACATTCCCTCGTAATAATACATTCTCAGAAGTGAGTTGCGCAATGCAGCACAAGTGAACGCGGACCCATTGACGATTGTAAATGGCTGTAAAGCACGTAAAACACAGTTCCGAAAATGGCTTCGGGCCCACAGAAGTTAGGAAAAGCTGGAGGCATCTATTAAGTATGGTCAAGAACAACGACAAGCACATTTTGGAAATTCGTAAACCATCATCCCAAAGTGATAACTGAAGCTGCTAGTGAGTCTAGGGAGAAACAGACAAAGAACATCCTGGGTAACATGACTGGACCGGGAGAAGAGCCGGCCTGGGTATTAGCAAAACGGTCACACAAATATAACAACTAGACATGGCTAACTACATAAGAAAGAGTAAAGTCTCAGGAGCGCCTGGGCCAGGCGGCATTTGTAATGCCTTATTGGAACTTAATCCAGGCAGATGGAGTGTGGTGCTCCACCCGTTATTTCAATTCATCAGTGATAAGCATTGTGGTACCCGTTGTGAGGAAACTGAAGGCATCTACTCCCCTTGGATCCTCTTCTCAGGTGGCCAAGGAAAGGCCATTACTTTTGGATCCTGACCCTGCGGGTGGCTATGTAAGGGAGGATCACCTGGGTGGAGGGACCTTGGGGAGTTGGGAAAGGATGTCTTCAGGTGCGGCATGGTATCCGCCTTTCCCTTGTCAGAATGCACCCTACCCACCTACTACCTTCTTAGGACACACACACACACTCCCACATTTATATGCCTTGAAGACTGGGACGAAGAAGAGGCAACTGGGAGTAATGCCCACTTCCATCTGTGCACACCACTTTAATACTGAGATGAGGAAGAGGACTGTGGAGCACCACTGCCATGGTAAGGCTTGTTCCATTAATAAAGGTAATTGTGGTCAGGCAAAGGATGTTCACCTGCAGCCAGTTGAGGGGATACAGGTGCATATAAGGAGAGACAAGCGAGAGGAAAGAAAAGACCCAGCTGGGGAGAAGGATGCAGCAACCCGACAGGCTGGGGAGGGGCCGGTGAAAAGGATGCCAAGTGCTGAAGACGCTGAAGCCCAAACCGGCCGTGTGATGGTCGACAGCCATGCAGATTCCTCAGCCATGTGGCCTGCACCAGATCTGGGGGACACAGAAGACTCCTAGAAGCCGTAGACAGCAGGGACAAGGTTCAGAAGAGGTGAGCACTGCTCGGCAGAGCTCCTGACAATTAAAGGGGGTGAGAAAGGCCACAGGAGAAAAAAAAGAAAGCACCTGGAGGAGAGGCCATGTACCAGTGAGTGAAAGAGAGGGATCACTCATGCCGGGGCGCTCCAAGGGCTGGGCTTGGGCAAAGGAAGATGCAGATGTAATGAAACCTTGTAATAAATGGGTCTGGAGACCGAAGGGAAGATTATTGAATGCCAAACAAGCTGCAAAGTACTTTATGAATTATTGAATCCCGAACTAAGGAAAAGATATGCAAAGTATATGAAAATATTGCACAAGTGAAAAGAAAGTGATGTGAATTTACGAACACAGTTAAAGCAAGTAAAAAGCATTGATGTACGATATGAAAGTATGATGTAGCAGGGTGATCTTCCAACACACCTTATTGGGACACAGGTATAGGCGGGCACACAATATACAGCTTAACCCTTCACTTATAACTTGACCTCCTGCTTACTGGTCTCCAAACCCCACTCTCCTGTGTTCAAGATCATCCCTGTGTTACTTGCTACGAAGATGGTAAGGGTAGGGAAGATCAAGAGGATAGGGCAGACAGGTTCCCCAAATATGCCTAAGGAGATAACACAAGGTTAGGCTAACTGGAGAACAAAAAGGAGAGGCAGACCAAAGGAATGTTGGTGTACAGTTCTCTTTAGGTGGTAAAAGCGTACTTTTCCCCTTCCAGTAAACCAGTTGGGATATGAGAGTTATTTTTACAAAAAGGGGCAGAACACAATACACTATATACAACTTAAGTTACTCCTAAGCAGCTGTGTTACTAAAATTAAGACCCACAAATTTAAAAAGAGTCCTTCAAATATAAATTTAAAAGAGTCCCTAAAAATATATACAAAGTCTATACTGTGCACTGTATTAAAAACCTATTTGAAAGACAACATGTCCAGGGCAATTTCAAGGTCTCTGGCTGGTCTCAATATTCCTCTCTCTTTGCACTCTCCTGTGGTGGCTCTTCTGTGGTATGTGACAAGAGCAGGTGGCAGCAGGCAGGGATGGAGGCCCCAAAGTCTTACATGGGCTGGGCTGCTTGGCAAAATGCAGCCCAGCGCTCACTTCCAGCATGGGGGCCTCCACACAACTCATTCTGCCTGGGTCACGTCTACCCAGTGTGACCAAAGGGAGTTCTGGTGGGCTGACACGGGGTGGTCCCTTGATTTAAATTACAGCCCCATTGCTATAGGAGTGCCATAAAACATTGGCCTAGGCCGAGCAACAGTGGATGCGCCACCTAGGGGGAGATTGGGATGCTGACCAGGCAATCCCCTGCCTGTCAGAGGAGTGCTGTCCTTGAGGCTGAGGCTCAGGCTGGAGGGGTGTCACAGCATTCATATTTAGGGTAAAGGGACCCTCGCATGCCCAGGCACAAGTGCACAAGTGTCCCTTACTCTAGCCCCCCCCCCCGATCCCCAGCGTGGCTCTTGCCCCGGGTATCTGATTTTCTTTTTTTGTCAGGATCCCTGTTAGGGAGAATTCTCTAAATGACTAATTTCCCTTACCTACTGAGTCCCTCAGCAGCTTTGCTGGATTTCTAGGATTTATTTTTTCACCTGGTAAGAGTGTGAGCTTTTTTTTCCCACTCTTACATTGGTTTTGCTGTGTGCATTTAACATTTTTGTGTTCATAGACTGTGGAGCCTCACCTACTCCATAGGCATCATCTTTTTACTGTGTGTTACACAGCACCTTCAGTGCAGTGACACAAGGTTGTCTTTTTCAGACTTCCCACTTTAAACTCCATATTCTGGGACTGACTACTGTCTCCCAGAACATATAAAGTTGCCATTGACTTTATTAGTCTTTTTAAATCCACAGACCCAGTACAGACTATCTTACATAGAGTTCTGGAAAGGGTTAATAGTTATTCATTTTTATCTGTTTCTCATGGAACATTATTACGTTCCCTTTTCATTAAGATTTGGCTGGTGGCAGTGGTATCTACCCTATTTTTCCTACCACAGTTATTTTAAATAGCCTTGGTATTGTTTTAGGCTATCTTAGTAGCCTCAACCTTAAACCTGCTGGACCATATTTACTTTTATTTGGTTACGGGTGGGTTTATTCGCCATTTCTTTTTGTAAAAGTCTTTCTCATGTTATACTCTGAGCGCCAAACCAGGTTTGGCTCCTTTGTTCGCCGATCTTTGGCGGGCTTCTGCACAGAAGCCCTCCTTAGGCACCTGAATGTCTGAGGGGGACAGGATGTGATGGAGGGGTTTGAAACTCCCTGCACAGGGTCTCCTTGGAGACCCATGTCGCACTCTGGTATGATTAGCTGTGGCAATTTTCCTGCCGGGACAGCCACCCAGCTGTGTGATTGACAGCCAGGCTGTGTGAATGGGGGAAAACTGCATAAAAAGCAGGTCTCTGGGACTGAGAAGGCAGAATCGCCACTGGATCGAGAGAACCAAAGAGAAGCTGACAGAAGAGGACCTCTACTACGACTGAACCTTCTGGTGAAGCCCTGCTGCGGGTCAGAATCTCCAAACTTCGACGACAGGGAAGATCTGCAAGGAATCTTCTCCCCATGAGCTGGTGGGAACAACCAGTTTGCCAAATTGTAAGCCAGGCCTCCCCCTCTGGTCGAATTTGCTGTGCAAAGCTACAGTGAACCGGATAGCCAGGAGGATCGGACCCTCCTTGGGTTTTAAGGAGCGTACCTTTTATTTGTTGCTTTGCTCTGCTGCTGGTTTATTCGCTGGGTAGTGCAGGATCCTCCAGTCTTCCTACTTCGTGTCAGTCCGACAGTCGCTTCAGGAACCTACCAGGAACGTCCGCCTCAGCTACAGCCTTCTTCTCCATTTAAGGTACTGTTCAAATCAAGTTGTTCGTTTTGTTCGACCGTGGTAAAAGTGTTTGAAATCTTTTGCCAATCTGAGGGCTAGTCCTTCACTATTCTTTAAAGTAACTTTTCGTCCGACCAACTTTGTTCTGAACTCTTGGCAAAGACTTAACTGCAAATTACTCTGAACTGTGTGATCTTCTGCAAAGACTTTGGTCCATTGACTTTGGCCCAGACCTCTTGATTTGATTTCCTCACCGTAGTTACTTTTTGTAGATTGCCCTGCTTACTTACTTGTTGGTGCAGCTCAACTTTTGTCTAACTTTGTGTTTCCCTCCCTTTGAAATTACTGGAGTGCCATTTTGCTCACACTTCAGTTTCAGCTTAACTCGTCCAGCATCTATTGGTTGTGGTGTGGTGTGTTAAGATTGTGATTTTTCAACTTCTTGATAATAGTGAAATGTTTTATAACTGATGTGTAAATAAATGTATATTCTTTTACTCAGAAACCTTGAGTCAGTGTTTGTCTGAATATATACTAATTGCTGTCATTTGCGTAACTATTGATACTGCTCACTTTACTCTTGAGATAAGTCTGGCTGCTCAGCCATCGCTACCACTTTACTGTGTAGTACAGGCCTGTACCAAAGGTGAATAGGTACTGTCACTTGTAGTCTTAATTGTGTGTGGTGTTCCGAAAGGGTACTGCATATTATTCTGCCTAACAAGCCCTGGCGCGGCTTACCGCACCAGGGATCCCATCATTAATCCCCTACCGGGGGGTTACAATGAGCCAAGTGAAAGCCGGTAATGAGAGCCTATAAAGGAACTGAAAAGCAAACAATAAGCACTGTTGGATAGTGTGAAAAAAGGTGGTGACAAGTAATACACAATGCTAATGGAATTGTGTGAAAGTCACATAGTGGTAGAGTCAAGAGACTGCAAAGGAGAAACGGAATTGAATATGGACTAATGAGGAAGCCTGTGTTGGCTAGGAAGTCCACTGAGAACAAGTGAACATCATAAAGTACCAAGGGTTATCAGTTCCGTGACCGGTAATGGGTGGACTGTGAGGTCCAACAACTGCACCTAGACCGAGTAGCCCCTTTCTTGGAAAGAACCAAGAAAAGTCGAGACACTGAAACTGCTTTGCTTAACAACTGTTAAAGTGACTAAAGAAAGGAGCAAGCTATGTGAATTTGTGAAACGCCTTAAAGGTTACTAAGGGGATTTTGAATCATTATTGACAACTGAAAAAGTTGAATTGACTGATTCTGAAGCTAGAAGAGTTGCCTTTTTGGGGAAAGGAACCCAGCGACTTTGTGAATTGTGTTGCACTTGGGGAAGGGAACCCCAAGGCCATTTGGAACTGTGTTACACTTGCAGAAGGGAACCCAGAGGCCAGTTGGAACCCAGAGGTCGTTTTGAGGAATTGTTTTGAACTCGGGAACAGGCAAGCTGAAAAGCAAGCCAAGAGCTGGAAGAAGTTCTGAACTTTATATTGAACACTGTGTCTTTGGTCGCGGACATCCCTGCACATTGTATATCTTTAGTTGTGAGGGAAAGTATAGGTTTAGGACACATACATACTTTTGAGTTGAACTTAATGACACAGTTTATCCTTAGTTTCCTTAGGTAAGGAAATCCCACCTTAGCATAGGGCAAGTTAGGACTCACTCCATCCTGACATTTAAGAAATAAACCATTTGTAAAAGTGAATCTGTTGTCTGTGTCTTATTCATGATGCCTTCACACTGTATATATAAACATGGCCCCCACAATGACCCGAACAGTTACTGTATCCTGGCAATGCTAGATGCCCAGGAAACATTTATGCCAGGGTTCTAGTGGCTGAGTTAGCAGAATGGACAGAGCAGAAAAAAATATTGCCCTTTCACCAACTGGGATTTTGCCAGAATTGCTCAACCATGGATAATCAGATGCTCCCCAACACCATTGTGGAGAGCGAGTGGAGCCTCGGCAATCGACCAGTATACATGGCTTTCATGGATTTCAGTGCAGCATTCAAAACTGTGAATCGGGTGACACTCTGGACAAAATTGGATGCTTGGAGCATTCCTCATGGGCTACGAAGTATTATTTGTTCACTATATTTATAAACTTGAGTAAGGGTGAGAACACCAGCAGCAATTTATCTGCTTCTAGCAGCACCATGACTGGATTAAAACAGGGTTGTGTACTTGCTCCTCTCCTTTTCAACCTATAATGGCGGTTCTTTCCTTGCCCATCAATCACATCACCTCATTTATCCCAAAGTTGGGTACTACAAGAATTGCATGGCTAGGTTATGCGGATGACCTTGTTCTAATCAACCTTACCCCCAAAGGGCTACACCAATTACTAGATCAATTGATGCCATTTGCCAAAAACCACGATCTGAGAATTAATTCAAATAAAATGAAAGTGATCACCTTTCAATCTAACAAGAAAAAGAGAGCAAATAAGTAACATTGGATACTACAGGGGATGCAAGTGAAAAATGTCAAAGAATATAAATACCTGGGAGTAACATTTAAACTGGGGAGCATACTTAGGACACTTAGAGCAAGAACGAATAGAATTTGCTCGGTGCTGTAAAAAGATTTGTTGCACAACATTCAGGTTATACATTAGCTGCTCGGGTTACAGTATAAACAATGAAATGTATACCATAACTTACCTAAGGAACCATGGTATAGGGATGGAATAAAGGAAAAGAGCTAATGAGACTGGAAAGCCGCTGCATTAAGGTACTTTTGAACATCCCAGACTGCACACCTATGGAATATCCCTAGTGTGAACTTAATACATGTACTGTGAAGATAGCCTGACTAATGCGACATGCAACGTACTACAAGAACTTAACATCTCGGAATAATTGCCAATGGCGTACAGCCTTGATAGCTGTAACAACACCGTGACAGAGTGGAATAAAAATGTCACTTGCACTACAGGCTGGAAGACGGGATCCTGGTGGGAATCGAAATTGGGCCAACATTTATCCAATTACTCATGTGCCAAATATAGAAGGGCCTTGAAGGCTCTTATAATGGAATATGATCATGAACAGATATAGTCCGCTCTAGCCACTAAAAGTACCAGCAATGGGCAGTCGATGGCATCTAAGCCAGGATTAGATCATAGAGAGTTTCCTAATTCCTACAATCTAATGAACACCCTGGATATAATTGGTACCAGAATTGTGTTGCCTAAAGCAAATCGAACCTGTATGCTCTGCATGACTGAAATAATGGAAAATACTAAAGATTTACTCTGTACATGTCCGACCACTATGCAAAGCACACAAAGAGCCTGAATGGCGTCTGGTAAAACAGACACTTTTTGTGTTTTTTTTAATTTATTTGACATTTATATAGCGCTTTACTCCAAAGTGCTGTACAGAACACACTTACAAAATAAAATTAAGTTTTCAGACTACAAAATGCACAAAACCTACATCAAGAGTGGAGGAGTTGGCTTCTAAGAGTAGTGCGAAATAGAGAATAAGAGGTAATTGAACGAAGAGATGGGGAAGAGCATTCCATTAGAGTGGAGCAAACAAAGAAAAAGAAAGAAATCGTGATTGAGCATAAAGGGCGAGGAACTGATCATAAAAATTGAGACTGAGAATGTAGAGAATGAAACGGAAGGTTAAAAGAGACAAGGGACAAAAGATAAGAAGGCGCAAGGCTGTGGAGGGATTAAAAAACAATACAGAGAAAGCTGAATTCAAGGTGAGAATGGAAAGAAAGCCAGCCGAGAGAGCATAGGCACAGCGAAATAGAGTCTAGAGGAGAGAGTGAATATGAAAGCCAAAAGAAGCATTGAATACAGACTTTAAAGGAGCTAAGCGAGAAACAGGAAGACGCAAGAGTGTGGTAGAGAAATAGAATAGATGTGAGAAAATAAGTGAGAACATCAAAAGTTAAGCGGCATTAAATGTTAGAAAGGGGCAAGATTTACAAATATTAAAAAGATGATACCGACAGGAGTGCATGATGGTGGAATGTGAGAAGGCGAGAATGGAAAGAAAGCCAGCATGGAAACTCTGTGGCAGCGCCTGCTGGAGGGCAATGACATCCCACTCATTTATCACCCGATTGTGCACTGGACGAACCTTAAAAAAAAGACATTGGAATAAGGGCACTGCCATAGCCTGTAAATTAGAACACGCACATACTTTAGAGGAACAGTTGGAAGTAAAGCCCCGGCAGCAAGCTAATCCAAAATTCAAGTAAAAGAAAAAATCTCAATAAATAATATGCATATAATCAGAGGCACCATTACAGTATTCAGAAGTACATACAAAAATGAGAGGAAAAAAGAGATACTGGAGTCAACGCATGTGTTCAAGATAGAGAAAATGTCATCTGAATTAAAACCAAGGAATAAATATGAATATATGGGTACATTATTAAGATATGCTGAGCTACTCAGAAAAACCAACCATTGGCACACCAAGTAAAACTATCACATTTTACTTTCCTACGCACATTGTAAGTGAGCTGCTGTGAACCCAACACAACCCAAAATGTAAATGAAATAAAATAAAAGGTGGTTAAAACAGAGTACACATTTCAATAAAGCAGCTTTATTAATACCCTAGTAATTAAAAGGGACGACTGTAAAGAAGGAACTAAAAGAGGGCACTGATTTCCAAGAGGTTCCCAAGCTCTGATAACTGGAAAGACTACTTCCATTTCACATAGGAATGCACAGGTTGTGGCAGATCACCTAAAGACACCAAGTTAAGAGGCTAATTGCTTCACTCAGTGAACTTAAACCGCGACCCCCTACTCTCAAATGTATGTTTTTGTACTACTTGTCACTAGATAAACAAAAGCAATAACATAAAATACAAGTTAAAACAAGACCAATTCAAAAAGACATTGGAGAATGTGAGATTTGAGAGATGAGCGTTACCCCTTTTTTACGTATTTCTCATCTTATGATATATATATATATCTCTCCAGCTTTGCTGCTTCGGAATTTATTTTTCGACAGAGTGCTCTATATGCAGTGTTGACGAGTCGATGTCCCTCAAGGGCCTCTGTTCGATGTCATCATCAGTATAAATAGCGTATACATTGCCCGTTGGCTTCAGTTTTGTTTTTTACCCTCGGCAGAGGAATTACCAGGCGTACGCAAGACCGTAGGCTCACAGACAAAGTAAAGTTTAACACGTAAATCGTACGGCGGGGTAGGCTGGGAGGGGCAATTAGGAATATGTGGGATCCAATCAAAAAAACGTTAACAGGGGCAAGTAACTTGGTCTTCAAATGGATTGCGTCTTCCCACATATTCCTCATCTTATGATAAAGACTCCCAAAGCAGTAATAATTTGGAGGTGGGAGTACCATTTAAATTTAGATCTAATCATGGACCGAATGGAGGACGGCTTTTGCAAAAATCCTCCCTGACTGGAAGATGATTCCAGACAGTAATTTTTACGAATGTATGGATAGACGACCAAATGGGCGCTGAACAAATATCATTGATTGGGGCACCTCTTTGAAGAGCAGCAGAGGTTGCCATGCGCCTTGTGGAATGAGCCCGGAGGCTTTCCGGTGGGTCCTTTCCCGCTAATCTGTAGCATTCGCCAATAGCCAGGATGATCCATCTAGATATTGTTTGTATAGTAACCACAAGGCCCAATTTGGGACCAGTATATCCAATAAAAAGTTGGTCAACTTGCCGAAATGTAGCCATGCTGCATACATAAAAACAGAGAGCCCTTTTTGTGGCCAGTCTGTGTAGCCTCTCCTCCTCCCTTCCTGGATGAGGAGCTGGATAGAATGATGGTTAGGTAATTGCTTGTGACAAGTGGAAGTCGGAGATTACCATCTGGTAAAAAAAGAAGCCTTTACCCTAAGAGTAACTTTGTCTTTATGGAATAACGTATGAGGAGGTTTGCAAGAAAGAGCCTGCAACTCACTTACCCTGCGGGCTGACGTTTTTGCAATAAGCAAAATGGTATTTAATGTCAAGAGTATTAAAGGACATGAGTGTAAGGGTTCAAATGGAATACATGTTAAAAACATTAACACAAGATTGAGGTCCCATAAAGGTAAATTGAATGCAACTGGTGGTTATACATTATTAAGGCCTTTCAAAAATTGGACAATCAGAGGGATCTTAAAATATGAATCCTCCCCTGAGGAGCACTTGAAAATGGAAAGAGCTGCTAGGTAACATTTAATGGAGATTATCTTAAGGTAACAGAAAGGAGAGCACCATAGGTGTGTCATATAGAAATGGATCCACATTCTTATCCCTGCACCACCTGCTGAACTTATTCCAATGGCAACGGTATAAAGATTTAGTTGCTGGCCTTCTGGCCAAAAGCAAAATCTCCATTACATCATCCGGGAGGTCCCAATCCTTGTATCTCAGCCTTTCAGAAATCATGCGTGAAGACTGAGTGTCTTGACCTCTGGATGGAGAGCCCCACCTTCCTCTTGCGAGAGAAGATCCTCTCTTTGTGAAAGACTTATTGGAGGGCAAGGGAACATGTCAAAAGTCTGGGTACCATGTCCTCCTGGATCAACCTCCTGATCACATGAGGAATGACGGGGACTGGAGGAAACGCATACAGGAGTGGAAATTCCCAGTCCACCATGAACGCGTCTCTTAGAGCTCCTCTTGGGGGAAATTCCCTGGAGCAGTACTATTCGCACTTCTGGTTGACACCGGTCTCAAACAGATCATCCTGAGGGGATCCCCAAAGGGTGAAGATCCCTTGAAGGACTTCCTGAGCTAGTTTCCACTTGTTGGCTGCTCAGAGCATCCGCCGCCGTGTTCTGCTCTCCGGCTAGGTGTACTGCCAACAGAGAGATTAATTTGCATTGCCTCTCTGCACAGTGGTAGTGACCCTACACCTCCTCTCTTTTTGAGGTAGTACATGGCACTGTGTTGTCCGTCATTATCAGGACATTCTTTCCCCATACAGAGAGCAGGAAGGCTTTCAGTGCTGGTCTAATCATGCTCATCGCCAACAGGTTGATGTGTAGTTTGGACTCCAATGGAGAGCAACGACTGCTGATTGTTAGAACCTTGGTGTGGGCTCCCCATCCCGTGAGTGAGGCGTCCGTCACTACCGTTATCTCCGCCCATGGTTGCCAAAACGATTCTCCATTGAGAATGTTGTCTTTGCATCCTGAGGCATTATTTGTAAAGGAAGGCAGTAACCTTTGGCCACAGTTTCCAATGCCCAAGCATCTGAAGTAATGCCCCGCCATTCGTTCAGAAACTGAAAAAGTCTACCTCCCACCGGGGTCTTTGCGGTGAAGGCCTCATAGTGGTTTAGAGGTGGCTGATGCAGCGGCTGAGGGTAAAGTTGCCGCTGCTGGGGCTGACTTAGCACCTCTCCCTGGTCGACCACAAGGGAATCTTCTCTGACCCCACTGCCTGGTTTGTCCTCAGTAGAATCGAAAGGAGTTAACCCTCCAAGAAGATGAGCCTGAAGAGGGTTGTTGAGGTTGTCTAATGGCGGTGCTAAGGGATTTAGCCGCCGCCTTTGAGCTCTGCAGCTTCTCCAAACTCTCATCCTCCTTACCGCCAAACAACCTCGAGCCTTCAAAGGGCATGTTGAGTAGTCTTGCCTGTACATCTGGTGCAAGCCCCAACTTCCTCAACCATGTAAATCTGTGTAATACTCTGCTAGCAGCCATGGATCTTCTTATCCTGTCTTCAGTATCCAAACCTGACTGGAGACATTCACTCATTGCCACATTACCATCCTTAATGATCACCAGGAAGCCATCTCTTTCTTCATCTTCCAGGATGTGTCCAGCCGCCATAGCAACACAGTCCCACAGGGTAAACGTAAATCAAGACAAAGTGCAAGTCACATAAGTGAATTTCAAAGCCATACTACCCGCAGTGAAAACTTTTCCTGCCCAGGCATCCACCCTCTTGTCATCCCTGTCAGGAGGGATGGATGGATAACCTGACTGCCTGGTAGACGCAGCCGCCAGAATCAGCAAGCTTCCAGGAGTGGGATGCTTGGTAAGCTATTCCGGGTAACTGCTGGAAGGTCTGTACTCCCTTGAAAAGTTTTTATTACATGCAGCCGCAGTTTACGAGGTCTCCTAATTAGCGGAGACTTTCTTTTGTAGTGCCATGTGGAAAAAGGTAAAATTGGGTCTTTCTGAGGACCCTGGTCCAAGATGCCAGTCATATCCTCTTGTTGGAATGATTGAGTAGGCCTACTCCATCCCATAAATCCAATAATATTTGCCATCAGTTTTCTGTATGATGAGTCAGCATTATAAGAGGAGTCAGGCCTGCCAAACTAACTCTGGCGAGGTATCCAGGCCACTTGCTGACTGGAGATTATCAGAGAAACCTCTTAGTCTGGACTCGTCGGATAGAAATTCCTCTGGCACATTGGGGGTGCCAAACTGTACACCAAAAGGTGGTGAATTGTCATCAGAGGGTTGGTCTTCCTAATATATCACTGACAGAGACTTAAAATAGTATTTTTAGGTAAAGGCTTGTAAATCTTGCCTTGTTTTGTCAACGCCTTGTCGAAGTAGTCATCGAAGGCGGCTTTGAAAATGGTGCCGGTTTAGTCACCGTCAACCTCGATTTTGGTGTTGAGGGCTCCGACTCCGATGGGGTCGGTAAAGACGCTGAAGCTTTCGACACCTTGTGCTTCTTCAACTGAACCATAGTTGGACTTGGTTCTCAACTCGTCGAAGCTCTTGATGATTTTTGTCAGTTCAAGAACTTTCTCGATGTGACACTGGCTTTAAGCTCAGCTTCGAAGACATAGTCTTCGATTTCCCCTTGTCGTCCTTACCCCGAGCGACTGGGGCATGGCTCTTTTGCTTTTCATTCGAGGGGGTCGAGACCGCATTCTCGAAAATTATCCTTTTGTTTCTTCTCAAAACCAGTTCTCTTTGACCTTGTATTTGTATCGTGTTCTGTATTAATGGTTTCCGTTTGCCTCCTGTTCACCCTCTTTACTTTTACAATAAAGGGGTATGGTGCACCTTTTACCCAGGGTAATGATATCCAACCTATACAATTCCCTTTGATTCATAACTTTCTTTCTCTTCATAGTCCCTGTCTTTGGGCATAAATTTCACTCTGCCTTTCTCCCCAGACGTTTCTTCCTGTAGTTTTAATTGTTATGTTTTCCAGTTGCTCCCATTCCCATCATTCAATTCTCTTGCTTTCCATGTAATACCCCTGTTAACCTGACTGGGATGTGTATGAGTAGTCAAATAATGATCCTCATTCAATTCTCTTGCTTTCCATGTTATACTTCCATTAACATGACTAGGGCGAGTATGAGTAGTCACATAACAATCCCCCCGGCTGCCTCCCATGTCTCCCGTTTTCCGCATTACCTAGTATTCTCGGGGTAATGTCACTGGTGGGCATCTTCACTCAGGGTTTGTTCCATTTTTCACCTGCACGGCTTCTCTGACTCCTTTGACGTTCTGTACTCTGTATTCTCCTTCTGTGCGGACATTTTGCTCTTTGGGTACAAGATTGTTCTGCAGTTTTAACTGTGTAGTGGATTCAGCATAGTTTTTAAAAACACTGGTACACCACGAGACCTCTGTGGTCACGTCACTACCATTGGTTTTTTTGTTCTCTCCAGCCAACAGGGCACTGCACATCCAGCTCTCTGCTTTTGGTATGTGTACAGTTTTGTAACTTGTGGGATTTCTCGTTATCACAGTCTCCTCCCCTCTCAGGTACTACATTTCCGCAGGGCCTAGTGGACGTTCATGTCTCTCTCTTGTCACTTGATGTGGCGTCTCTCCCTGTTCCATCTTCGTTGCGCCAGTTAAATGGAGCTTTCCATTTAAAGTGACAATGTCTCTTGTTGACAGTATCACATGGTCGTTCTCTCTTCATACAAGTCTCTAAATGGTGTTCCTTGGGAAGTTATTTCGGGATATCCTTTAGAGAGTTCCTCACAGGAACGGGAGTACTTGTCCACACATGGGGAGTCTCTCCCGGTAAGGTCCCTATTGCCTCAACAGCTAGGGATGGTGGTGCAAAGCGGGCTCATCTCCCTAGCCACATGGGCGGTGGGGGTCTCCTCCTTGGGGGAGGAGGAGATGAATTCCTGCTATTCGTCACAATACAGGTTTGAAAACTGAAATGTTACAAAAGAGTTATGGTTAAACTTTAAAAAACTTAAAGTCTACAAACATCAGAAATTATAACATTAAGGTAACAACATAATACACTTTATCAAATTAAAATCATATTATATTTGTTACTATTGCGAGACCACACACTCATCCCTGTGCTCCGCAGCTGAAGGCGTGTGGTCTCACTTACCATAGAATGCAGCATTTCGCAGGCCCGTTATTTCACAGGTGGCGGATGCCCTGGAGATGCTCAAAAGCAACAATGCTTCGCTTAGGAAAGCATGTTGCCATGGTTTCCTCACAAGCTAACGTGACCAGATCAGCTGATCGGTGGCAGCGGCTCCACCCACAATGTTTCAATAAAGCGAACTGCCACCGGGTCGATCAGCGAGGTGATAGTATAGGGCCCAACAAAACGAGGAATGAGATACCTCTGGCCCGGAATCTTGTGATTACTGGTGGATAGTCATACCCGCATACCCACTTGGTAAACCGGGGACAAAGACCTGCGCCTGTTCGCAAAACGTTTCACCTTCCCCTGAGCACAGACGAGGTGTGCACAGATGTTGCAGTGCAAAGGGTCCAATTCATAGATGCAGGCTCAAGCAGCCAGATTATCAGTAGACAGTGTAGGATCCAACGGTAGTGAACAAGGATGATGGCCAAACAATGCAAAAAACGGTGACACACCCATTGCACAGTGAACCGAATTGTTTTAAGCGAATTCTGCGGCCTGCTCCACAGAAAACCAGTTCTCCTGGAATTGCAGGCAGGGGCATTGCAGGTATTGCTCGAAGGTAGCATTTATCCTTTCGGTTAATAGATCTGTCTGCGGATTATAGCCTGTGGAATAGCGGTCATCGATGGAAAAGGCAGAGTTCAGAGCCCTTCAAAAGCATGAGGTGAACTGTGTACCCCTGTCTGTTATGATGATGCAAGGTAACCCGAAGAACCGGAAAACATGCGTGAGAAACAGTTTGGCCAAAGCCGGTGCCGATGGAAGGCCTGCACACGGAACGAATAAGGCCATCTTCGTGAAATAGTCCATGACCACCCAGATAGTGTTGAAATCCTGTATAGGGGGTAACTTAATGATGAAATCCATTGATATCATGTGTCATGGCTTGTACGACATTGGAAGAGGCTGTAACAGGCCCACTGGTTTGCTTCTGGAAGTTTTACATTGTGCACACAGACAGCACAGGAGGATTTGTTGGGCCCTATACCATCACCTCGCTGATCAACCCTGTGGCGGTTCGCTTGTCCATTCCTTCCTCTTGGAGAGTGCACCCTGTCTTTCATGCCTCCTTACTGAAACCCTGCTGCCCTGAGACGTGGTTATCTGTGGACAACAAAGAGGAGTACGAGGTGGCTTCTATTCTGGACCACCAACTGCAGAAGGGTTGTCCATACCATTTAGTGGATTGGAAGGGATTCACCCCTGAAGACAGGACATGTGAACCACTTGCCAACATTCATGCCCCGGTCCTTCTACGTGAGTTTCACACCTACAGAGGGTTCCTCTGCCTTTGGGATGGATACTGTTACGATCGCGGGACCCCGCTCTCATCTCCATGCCCCCTAGCCTAGGGTACGTGGTCTCACTCACCACAGAAAGCAGTATTTTGCAGCCCTATTCTTCCACTGGTGTTGGTTGGCCAGCAGATGCTCAACAGCAACAACGCTTCACTTAGGAATGCATGTTGCCATGGATTCCTTGCATGCTAACGTGGCCAGATCAGCTGATCGTTGGCAGTGGCTCCACCCAAAAAGTTGGAATAAAGCTAACGCAATTCAGAGGAACGCTGATTCTGATTACAGTCGCTCACTACTTTCACTCTGCATTCCTGCTTGCTCTATATTACTCTGCTTGAGTGCCTTAGTTTACCGGATTCCAACTGCCTGCTGATTTCGTACCTTTAACCTTTGTTGTTGCCGACTTTGACTGCTACTGGACTCAGACTACCTTACGTTGTGTACTTCCAGTCCCGCCGTTGCCAAACTCTGCCTGTCCCTGGATTCTATTTGATTGCAATTCCTACTTACCTTCATCGCGCTTGCAGATTCCAATCTGTACTTCTTTGATATGGTTACTCTGGCCTTCCATAGAGTCACTGCACAGAACTTTCACAGACTCCTTTTTTCCCCCCAATTCCTCACTAACATTGACAAAGACTTGGGGACATTCCTTCTCTGACTTCTCGTGCACGTTCAGGATGCCTTGATGTGATTATCTCGTGCACCACCTTGAAACTAGTGCGACCCTCGTGCCGCACTAAGTGCCCAATAACCTTCCCTGGTTGTTATTTTTTCCTTTTTGTTGTTCCTTTTCTGGATTCTTTTGACGCTCATCCTACTTCCTTCATTTTGCCATCAGCTCATCACCTAATCAGTAAAAATTGTTCTACCCAGCTACTCAGACATACTGTAGAATAGTCAATAATTCAGACATTGTATACTAGTGTATTAGTGATACAGACCTTATTTCCCGTTAGTTCAGATTTGAATACTTCCTCCACATCTGGGTTCCTGGGCGCCCTACATAGCAGAATCAGGTTAACTACTACCAGACATAAGGGTATACATTGTGCTTTCCTTTGCAGCCTGGTAACATGGCGGTGTGTTCTCCCGCTCTTATCTGATTTAGCCCTCTGTCTGTTTTGCTCTCACATCAGAGGGGCATATCAGGAGGAAGAGTTCCCTCAAGTGATATTAAGGATACCAATCGGGTGTCACACACTGGAGCAGGACACTTGGTCTTAGCCTGGTATGTGGTGCTCAATAGGAATGCTTTATCTTTCATTTCAATTAATTCAAATTGAGCCGATACCCGACCCGTCTCACACCCCCTTTTACAAATATCCCGGGTCACAATGGACCATGAACCAGGCCGGTTGGTGAAATCCAATATTTATTTATTTTTAAAATTCACAAAATTAACACACATTTTAATATTGGGCAGCAATCACCAATGGGGTGATAATGACGATGGAGATGGAAGCAATGCACTTGCACCTTCTAGTAGAACATATCCAAAGCACATTTGAATCGGAGCATTTTTTGAATTAGGATAGATAGCATGCAAGTTAAGGTTTCCCCCTGGAACATTCACTCAACCCACCAATAACCAAATTCTGAGCGGATTTTAAAACCTTTGCAAAAGCCTAAAATGACACTCGGATTTTGACAAATAATTATATGTGTGTTTAAATAATGCTATGCATATGTTTTATCACAGTTTCAGGGATGTTATATCACTAGAAACCATCAGGCAAAGTATCATAGAAGCATACAGTTCACAAAGCAAGTTAAAAGTGAAAATCCAGTACAGCCGAATTCACATGTGGAAAAGTTGCATTTACACTTTTTTCAGCTTTAAATGTAAAAAACGGTTTTGGCAAAAAACGGGTGGAAAACACTCAGTTGGAATGCAGTTTCTGGACTGGGGGTTAGATATATATCACAGGGAGGTCTCTAGCTGGTGAATAGAGAGAGACTTGAAAGGTAGAGTGAGGCTCGTTTTTAGGAAAATGGAGCAGTGAAAAAGAGAAAATCTGTTTTAAAAGTGAAGGGCAAATTTTACTTAAACTAGATTTATTGGCTAAGAAAAGAGGAATGCCACCCGTGAATATCAAAGTTACGCTGCAGTAGTAACCCTTCACGCAGTGTACCCCTTTTCTTTAGGGAAAATTAATGTATTTAATCAAAATATTGCTAATGACTTATGATCTATGCAGAACAAATGGAAAATAGGAAAGTGGCGCTAATGCTGGGAAATTCAATGACAGGGTGCACAGAGAATTCTAACAGTTTTAACAAGTTACCAGGGTAGGGATAGGATTGCTTAGACAGTGGAACAAAGACAAACAGATCAAGATTGGGTAGACTATGTGTTATGGGATGTGGGATACTCACAGTCCACACTTGGGTTTGGGAATATTGGAACAGTCAACGGGGTTCTGGTCACTGCACCGCTCGGGTCACCAGGTAGCAGACTCTCCTAGCAAAAGACAGCTGGGCAACGGTCTGGTCACAGGATGGCAAGTGCAGCTGGGCAATTCGGGTCACTGGATGGCACAGATAGTGGACAAGCCGGTCTGGTCTCAGGATGCTAAGATACCGCAGCCTTTCCCCTTTTTAATGGGATTTTAGTGGGATTTTCTTAATCTAGGCCTTTGCTGGAGTAGAGTCAGCTATGCTTTGGCCTGGCAGTGAAATCTGGTCAGCTTTGCTTTGGCCTTGTAGGGCAATCTGGAGTCTGGCAGGATGAATGTGGGCTAAGCCTACCACCAAGAAGTGGATGGGACAATCAATGTTGGTTGCCTCTTCGAGGAGGAGTCCCAGTTATGAGGTAGCATTTTATAAGGGAAAAAAGCCATCCCACAGTCCTTTTTGCCAAAAATCAGTCATAATCTAACTTACACATTTATGGCACTTTAACAAATCTCATGGGCTGATTACATATTGTATGTAGAGCATAGCAGTCCAATCCTTGTTGTGGGACCTAGTTTTGTTGTTCTACCAGTTTTTCACGCTTTTCAGTGAGAATTGTATTACCTAAAATTCTATAACTTTACACATGTGTATAGATTATTATTAGGCATATCAGTGTTAAATTTGACAGTGGCATCCTGTACACTTTCCGTGGAATACCCAATTATCTGCCATTTCTATTGAAAGCCCATATAATCACATTTAAACTTTCAACTTTTCACATTTTTGCGAAGTCCTGTTACAAAGATAAAAGTCTTACAAGTTTTATTTAAAAAATAGTTTTTGAAACAAATGGGCATCCTTTGTCCTTCACTGGAAGCATTTTTTCTCTTCATCTGTCAGTTCAGCCTATTGTGGAGGGGGGTTTGCCAGTTTGATTGAAGGTTTATGACTTCACAGGTTGGTGCCCCAGAAGTACCATTGCAATAGACTGGAGCACAGACCAAAGTCTATAAAGGTAGCACTTATCACTTGTGTGTTGGGATCTACTGTGAATGGACTTCTGTTGCTAGCATCCCCCCCAAGCAGGAACCTGCCTTAGGCTGGTTCCTCCCAGGTTGCCAATGCAGTTTAATTTTATTTCTTTTTGCTCTGAATTAGAAGAAAACCTGCTGAATAAAACCATCTCATACATGTATTTCACAGCACAATCCCCTTTTTACATTGCTAGAGAAGGATAAGTTTTTGTTCAACATAGTCCTTTTAAAAACAGACATTTCCTTCTTTGGTTTGCAAAAGCCCATTTTGACACATGTGGTGCAAGCTGCTAGCATTTTCCTTTCAAATTCGGGTTTTCCATCTGACTTCACAATATTGTTTTGCAGCCATAGTTAGTTTCTTGTAAGCAGCAGTCTGTTCAAGGCCAAGGTCTCCATGAAATTGACATGTGCACAGCAAGCTAAAATGTATTTTCAAGCAGTGATTTTTTACATTTTGTAGCAAAAGGTTAAGCGCTTTTCCATGCAGCCGAGTAAAGCTTTTGTTGATTTTCTCAGATTTGGCTGGCACAGAGCCGGTCATTCAGGAATAATGCTCTTTTCTGAAGGAGGACAATGTGAATATGGCTGGGCATGACAGGGTCTTTTTGATAAAAGTAGTTTGATGAAACACAGATGAAAATAGCATCAGAACAGGCTCCTTTCAATGTGAAATATTCCCTTTTCAAATGGGAACGTTGGGCTTTGCAGCAAAGCAGCGCTGCTTTTTCATGCTCACAGGAGCCAGCGCAGCCATTTTGCTGGTTCTGTTGAAGTGCAGCTTGGTGATGTGAGAAAGTACCTCTGAGTGGGTAAATATATCCCACAGTGAGGAGACCTGGGTTAAGTTATAACCCAGGTTCTTCAATCAACTGGGCTTACCAGAAGTCCAGCACAGACCCTGAACCACCATCTGGTGGTCCCAAGATGGTGAGTGACAATATTAAAATTAAATAGCATGGTGACCTTAACTCACCCTTATTCTGTTTTTCAATATTTTGCTTTTGCTCTAAAAATGCTTTTTAGTGAAAGTAATGTAATGAGTTGTGTCAATATTTGTTTTTATTTAACAAAAAATGATAAAATGTTTTAATGTGCATTGCACTTGTACCGCTTTTGTTAGCATTTCCAGTTTGCATTATTTACTAAATTTAATTTAGCACACATACATGTTGCATATATATTATTTGTAGAAAAACATTTTACTAGTGTTGTACTCTATATTTTGATACTTTTTAGTTTAGTGTATGTTTTCATTTTACATTTTTTGTTTTTTTAATAAATTATATAGATTTAAATAACAGTTACCTTATGAATTGATATTATTGTATATAGGTAAAGTATGGCACTTGACTGCTTAAGTATAATGCTATTGAAGCTTAATTAATTTAAATATTCTGTGCATTTTTGAATTGCAACTTTTTCAAAGAAGTTAAGTTTTTTTATGTGGTAGTATTGTATTACAAAAATATATTATACTCTCTTTTAACATTCATTATAGGGCTACATTTAATATAATGTACTTTTGAATGGTTTTACATATTATACAATTACTTGTTTTTATGCATGAAATTGTTATAATATTATGGTAGTATTGTGCGCTTTTAAGTGTGTGGTTTAGTTAAGGTTAACATGATATTTGATTCTAATATGATATATTTTTTAATGTACTGACAGCATAAACACGTTATTATTTCTGATGTTTGTAGATATGTTATTTTGAAAAACAAACAATTTCAACGTTTTTATGCTTACATGATTATTGATTCTGAGTGTCGTAATACTAGAGTGTTGTAAGAGCATATATTATAAGTGTGTGTGTGTGTGGCACACGTGAATGTTGTATAACAGCGCATGGTGTAAGTATATGTTCCGCACGTTCGTGTGTTGGATGTTTTTGAGTTGTAAGAGTGTGCCACACGATTGTGTCATGTGTCGTAGGAGCGTGTGTTACAAGACCATGTGTCATAACAATGTGTGATAAGAGTGTTTGTTGTAAAATCCCATGTTATAGGAGCATGTGCCATTGGAGCGTGTGTTAGAGAATTTGTGTAAAAAGTCTGTATCATTGGATGGTTTCTGATAGGAGTATCTGCTGTAGAAGTGTGCGTCTTAAAAGTGTGTGTCGTTAGACTCAGGTTGTAAGGCGTATGAGTGCTTTGCATGTGAGTGTATGGCGTATAAGTAGTGCATGAGTGTTTGGTATAAAGCCATAAAATGCACGTGTTCTATATGCCTTTTACATTTATGAAAACGTACATTTAAATCAGGTCTGACTTTCATATGAGGTTTTTAGACGTATAGCACTTTTACAGTTCGAACATATACAAAATGTACTCCTAACAACGGACATCAGAGGTAGTTCTGAATGTTATGTGAAGTATTCAGAGGTACGTTAGTGTACATCGATGAATTGTTTATTTCGTACATGTAGAATTTGTAAATAAAATATACATTTCTTCTGAAAATTCACTGTATGCCTCCTATGTGTAGGAAAGCTCACATTAAAGTCAACTTTAGCTTTAATGTGCATTTTTAATATGTGTGAGAGGCCTTTATGACTTCTCCAACTAGAACCTGTATGTAATGAAGATTGCCCATGCATAAAGCGCAGGGTAGTCTTCATTCTATTAAAGACACGGGGCGAGCATTATGCTTTGCTTTGTTTAATACTGCAACTCACAGCTTTTCAAAAACATGAACATTTAAACTGGGTATTTTGTTTTACTCATAAGTAAGTCCTTGAGAAAAAGGAAATCAAATAGTTTAAAGCGTTCACGGAAGACATTTCCAAAGTTCCATCCTGGCACTACACGCCCCATGAACCAATTCTGCCTGGTAGTCCTAAGGCTCCCATGTTCCACCTATCAGGTGCTAGCCTCCAGTACAAGAGAGTCTTGCACTAGGTTTGTTCCTCTTTCTTTTGGCAGCGAACTCTGCCCGATTCCAAACGTAGAAACTTTGCTATCTGAAAACTTTTCTATGTTTCGGACTTCCAACTGTCCTGCTAACTCCACCGTCACTTCTTCCTAACAGGACAACGTGCGTACTTCGTGACAAATCTGTCGATGCTCTTGTTACATCTCAGGCTGTCTTCTGTTCATCTCCTATGAGGAATATATAATGAGGACATCATGAGGATGGGAAATGTGCATTTGCATGATGAAACACAAGTCTTTGCCATTTTAGGGTGGAATATAATGCTCGCCTCCATGTCTTTAATAGAATTAAGACTTCCCTGCCCTATAAGCATGGGCAATCTTATTTTCATGTCAAGAAAGGAGGCGAGCATTATGCTTGTTCAAAGCTAGCGACCAATCTGTTAGTTATCTCAGACACAGATTTGAAATAAAACGTTTTGAACGTCGCTTCAGAAGACCAACCGGCTGACTTCATAATGTCTTGTAATAACAGCCGTGCTGAGAATGCTCTCGATGCCATTGCTCCCGAAGTGGAATTGGAGCCAAATATGGAAAGGTCTATGCCCACCCAGTGCATCACTTCTCTAACCCATCTTGCTATAGTAGCTGTAGCTACGGCGTGGGACGGCTTCCTTCGTGCAATAAGCAGCTGCGTCACTCCTGTTGGTCTAACATGTGCTGTTGCTGCCTCAATCTTTTATGCATTGCACTACACATATCTTTTTATTGTCTGTAAAATAGGGATAGGAAATCAACCTTGAATCGCACTTCGTTCTCTTGGCTATGATAAATGCCTTCCTGTCATTCTCCAGAGCTTTAACATCAGACACCCCCCTACATGCTGCTAAGCAGATCAGCATCGCCATTTACCCTGAAAAGTGTGAACAGGATAGGCTATCATTCTCTGGGCAACCAAGAAAAAGACGAAACATGTCTATGACGTCCCATAATACTGCATATTTAGGCTCCTGCGGCTTCTTCATCTTTATTCCCTATATTTATGGGCGCTGGGTGTTTTCCCACTGGGTTTCCTTCTATCTTATCATGGCCTGCCTACACTGCTGATCTATACACTTCTATCATTCTATAGGCGCAGCCGTCGTGAAACCAGTCGGCCAGAACATTGAGAATGTGAACTATAGGGGCTGAAACGGGATGAATATCCATCGGTCCCAAACGGCGCCATAGCTCTGTATGGTGGAAGGTGCCCAGGAATCTCTAATGCAGTCGACAGTGAGTTGTGAAATGCCCGGCAATTCCCATCATTTCCTAAAACCCGGCAGGCTATCAGGTGGAGAGTGCCTGCCATTATCAAGGGGTGCGGGAGAGCGGTTGGGCTGAGCAGAAGATCCCGCCGATGAGTAACTATCCTCTGGAAATCCAAAGAAAGTTCCATCGCTACTGGAAACCATGCCTGGGGACTTCCGAAATGGTATTATCATCACAAGCTCTGTCTCTTCTCTGCGAACCTTCGCTAGTACTCTCGTTAACATGATGAAAGGCATAGTGCACTCCTCCAGTCCACGGGTGTAAGAATGCGTCTGTCCCTACTGCACCTGGCTCTATCCTCCAGCTGATGTAATTGGGCCTCTGAGCGTTCAATTTGGATGCAAACAGGTTGGTTTCCAGGGGTCCCCAAATCTCCTGCAACCAATTGAACACTTGGGGATGTAGTCTCCAGTCGCTAGAGTCTGTGAGATACCGAGAGCTTCAGTCTGCTAGCCTGTTCTGCACACCTGGTAAGTATTCTGCTGATACCACAATCTGATGTTGTAGGTAGTGATGCCAGAACTCTTTTGCTAGCTCTGCTAACAATTTGGATTTTGTTCCTCCTAACTTGTTTATATAGCGCACGGCTAAAATGTTGTCCATCTTGAGTAAGACACAACATCTAGCTCTGAACCCTGAATGAGCCCGCTAGCAGCGAGACAATTTATGTGCAACTTCAACTCTTCTGTTAACCATTTTCCTCCTGTCTATGCTTGCTTGCACCTGGGTCCCCAGCCTGCTCTGCTGGCATCTGATTCTATGACTAAGTCTGGTATGTCGCCGAAAATCGCTTGGCCGTTTCAGGCTTCCATATTGTGTAGCCACGAGTGGAGCTCTGTGAGTGCTTTCTGGTCTAGGGTCACTATCTGATAATACCCCACTCCACCTTGTAAGTGTCTGATCTAGAGCCTTTGCAAGGCTCTATAATGAAGAGGTCCTGGAAAGATTGCCTGAATCGAGGCTGCTAGAAAGCCCACTATCCTGGCTAGATTGCAAAGCAAACCTTCTTCGCTATGACTGCCCCACATTCTTTTTTGATGGCTTTGACTTTGTGTGTTGGCAACTCGAGAACTGCTTTCTTGGAATCTATCATAAACCACAAGAACTCTATTCTCTGCACTGGTTGGAGCGGAGACTGGTCTAATTCACGATAAATCCCAGTGAGGACAGTAGGGTGAAGACCCAGCAAACGTTCTCCTGAAGAGCGACTTTGTTCTGGGCCAAGATTAGAATATCGCGCAGATAGATAATAATCCTTATTCCTCTCTCCCTTATGGCTGCTGCCACTGGTCTCATTATCTTGGTAAAGGCCTAAGGGGCAGATGCTATGTGGGCATGTGAAGTGCCACGTCTCCTCGTTCCACCGAAAACAGAGGAATCTCCGATGAGCTGTCGCTATCGGGATAGGAGGTACACATCTCTGAGGTCTAAGCGTGCCAGCCAATCCCCCATGTGTAGGAGGTCTCGGAGGAGGTGAATTATCTCCATCTTGAAATGGTTGTATGCTAGCCATTTGTTGAGGCTTTTAAAGTTTATTACTGGCATTATCTTGGCTCCTCTGTGAACCAGAAACATATTGCTGAGGAACCCTGGGCCTCCCTGGAAGTCACGCTCTATCGCGTTTTTGTTTACCAGCTTCGCAGGAGTGCATATGTATCAGATGGGGCTCTACTCTCTGCACTGGCTCACCTGTGAAATATAGGGATAATCCCGCAACTGCTTACAGAACCCACACCTCGTTGGATAGTGCTTGCCAATTGCGCAAACATAGGAGAGTCCTATGCCCCCCACTTTGAAATGCAGTGTGTCTGTTGTACTCACCGCCTGATGTGCCTGGCTGTCTGCATAAGCCTCTTCCTCTGGGAAATCATGCTCTAGCTGGGAAGAACGTGTCTTGTTGTCTCCCGTCCCAATATTGGGTTTGAGGGCCCTGAGGTCTGCGGTGTAGGTTGAAGCAACTGGACTATCGACCCCGGTGTTGTCCGGCCCCGGCAAAAACAGTCCATGGGAAACATTTTCTGATGGAACTCTGGGCCTTCTACAATGCGGAGTAGGTCCCCACAAACTGTGCAATTTCCTTGGCAAAGGCCTCCCCGTAGATCAACCACTTCGTCGCTGAGCTTGCTGCCGATTTTTAATAGAATGCCCCTCCTCCTCTCTGAGGACAGTGCACAGTTTGCATTGCCTAGAAGGCACACTGCTCACTGGGCCCAGTAACCTACTGCTTGGGCGTCTACGTGTTTCCCAGTATCCTTGTCTTTCTCTGCCAAGTCCATTATTTTGCGCAATGGCCCCGCCAGGTCCAGTAGTTTATCCTGGAACCCTCTCCAGGTGCAGTCGATGCCTTTTCTAATGTCTCTGGCTGCCTTCGTCAGAAGCGTGACTATCTTTGAGTCTAGGTCAGGGGTGTCTGCCAATTTGCTAGGTAGCTCTGGCCGTGGGCATTCCGATCTCATTCTTGCTTGCACCTCTCTGTCAAGGCGCTTCCGAATGTGTTGCAACATATATAGGGCTACCCTTTGTGACGGTACCCATTCTGATGATTTTGGATGTCTGATGGACTCTGGTTCAAACATATCCCCTGTCCCATCCTCCTCTTCTGCGACCGTTTCTTCTTCGACAAGCTCTTTGGGGATAACTTCCTCTTTGTCACTCTCGTCATCTAGTGAATAGCCTTCGTCATCGTCCCCTAAATTATTCACCCATAGAGTAGGGGGTCGGTCGTGGATAGCAGACTTTAATAGGAAAGCCTTTTTTGGCCTGGTGACTGGGTCGGCCACCTCTTGGGAACAGCGTTTACCCTTTCAGTGTGGCTCGAAGGTCAAAGAGGTCAGCCTCTTCTGAGCTTTCTTACACCCCTTTTGTTCAACCCCTTCGTGGGGGTGTCTTGCCCGTCTTTTTCTAGCAGCTAGCTGGTCTGCTTTTTGTTTAGACATTAGTGCCTTTAGCATATCTAAACACTGTCCTATGGGCTGCACTCCTTGAGAGACAGCTTGGGACATGGAGTCGCTTAGAACCCTCTTGAAACAGAGGAATAGTTCTGTATCTTTTTCTGTGGGCTCCCCCCCCCATTCTCCTTCACTCCACTGGAGTGGTTGAATGAGAATTGTCTGGTGCCTCAGTGAGCCATGGATGATAGGGACTGGCAGGGAAAGAGTCTGTACAGTCAGTTTAAGAAAGCTCAAGCAGTACAATATGCAGTACTGCTTATACTCCATTGTCTGCCTTTTTCTTTTTTTTCTTTCTATATGTTTGTGAATATTTTTGCTTCTACGACATTCCCTGTGTGTGCAAAGATCACTATGGTCAGAAACAGTTAGGAAGGCCAGGGGATGACAGGAAAGCTAGACGCCTCCCGCTCCCCTGGGTCCTAATGCCCGTATTGTTCTCCGGTGCTACTACACACACCGCCGTGAAGAGAAACACACCCGGAGCGGGCGAGCTACCTAATGTGAATGCATTTACTCGCGACTCCGACTCCTGATGCAAACGTAACT
This sequence comes from Ambystoma mexicanum, assembly GCF_040938575.1. Classification (NCBI taxonomy): domain Eukaryota; kingdom Metazoa; phylum Chordata; class Amphibia; order Caudata; family Ambystomatidae; genus Ambystoma; species Ambystoma mexicanum. The sequence continues at coordinate 314,415,482 of NC_090934.1, read as the reverse complement.
TCTGAATCACACGTGTGGCCTCACCTGCGTCGCACTCCCTCGCAATAAAGGTTCTTATGAATGACAACAGAATACGTGCATGCGTTCACACAATGGGCAAAATATTTATACAATTGTAAACTCTGTATTTCGTGCTGCAATACTTAGCAAGGAAATAAAGTGCAGTGCATTACAATCATGACAAGGCAATTAAGATATAATTCACTTTCTGAGAGCAGCAGCTAAAAGAAAGAGGAAGGGACCTAGTGCAGGACTATCTTAAACTGGAGGCTAGCACCTTATAGGTGGAACCTGGGAGCCTCAGGACTACCAGGTACTAGAGGTTCATGAGGCTTATAGTGCCAAGATGGAACTTTGGAAATGGCTTCCCTGAACGCTTTAAAATATTTGATTTCCTTTTTCTCATGGACTTACTCATGAGTAAAACAAAATACCCAGCTTGAATGCGCATGTTTTTGAAAAGCTGTGAGTTGCAGTATTAAAGAAAGCAAAGCATAATGCTTGCCTGCTGTCTTGACATAGAATGAATAGCTACATCAAAGTAAGCCCTGGCTTTCATTTGTTTTCAAAAGAAGTATATTGCGTTACCTACAAACTGTGAAAACAATACTCCTCTTGGTAAAGTTTGTGTGAAAGGTGTACATGTATTCCATCACCTTAAAACTAACATCAAAGTCAGCTGTGACTTGTCTTTGATGTGAGTTTCTAGGAGATGTTAATTGTGTGATGTACAAACTGTAAAACTCATACACTGCATACTGTTAGTGTGAACAATGTGCATTCATTCTGTGCATGCATTATATATAGATACATCTTAAATAGTTAATGTATCAAAACTGGATGAGTCTGGGATATTTGTAGATTTTCCCCATGCAAGGGTTTGAAAATGATAGTGAAAAGTTTTTTTCAGAAACTCGATAGAGACTTCATCATAACCTTAACTGCGCCTTGCACTAGCGCAAATAAATTATATATTTGTCACTGAAAAAACTTTGTTAAAAGGGATGTTATGGTTACAAGTAAAACAGAAAAAACATTGACATTCACCAGTTATGGTAATCTAAGCAACCGTAAATCGCAACACCACCATGCACGGCCAAACTAACACCCAGGATGTTAAAGATGACATGACAAATGTCAGAGCCACTACTCCTCTACCACATCTTCTTTAACTGCTCCTGTTACCACAAAGGATACTACTTTGTGGCAGAGGATCCCAGCAGCGGCCTCACAGGCCATGCAGAACGCTGTTGACCCTTACCTTTTAAATCGTTTTTAGATTATTTTGTTTTATATACTAAACTAACAAATATTCTAAACAACATAATTATTATGTGTACAATGGATTTTGAAAGTTTTCCCAAAAAATCTGATTGCTCTTATTAGTTAGATGCACTCCACCTCTCCGAAAAATGTTGACAATATCAAATTTAATGTTCTCATTATGAAAAGATGTCATGCCAACAACTCGCAAAAAGCACACACAGCTTTATTCACGGTGCGCCTTGATTTTTCCATTTGCAGACAAAATAAATTTGAACACATCCACATTGGTCTCTGAGCAATCCGAGAAAAAATAATGTTGGAATTTGGAAACCGTTTAATCAACTTTCCAAATGTCTCCTTCATTGCCAACTGCAATTCCACGGGGAATAACATACCCCAAACTGTTCCCTTCGCAATGAAGAACAATGATGTTCGGATGTTTCAAGTGAACCATAGTCTCACAAAACGGGAGCAAATGCACCCACTTCATACCTTGTACTCCATACCATGACAATTCAAATTCATGGAATCCAAGATTTTCACCCAATCCACAGTACCTAACATAGACCTCCGGGCAATGGATCCAAGAGTCCCCCAAAATTCATACACTCTGCCTCCTCAAACACATAGCCATAGCCATTTTCAGTGCTCTCAAAACCCCTGCAAACAAAACTCCTGCTACCCTCTCTTCCTGTACATCACACCCAGGAAACCTGATAGGTTAATCCCCACAGTCTCCTTTCCATGCCAGGTTTCCTTAAAAGACCCGGGTGTGCATGTGCTGTCTGCAGACTACTGCAGTGTCTTTGGACATCACAGCCACTCAATTGGCAGGAGGGGGGAATTTAAACTCAATTCCAGTTATTTATTCTTTAGTAGTGGCTCTGAAAAGAAGCTTTCTTTTTTTTTTGGGGGGGGGGGTTTGTTAACAAACACCTTTTATTTTATTTTTTGTACAGTAGTACTATACACTCTACATTTTCTTACAGGAACTTTTTCAATGCATTCCAAACATTGTAAAGAAAAATCAGATTTCTGACATCTTTAAAATGAACTCCATCTTCACAAAACAAATTCACACCATTAGACCTTACATTGTCATTCTCAAAAGATAACATTCCTGCAGCATATCAAAAAGCAGATGCAGCTTTATTGGCATGCTGCCTCGATTCATCCATTTGAGGACTGAAAAAGTTTGGACACCCCCATGTTTGCCTCTGATTCATTTCAGAAAAAAAATCTTTGCAGCAGGAACCAGTCCCATTAAGCTTTTCAAGAAACCCTTCAGGGCAACCTGCAAATACATTGGAGTCACATACCCCAAACTGTCCCCTCCACAATGCACAATTACAATGTCTGGACATTTAAAGTGAGCGATACTCTGACAGAAGGAGAACATGCTTGCCCAGTTTAAGCCACAAACTGAATGCCACAAAACTTTCACTTTCGGCCAATCCAATACTTCCAAAGATGCCATGATGTTCAGCATACACCTTCAATCATCTGAAATGAAGAATCTCCTAGAATCCAGATACTCTGCTTCTAAATAGCCATAGACAAATCCATCTCAACTACACAAAACAAACAAAACACCTGCTACCCAGTCTTACTGTAAACCACAACCAGAGCACCTCATTGGCTAATCTCTAAAGTCTCCTTTCCATGCCACGCATTCTCAAAAGACCCAGATTTGGCATGTGACGTCCGCAGACTAGCGCAGGGTCTGCGGACCTTGTAGCACAGGGTCAGCCCTTCTACTCCTTTCACTTTCATGTTCTCAACACTCCCTCATTGGCTTCTTTCAAAGAGTCACACACCCATCCACCAATCGCATCCAAATACTCTACACCTAACCCCGTTATATCAGTTCAACACTTCAGTTGTACATTTGAACTCAGAGTACATATCTCCTGTTAATCAAAGGCATCTGCATCAAAACTACTCTGAAACTGTCCAAGATTTCGATTTCCAGATTCAACAAGATCTGCATCTAACAAGACATAGTACAGATATGCTTATATTTAAAACAATATTTTCTTCAACCCTTTCACAAATATATACTCTATTTCTCTTTATTTTTTCTATATGTTCTGAATAGGAGCGTTCCATGTACGAACGTATTTAGGCATCCACAGCATGTCTCTTTTTAATCTTTTGATTATGTAACAAGACTGGTGGTCTGCTTTTTGGTATTTCATTGCAGCTTTAGAGGTTGCTGCATAGTACACCATAAAACATACATTCCCGAATAGGTCCTTGCACATAGCACCTTACATGTGTAATATCTGTATGCATTAGACACTTTAGCATATAGGCGGTTTCACATAATACCCAAGCACTATGCACTTTATCTTTGTTGATGGCTATGTATGTTGGATTCGACATATTCTAGCCAAATGCTGCTTCACTTTTTTGCACAAGTCAACATGTTTACAGTAAATAACTTTACAAGCACCAGGCTCTTTATTTACTCTTAACTATGGTGGTCTTTGTCAGATTCCACATAATTTAGCTTTTTAGCAACTTTGCATTATTACAAATGGCATAAGGTTGCATGATAGGCATGCTTGGACTGTATAATGTGTTAATGCAGCATTTAGCATTGTGTCCACTAGACAGTAGTGGCAGGGATTCATAATGTACGAATCTACCTAGCATGTTGCAACACCATCTTGTGACAGAAACAACAATAGCTTTTGGGAATTAAGATAAAGAACGGTTATTTACTTACAATAACATGTTATGATATCCGTACCTATATATGCTTATGCTAATATTCTTTTTGGAGCATCATTAGATTGCTGCCCATATGCAGGATTAGTTTTGCTGTTATATTGTGCACTAAATACACTCTTAGTTAAGAGTATCCTGTGACAAGGCTAAACATAATTTTCCACCGAACTGCCTTTAATGTATTACTTGTAAAAACTTTACATATTGGTTCAACAGTTGGAAAAATGCTAGCAATTAGATACTGAAATATGTCTGCCACTCTTGTTCAGAACAACACTACGTTTTCAAATGAGACACTCTATCACAGGGTGTAACCAAAGAGACATCTATGTTCATTTAAAGTTGCCTTTTCGATGGCTAATTTTCCAACGTGATCAAGCGGTGTGTGCACCGCGAAACACGTAGTTTTATTGCTGCTTTCTTTGTTATGTGACACAGTATAATTAAAGCTTTTTGCTTGTCAGGAAATCTTCAGGTTTCCCTGCCTCTTTGCTGGAAGTCAACACAGTGTTTCTGTGCTACTTTTGGGAGTGCATTCGACTTCTTTTTTTGTACATGTACAAAACATTTCTTTGCAAATATATATATATATATATATATATATATAATGATACATTACTCACCGTAATCGTATTTCTGATGCTTGTATCTGCTTAGATTCACATGCTGTGCATAGGCCGACATCTAGTGGAAGCTGCGGAGTATTACAGTTTGTTTTTCGAAACTCGAAAATGGGCGGCGACACAGGCCGTGCCAGTAATACTATCCCCAGTGTGACGTCCACTGTACCCAAGATCCCTCACGCATCTAGGATCCTCAGATTGTATTTTTTCTGACATGAGGTAGCATGAGGAGTAGAGCGAGTACAGATAATCCAAGCAGATAGATAGAAAGGTAAGACTACAAGCAACCATGCGCCTTCTCTCAGAGGGGAGGACGGGTGGGTCGCATGTGAATCTAAGCAGATACAAGCATCAGAAATACGATTACGGTGTGTAATGTATCCCTTCTGAGGCTTGTGGAATCTGCTTAGATCACATGCTGTGCATAGATTAGCGAGCAGTACCTGAAGAAGGAGGTGGGATGTGAGAAGGGTCATGAGCAAATAAGTGTCTTAGAACCGCTTGTCCCACTTGTGTATCTGGCTTGGAATGGGTGTCAATGCAGTAATGCTGAGTAAAAGTGTGAATAGAGCTCCAAGTAGCTGCTTTGCAAATGGTGTCAAGGGGTACATTTGCAATGAAAGCCAGAGTGGTCCCAATGCCTCTAATAGAGTGGGCTCTTGGCGTGAAAGGCAGAGTTCTTTCAGAGAGTGAGTAACACAGCTGGATACAGTTAATAATCCACTTCGAGGTGGCACCTTTAGTGACGCGATCCCCCTCTCTGCCTGTAGCTACGGAGACAAACAGTTGATCTGTTTTCCTTAGCGGTCTGGTTTTATTTACATAGTAGAGGACCGCCCTACGCACATCTAGGGTGTGTAGTTTCACCTCAGCCGAGCTTCGAGGGTCCTGGAAGAAAGCCGGAAGCTCGATGGACTGGTTTACGTGGAATTTAGATATAAATTTAGCTGAGAACCTAGGGTGTGTGCGTAAAACCAGTTTGTCTTTATGGACCGTAAAGAAGGGATCCTGCACCGACAGAGCCTGAATTTCACTGACCCTTCTTATAGAAGTAATAGCTATTAAGAAGGCCGTTTTATAAGTCAGGTGTTTGAGACTGCTTTTATGCATGGGCTCGAAAGGGGGTCCCATGAGTTTAGATAGCACCACATTAAGGTCCCACCCTGGTGGTGGGTTTGAAATAGGAGGGTGAAGTCTCTTTACTCCTTCCATGAAGGCTTTAACTACTGGTACTTTCCACCACGAGACCTTGTTATGGGAAGTGGTGTATGCCGACAGGGCTGCCAGGTGTACTTTCAGTGAGTTAAAAACCAAACCTGCGTCCAGCAGGTGAAGCATGTATGTAACAATAGTGGAAGGAGTGCAATCAACTGGGTTGATTTGTCTACTCTGGCACCAGATAACGAATCTCTACAGTGCCTTGTGTTTGGTTTCCTAGATTCCTTTAGGATGTCCATACACCTCTGTGGTAAATTGTGATGTCCAAACTCTATGACCTCAGGAGCCATGCTGCCAGGTTCATTGAGTTGGGTTGCTGGTCCACTGTTTGACCTTGGTGCTGGGACAGTAGGTTGTACCAGGCTGGCAGTTTGATGGGTTCGCACACCGCCATCCTGCGTAGGTGTGGGAACCACGGTTGTCTTGCCCACATGGGAGCAACTAGGACAAGCGTCATCGACTCTCTGTTCATCTTGTTCACCACCTTCCTGATGAGAGGAGTTGGTGGAAAAGCGTACGCAAACATCCCTGACCAGTTCATCCACAGGGCGTTCCCCTGGGAGTCTGGTTGGGGGAACCTGGATGCAAATCCTGGGCATTGTCTGTTTTCACTTGTGGCGAATAAGTCTATAGTGGGGAAACCCCACTGAGAGAAGATATCTTCTACGACCTCTCTGTGTAGAACCCATTCATGTTCCTCTGGGAAGGAGTCTCTGATCAGAGCATCCGCTAGGAAATTGAGCTCCCCTGGAACATGTTGTGATGACAGGAAGATGTTCCGTCTGAGTGCCCATATCCAGATTTTCTGGGCAAGGTTGGACAGATTTGGCGAACGAGTCCCTCCTTGCTTGTTCAGGTAGAACATGGCTGTTGTGCTGTCCATCCGGATTTGCACTGACAGGTTTAGTAGGTGGGGCTTGAACGCTTGAAGCGCTCTGAATACTGCCAGAAGCTCTAGCAGGTTGAAGTGGTTCTTGGCCACTGAGGGAGACCAGAGACCCTGAGCTGTGTGGTGGAGATGGTGAGCTCCCCACCCTGTCAGACATGCATCGGTAGTGACTACTGCCTGTACTTCGGGATCGTAAAAGGGTTTTCCCTGTGCAAGATTCTCTCTTGTCCACCAGTGAAGGCTTTGTACTAGTGTTGGCGAAACGACCACTAGATCGTTCCACTGACCACTTGCCTGAGACCACTGTTTCGCCAACCATTCCTGCATGGGACGCATGCGCAGGCGCGCGTGGGGGACCAGGTAATTACATGACGCCATCATGCCCAGTAAACGCATTGCTTTGCGTACCGTTATTTGGTGACCGGACTGATATTGCGGAATTTGCAGTAGTATATTCTGAATTCTTTCCTCTGAAGGAAAGGTCAACCCCTCTTGACTATCTAGGATTGCTCCTAGGAACTGTTTGGAGGTGCTTGGCATCGGGCTTGACTTTTTCTCGTTGATTGAGAAGCCTAATTCGTGGAGGAGGTCGATAGTCCTTTGAATGTTTGTCCTGCAAATTACTGGGGTTTCCCCCGTCATGAGCCAGTCGTCCAGATAAGGGTACACCGGGATTGCCTCCCTGCGTAGGTGTGGAGCCGCCACCGCCAGTACCTTGGTGAATACCCTTGGTGCCGAAGCTATCCCGAAGGGCAGTACCTTGAATTGGTAGTGCCGACTGTCCACCTTGAAGCGCAAGTACCTTCTGTGCGCTGGGAACATGGAAATATGAAAATAGGCATCTTTCATATTCAAGGTTGCCATGTAATCCCCTTTTTTAGGAGGGGGATTACCTCTTGTAGCGTAGTCATACAAAACTTTTGGGGCTTGACATACTTGTTGGCAGGCCGTAAGTCCAATACTGGGCGCATTGTCAAATCTTTTTTTGGCACAAGGAAGTAAGTTGAATAAATACCCTTGTTTACCTGGTGTCCCGGGACGAGTTCTATCGCGTCCTTTTCTAGCAGAATGGCGATCTCCTCGAGGAGAATCTTCTGATGTTCTAAAGAGTGTACTCTTTGTTGTGGAGGATGGTTCTGAGGACGCTGCAGTAGTTCTATACAGTACCCTGAGGATACTGTTGACAGCACCCATCTGTCTGATGTGATCCCTTCCCAAGCCTGGGTGAAATTGGAAATGCGTCCCCCTACTGGGGTTGCGTGAGAAGGGACCCTGAACTGAGCATCACTGCTTTGGTGGACGCGTGCCGCCTCCTTTGCTGGGGCTGCCTCTGCCTTTACCACGTCCTCTCCTATTACCCCTGCCGTAACCCTGGGTAGACTGTTGGCTGTTGTTCCACTGTGTACCCTGCCCCTGGGAATAGTTAGATCCTCTCTTGGAATTTTGGCCGCGTGGGCGACGAAAATTACTATTCCCTCTCTGGTTAGGGGGTTTATTGGTTAACTGGCCAAGGGACTGGAGTGTCTCGTATTCGTCCTTGGCATTCTTCAGTGCGTCCTCGACCGCCTTACCAAACAACAGACCGGCTTCCACCGGTTTGTCCAATAATGATGCCTGGGTTTCTGCCTAAAAATGCCTAAAAAAAAAACTGCCGTAACCACGCATGTCTCTTGATAACAGTACCTTCTGCTATCAATCTGCCTGCGTTGTCCGCAGCGTCAAAGGTTGCTTTTAAAATGCAACCAGACACGGCTCTACTCTCTGCGGAAATCCGAGCTAACTGGCCCTTTAAGGGTTCCGGAGCAGAGGCTTTGAGTGCCGCGACTTCTTCCCACTGATGGCAGTTGTAGCTGGCCAACAGGGTGGTGGAGTTTGCAATCCTTGCCTGATAGGTGGACGTTGAGGCTACTTTCCTGCCGAAACCATATAGTTTTTTGCTCTCCTTGTCTGGAGGAGCTTCGGACGATGACAAGGGAGTTCCAGCCCTCTTACGAGTGTTAGTTACAACTAGGGAGTCTGGTTTCAGATGTCCTCTTATATAGAGAGGGTCAGACTGGGCTGCCCTGAAAAGTTTTTCCACTCTGGGATTGACTGCTCTGGTGAGGTTTGGGTTCACCAGGGACGGGTCTATTCTCCGCTGATTAGACTTGAGGATAGGGATGGTCTGGGCAACAGGCCTCCTTTCTCCCACTAACACTTCTGCGTAGTCCCTCTCCTCCTGGACACTGTGGGTGTCAATATGGAAGTGTTCCGCTGCACGTTCGAGAACCTCGTTCAAGAGGGGTTGGTTATCGACAGGGGAGTCGGTAACCGGGGCTTCCTTCTCTACCGGGGAATCTACTCTGTAGGTTTCAGTGTCTTCCTCTTGCTCTTCTTGGTCCTCATTGTCCCCATAGTAGCCCGTCCCAGTTTGCTCTTCTACCATGGCCAAATCTTGGTCCTCACCAAAGGAAGTCTCTCCTTGATACAGTGAGTATGGCCGTGAGTATGGTTGTACCTCGAAGGGGTCTGTAGACCTCATCAGTGTCTCAAACCGGGGCTTCTTACTCGGGGGGATAGGATCATTAGAACCTGAGGGTGTAGCCCCTTGTGGATCATAAGAAAGAAAGTGGTCTGGATTTTTATCGTAAAAGTCTGCCAAGGAAGACATCCTTGACATGACCCTATCTATGTCATCACTGGACCATTTTTTGGAACTGGAAATGACTCTCTCAGAAAGTTTTGGAGATTTATCTTGAGTAGATTTGCTCTTTGAAATATCAGCAGACCTGGTCTTGTCTGCCTGTTTAGGAGGAGAGGAGTGTTTTACATGTGTGGAAGAGTGCAGAGGCTGCTTCTTCTGCTGTTTTGCCCCCTCCCCGTGAGTGGAAAAGTGTTTTCGCTGTCCCTTTGTGGCACCGGAGTTTTTCGACGCCTGGGGTCGAAGATCGGGGGTAGAGTCCCTGTCCTTCGAACGTGGGGCTGTGCTGATCTTGTCTGAGGGCTCCGACTCCTGGAGTGCGGCCTGGGGGTGGAAGTCGTCTTCGTCTTCCGACGATCGAACTTCGGTTAGCCTGGGGAGCGAGGCACTCTTGGCAAGAGTGGATGATTGCCTGTAGTCATGCGGCGATCTCGATCTCGAACGCCCAGAGGACACCGATTGGGACCATTCTGTTTGTGCCTCTTTCCGAGCACTCGACGTCGTCGAGTCTTGGTTGGACTTCGTGTGTTTATTGTGGGTGGTGTGTGAAGCGCCTGTGTCGCCGGGGGTCTTCCCCACAGCCGCTCGGTCGGACGACCTTCCGAGGTCGGGGACCTGCGCTCGGCTGTCTTTCGACGCCGTAATGCCCTCGCCGTCCGAAAGCACGCCACCGCTGAAGGCACCCTCCGCTGCCATGGCCGCCTGCCTGGCGTGGTGGGCCCAATGCTTCGTTGAACGGTCCTTAAGTGTCTTAGGTTTAAACCTACTACACGCTCTGCAGTTTGCTTCGGGGTGGTCCCTCGGCAAGCAGAGATTGCACGTGGCGTGCCTGTCGACCCAGGGGTATTTGCGATTGCACTTGGGGCAGAATTGAAAAGGGGTACCCTCCATATGCACCTTGAGGCAGTGGGCTATTAAGTGTAGGAAATGTATAAGGTGTACCTATATACCAAGAGTGTAGAGTATGTCCAACCCCCCACTCTCCCTACTTGCAGGGCCGAGGCCAGAGACCTTCCGAGAACCAAATCTGTCGTGCAGCAGCCGACGGTCGATTTCTTCTCCAGCCGGCGTCGAGTGTCAAAGTTCGACGCTGGGATGGGGAAGGATGTCAATAAATCAATATTTTAGCAAAAGTATGGCTAAGGCGAGGGGACTCCACAAAATGCTTCCGACCAGTATGGCGGAAAAAAACAATCTGAGGATCCTAGACGCGTGAGGGATCTTGGGTACAGTGGACGTCACACTAGGGATAGTATTACTGGCACGCCCTGTGTCGACGCCCATTTTTGAGTTTCGAAAAACAAACTGTAATACTCCGCAGCTTCCACTAGATGTCCGCCTATGCACAGCATGTGATCTAAGCAAATTCCACAAGCCTCAGAAATATATATATATATTACATCGATGCGGTAGCGTACATGTAGTTATGGTTAAGTTGGTGTTTCCATAGGAAGAGCATTTTTTGGGTGGCTTACAACTTCGCTCCCTCTGGACGAATCCTCACCAAACTTTGCAAAAGAAGTATATGACCCACTCTGAATTCTTTTGCAAAGTTTGGTGAGGATTCGTCCAGGGGGGGAAAAGTTATAGGGGGGTCCCAAAACTTGTGTTTTTTTCCTATATACATAATGGGAAAAAACTTTGCGCACGGCCACAGTCCCGAAAGCGTGCTTTTGCAAATTTGGTGTAAATCCGTCCAGTAGTTTTTTATAAAATGACCAAAACATAAGGCAAAGAAATTAGTGATATCTGTGTTCGCTTCGCGGACGGACATCCCTGTTCGCTCCGCGGACAGCACCCCGATTGGCCCATGGCCTTGCGTCATGTCCGCGGACATGCGATGTGTTCGCTGATTGGACGGCGAGGGGCGTGGAGCGCGTCAGATTTTCTGTGGCGCCCGCCATCTTGTATTCGCCGTCGACCGCGTACAGCGCGGTGAAACGTGGATAAAAAATTGTATTTGGTGCCGTATGTTGGTGTGTAAGAGTGTTTGGGGAGGGTGGGGGAGTATGAGTTCAATGTTTTGTTTTTTTATGTGCTAGACTTTTTTGTTGTGTTCGATTTGTCTGCGGAGAACACGGCTGTTCTGACATTTTGTAAATAAACTAAATGGTGGGGTGTTTAGAGGACGGAGTATGTGTCATTTTTGTTCGCAAGGAAGGTAAAAATGAGCTATCAACACTCGCGATGTACTTAATTGTTCGTAAATACACAAACTGGGGGTGTCCTCAGGACGCTGTCCGTATTGTAATCTGTCTAGTTGAATGTGTTCTAAGAACACTCGCGGTGTCCCGAAATGGTTGCAATTACACAAAACCGGGGTGTTCTGAGAAGGTTGTTTGTATTGTTCGTTGTCAGGGTGAAAGTGTTTTAAGACCACTCCTTTTGTCTGTTAATAGTACAATTTCCTGTGGGCGTCAACTGACTTTTTGTCCACTAAAGAAACGATAAATCCGGCTGGTGTGTGCCGACATTATGTGATAATCCTATGACTGGCGCTATTGACCTGGCTGACTTGCTTTTGCGACACTAAATCATATCTCCTGCCCCTAAGCCTGATATTATCAAAGCATTCATATTCCCCGCCTCTCTCCGTGACGTTACAGGGTGCGTCATCAAACGCGCCCAGTCCTCTCCAGTCCTAAGTGACTTTACACCGAACCCGGAAGACAACACATATTATGTCACAACACAGCACGCCACAATTCGGAATATGAAACAGTGATTTAAAAGCAAACAGCAAGATTGTAAATTTTGTGAAGTACATTTATTTGACATCAAATGTTTAGAGAATATTCAGCAATTTGCATTTGTCTTTGTTGTCGATCCGCAAAAGTTCATGTTGAGGCACCCGATGTTCCTTTGCGGTACAGAGGGTGTTAGATCAGCTTACAACTCAGTGTGCCACAATTCGGAATATGAAACTGTGGTTTAAAAGTAAACAGCAGGATTGTACATTTGGTAAAGTACATTTATTTCACATGAAATGTTTAGTGAATATTCAGCGATTTGCTATTGTCTCTGCTGTCGATCAGCAAAAGTTTATTTTCAGCCATGCGTTGTTCCTTTGCGGTAGATAGGCTGTTGGTTTATGGTAAAAGCAGTAAATGGTCGCTCTGATAATCGGAAGGTTGCTCCAACAACGAGCCATTAGACCACCCTATTGGTTGGTATGTTGTTTGTAGCCGCTAGTACTGCATAAGGGCATATTGGTCCTTGGCGATTGTCCCATAAAATGGTGAGGGTCATGAAGTTGCATATTTGGACCTGCACCTGGCAGTTGAAGACCCCATCCGCTGGAGTCTGTAAATCGTGACATAGGCAAAATGGGGCGACATACCCGTTTTAAAAAACATAAATTAGTCTCACCAGCCGATCTTCATTAAAAATCATCATTTTATTTATTAGGGCGTGAAACTATTTGCTATCGAAGATAGTGCAACGGAGTATGTTAATAATAAAATAATAATATTTTCCCATTCATATAGTGCTAAGAACCGTGAGGTATCTAAGCGGTGCTTATTATTACCCACGGTGTGTGGTGCTCATTTTTAGACCACGGAAGGGTGAAAGGCTGAGTTTGGCCTTGCCGGGGTTCGAACTTGCGTTAGCAAGCTGTGCACGGATGTCAAAGCGAGCGTTGTACTCTCTGTGCCACTTGACCGGCTACAGTGAAGTGGCACAGCGAGTAGAGCGCTTGACCGCCAATAGACCGGTTAAATTATTTCTATTAACCCACCCTGTGTCGTCTGCCTTTTTCAGAGTCCTCTAAACGACAGGGGATCAATTCGGCGGTGATAGTGCGCGGTAGAAAACATTATGCCACTTTGAACGAACAAGTTCAACTTGAGCGGTCTTTAATGCTACGCTATTGTAATTATATTTGGTATAAAATAATCTAAAGGGTTACTTACAGTACAATTGCAATTTCCATTGTCTACGAGTAGTGCAGTCCCAAAATACGACTCCGCGTGTGCGAACGATCTTTCGCATAGTGATATAATATATAAAAGTGGTTTCGTTTCAGAAATTTCATCCTTATCTTCTCTTACGTTTTAGCAACACTCCTTCAAGAGAAGTCTTTCATCACAATCTCTGTCTGTCAAGGTCAAAACACAATACAACCTTATAGTCCGCTTCGTGAGCCTCTCCGGGGCCCGAGAAAAAAATGGAAGCAGCTGACCTTCACTGTGAACGAGCATAAATTCTTACTTTGCAACATTCTGTGTAAAGCCATCTGTGAGAAGTTGGTTTTTGCACGCCATGTTTGTATATTGTTTGCGTGATATTAAAAAAAAGTTTGTTTAAGGGACGTTATGGTTCTAAGTACAGCCGAAAGACCCCTGAAAATCGCAAGTTATGATAAGCTATGAAAAATAACTCGCGCCACCACCATGCACTGCTGAGACTAACACCCAGGACATCAAAGATGACATCGCAAATGTCATTGATGAAATCACGGTACTAGGGATTTTTATTATAATGTTGCGAAAAAAGTGTCAAGGATATTGCAATAAATATCATACCGTTATTAGTGCTTTGAACGATGCATTGATATAAATAGCATTGTATTATGGGATTCTATCTAGTATACTGAGCTCCTAATGGAGAAACATGGCATTGCGTGCAGAGTACAAGATGAAAGTATAATATTTATAATGTTAATATGTTGAATAATTAAATGATAATTGTCCTGAAATGTTCGAAAATTCACAAAATGGGGGTGTTCTGAGGACGTTATTCGTATTGTGCGATTGCTTAGCTGTATGCAATGAGGGAATGGCACAGAGAGTAAAGTGGACGCCGTCCGTGGACACCGCGGCTGTTCGTGGACAGGGCGTGCTACATCCGGGTTTCTCCAGGAAATCCAACATGGAAAGAAGACTGTACGGATCAGCCAATCAGATGTCGAGGTTGTGGATTTGTGTTGAAAGAGACTGTGTGTGGTGAAGATGGCAGAAGTAGAGAGAGTCAAGGTGCTGGCGCTTGGAGATATGTTTGTGCATAGTTTACAACAGTATGCTCAATGCATGCATGTTGCAAAGAACTTTGATGTGAAAGGAGTGGAGGTGGTGTGGAGCACTGTGCCTGATTGCAATGTACAGGGAATTGTACAAGTTTGTGAGGATATGGCCACGATGAACAGTCCGCATGTGGTAGTTTTGCACTATGGTGCTTTCCATTTGGGCAACGTCAGTGCCCCTACTTTGTTGGCTGATTTGGAACGCTTGGTTCAAGCCGTAATGAAGATCCTTCCAAATGCGAAAGTAATTTTTTCTGGATTACTACCTAGGGCAATATGGGACAATAGTTCAGTTTTTTGTCCTCAGCAAAACATTGCTAGGTGTGTCATCAACCGAGGCATGTGTGCCTTCATGCTTAGAGCTGGTATGTTCTTCTGTAATAATGAGAATATTGATGCCAGTAATGCTGTTAATTTTAAAGAAGATGGCATCTCTATCTTTTACGGGAAATGCCTTTCTATTTTGGAATGTAAGGGTTGCTTTGGAGAAGGTTATGTGAAGATTTTAGGAGTAAATTAAGAAACAAAAACAAGAAAAAAAATACAAAATAACAGGTGCCTGTCAAGCATCTGTTAAAAAAACAAAAAAACAGCTCTTTTCAGAGCCAACTTCAAAGGGAAAATGGGGCACACTATTTAAATTTACATTCACCATGCTCAGATTTTCGATATGTCCGCGGACATGAAAATCACTACGAGGGGTTAAGTATGTTCTATGTTACATGTATATGAAGTCAGGGATATTATGGTTAAGTTGTGCTACTAAAAACCTATGAAATTCAGTGAAAAAACTTAGTTAAAGAGACCTTATGGTTCAAAGTAAAACCGAAAAACCCCTGAAATTCGGCAGTTATGGTAAGATAAGCAACCATAACTCGCGCCACCGTGCACTGCTAACACTAACACCCAGGACATCAAAGATGACGTCACAAATGTAATTGATGACATCACTGATGACATCACATGTCTGGCTCCCCCTTTTTTTCCTTTACTGACATATCTAGGCCACGTGGTTTTGCTCAGTAACAGTCAAGGGGCCTCATTACGACCCTGGCGCTTAGGGGTTTACAGGTATCGGTAAGGGTACGGGTAATCCCTTAGCGCCTGATTACAAGGTCCCTTTGCGGGTTCCCACCTTAACGGCTGGTTTTACCAGCCGTAAAGGATTGGACCCGCAAAGGGACCTTGGTGCTAATCACTGTACCTTCACAGTACGCAAAACTCTAATAAGAAAGCAGTTATCTTTTCACTATTCAACATGGCAAGATTATGAATATTGCACCTTCATCATGTATGCTGCACACACTGCCTATGTTTCTGCATGAGTAGCTTACTATACTGGATAGAACTTCATAATAGAATGCTATTTATATCAATGCATTGCTTAATGCACTAATTAGCTCATGATATTTATCCCATTGATCCTTGACAGTTTTTGGTCAGCATTATAAGAATCCCTTGTACAGAGTTTTCATGAAAAGTACATACACATGTGATGTCATCAGTGATGTCATCAATGACATTTGTGATGTCATCTTTGATGTCCTGGGTGTTAGTGTTAGCAGTGCACGGTGGCGCAAGTTATGGTTGCTTATCTTACCATAACTGCCGAATTTCAGGGGGTTTTCGGTTTTACTTTGAACCATAACATCCCTTTAACTAAGTTTTTTCACTGAATTTCATAGGTTTTTAGTAGCGCAACTTAACCATAACGTCCCTTTAACAAAGTTTTTTCACTGAATATATAAATATATATATATATTTTTTCAATGAAAAAGCTTTGTTAAAGGGACGTTATGGTTAAGTTGCGCTACTAAAAACCTATGAAATTCAGTGAAAAAACTTTGTCAAAGGGACGTTATGGTTCCAAGTAAAACCGAAAAACCCTTGAAATTCGCCTGTTATGGTAAGCTAAGCAACCATAACTCGCGCCACCACCGTGCACTGCTAAGACTAACACCCAGGACATCAAAGATAACATCACAAATGGCATTGATGACATCACTGATGACATCACATGTGTATGTACTTTTCATGAAATATGTGTACAAGGGATTCTTATTATAATGTTGCGAAACAAGTATCAAGGATCATTGCAATAAATATCATACCCTAATTAGTGCATTGAACGATGCATTGATATAAATAGCATTCTATTATGGGGTTCTATCTAGTATACTAAGCTGCTCATACAGAAACATAACATTGTGTGCAGCATACAAGATGAAGGTATAATATTCGTAATGTTAATATGTTGAATAATGAAATGATAATTGCTTTCTTAATAGCTTTTTGTGTACTGTGAAATATGTAATAAGTAGCTAATAAAACACATGTATTACATAATTGCATTACTATAGACAAAACACAAAGACACAAGAACACATACCAATGTGGGTATATACAGGGAAAGTGAAGTTAGCAAAAAAGCACAAGTAGTAGCAGAAACAATTCATAACTCAACTGATTATTTTCATGCAAATAAATGATTGCTCTGTTTCAAAGCTTCTATTTACCCTATTTATATGTATCACTTGATGTGATTGGACCCTAAGGAAAGTAGTGTGAGTACAATGTATACAAATATGACCATATACAGGGAAAGTACAGCCATAAAAAAAAACAACAGAACTATCAGAAAGTTCTCATAAGTCTATTGATTATCTTTATGCACAAAAAGGATTGCTGTCTTCCCGTATGTATATGTTTCATATGATGTGACTGGACTCTAAGGGAATTACTGTAAGAACTTACTTGAAGAATACGTCTACAAATAAAATAAAATGTTTTGTTTCTGACTGTTACTGAAGAAAACCATGTGGCCTAGATATGTCAGCAAAAGAAAAAAGAGTGAGCCAGGCATGTGATGTCATCAGTGATGTCATTAATGACATTTGTGATGTCATCTTTGATGTCCTGGGTGTTAGTCTTAGCAGTGCATGGTGGTGGCGCGAGTTATGGTTGCTTAGCTTACCATAACTGGCGAATTTGAAGGGTTTTCCAGTTTTACTTGGAACCATAACGTCCCTTTGACAAAGTTTTTTCACTGAATTTCATAGGTCTTTAGTAGCGCAACTTAACCATAACGTCCCTTTAACAAAGTTTTTTCAATGAATTTCATAGGTTTTTATTAGTGCAACTTAACCATAACGTCCCTGTAACACTTTTTTCTACTGAATTTTATAGGTTTTTATTAGTGCAACGTCACCATAACATCCTTTTCAATAGATGAAGACCACTAGCATCTTAGGTCCTCAAGTGGGAACCCCAGTGGTAAAAAAAATAAAGATTTTCCTTCCTACACCGGGACGCCTGCGGCGTCCCGGTGTAGGAAGGAAAGTCTTTTACCAAGATGGCCACCATGGAAAGGGAAGGCGGGGTGTAAAAAGAGAACACAACAGGGCATGAGCAGGGGGTGGGGGGGGGGGGGAACAGGGGAGACACATGGACATGAGCGGGGGTGAGAGAGAACAGGGCACAAACTGGGCATGAGTAGGGGGTAGGGGGGAAAGGAAGGAAACACAGGGCATGAGCGGGGGTGGGGAGGAACACGAGGGAGACACGGGTATGAGCAGCGGATGGGGGGAACAGGGGAGACACGGGGCATGAGCAGGGGTGGGGAGGAACACGAGGGAGACACGGGTTATGAGCGCGGGGTGGGGAGGAACACGAGGGAGACACGGGACATGAGCGGGGGGTGGGGTAGAACATGAGGGAGACACGGGGCATGAGCGGGGGGGGACAGGGGAGACACGCCGCATGAGCAGGGGGTGGGGGAAACAGGGCACACACGGGGCATGAGCGGGGGGTGGGGGGAACAGGGCACACACTGGGCATGAGCGGGGGGTGGGGGAACAGGGCACACACACAGGGCTTGCGAAGGGGGTGGGGGGAAAGGAGAGAGACACGGGGCATGAGCGGGTGGTGGGGGGAACATGAGGGGGACACGGGGCATGAGTGGGAGGGGGTGGGGGTAACACGAGGGAAACACGGGGCATGAGCGGGGTGGGGGGTAACACGAGGGAGACACGGGGCATGAGCGGGGGTGGGGGAACACGAGGGAGACACGGGGCATGAGCGGGGTGGGGGGTAACACGAGGGAGACACGGGGCATGAGCGGGGGTGGGGGTACAGGAGGGAAACACGGGGCATGAGCGGGGGGGTGGGGGTAACACGAGGGAAACACGAGGCATGAGCTAGGGTGGGGGGAACACGAGGGAGACACGGGGCATGAGCGGGGGGTGGGGGCAACAGGAGACATGGATCATGAGCAGGGTGTGGGGGAACACGAGGGAGACACGGGGCATGAGCGGGGTGGGGGGTAACACGAGGGAGACACGGGGCATGAGCGGGGTGGGGGTGGTAAAATGAGGGAGACACGGGGCATAAGCAGGGGGTAACACGGGGCATGAGCGGGGGGTGCGGGGAACACGAGGGAAACACGGGGCATGAGTGGGGGGTGGGGGTACAGGAGGGAAACACGGGGCATGAGCGGGGGATGCGGGGGGTGGGGGTACAGGAGTGAGACACGGGACAGACCGGAGGGTGGGCGGGCAACAGGAGACACAGGGCATGAGCGAGGTGGTACACGAGGGAAACACGGGGCATGAGCGGGAGGTGGGGGGAACAGGGGAGTCACGGGGCATGAGTGGGGTGGGGGGAATAGGAGAGAGAAACAGGGCATGAGCGGGGGTGGGGGTAACAGGGGAGACACGGGCATGCGCGGGGGTGGGGGGTAACACGGGAGACACGGGGCATGAGCTGGGGTGGGGGGGTAACAAGGGAGACACGGGGCATGAGCTGGGGTGGGGGGTAACACAAGGGAAACATGGGGCAGGAGCGGGGAGTGGGGGGTCGGGGACAGACACACAGGGCATGAGCGGGCGGTGGAGGGGAAGGGGAGAGACACACGGGGCATGTGCAGGTGGGGGAAAGGGAGAGACACTGGGCATGAGAGGGGGGTGGGGGGAAAGGAGGGAGACACGGGGCATGAGCGGGGAAGGGAGAGACACGGGGCATGAGCGGGGGGTGGGGGGAAGGGGAGAGACACATGGGGCATGAGCGGGGGGTGGGGAGAGGGGGAGAGAGACACGGGGCATGAGCAGGGGGTGGGGAGAAGGGGAGAGACACGGGGCATGAGCTTGGGGTGAGGGGAAGGAGAGAAAGACACGGGCATGAGCGGGGGTGGGCGTGGGGGGGAAGGGGAGAGACACACGGGGCATGAGCGGGGGGTGGGAGGAAGGGGAGAGAGACACGGGGCATGAGCAGGGGGTGGGGAGAAGGGGAGAGACACGGGGCATGAGCAGGGGGTGGGGGGCAGGGGAGAGACATGGGGCATGAGCGGGGGGTGGGGGGAAGGGGAGAGACATGGGGCATGAGTGAGGGGTGGGGGGGTAACACAAGGGAGACACGGGGCATGAGCGGGGGTGGGGGGTAACAGGGGAGACAGGGCATGGGTGTGGGGTAACACAAGGAAGACACGGGGCATGAGCAGGGGGTCAGGGGGTAACACGAGGGAGACATGGGGCATGAGTGGGGGGTGGGTGGGTAACAAGGGAGACATGGGGCATGAGCGGGGGGTGGGGGGGTAACACAAGGGAGACACAGGGCATGAGCTGGGGTGGGGGGTAACAGGGGAGACAGGTCATGAGCGGGGGGTGGGGGGGAACAGGGGAGACAGGGCATGAGCGGGGGTGGGGGAAGGGGAGAGACACGGGGCATGAGCGGGGGGTGGGGGGAAGGGGTGAGACACATGGGGCATGAGCGGGGGATGGGGGAAGGGGAGAGATACACGGGGCATGAGAGGGGATGGGGGAAAGGGGAGAGAGACACGGGGCATGAGCAGGGGGTGGGGGGTAAGGGGAGAGACACAGGGTATTAGCGGGGGGTGAGGCGAGGGGAGAGACACACGGGGCATGAGTGGGGGGGTGGGGGGAAGGGGAGAGAGACACGGACGTGAGCGGGGGCTGGGGGTGGAGGGAAAAGGGTAGACACACCCGGCATGAGCGGGGGGTGGGGGGGAAGGTGAGAGACACACCCGGCATGAGCAGGGGGGAGGGGAGAGACACACGGGGCATGAGCGGGGGGTTGGGGGGAGGCGAGAGACTCACGGGTCATGAGCGGGGGGTGGCGGGAAGGGGAGAGACACGGGGCATGAGCGGGGGTGGGGGGTAACACAAGGGAGACACGCGGCATGAGCGGGGGGTTGGGGGGAAGGGGAGAGCAACACGGGGCATGAGCGGGGGGTGAGGGGAAGGGGAGCGACACATGGAGCATGAGCGGGGGGTGGGGAGGAAGGGGAGAGAGACACGGGGCATGAGAGGGGGGTGGGGGGAAAGGAGGGAGACACGGGGCATGAGCGGGGAAGGGAGAGACACGGGGCATGAGCGGGGGGTGGGGGGAAGGGGAGAGACACATGGGGCATGAGCGGGGGTGGGGAGAGGGGGAGAGAGACACGGGGCATGAGCAGGGGGTGGGGAGAAGGGGAGAGACACAGGGCATGAGCTGGGGGTGGGGGGAAGGAGAGAGAGGGACGGGCATGAGCGGGGGTGGGCGTGGGGGGGAAGGGGAGAGACACACGGGCATGAGCGGGGGGTGGGAGGAAGGGGAGAGAGACACAGGGCATGAGCAGGGGGTGGGGAGAAGGGGAGAGACACGGGGCATGAGCAGGGGGTGGGGGCAGGGGAGAGACATGGGGCATGAGCGGGGGGTGGGGGGAAGGGGAGAGACATGGGGCATGAGTGAGGGGTGGGGGGGTAACACAAGGGAGACACGGGGCATGAGCGGGGGTGGGGGTAACAGGGGAGACAGGGCATGGGTGTGGGGTAACACAAGGAAGACACGGGGCATGAGCAGGGGGTCAGGGGGTAACACGAGGGAGACATGGGGCATGAGTGGGGGGTGGGTGGGTAACACAAGGGAGACATGGGGCATGAGCGGGGGGTGGGGGGGTAACACAAGGGAGACACGGGGCATGAGCTGGGGTGGGGGGTAACAGGGGAGACAGGTCATGAGCGGGGGGTGGGGGGAACAGGGGAGACAGGGCATGAGCGGGTGGTGGGGGAAGGGGAGAGACACGGGGCATGAGCGGGGGGTGGGGGGAAGGGGTGAGACACATGGGGCATGAGCGGGGGATGGGGGAAGGGGAGAGATACACGGGGCATGAGGGGGGATGGGGGAAAGGGGAGAGAGACACGGGGCATGAGCAGGGGGTGGGGGTAAGGGGAGAGACACAGGGTATTAGCGGGGGTGGGGGGAGGGGAGAGACACACGGGGCATGAGTGGGGGGGTGGGGGGAAGGGGAGAGAGACACGGACGTGAGCGGGGGCTGGGGGTGGAGGGAAAGGGGTAGACACACCAGGCATGAGCGGGGGGTGGGGGGGAAGGTGAGAGACACACCCGGCATGAGCAGGGGGGAGGGGAGAGACACACGGGGCATGAGCGGGGGGTTGGGGGGAGGCGAGAGACTCACGGGGCATGAGCGGGGGGTGGCGGGAAGGGGAGAGACACGGGGCATGAGCGGGGGTGGGGGGTAACACAAGGGAGACACGCTGCATGAGCGGGGGGTTGGGAGGAAGGGGAGAGCAACACGGGGCATGAGCGGGGGGGTGGGGGTAAGGGGAGAGACACATGGAGCATGAGCGGGGGGTGGGGAGGAAGGGGAGAGAGACACGGGGCATGAGAGGGCAGTGGGGGAATGGGAGAGACACACGGGGCATGAGCGGGGGTGGGGGGAAGGGGAGAGACACACGGGGCATGAGCAGGGGGTGGGGGAAAGGAGGGAGACAGGGGGCATGAGCAGCGGGTGGGGGAAGGGTATAGACACACAGGGCATGAGTGGGGGGTGGGGGGAGGGGAGACACAGGGCATGAGCGGGGGGTGGGGGGAAGGGGAGAGACACACGGGGCATGAGCGGGGGTGGGGGGAAGGGGAGAGACATGGGGCATGAGCGGGGGAAGGGGAGAGACACAGGGAATTAGCGGGGGTGGGGGAGGGGAGAGACACAGGGGATGAGCGGGGGTGGGGGGAAAGGAGGGAGACACACGGGGCATGAGCAAGGGGTGGGGGAAGGGGAGAGAGACACGGGGCATGAGCGGGGGGTGGGGGAGAAGGGGAGAGAGACATGGGGCATGAGCGGGGGGTGGGGGGAAGGGGAGAGACACACGGGGCATGAGCAGGGGTGGGGGTGAAGGGGAGAGAGACACGGGGCATGGGGTGGGGGGAACAGTAGGGAGACACGGGGTATGAGTGGGGGTGGGGGGAAGGAGAGAGACACATGGGGCAGGAGCGGGGATTGGGGGAAGGGGAGAGACACAGGGGGCATGAGCGGGGGGTGGGGGAAGGGGAGAGACGCGGGGGGCGCGGGGTAACAGGGGAGACAGGTTATGGGTGGGAGGTAACACAAGGGAGACACGGGGCATGAGCGGGGGATGGGGTAACACAAGGGAGACATGGGGCATAAGCAGGGGGTGGGGGTAACACAAGGGAGACATGGGCATGAGCTGGGGGTGGGGGTAACACAAGGGAGACACGGGGCATGAGCGGGGGGTGGGGTGTCGGGGAGAGATACACGGGGCATGAGCGGGGGGTGGAGGGGAAGGGGAGAGAGACACAGGGCATGAGTGGGGGGTGGGGGAAGGGGAGAGAGACACTAGGGCATGAGCGGGGGGTGGGGGGAAGGGGAGAGACACACGCGGCATGAGCAGGGGTGGGGGAAGGGGAGAGAGACACGGGGCATGAGCGGGGGGTGGGGGAACAGTAGGGAGACACGGGGTATGAGCGGGGGTGGGGGGGAAGGGTAGAGACGCGGGGGGCGCGGGGTAACAGGGGAGACAGGTTATGGGTGGGAGGTAACACAAGGGAAACACCGGGCATGAGCGGGGGATGGGGGTAACACAAGGGAGACATGGGGCATAAGCAGGGGGTGGGGGTAACAAGGGAGACATGGGCATGAGCTGGGGGTGGGGGTAACAAGGGAGACATGGGCATGAGCTGGGGGTGGGGGTAACACAAGGGAGACACGGGGCATGAGCGGGGGTGGGGTGTCGGGGAGAGATACACGGGGCATGAGCGGGGGGTGGAGGGGAAGGGGAGAGAGACGCAGGGCATGAGTGGGGGGAAGGGGAGTGACACACAGGGCATGAGCGAAGGGTGGGGAGAACAGTAGGGAGACACAGGGTATGAGCGGGGGTGGGGGGAGAGACATGGTGCATGAGCGGGGGAGTGGGGGGGAAGGGGAGAGAGACACGGGGCATGAGCGGAGGGTGGGGGGAGGGGAGAGACACGGGGCATGAGCGGGGGGTGGGGGAAAGGAGGGAGACACGGGGCATGAGCGGGGTTGGGGGGAAGGGGAGAGACACACGGGGCATGAGCGGGGGGTGGGGAGAACAGTAGGGAGACACAGGGTATGAGCGGGGGTGGGGGGAAGGAGGGAGACACGGGGCATGAGCGGGGGTGGGGGGAAGGGGAGAGACACACGGGGCATGAGCAGGGGGGTGGGGGGAAGGGGAGAGAGACACACGGGGCATGAGCAGGGGCTGGGGGTTAGGGGATAGACACACAGGGCATGAGCGGGGGTGGGGGGAAGGGGAGAGACACGGGGCATGAGCGGGGGGTGGGGGAAGGGGAGAGACATGGGGCATGAGCGGGGGGTGGGGAGGAAGGGGAGAGAGACACGGGGCATGAGCGGGGGGTGGGTGGAAGGGGAGAGACACATGGGGCATGAGCGGGGTTGGGGGGAAGGGGAGAGACACACAGGGCATAAGCGGGGGTGGGGGGGATGGGAGAGAGACACGGGGCATGAGCGGGGGGTGGGGGGAAGGGGAGAAACACACGGGGCATGAGCGGGGGTGGGGGGAAGGGGAGAGAGACCCGGGGCATGAGCGGGGGGTGGGGGGGAACAGTAGGGAGACACAGGGTATGAGCAGGGGGGTGGGGGAAGGGGAGAGAGAGACACGGGGCATGAACGTAGGGTGGGGGGAAGGGAGAGACACGGGGCATGAGCGGGGGGTGGGGGGAAGGGGAGAGAGACACGGGGCATGAGCGGGGGGGTGGGGGGGAAGGGGATAGACACATGGGGCATGAGCGGGGGGTGGGGGGAAGGGGAGAGACACATGGGGCATGAGCGGGGGGTGGGGAGGAAGGGGAGAGAGACACGGGGCATGAGCGGGGGGTGGGTGGAAGGGGAGAGACACATGGGGCATGAGCGGGGTTGGGGGGAAGGGGAGAGACACACAGGGCATAAGCGGGGGTGGGGGGGATGGGAGAGAGACACAGGGCATGAGCGGGGGGTGGGGGGGAAGGGAAACACACGGGGCATGAGCGGGGGTGGGGGGGAAGGGGAGAGAGACCCGGGGCATGAGCGGGGGGTGGGGGGGAACAGTAGGGAGACACAGGGTATGAGCAGGGGGGTGGGGGAAGGGGAGAGAGAGACACGGGGCATGAACGTCGGGTAGGGGGGAAGGGAGAGACACGGGGCATGAGCGGTGGGTGGGGGGAAGGGGAGAGAGACACGGGGCATGAGCGGGGGGTGGGGGGAAGGGGATAGACACATGGGGCATGAGCGGGGTTGGGGGGGAAGGGGAGAGACACAGGGCATAAGCGGGGTGGGGGGGAGGGGAGAGAGACATGGGGCATGAGCGGGGGGTGGGGGGAAGGGGAGAGACACGGGGCATGAGCAGGGGGTGGGGGGAAGGGGAGAGACACATGGGGCATGAGCAGGGGGTGGGGAGGAAGGGGAGAGAGACACGGGGCATGAGCGGGGGGTGGGTGGAAGGGGAGAGACACATGGGGCATGAGCGGGGTTGGGGGGGAAGGGGAGAGACACACAGGGCATAAGCGGGGGTGGGGGGAGGGGAGAGAGACACGGGGCATGAGCGGGGGGTGGGGGGAAGGGGAGAAACACACGGGGCATGAGCAGGGGTGGGGGGGAAGGGGAGAGAGAGACACGGGGCATGAACGGAGGGTGGGGGGAAGGGAGAGACACGGGGCATGAGCGGGGGGGTTGGGGGAAGGGGAGAGAGACACGGGGCATGAACGGAGGGTGGGGGGAAGGGAGAGACACGGGGCATGAGCGGGGGGGTTGGGGGAAGGGGAGAGAGACACGGGGCATGAGCGGGGGGTGGGGGGGAAGGGGATAGACACATGGGGCATGAGCGTGGGTTGGGGAAGGGCAGAGACACATGGAGCATGAGCGGGGGTGGGGAGGAAGGGGAGAGAGACACGGGGCATGAGCGGGCAGTGGGGGAAGGGGAGAGACACACTGGCATGAGCGGGGGTTGGGGGGAATGGGAGAGACACACGGGGCATGAGCGGGGGTGGGGGGAAGGGGAGAGACACACGGGGCATGAGCAGGGGGTGGGGGGAAGGGGAGAGACACACGGGGCATGAGCGGGGGGTGGGGGGAAGGGGAGAGACACATGGGGCATGAGTGGGGGGTGGGGGGAAGGGGAGAGAGACACGGGGCATGAGCAGGGGGTGGGGGAAGGGTATAGACACACAGGGCATGAGTGGAGGGTGGGGGAGGGAAGACACAGGGCATGAGCGGGGGGTGGGGGGAAGGGGAGAAACACACAGGGCATGAGCGGGGGTGGGGGGAAGGGGAGAGACACAGGGCATTAGCGGGGGTGGGGGAGGGGAGAGACACAGGGGATGAGCGGGGGGTGGGGGGAAAGGAGGGAGACACGGGGCATGAGCAAGGGGTGGGGGAAGGGGAGAGAGACACGGGGCATGAGCGGGGGGTGGGGGAGAAGGGGAGAGACACGGGGCATGAGCGGGGGGTGGGGGGAAGGGGAGAGACACGGGGCATGAGCAGGGGTGGGGGGGAGGGGAGAGAGACACGGGGCATAAGCGGGGGGTGGGGGGACCAGTAGGGAGACACGGGGTATGAGCGGGGGTGGTGGAAGGAGAGAGACATGGGGCATGAGCGGGGGGTGGTGGGGAAGGGATGAGACACACGGGGCATGAGCGGGGATTGGGGGAAGGGGAGAGACACAGGGGGCATGAGCGGGGGGTGGGGAAGGGGAGAGACGCGGGGGGCGCGGGGTAACAGGGGAGACAGGTTATGGGTGGGAGGTAACACAAGGGAGACACGGGGCATGAGCGGGGGATGGGGGTAACACAAGGGAGACATGGGGCATAAGCAGGGGGTGGGGGTAACACAAGGGAGACATGGGCATGAGCTGGGGGTGGGGGTAACACAAGGGAGATACGGGGCATGAGCGGGGGGTGGGGTGTCGGGGAGAGATACATGGGGCATGAGCGGGGGGTGGAGGGTAAGGGGAGAGAGACACAGGGCATGAGTGGGGGTTGGGGGGAAGGGGAGAGAGACACGGGGCATGAGCTGGGGGTGGGGGGAACAGTAGGGAGACAAAGGACATGAGCGGGGTGGGGGGAGGGGAGAGACCCGGGGCATGAGCGGGGGGTGGGGAGAACAGTAGGGAGACACAGGGTATGAGCGGGGGTGGGGGGAAGGGGAGAGAGACACGGGGCATGAGCGGGGGGTGGGGGGAAGGGGAGAGACACACGGGGCATGAGCAGGGGTGGGGGGAAGGGGAGAGAGACACGGGGCATGAGCGGGGGGTGGGGGGAACAGTAGGGAGACACGGGGTATGAGTGGGGGTGGGGGGAAGGAGAGAGACACATGGGGCATGAGCGGGGGGTGGTGGCGAAGGGATGAGACACACGGGGCATGAGTGGGGATTGGGGGGAAGGGGAGAGACACAGGGGGCATGAGCGGGGGGTGGGGGAAGGGGAGAGACGCGGGGGCGCGGGGTAACAGGGGAGACAGGTTATGGTGGGTGGGAGGTAACAAGGGAGACACGGGGCATGAGCGGGGGGTGGGGTGTCGGGGAGAGATACACGGGGCATGAGCGGGGGGTGGAGGGGAAGGGGAGAGAGACACAGGGCATGAGTGGGGGGTGGGGGGAAGGGGAGAGAGACACGGGGCATGAGCTGGGGGTGGGGGGAACAGTAGGGAGACAGGACATGAGCGGGGGTGGGGGGAGGGGAGAGACACACGGGGCATGAGCGGGGGGTGGGGAGAACAGTAGGGAGACACAGGGTATGAGCGGGGGTGGGGGGAGAGACATGGGGCATGAGCGGGGGAGTGGGGGGGAAGGGGAGAGAGACACGGGGCATAAGCGGAGGGTGGGGGGAGGGGAGAGACACGGGGCATGAGCGGGGGGTGGGGGGAAAGGAGGGAGACACGGGCATGAGCGGGGGTGGGGGGAAGGGGGGAGACACACGGGGCATGAGCAGGGGGGTGGGGGAGAAGGGGAGAGACACACGGGGCATGAGCAGGGGCTGGGGGGAACAGTAGGGAGACACGGGGTATGAGTGGGGGTGGGGGGAAGGAGAGAGACACATGGGGCATGAGCGGGGGGTGGTGGAGAAGGGATGAGACACACGGGGCATGAGTGGGGATTGGGGGAAGGGGAGAGACACAGGGGGCATGAGCGGGGGGTGGGGGAAGGGGAGAGACGCGGGGGGCGCGGGGTAACAGGGGAGACAGGTTATGGTGGGTGGGAGGTAACACAAGGGAGACACGGGGCATGAGCGGGGGGTGGGGTGTCGGGGAGAGATACACGGGGCATGAGCGGGGGGTGGAGGGGAAGGGGAGAGAGACACAGGGCATGAGTGGGGGTGGGGGGAAGGGGAGAGAGACACGGGGCATGAGCTGGGGGTGGGGGGAACAGTAGGGAGACAGGACATGAGCGGGGGTGGGGGGAGGGGAGAGACACACGGGGCATGAGCGGGGGGTGGGGAGAACAGTAGGGAGACACAGGGTATGAGCGGGGGTGGGGGGGAGAGACATGGGGCATGAGCGGGTGAGTGGGGGGAAGGGGAGAGAGACACGGGGCATGAGCGGAGGGTGGGGGGAGGGGAGAGACACGGGGCATGAGCGGGGGGTGGGGGGAAAGGAGGGAGACACGGGCATGAGCGGGGGTGGGGGGAAGGGGGGAGACACACAGGGCATGAGCAGGGGGTGGGGGAGAAGGGGAGAGACACACGGGGCATGAGCAGGGGCTGGGGGGAAGGGGATAGACACACGGGGCATGAGCGGGGGGTGGGGGGAAGGGGAGAGACACGGGGCATGAGCGGGGGGTGGGGGGAAGGGGAGAGACATGGGGCATGAGCGGGGGGTGGGGAGGAAGGGGAGAGAGACACGGGGCATGAGCGGGGGGTGGGTGGAAGGGGAGAGACACATGGGGCATGAGCGGGGGGTGGGTGGAAGGGGAGATACACATGGGGCATGAGCGGGGTTGGGGGGAAGGGGAGAGTAACACAGGGCATGAGCGGGGGGTGGGGGAAGGGGAGAGACACACGGGGCATGAGCGGGGGGTGGGGGAAGGGGAGAGACACACGGGGCATGAGCAGGGGGTGGGGGGAAGGGGAGAGATACAGGGCATGAGCGGGGGTTGAGGGGAAGGGGAGAGACACGGTGCATTAGCGGGGGTGGGGGAGGGGAGAGAAACACGGGGGATGAGCGGGGGTGGGGGGAAAGGAGGGAGACACACGGGGCATGAGCAGGGGGTGGGGGGAAGGGGAGAGACACACAGGGCATAAGCGGGGGGTGGGGGGCAAGGGGAGAGAGACACGGGGCATGAGCGAGGGGTGGGGGGAAGGGAGAGACACACGGGGCATGAGCGAGGGGTGGGGGGAAGGGAGAGACACACGGGGCATGAGCGGGGGATGGGGGAGGGGAGAGACACACGGGGTATGAGCGGGGGGTGGGGGAAAGGAGGGAGACACAGGGCATGAGCGGGGGTGGGGGGAAGGGGAGAGACACACGGGGCATGAGCAGGGGGTGGGGGGGAAGGGGAGAGATACGGGGCATGAGCGGTGGGTGGAGGGGAAGGGGAGAGACATGGGGCATTAGTGGGGGTGGGGGAGGGGAGAGACACACGGGGCATGAGCGGGGGGTGGAGGGGGGAACAGTAGGGAGACACAGGGTATGAGCGGGGGGTGGGGGGGAGAGACATGGGGCATGAGCAGGGGGGTGGGGGAAGGGGAGAGAGACACGGGGCATGAGCGGAGGGTGGGGGGAAGGGAGAGACACACGGGGCATGAGCGGGGGATGGGGGAGGGGAGAGACACACGGGGTATGAGCGGGGGGTGGGGGAAAGGAGGGAGACAGGGCATGAGCGGGGGTGGGGGGAAGGGGAGAGACACGGGGCATGAGCAGGGGGTAGGGGGGAAGGGGATAGACACACGGGGCATGAGCAGGGGTGGGGGGAAGGGGAGAGACACAGGGCATGCGCGGGGGTGGGGGAAGGGGAGAGACACACGGGGCATGAGCGGGGGGTGGGGAGGAAGGGGAGAGAGACATGGGGCATGAGCGGGGGTGGGGGGAAGGGGAGAGACACAGGGCATGAGCGTGGGGTGGGGAAGGGGAGAGACACACGGGGCGTGAGCGGGGGGGTGGGGGGAAAGGAGGGAGACAGGGGGCATGAGCGGGGGTGGGGGGGAAGGGGAGAGACACATGGGGCATGAGCAGGGGGTGGGGGGAAGGGTATAGACACACGGGCATGAGCGGGGGTGGGGGGAGGGGAGAGACAGGGGGCATGATTAGGGGATGGGGGAAGGGGAGAGACATGGGGCATGAGCGGGGGGCGGGGGAAGGGGAGAGACACAGGGCATTAGCGGGGGTGGGGGAGGGGAGAGACACACGGGGGATGAGCGGGGGGTGGGGGGAAAGGAGGGGACACATGTGGCATGAGCAGGGGCTGGGGGAAGGGGAGAGACCACAGGGTATGAGCAGGGGGTGGGGGGAAGGGGAGAGAGACACGGGGCATGAGCAGGGGGTGCGGGGAAGGGGAGAGTCACACGGGGCATGAGCGGGGGTGGAGGGGGAGGGGAGAGAAACACGGGACATGAGCAGAGGGTGGGGAGAAAGGAGGGAGACACATGGGGCATGAGCAGGGGGTGCGGGGAAGGGGAGAGACAAGGGGCATGAGCAGGGGGTGGGGGTAACAGGGGAGACAGGGTATGGGTGGGGTTAACACAAGGGAGACACGGGGCATGAGCGGGTGTGGGGGGTAACACAAGGGAGACACGGGGCGTGAGCTGGGGGTGGGGGTAACACTAGGGAGACACGGGGCATGAGCGGGGGGGTGGAGGGGAAGGGGAGAGAGACACGGGGCATGAGCGGGGGGTTGGGGGAAGGATAGAGACACGGGGCATGAGCAGGGGGTAACACAATGGAGACACGGGGCATGAGCGGGGTTTGGGGGGGAGGGGAGAGACACAGGGGGCATGAGCGGGGGGTGGGGGGAAGGGGAGACAGGGTATGGGTGGGGTTAACACAAGGGAGACACGGGGCATGAGCTGGGGGTGGGGGTAACACAAGGGAGACACGGGGCATGAGCGGGGGGGTGGAGGGGAAGGGGAGAGAGACACGGGGCATGAGCGTGGGGTTGGGGGAAGGGTAGAGACACGGGGCATGAGCAGGGGGTAACAATGGAGACACGGGGCATGAGCGGGGGTAACACAAGGGAGACACGGGGCATGAGCGGGGGGTGGGTGGTAACAGGGAGACAGGTCATGAGCGGGGGGTGGGGGGAACAGGGGAGACACAGGGCATGAGCGGGGGTGGGGGGAAGTGGAGATAGACACGGGGAATGAGCAGGGGGTGGTTGGGAAGGGTAGAGACACACAGGGCATGAGCGGGGGGAACAGTAAGGAGACTAAGGGCATGAGCGGGGGGTGGGGGGAGAAGGGGAGAGAGACACGGGGCATGAGCAGGGGGTAACACAATGGAGACACGGGGCATGAGCGGGGTTTGGGGGGGAGGGGAGAGACACAGGGGGCATGAGCGGGGGGTGGGGGGAAGGGGAGACAGGGTATGGGTGGGGTTAACACAAGGGAGACACGGGGCATGAGCTGGGGGTGGGGGTAACACAAGGGAGACACGGGGCATGAGCGGGGGGTGGAGGGGAAGGGGAGAGAGACACGGGGCATGAGCGGGGGGTTGGGGGAAGGGTAGAGACACGGGGCATGAGCAGGGGGTAACAATGGAGACACGGGGCATGAGCGGGGGTAACACAAGGGAGACACGGGGCATGAGCGGGGGGTGGGTGGTAACAGGGAGACAGGTCATGAGCGGGGGGTGGGGGGAACAGGGGAGACACAGGGCATGAGCGGGGGTGGGGGGGAAGTGGAGATAGACACGGGGAATGAGCAGGGGGTGGTTGGGAAGGGTAGAGACACACAGGGCATGAGCGGGGGGAACAGTAAGGAGACTAAGGGCATGAGCGGGGGGTGGGGGGAGAAGGGGAGTGACACGGGGCATGAGCAGAGGGTGGGGGGAAGGAGGGAGACACATGGGGCATGAGCAGGGGGTGGGGGAAGGGGAGAGACAAGGGGCATGAGCAGGGGGTGGGGGTAACAGGGGAGACAGGGTATGGGTGGGGTTAACACAAGGGAGAAACGGGGCATGAGCGGGGGTGGGGGGTAACACAAGGGAGACACCGGGCATGAGCTGGGGGTGGGGGTAACACAAGGGAGACACGGGGCATGAGCGGGGGGTGGAGGGGAAGGGGAGAGAGACACGGGGCATGAGCGGGGGTTTGGGGGAAGGGTAGAGACATGGGGCAACAATGGAGACACAGGGCATGAGCGGGGGT
The DNA here is from genome assembly GCF_040938575.1 of Ambystoma mexicanum. Taxonomy (NCBI): domain Eukaryota; kingdom Metazoa; phylum Chordata; class Amphibia; order Caudata; family Ambystomatidae; genus Ambystoma; species Ambystoma mexicanum. The sequence continues at coordinate 314,383,426 of NC_090934.1, read as the reverse complement.
TGGGGGGGAAGGGGAGAGACACAGGGGGCATGAGCGGGGGGTGGGGGGAAGGGGAGAGACAAGGGGCATGAGCAGGGGGTGGGGGTAACAGGGGAGACAGGGTATGGGTGGGGTTAACACAAGGGAGACACGGGGCATGAGCGGGTGGTGGGGGGTAACACAAGGGAGACACGGGGCATGAGCTGGGGGTGGGGGTAACACAATGGAGACACGGGGCATGAGCGGGGGGGTGGAGGGGAAGGGGAGAGAGACACGGGGCATGAGCGGGGGTTTGGGGGAAGGGTAGAGACACGGGGCATGAGCAGGGGGTAACACATTGGAGACACGGGGCATGAGCGGGGGGTAACACAAGGGAGACACGGGACATGAGCGGGGGGTGGGTGGTAACAGGGAGACAGGTCATGAGCAGGGGGTGGGGGGAACAGGGGAGACACAGGGCATGAGCGGGGGTGGGGGGAAGTGGAGATAGACACGGGCGGGGAATGAGCAGGGGGTGGGGGGAAGGGGAGAGGCACACGGGGCATGAGCGGGGGAACAGTAGGGAGACAAAGGGCATGAGCGGGGGGTGGGGGGAGAAGGGGAGTGACGCGGGGGGTTGGGGGGAAGGGGAGAGACACACGGGGCATGAGCAGGGGGTGGGGGAAAGGAGGGAGACACGGGGCATGAGCAGGGGGTGGGGGGGAAGGGGAGAGACACGGGGCATGAGCGGGGTTGGGGGGAATGGGAGAGACATGGGGCATGAGCGGGGTGTGGGGGGAAGGGGATAGACACACGAGGCATGAGCGGGGGTGGGGGGAAGGGGAGAGACACACGGGGCATGAGCGGGGGGAACGGGAAAGAGGAGCGGAGCTCGAGCGGGGGTGGGAGGAACACATGGAGAATCAGCGAGGGGGGAACATGGGAGATATGGGCAATGAGCGGGGGTTGGGGGAACAAGAGAGAGACAAGGGCCTGTGCCTCACTGCCTTTTCGTGGCTGATGCAGCCCACATCTACACTGTGCAGGCAGCAGATCCCGCTCCGATAAACAAAGATGGCGGGCGTCTCTGAAAATAGACGCACTGTATGCTTCACGGCAGCCAATAGAAAAGCACGTCAGATGTCCTCGGACATCACGCAAGCTGCTTGCCCAATCACCGTCCTGTCTGCGGAGCGAAGAGGGAACTGTGTCCACGAAGCGAACACAGATATCACTAATTTTTTCTGACCTACTTTTTGGTCATTTAAAAAAAAACTACTGGACGGATTTTCACCAAATTTGCAAAAGCACACTTTCAGGACCAAGCCGCTGCTACTGGTCCAAATTTGGTGAAAATCCGTTCAGCGGTTTGGGCTGTAGGCGCGAGCAAAAAAATGTTCCCATTCAGTCTATGGGAAAAAAAAAGTTTTGGGACCCCCCCCTATAACTTTGCCCCCCCTGGACAAATCCTCACCAAACTTTGCACAAAGATTCAGAGTGGGCCATATACTCTTTTTGCTAAGTTTGGTGAGGATTCGTCCAGGGGGAGTTAAGTTATAAGCCGCCCAAAAAGTGCTCTTCCTATGAAAACACCAACTTAACCATAACTACAACTACATGGCCACTACCGTGGCCATGTAATATATATATATATATATATATATATATATATATCAGTGAGACAAGGAGGAGAAAAACCGCATGAGGTCTGAGAGTCCCAGAAAAAAAGTGACAAACTCGAAGCAAATAAGCAAAAACGAGTTTAATAAATGATAAAAAAAAGTAGGCAAAACACACAGCAAAATAACACAGGACGCCAGGGCAGTGTCCTGAATGACGCACTTCGCGCTTCCCTGAGCGCTTGTTCACGTTAGGGAGACGTGAAAACAATGACAGTAGATATTGCAAATTAGTCCTTTACCCATGTTGCCTAACTCCACAAGCTAACAGCTTTGTTACGACACCATGGCGGCCATATTAGAGTGTAGCAGAATCCTGCATTAGCCATTGGAGAATCAGGTTAAAAATAACGGTGTTATACAAAAGCACATTGGAATCCATCAAGAAACATGTAAAATGATGATACTAATGAATAAAAAGGGGCGCATAATGAGACAGGTAACAACAGATCTCACTCGGTAAAAATAATTTAGTAATCCACAGCTGTAGCATAAAGTGCAAGTGCATTCCTATGCGCATATGTGAACATAGTACATGAAAAATGCAGCACAATGGCTATACGATAAAGTGCAAATGCATATCTAGCTCAACATGGCAACATAGTAACAATATACAGTAAAAAACAGCAGGGACAGAATGATACTGTCAAATATGGAATCTCTATTGACAATTACAGGCTGTCAATATATGCAGCCCTTAGAATAAAAGCATGTTTCAGGGAACAACTATAGAGTGCAAAACGTAGATCTTCATAAAGACGTAAGCCCAAAGCTACAGTATGAAGTGCAAGTGCATTAGATCGTAAACATGTCGACTTAGCAGCGATAGACAGGCAAACAAATAGTAATCATAAAGTGCAAGTGCAAACAATATCGATGTCCTCCTGATATGTGTGTCCATATTCAAATATAAGCGGCTACTGGCTCGGGTGCAAATAAGAACCATACGCACCCTAGACTCTAACAAACCAGTATTGCCCACATATAGGGGAACCACAATAAGGAAGCACACCAGCACAGTATTAAAACTTGTGGAAGAACAAGGGCAAAAAAGTAATAAGAAAGGCAATATCAAAACCAAATATACAGATGTCATTGTGTACTCGCAAAATCACATCCCCCTAAGACATCAGGAAGGCAAGACAGCCAAAATGGATCAACAAAAAAGTAAATCTCAGAGTGCGATCACCTCCTCTCGGGTCGATCGGCAATTGAGCCACAGCAAAAAATGTAAGCAAATGGACATCACTATCATGTTCCTGCCTGAAATGTTTAGCCATGGGGTACGTAGGGTCAAAGTTCTTAATTGCTCTGAGATGCTGCAAAGTATGGAGCTTGAGTATACATATGGTGGATCCAACGTACCATTTACGGCAACGACAGGCAAGGACGTACACTACAAAGGGAGTGTCACAGTTTATAAAATGCTTTAACCTGAATTCAATGCCCGTGATCGGATGTATAAAGATTTACAGATAGTGGCATGAGGACAGGCTTTACATTTTTGGCACTTGGTAAAGCCTTTAGGTAAGCCAGGTAGCCACTTGGTCATAGTGGAATTTTTTTGGACAGTAGATAAGTAACTGGAAACTAGTCTATCCTTTAATGAAGGTGCCTGTTTAAAAGTTAAAGTAGGGCATTTAGGTAGTAATGGGCCAAGGTCCTTGTCCAACCTAAGGACATGCCAATGTTTCGTGATGATCTTATGAACATCGTATTAGGCATTGTTGAATGTCACAATGAGGCGAGGGTCATCCTGATCCTTATTTTTCTTACTACTAGTAGGACCATGTAGTAACAATTCCCTTGAGAGTTCTCGTGCTTTAGAAAAGGCCATTTCAATAATCTTTTTGCATTCGCCATAAAGGATACTGTTCTTACAAGAAGGCGGGTGACAACTTGTTGCATGCAAGGGAAGGCCTGTATTGGTGGGTTTTTTATGTAGGGAGGTGTGAATGCCTAGATTGTCGAATCTTACATTGACATCCAAATATACGATCTCAGTGGAGCTGTGACATTCGGTGAATCTCAGATTTAGAGCATTGTTGTTAATACTGTCCACAAAGGATCCCCACTCAATCTCATTACCCTTCCAAATTATAAAGACATCATCGATGTACCACCACCAACCAATTACTTGTGTTGGAAAACTAAGTAAAAGCAATTCAGACAAAAAAGTGGACTCCCACCACCCCATGGTCAAGTTAGCATATGATGGGGCAAAGGTACTGCCCATAGCAGTACCTCTAACCTGGTGATAAAAGAACCCTCAAAAATAAAAACTTTGTTAGTTAGACAGAACAGAAGCATATCCAAAATCATACCACTGTGCCCCAAGAAATTCAAAGAGCGGGTGTCCAAAAAAAAGCGATGTCTAATTTTCCAACGTGATCAAGCGGTGTGTGCACCGAGAAACGCATATTTTTTCTGCTGCTTTCTTTGTTATGTGACAAATTAAAATTAAAGATTTTTGGTTGTCAGGAAATCTTCAGGTGTCCCTGCCTCTTTGCTGGAAGTCAACATAGTGTTTCTGTGCTGCTTTTGGGAGTGCATTCCGACTTCTTTTTTTGTACATGTACAAAACATTTCTTTGCAAATCACTACTAAAAAACCTATGAAATTCAATGGAAAAACGTTGTTACAGGGACGTTATGGTTACAGGTAAAACCGGTTACAGCTAATACCAGAAAACCCCAGAAATTCGCCAGTTATGGTAAGCTAAGCAACCATAACTCACGCTACCACTGTACACTGCAAGGAATAACTTCCATGACATCAACAATGACATCACACATTTGCTTCAGAATTTGGTTGATTTATCAGGTCGAAGACTGATGAAAGCACTATATACTGGATTCATCAACCAACACAAGCCAATGGCTCAGTGCAAAGATGTCCGACATGGACGACAGAGCATACGGCCAACCCAGAAATGTAGTCCTTTGTTTACCTCTAACTTCCCCTTTCCTTTCTGTATTTAAATATGGTGCAAAAACAAGGCCCGTTGTTGTGAACAAGTGGTAAGCAGCTGCAAAACGCGTTAATGCCTTGGCAAATTAAATTGCCACACTTTGGGAGGATTATGATTTTATAATATTGTGGATGCCGTGATATTTTTCATCATTTTTGGAAATTAATAAAAGAAGTGATGGTTTGAAAAACAAACAAATCTGGACTGTGAATGTTTTTTTTAACCCTGTGGAGAGTGCTGCTCACTGTTTGTGGGACCGGAGGAGTCTACAAAGGACCAAAACTTTTTCACGCTGGAGCGTGCCAGCGTAGAGTCAAGCACTGGTGGTAACAAAGGAGGCAAAGCACACGGCCACGGCACGTTTGTCAATGATAATTGCTCCGTTGTTGCTCGGATAGCAGAAGAAAACAGCACGACAACGCACGCAAGAGCAGCATCGCTGGTAAGGAAAACCTGTTGCAATGTGGAGCCGTGGGTCGGAGAACACGAGGCAAAACAAAGCGGGGTGAGTATCAAGGCTTTGGGAGGCGGGAAAGTGCCATACAGTTTTTCAACTCAGCAACAGAGATGAGTAAGTGCAATCTTATTGACCTACCTAAATAAATCCATGACTTGTGCCATGACATTACATTGAGATGCAGAGTTCCACAGTTTAGCTTAACGGTGCCCATAACGAGCGTGTTAATAACATTGTTTGTAACCGAACTTTGTGAATAAGCTTGGATTTGTTCCACCATTACTCATCAAAGGGGAATCTAATCATGGCCAACTCCCAATCAGATAAAGAAGCCACATGAAGGGCACAAGTCCTAACTCTGTTCAATGAGTCATTACAAACCTATAAAAAAGCAGTATCAGTGGCAGTAGAGCCAAAAAACGACAGTGAAATCGGGTTGTTAAAAGAATTAGAAAAAATACAACGTAAAGAAACCAGCAAATGGTGCGAGGAGCATTCTGTCAAGAATTACACAGAAGTAGGCAGGATTACACGAGGCCTACGGATCCTTACAAATCCATCATTTGAGGAACAAGATCCCCTGATGTTAAAAGAGTGGAGTGATGTAACTAATGGATGTTCCCAAACCTTCTTACACCTACTGATTAAATATGCTGGCAGCGACCGAAAGACACTGTTGGAGAAAATATCCAAAGTGGAGAATAAATTGAAAAAAACACCAGAAACTGAAGGGAAAAAGTTAAAGGTCACTATGGAAAGAAACTTGTCTGAATATGAAGAAGAAATCAAACAAAGAAAACAAAGAATATTCTTAAGAGATAAAGAGGATTACAAGGAAGGAAGAGTATATACACTTGCTGTGAGATTTGACAAGCTAAGGCAAGCAGCAGCCAAAGTGCCAACTCTTAACCATCGAGGAAACTGAAGCAAGTGCCAGTGATATTTCATCGCCATCTCAGTCAGATTTGACAGGAAGTGACACAGAAGAACCAAACATTTGTCTACATTTTTTAGACGAAATGCGATTGCTACGCCAAGATGGCAGAAAAAACAAGCTAGCACGAGATGGAATTCAAAATCGTGGCAGAGTCCGAGGTGGCTGAAAGCAACGAGGCGGGGGCAGGGGAGCAGGAAATGCAATGAACAATACCCCGGCCAGATGTCTGCGCTCTGGCAAATGATTGGCACAGGCGAGAAAGAAGAAGGCAGTTTCAAGATAATCAATCTGTCAGAACACACACTAACTGCCGACCAGAAAAAAAAATACTAAGTCTGGGCCTGAACTACTGCCCCACTGCTGGTAACGACTATGCACAGACCAAAATTGACTTCGATCACTTTGTAAGAAATGTCTATCTGAAGAACATTTTTGCTACCAATACTCCCAGCCAACGAAAGAAATAGGCAAAATCAGAAAAAACAGACATCATCAAGAACTTGATATACTAATAGATCTAATGGAACTGGAAAAGGGAACAGATGTGAATGTGGAACCTGACCCCGATAGCCTGATCAAATCAGGCATAACCACAGACTGGATGGCTAAAAGCAGTCTCAAACAAAAATCAAGGTTTAATCCAACAACTAACATGGGTAGCCACACTGAAGCATTCCAGATCCTGGTAATCAAGGATCTCAAAATTATGCGTAGGAAACAGAACAATAGAATTCTTAAAGATAATATGACAATTTGGATAAAAAAGCACTAACATAACTTCAATAACTGACAAACTGTATCATCAAACCCTCAGATAAGGGGTGAAATATAGTGCTAAAAAAAATAACTGAATACATCAAAGAAGCCTACAAGCAGTTAAATGACAAAAGCTGCTACATCAAGATGCTCAAAAACCCAGGGAAGGATTTGGAATAAAAGTTGCAACTTTTCCTCCAGAAATGGGAACAAAAAGTGATATTATCTGAAGAGACTTGTACGTTTTTGATGAGGAAAAATTCCATAACACCCACCATATACTTTCTCCCGAAGGTACATAAAAACATCAGAAAACCACCAGGGAGACCAATTGTGTGCTTAATAGGCTCAGCATTGGAAAACATATCTGAGTATATTGATGAGGCGCTATTCCTGTTTGTACTGACACTACCATCATACATCAAAGATACAACCGATTTTCTGAGCCACATTGAGGGGATACCCTGGGAAAAAGAATATCTGATGGCAACGATGGATGTGGTTTCACTTTACACCTCGATTGGACATGAGCATGGCAAAACTGCTTATAACCATTACTTGGATACTAAATCTCTCAATTATGTGGAGCATACTAAAATGGTGATGGAGATGATCGACATATGCCTAACAAACAATGTTTTTCTCTTCAACGAAGAGTATTTCAAACAAGTACAAGGAACTGCGATGGGGACGACCTTTGCCCCGTCGTATGCAAACCTTACGATGGGTCCATGGGAGGAATTGGAGGTGTGGACAGACGACAATCATGAACAAACAAAAAATGTGACACTATGGCTAAGGTACATAGATGACTTGTTCATAATCTGGAAGGGGGACGGAAAAGGGATGGTTGGAATTTGTTAAGAAATTGAACTCCAATCCCAACAACTTACGATTCACAGAAACCCACAGTCGGGTGTTGATCACATTTTTGGATGTAAATATACAGATTGTGAATGACACAATAAGCTATGAACCACACAGGTTCCAACACACCGCTACACGCAACAAGTGGGCATCCAAAAAACCTAATATGGAGTGTACCGTACAGTGAATTTGTGAGACTAAGAAGAAACAACACAACCCTTGAAACCTATGACAAAGAAAGCAGAATAACGGCAGTAGGTTTCCATAGACAAATGTACCCCAAGAAGGTTATTGAACAAGCGTACCTAAGAGCAAGAATACTGGACAGACAAACCCTCTTATATGGAATTCGGAACAAAGCTAAATCAAAGATTGATCCAGAGAGTACACGTCTGATTTTGACTTTTGATAATCAAGCCAAGACCCTCAGAAAGGATTATACAAAAGCACTGGAGTATCCTGTTGGCTGACCTGTATTTGTCTTAAAGTCTAAAAAACTATCCTGAGGTCAGTTTTAGAAGAAATTGATCATTCAAAAATACATTAGTCCAAAGTTTTATGCCCAAGGAAATAGAAGTGAATGAAACTAGTTGGCTCACCACAAAAAAGAAGTTTTTTTTTTAAATGTACCAGGTGTAATGTTTGCAAATATGCAACAAATTGTGGAACATATTTACACCCAGTCACAGGATTGACCATCAATATATCAGAGAAGATGACCTGTGAGACTGATCATGTGGTTTATATCCTAACATGTGCGTGCCACAAATGGTACATAGGGAGCACCGAGTGTAAATTAACAACCAGGATACAACAACATGTTTGAGCCATCCAACAAAGTGATGCAAACTACCCCATGGCAAAACATTTCACAGAATGCCATAACAATAAAATGGACAGCTTCAGATTTTTTGGTATTCATAAAATAGAAACGGGTCTGAGGACGGGGGGGGGGTGGAACTTTATTGAGACAGAAAGAGACTCGCTGTATCCTCAACCTGGAGTGCAAACAACCTAATGGGCATAATATTGACGAAGAATTACATACATTTTTAGGACAATAATGTTATTTGATCAGATAAACATTATGGGAAGCGAATAGAAGGACAGAAATCCCTAGAAAGTTTGATGCCCTATAGTCTTTCTCTGGTGCTTTTCTTTTTAACATCCTCAAAACAAAAATTAAGACAAGATGCAGGAAATGCTGAGGACATTTTGTAATTCAATTTTTGTACAAGATGATTTAAATTGGCGGTTGTTTCTATTTCACACTCTTAAATGAATTAATTGATTCAGTGTCACAGAAAAAAAAAATATGGGGGGCTTAAGGAGGTGGACTATGGGTACAGAGGTTGCCAATGTATGATGTATGATGCATTTGACGAGCCAGCGAAAAAATGGATTGCAATTACACATCTTATTGTGCCACTGTGTGTTTAATGGATGGTATCCAATAGAGGATGGGAAGTGGATGAGGATAAAGATAAAAACATGTTGCACTTTATAAATGTCCTGTTACAACAGAGTTGACAAATAGCATATGTGTAAAGTTTTCTAGGCAGCTAATGCACTACGCACTTTATTAGAAAATTAGGCTGACTTGTACATGTATGCACTTCGCACTTTATACCTCCTAGAAAGAAACAAAATATGTAGCCAAGTTATTTTATCATTTTGACGGAGGACTATGCCACTCATTCATACCATTGTAACTGGCGTCTAAACGCATTACATGAAAAGTACCATCTGACTGCTGTTTTACTACACACTTCAGCAGTCCTAGCTACGTTGTATTGGACGAAAAGTATGCAATTAGATAATGCAGGGGTTATGGAGATAGAAAAAGCACTATGCACTTTATGAATGCCCTGCTATGGGGGAGTTGACACATATTAGATGTGGATAGATCTCAAGGTAGCTAATGTACTATGCACCTCACAAGTCATATATCAAGCGTACCAATACTGTGAAGGCAGCTAATGCACCATGCACTTTATAGGTTCAAATTGTTGATTGGGAGATGGATGCATTAGGCACTTTATATCACTTAGCTAAAACGTATATATAGTTGCATTTAGTTTAGAAATGCAATGTGTTGGAATGGCAGCTGCATGCACTTTGTACTTTATTTTGTCGAGATTAACAGGCAACCAGTACATTATGGAATGAAAAAACAATCCACACACTCTCATTCACGCACAAGGTTATAACGGACCCACAAGTATAATGAGCTAGTGGGGACCTCCTCTGCACCCATATTCACGGGTGCACCTGGCTTCCTAAGTGAAAACGGGAACCTCGTTTATATTTACCCATAGAAGGCAGGCAATCATGCACGATCAGACTGCAATTGTGCACTAATTTAAAACGCAATAGGAAAAACCTGTGTAGTCCTGAGCCCAGCTCTTGCAACAAAGCTATTTGGTTGATTTATCAAGTCTAATGACTACCTTGATGAAAGCACTATATAGTGGATTCATCAACCAACACGAGCTAATGGCTCAGTGCAAAGATGTCCGACATGGACGACAGCGCATATGGCCAACCCAGGAATTTGGTCCTTTCTTTACCTCTAACTTCCCCTTTCCTTTCTGCATTTAAATATGGTGCAAAAAGACGGCTTGTTGTTGTGAACAAGCGACAAGCAGCCGCGAAACGCGTTAATGCCTTGGCAAATGAAATTGCCACACTTTGGCAGAATTATGATTTTATAATAGCAAGATTTTTCAGAAACAAAGTCGATTTCAAAAATGACAGATGCGTTTTAAAGATTTACCAACAAGGATAGGCTTATACTAAGGGGCTATGAAGAAGCTATAATAATATGGACAATATTGTGGATGCAATTATTTTTACCCTGTGGAGAGTGCTGCTCACTGTTTGTGGGACCGGAGGATTCTACAAAGGACCAACACATATATTTATATGTATATATAGATATATATATCACTATCAAAAAACGCTGTTAAAAGGGACATTATGGTTAAGTTGCACTAAAAACCTATGAAATTCAATGGAAAAACGTTGTTGCAGGGACGTTATGGTAACAGGTAAAACCGGAACACCCCAGAAACTCGCCAGTTATGGTAAGCTAAGCAACCATTACTCGCGCTACCACTGTGCACTGCAAGGAATAACACCCATGACATCAACAATGACATCGGACACCTGCTTCACAATCCAACAAAGGACGAAGAGGAAGAGATAGAGACGCCAACTACTGAGAGCAGAACGTCACTGAAACGTGGTAAGTACACAAAAGTTTATGTTATAATTGCACAGGTCTGGTAGTGTACAATAGTAGGAAAGCATGATGTTTTCTGTCTGTGCGCAGCAATGGCTAACACCCTAGAATGGCTGGAAGGGAATTTTCTGCATGAAGAAATGAGTGGAGACGATAGCCCCATTGCTACCTGCCGCAGTGTGAAAAGGGAAAGAGTTACTGCAAGGGCAAGAACCCTAGAATGGCTGGAGGAGAATTTCCCGCATGACGAAATGGGTGAGCATAGTAACCCCAAAGGTAGGGAACGCAGTATCAAAATTAAGACAATTACAATATATTGCTACATGTGATCTAAACACATTTTTTGGTTAACAGAACATACAGGAATACAAATGAGTACACCAGAAGCAGCACCTTTTGCACAGCAACATACCACCACTGAAAGTGAAGGAAACGCTGTACAGATAAAAGTAGACCGCCTGGATGCCAAAATGGATGATTTGCAGAACCAATTTACTGCCTTGAAAACCTTTGTAGAAAACATATTATGGGGAAAACAAGATCACTGCCTGACCTGCACAAGCCCCCTTTCCCCTTTTCCCAGCCCACATCCCCGCACAATCCGTGTCATGAGAGACGCTTTTGGTGAGACCTCAATCCTTTCTTCCCCTCACCAGCAAATTGTAGAAATGCCGAAATCCCCAGTATTGTATCCGTTTCTGGTCCCCCTTCCCTTTCCGAATAGTGGCTATGAATGTCTCCTAAAAGATCGATATGTGAATTTTTACTGAATGTCTATGTGCCTTTTCCTTTGTTTTAAAAAGTCCATTGTAACTGTGAAGGGCACAATAGGTGATTGCAAGTGAGGAAAATGGAGGAGTCGTATGACCGCCGCACCTGGCTGCCCGATGCGCAATCACAATGGAAACATCCATAGGACGCCACTACGGGCCACATGTTTGCATGCACAGAGCCGCCTGTAAGTAGTTGTAGGACCGTCCGGTGGTCAGTCGCAGAACTTTGCACATGCGTATCTCATCCTGTGACACCTAGTAACACCGCCCCTGGTCAGGATATGCAAACAAACGTGTGATGTAGTTGTAGTAGGTGGAAGCATGCACCCACGTCCTGCGAGTACCTTTGCACGTAAGCATTCCACCTACTGTATCGTGCACACACCAAGCTTATGTAGAAATGTTCATTGCACATGTGCCGTACATGTAAGTAGTCCGGGTGGCAAGGGTATCCCTAGGAGAGCTATGCACATGGCCACAAAGTATTACGCCCAATATGCGTCCCACAGACATCCGTCCAAATGGAGAACAATAGTGACATCACCATGGTATTGGCAACAATTATGCGCATGGACCCTTATTTCGCGGACATGATCCAGATCCATACACATCAAAAAATAACAATTTTCGGCAATGTATCAAGTGTTAAAGAGAGTGTGCCCTTACAGAGGTCCTACACTCTTCCTTCTGCATGTAGGTATTGTAGGGAAAGATTTAGGCCCACTTTGCAATTGCACATGCTCCACAACAGTCCTATAAAAGGGCACACCCCACAGGTGCGCAGCAATTCCTGTCTGGCTTTCCAGAGAAGAGCAGAGGTGCATATTGGTTCATGCAAAATTTGCTTTCACACCAAGTCTGTGCCTACAAAGTAGTCTCCAAGTAATGGCCACCAGAGCTTCTGCTACTACCTCTGACTCAGGAGCACCCACACCCTCACCACCAACACCTCCTTCTGAAGGTCCTGAGCAAGGGGACAATCATCATAATGTGGAGGAACAATAAAAAGGAAACAAGGATAAAGTAGAGGGAATCCCCATTGCCTGCAGCCAGCGTGAGTCGTGGGTGTGGAAAATCTTTAGGACTGTTGGAGATGTGCCAAAATCTCGTGCAAACCAGGTACAATGCAACATAAGTCACGGAAAACATGGTGTGTTCAGCTACAGCACTAAGTCCATGCAGCGGCATCTAAAAGTGAACCACACGGCAGCTGTTCGGAGGGTTGTCCCCTTCCTAGCAGGCAGTAGGTTATTTTCCTCTACAGCATCCTCATCGGCTCCTGCCACCACTAGGGACACTGCAGTGGGCCAGCGCATTCCAAAACCAGCCTTGCAGTACATACGCACTGTAACAGACCCATACCTTTCAAAGGTCATTGTATTGTGCATGTACTGCCATGTGATACTGTGTAGGGGGAACATTTTCAAAGTGCTTTTGAGGCTTCACTCTGGGAGCATGACAAACAGTGCCCCCTACCCAAGTGAGGTGCACCCCACATCTTCTGCTCTCCACATACAATTTCTTATCCCTGTGGTTGGTACACTTTGCCAGATCTCCATTTCATTGCTGTACTTCTGTGGTGTGTCTACAGAACCAGAAAAGGATGTTTGGAGGGGAGAGAAAAATGCTCTTTTCAGAGCCACCTTGCACTGTTCCAAAAATAGATTTTGGATTAAAGAATACAGACGGTGGCGCAGCCTATGAACGTCGCATACAGGGTTTTGAACAATGGGCAGCGGCACTCCATCAAAAGCATTGTACGCATTCGCAAAACAAAGTGGTGACTCTGAAAAGAGCCTTTTTGTGCGGTTTGTGTTTTCAACTTGCGAAGTGGTGAACACCCACAGGGAAAATGCGTATTAAACTTGCAGGAAGTGCTGCATTGCGTTTTGGATATTACGCAGAAGCAGCTCATTGCAGGCATCAGTCAGATGAACTCCATCTGAATGAAAAATGTTCCTACTGCGACACGTAATGTTTTCATTGTGGGAGGAGACATGCCAACATCTCGCAAAAAAGCACAAACAATTATGTTCACATTGCGCTGCACTTTCTCCATTTGTGGACCACACGCGTAAAAACGCAGCCACACCAGACTTTGGGCAAACTGAGAAAAAATGATGTGCGACTTCGGAAACATTTCCACGAGTTCCCGAAATGTCTCCATCATTGCAAACTGCAGTGAGATGCCGCTAACTTTTCCTAAACTGTTCCCTCCACAATGAACAATAATAATGTCTGGATGAGCGTGCGTCACCAAACTGGTACAAAGAGGACGCACATGGAGCCACTTCATCCCATGTATTCTATACCAGTGCACAGTGACATTATGGAACCCAAGATGTGCTGCCAGTACATAGCGTTCTGCATAAACCTGTAGCCAATGTATCCAGGAGTCGCCCAAAAGTCATATAGTCCACCTACTGAATGGCACAACCATAGCCATCTCCACTCCTATTTGCAAACAGACGTTCTGGCACATTCTGTCACTACACACCACACACCCAGGAAATCGTATTGACCAATCCCGACTCCTGCACAGTCCCATTTCCATTCTAGCCAACCTGAAAAAACACGGATGTACCAAGTGCGCACCTCCAAATGGCGCGCCTTTCATCAACATATTGGCCTGTGTGGGGGGCTGTGCAAACACATTTGAAGCATCATATAGAAAGGCCACTTTGGTTGGAGTTGTGAAAAGTGTTTTTTATTTTAGTTAAGCAACATGTAAAGAAACACCTTTTTGAATGGTATTTACTGAGGATTGCTCTCTGCTTTTCCTCCTTACATTATTACACAAGTGCCTGCAAACTACATTTTACATTGTGGAATACAACACTAATTTCAATGTGGGGGGAAAAAATATCAGCTGCACTGACAAACGGCACACTAGAAGCACTCAGGTTCTCATGGGAATAGAAGAACATCCTAGCATGGAACATAAAAGCACACATACAGCTGATTCGATAATCTGTAGTCCCATTTCCATGGCAAGCACATTAAGAAGGGCAGCATGTAGCACGTGTGCTTTCTGCAACTACTGCAAGGGCTGCGCCCCAGTAAAGCAGGGTAGTCCTTCATCACTTTCCAGTAGTCTTTTCCCAGCAGTCCCTCATTGGCTACTGTTAAAACGGGCACATACGCATCCACCCATACATCCAAGAATTGTGCATCTAACGCCATCACCTCTGTTGAACAGTCCATACCAACCGCTAAACACGCAGAGTTCAAGTGTCCTGTAAATCAATAGCACCTGCTCGAGAAAGTACTGTAAAATAATCTACGAGTTCTGCATCCAGATACATCGGCATTGTTACCCATCACCACACCTTATAGGTATTACTACTTTTTGTACAGTACATTTGCAAATGTGTTATAAATTCGTAGCAAGAGGGTAACTGGTACTGAATCTCAATATCGTACGCAAAATTCCTACTGTTATTTCTCCCATCACCTACCATAAAATGAGTCCTACAGTGGTAGGTGGTAGCAAAGGTGCCATTTGCGCATAGCAGCCATTGTTATATGAAAACGGGTACTCTGTTCTTTTGTGCCATCATTTTTACAATGCTTTCCCCCATTAACGCACCTCCTATCCAATTTGTCAAAATCGCACACAAAAGGAACAGTCAGCGTATCCCACCAAACCAAGCCAAGTGCATATATTGCATGCATACCAACTGTTTCCTGCCGCTTATCTTTCACACTTCATAGATTACAACAGTAGTAAAAAAATAAACAAATTTATGTCTGGATTGACAACAGTAACATTCATAAATGCGCATAAGGAAATTAGACCAGAAGCGATGGCTTCACTCATGTAGCAAGCACATATATGCAGAGAAGTAGATGCAAAAGCACACACAAAAACATTCTGCTTTGCATTCTGTACATCTTTCCACACCTTTTTGTCATCCTTCCACAATGCAAAGCACTCCACTTTGAAAATAAATAGTCCTACAGTAATGCATACACACGCCGGTTCACTAAGAGATCATACAATACACTCCCAAATAATCCACCTAACCCCTTAACAAACATGCATGCTTATGCTCCCAAGTCGCCATTCTTATCGTAAGCCTTCCATTTATACAAACACACTTTCTCTTCCTGCCAAGACATCAACCCTATACTTTTAAAGAATGTATTATACAAATGTAAGCACTAGGTCATCAGTCAACATATTTTCTTACCATCTTCTTATACAGGTGCAGTACCCACCTCTCTCGGGAAAGCCACTGGCGTGTGCACTTCAAAATACAACCTGCAATAAAGCTACTCGCACCAAACAACAAAGTAAGTATAATACATCACAGTGCTGTACATCTTACTGGAAGAGTGCAGTATTGTTGTATTATAGCATTCAGATTTGCAGCAATCCAGCAGTATGTACTTCATTCTTACTCATTTCACCTCTACAGGTGTTTAGTGTTTGGTATCTCGCCATCATTAGACTAATCCCCACATAGTAACGTACGGGTCCCAACGGAAGGTTGAGGGAATTGCACATTGACACACTTCCATTTATATACCTACCCTCCTATTGACCCACTCATGCACATTGCAGACATATAAATTTGAAAATCTGCACACCCACACTTCCCTTTATTTGTCAACAGCTACTACAAAATGCCTACCAAACTGTAACTCTGCAGAAAGCAACGCAGAAACAGAGCAACGCAACCTAAACACATACAACGTAGTCATCCACTGCAAGCAGAATATCTTCAGAAAGTTGAACGAGAAGAGCTAATGCAGTTATTAAGGAAAACGGATGCATCTACCAGTAAAGACCCTGTAGGTCATCTGGCAAAATGTGAGAATGAAAAGAAAAACACTAAAAACTGTGCAACACACACGACAGCTAACAGAGCACGTACAAATGGTAATGTTACCACAAGCAAGCATTCCAAAAATTACATTTACAAAAAATGTTCCACCAGAGAGTCTTTAAGAACCTTATAAATAGAGAGCAGAAATCACACTCAACCCTCAAAACCTACCACAGAAAAATCATCCTGAAAGCTCTTGTAGACAGTGCGATGACCATAAAACGAAAACTGTTTATTGCAATTTCGAACAGAATGAAACCACTAACAAGATTAATGTGCAAATTGCAAGTACTACTGCGAAACAAATGCAATATCAGCATAGATACCTTTGGCCACATCTGTACAGGTGAGTGGAGTCACACCACCAACACAAAGCCATACCTCAATGAAGAATCATACAAACAAGAACAAACAAACCAAATTGCCTTACATCAGAGTGGACGAGGGTATGAAAAGATGCACAGTACCATAATGGAAGAGGAAACATTGAATTCAGAACTATCCCCATCAAATTTAAATGTCACTCTCCATTCCACTAAACCAACAATCCTCACCTAAAAATGGCCTTGCAGATCGATGTGTAAAGTTCGCCACGCTTAATCAAATCTTTGCAGCATTTCCTCAATCAGTATGTTAAAGGCAACAAGAAAATAAAAATAAAAATACTACAAACTACGGACTCCTGTCCAATGAGCAACTACACAGGAATACAAGGACATTCCTTAGCCTGTATTTTTGGACCAGCTTGCAAAAGCACCTTCCACTGTATCGAAATGTTAGCAACCCACCATTCAATAGTCAGAAATCTGGTTTCCAAAATGTACTATTCAAAAAGTCCAGCTGTAGCTCTGCAACATCTAAATGATATTCTCCTACACGGTAGAGCCAAACAAGTGCTTGACGAAATAGAGCACATCCAAAGGAAATATTGTGGAACTGAAGAGCATGTACAAACTCCAGCAGTTTCAGACAACAGTACTGACAACATTGCAGCTATCAACTTTTTATATTGCACATCCAGAAAAGAAATACAAAAGTTCAAAAGCACAGCAGCTGAAATGCCAAACCAAGTATGTGTGTGTTGGCATATAACTTTCTATAGAAAGAGAAAGAGCACCAAAACTATAGATATAATGCGGAAAATAGAAGGGAAAGAAGAATCAGAATGGTTTCAATTAGCTCTGTACCTTATAGCTGAAAACAAGTACAAACTTACGACCACCTCCATGCTCTGCACATACTGCACTGCAAAACTTGACAATAACCAAAGGGCTCCACGGGCAATCAGTAATAATTTGGAAGTATTTCCACTGCCAAACGCACTGCAACATCTTAATTTGTATGAGAGCATTATAATCCAAACAGTGCACCCATTTCAAGCAATAATACAACTTCAACCGAAAACTGCTAAATTGCCTCCCACCGAATTACTGAGAGGCATTTGTGGGAAAGTAGTTTATTTACCATTAGATCTCAAAGAAAATGTAGATACTCTATGAGTGCAAAGGCCAATAGAAGAGTCTTTGATTATCCTGGTAAATGGTGTACCTACAAAAGAAAATATTGTGGCAGCAACTAGTGGGCTTAAGCAAAGTTAGGGAAGCCTTGCAATACCTAAAGGAAAACAATGACTACTACAAGGAAATAAACGTTGAAGAAAACCTGAGCGAAACAACCGAAATAATTCAGGACCCTCCAACAACTGGCCAATTTGAGCGTCTGGATCCTAGTGCAGCCTCCAATATTTTAGACCAATACACAATTCACCCAATGTATTCCAAAGACACCATAGACGATGCACTAGAAACATATGAAATGTGGCAAGCCAAAGGAGCGCCAATCAGTATATGGGAAATAAGTGTAATCACACAAGCCTTTCCTCTATTCTTCCCAACTGGAAAAGGTGGAAGATGTGATGAAAGAGGCACACAAATAACAGCATCAGAATACCGTTGTTTACAAATGAATTCTGAAGACCCTAGATTTAGACAGAATGAGGAGTACATATTCCACCTCCTCTTTGAAAGTGAACTGGCAACGCTATGTTATGGAGTTGCCCACACACTGAAAAAAGGTTCCGATTTTCTAAACATGTCTGCCACACAGCGATTGCAAAAGGTGCAAGAGAAGGACGAAGTTTTAAAGTCAAGTATTACAAATCTCTTTGCAAACATGCGTGGTCCGAAAGAGTACTCGTTCTGACGGCACGCAGATGTACGGTGTATGCTACGCAATCTTGGCCCACCCTCATGGTTTGTCACTTTAAGTTGTGCAGAGTAAGCATGGAAGACTTGCACACTTTCCTACGCATAGCAGACAAAAACAAATCAGGTATAAACATGAAAACACCAGGAGAACTTTGCTCTCTTGGTCCAGAAAATGTTTCACGATATTTCAATTATCGCTTCCTTGCCATGGTGCACTTCATTTGAAATAAAGCACTTCCTCCCCTCGGAGAAGTGGAGCACTTCTTTTGAGAAAAGAATATCAAGCTAGAGGAGCACCACACATCCACATGCTTTTGTGGATTAAAAATGCTCCTAAATTTGGTGAGGAGAGTGATGAAACTGTTTTGCAGTTCATTCACAAAAGTCACTTGCGAAATCCCTTCAGAAAATACACCCAGTGACCTACATGCACAAATTTTGCAGTTCCAAAGACACAAGTGTGGCAAGTATTGTCGGCACAAATATAAAAACAGAGGCAAATACTACACCAAATGCCGCTTGGTTTCCCTAGACCAGTTTCAACAACAGGCCAAGTAAACTGCTTCATGTCTTCAGTTCGACACAGTGTGAAAGGCAAGTCTCCCAAGAACACATACTGTATAAAAAGGAGTGAAGCATCAAAGTATATTAATGATTACAATGCAATAATTACCCTCCTATGGAATGCTAATGTTGATGTACAGTACATTGCAGACAATTCCACTGCAGTTGCACGATAGGTCACAGCCTACAAAACTAAAGCAGAGAAAACAGAGCTCAAAGACCTCCGGGATGTCATATCATCTGAGAAAACACTGGCTCAAAAATGTTTCAGCTTTGGCATAAAAATGCTGTCCCATAGAGAATGTGGCGCCTATGAAGCCACAGACCGTTACCCGGCACCGCCTTATATGGGAAATCTAAATACATAGTGTGGCTAAGCCTTGGTCCTGCTGCATCCAGTAAGAGTACCCAAATCGTACAAAGACATACAAACAATAGCCGAAAATGATCCCAACAGCCAGGATATTTTGAAGAACAACTTATTGGACACATACTACCTGAACAGGAGTGTTACTTTGGAAGCCTGGTGCCTGTATCAGATAGCCCAAAACTTTGCATACAAAAAAAACATTACACCAGATGAGGAAAAAGGTAGATACAGAGTGGAAACTTGTGAAGGCAGCCTGGTGAAACTTACCAAATGCAGCCTAATTAATCATATGAAATGTTCATTAAGAACTCCTTAACACAAAGAACTGTAATACATGGCTCAACTGCAACTTTTCAAACCATGGAGAAAAGAAGATGTGTTAGCCACCCACGCCTCCTATGAAGATGCTTTCAATGCAAGTAAAAGTACAATTACAAATGAAAACGCCACGCAGTACAAAACCATATTGGACAATGAACACCAACAAGAATAAGAAATTGAAGCACAACTAAATGTAGACACTTCTGAGAGCAGTGAACCTTCTGTAACAGGCAGCCAAGAACTACTTGGCCAGCCACTCTTAGCAAATGAGGCAGAATTAGCCATGACGGAAGTAGCCACCACCATGTTTCAGTATGAGCAATCTGCAGAAGAGTTGGCTGTACTGAAATCCCAACTAAACAATGAGCAGCAAACCGTTTTCCTAGAAGTGAAAAAATTGAACATGGTATACAGCATGAAAGAAAAAGTTGCACCAGTGACAACTACAAACCTGTACTGCTGTATGTAAGTGGTGAAGCTGGGTCAGGTAAAACATTCTTAATAACAATTATCAGTAAATTCCTCTAACAATTAACAAACAACAACCTTTCCGCTTTTGTAACAGCCCTGACAGGTTTGGCTGCCTACAACATAAGTGGAGTAACTCTACACCAATTGCTACTCCTTCCAGTAGAACACCAAAACAAATTAGAGTACTATAAACCTTCTGCAGAATCAACTATGGAGCTTAACAAAGTTTTGAAACAAATGAAAATGCTCCTAATAGATGAAGTGAGCATGGTCTTCAACCTAATGTTGGCTTTGATTCACCTCAGATTGCAAAAGGTGCTCAAAACACAATACAAAGAACTCCTTCAAATAACACCAGTGAAAGGGGAAGCTAACGTCAAAACCTTAGGCCACAAAGTGTGCTGTAAAAGTCTTGGAAGCATCAGGAATGTAAATCTCTGGCAACATTTCCAATACCGTGAACTAACTCAAACATGCGTCAGTCTGCAGACCTCACCTATGCCAACATTTGGAAAAACATACGGATGTGTGTACTATCAAAATAGGCGCAGTCTACCCTCAATACTAGAAGCATCCATGAGCTGTACGGGCGTAACATATGTGCCACAGATGTCATGGAACAATTAACTCAGATAAAAGTCAGCTGTATGTCCTTAATGCCAACTCTAGCAAGCTGTGCACAATTTTATGTAACAATGCTGAAAAAAGAAAAACTACCACTAGTGGAAATTCATGCCACAGACAAACTGGACGTACACAGTTTGACAATACCCATGTATCAACAAGACACAGCACGACTAAAAACCTTAGAGAACTCTATCTCCAACATCGCTGGTTTGGAGAAAATGTTAACATTATGTGTCAAATGTAGAGTTATGCTAAAGCGTAACATTGACATAGAGCAAGGTTTCGTTAACGGAGCACTTGGGACAGTTGTTGGCTTCCAGACATACCCACGGGACAACAGCATTCAGTTTGTGAACATCAAGTTTGACAAACTTTCAGAGGTTAAAAATAGAGGACGCACAACGGCACGATTCCTTCTTTTCGAAGACATGTATGTACGCAGAGAAAAAATGTCACTGTCGCTAGCTTATGCAGTAACTATTCATAAATCCTATTCATAAATCGCAAGGTCTAACGTTAGATCAAGCATTGATTGATATTGGCAGCACAGTCTTTAAAGAATGCATGAGTTATGTAGCACTGACTCTACTACGTACACTGGAAGGACTGTATCTACTGAATTTTGATGCAACTGCTGTCAGCGCAGGCATTCTTTGAATCATAGAGTACAATAGACTATGTGCACTGTGCACACCCATTTGAAAATGTACCCTATTCCTCAGAAACCGAAAGGTTTGAAAAGGAGGCTCAATCAGAAGTTGTAAATGATTTCGCAACAGTACCACCAGAGAAATGGAAATCAACTAATACTACATCAACTACCAAAAGCACATGCAAGTGGAGTAAAAAAGACAAGATATGCCCAACTCCACCCAAAACAAAAAAGTGACTCTTCAAAGAAACCACATACACTTCCATCAAAGTGCTCAGACACAGAAGTACCTGGTCCATTCAAATTTTCCAATACAACAGGTTTTCATTGATATGCAAATGAATCAATGAATGTTCTATTCCAAATGCCAGCAATTCTTGAAAACATTCAATGGAGCGGACCAGTTGTGTTTGCAAATGCTCGTCCTTCACAGAAATGCAGCAAGTAATCCTGACACCCTGGCAAGAAAACCTTCACAACAGTAGCCATAATCTACCACACAGGCAACCAGTGGAGGCCACTATACTACATACATTAGAAAGCAATGCTCATGGTGGGAATGCAATGATACTTCCATCATTCCAAAGCAGAGATTACCTGCAAATCTTGCAAATGCCTACTTAATATTCTTGAAGCCTGAAATGTACTCATTGATGTACAAACCTACTAAACCTTACTCCCCAGCACCAACGAGTACCTTTGTAAGTGGACAAAAAAAAGTCCTTCCACACTGTTGACCTAAAGCAATTTACCATACAGCAAGCATTGAAGAAATGCACTTGAGTGTGTATTGGACAATTTCATCCCCAATTAATACACTCACACAAACAGTACATGTGCACAAATCACAGTAGCAGTATTTTCAACATGATACGTCAAAGGGAAAGTACTAAGTATGAGGGTTCAACACGATACTCAGTAACCTCTGAAACCACCACATACGCAAATCAGTCACCAGCTGTCTAAGAATAGTCATACAACTGCAAGACATATGGATCTATCACTGCGTAAACCCATAATGGTACACTAGTACTTCAGAATGTACACAGATGTGCAAGTAGCAACAGCAATACACAAGTGTCTAAATGTACCATTTAAGAATGGGACACTGTAAACAATTACAATACACCACCTGATATCTAACTGCAAACATAATACCAATGTTATTTGCAGCATTTAAACAACCACATTCAACCTTCAACAACAACTGTGCTACAAACATATCCTGAAACACTTCCAAAGTATTAGCAGTTACAGTAGGCCAACAGGTACGTAACTACTGTCACAATTCTACAGTAGCACAGTACAAGGCCACAATACTTGCAAACCACCACCATGACAAGTGGTACAAAAAGGAAGCAGGTAAACATTTACAAAACACCACCTGCAATACAACGCCACCCATCCTACCAACATGTATAGGCCAGAAATCGTAAACCATTACATTTCCTTCTACTTCAAGAGTACACCTTAAAAAGTGCTGCAACCACTCCAAACGTGACTGTAACTCATTGTGCATCATAGCAGCAAAGACATTTTGAAGGTATTTTTTTTAAATCCAACATGGATTTCTTTTCCCCACAGACCCAATGATTATGCAAAGAAACACAGGAACTGTGCTCTGCACGGTACACTGGTTCAAAGCATACTACTTATGAAGTACTAGTTATGAAGGTCCACAAAGTAAATAAATATATGCAATGTAGTGGACTGCAAAGTAACAAAATACCTGCTATAACATGTTTTGTTCTCTTTTCCCACAGATAATGCGGCAACGAGTACTACAACATTTCACATTTGGTACACAAAAAATATCACAGGCCCTCCTCAATCCAAACAGTAAGTATGCAAATATTGGTGTCATACTTCTCTACAGTGTCCACAGTGCAATGTGTGCACTAATTTCTGCAATACACATAGCAATGGTACCATTTGCAATGCACACCTATATTACACTACGCAGCTTGTGCCTACGCCTGACACGCTTCACTACACCCAGTACAGTTTCGGGGCTCCAGCCATGCACTCAATTTTGTACACTGTCCACAACTGCCACTCCACTGTACAACTATGCATACAAACATCTATCCACGTACCACACACCCCACACATAACACAGCCACCTACCACTTACCCACTGCAGTTGACAATGCCTGCAATTTCTTCCACACAATACATAACCTGTTTCCTATGTACACTGTTCACCTAAGCCTGTAATAAGTGGACACACTGAATGCATTACAAAACAGTAACCTACCCGATAAACTTCACAATCACAACAATGCAAATTAATAAATACATCCATACATCTTACGTAACTGCCCAAACTGCTGCAACATTTGCCTCCTTGCATTGCACTGGCACTGTTTAGGCCATGCTCATTGTTATATGCATCATTTCAAAAGAAGGTCTCCAACACATTTCACTGCAGTACATGGTACATAGCTAGGCAGGCATATTGAAAAAACTGTGTTACTGCTTAAGTTTTTAAACTTCTGTTTCCCTTTCTTATTGTGTAAAGGAAACACCATTTGAACACCATAATCCCCTTACAATGTTTCAAGGACGTACGCAGTAATTCCTTTTCTTTGACCAATGACAGCTCCAAAGATGTTCATGCTGCAAGACACCAAAGTGCGTACGATGGGACACCCAGCCACGTATGCCGAGGCAGCGAACACACAGTCAGCCATCTTCCAATGTTGCCTCATAATAACACACTGCACTTATAAATGTTCCTTAGGGACTGTATAAGCACATTTTATTTATGTTCCCATCTGTTCATTCAGGACAGCATGTGTACGACACCATCATCTCTACTTATACGCTGTACTACCTTCACTGTAATGACACTACCAACATTCAGAAATACAAGCTACAGTCAAAACACGTTGCCAGCTGAATCCTTTCTTTTTTCCAGCATCATCTCCGGAAAGCAAAACCTAACATACCTCTCCTTAAACAGGACAAACGCTCATTGTAAAACAGCTCTGAGTGGGCAGCATGTTTAGCTCCAAGGTCAGACACTGTATGGAATTGTAGAAAAAAAGGATACATAACTTACAGTGCAGTTGCTCCACCATGTGCCCCAAAGGTAGTCTGCAACGATTCCATATGCCATACACTGCAATTGGTCGGCCATCCAATACAAGCATGGAAGTTGCCACAGTTATTTAAGTACAACTTTACATTAAGTGTATTATGAATAAAATGTATTCAGCTGCAGGTCTGTATGCATATTGATAAAGTTACTTTACCGCACACTTTCTCTCTATACATTGTACAGAGGTTTGAGACGGCAGTAGGCACGCACCGTTACAGTTCCATGCCTCCACCATTCCCCATAAATTGCAACTGTGATTGTACTTCGTTTTGTTGCCATTCTTCCCCAACACCTGCAAATCCAGACAAAGGAGAAGACGTAAGGGTAACGCAATTCGTGCACTAAAACAGCACACCGTCTGCTCACTTGTGCAGTGCTACATTCCGTGCCTTGCCCTTACTATGGCCTTTCATACAATTACCAGTTCTACGCACCCTCAGTGAATTGAAAGAAATAACACCCAAAAGTGCACGCAGCAGTCAACCGGCACACAAACATCGACAGCTCACATTTCATTGATGCATTTTTTAGCAAACCAGCTCCTGCATTCTCCTGCACTCCGAGGTGACCTCCATCAGGGTTCTTTTTTTTATTTATTTCTTTGAACACACAGAGACACATTGTGCCATGGGTCGAACAACACTCGCAACCACTGTCATGTGTTGTAAAAAAAGAAACATATGAAAACAGCGTCTGTTGGCAACGTTTGCAAGACAATTTGCTTGTGTGGAGCCCTAGAATCACAGTATTACCTCCACAACAAAGAGCAAGGCATTGGGTTAACATATGATGCTACTCAATAACACACAGTACATGGTCCATGAGGCAGCCACCTATGACAACATCCTTCCCGCTAACTCTTCTCCTGCACGCTGCCACTAATAAGGGCTACTTACAGCTATTCTTATTCCTCTTTCTTCTCAGATACCTAGCACCTTACTGCATGTGCCACACTTCCACATTCCAACAGACGGGTGCTGGGCCAAGCATTGCAAGATTACCATAAGCAATTTCTTTTCCGTCGTTATTATCTGGGACGATCGATACGGGCCTGTATGTCCATTTGCAGTTCCGGCAATACGAACCAACCTGCAAACGTTTACGCTGTACGGCACCCCAGAGCCAACAGCTGTTACCTTGTCTACCTTGCAAACAAATTGTGTACTTCCACACAGGCCACCAAGCACCACTAACTACTCCTTTTCCCACTTTGCTATATGAGAACAGAACTACAGAAGTGCACAGACGGCATTGCTCACTGGATTTTGTTTGTGAAACAAAAGACCGATGATTTCAGCCATCTAAAGTACTACGCAAAAGAAATCTAAGAGTCAGATGGCCTGCCGTCCTGTGTAAGGTTGTACTTAACAGCGTTGATGATGTTACCAGCTGCAAATGTGTAATGCTTAGTAACATGTGTCATGTTGCAATATCTTCTTTCACTCTCAAATAACAAGTATGATCAGGGGCACACCATACCAAACATAAATGGTGGCATGTCAGTCTGTGAATGGCAACAAGTCCAATGACGTACACCATATGCAAGTGCAGCCACTTCACACCACCTCTAGTGGTGTACCAACTGCAAAATGTCCTCCACAACCATTCTCTAATGGTGAGCACCCACAGGAGAAATGCATATTTCCAAGAGGGTACGCTTGAGTTACATATCAGTATAGGAACGGACCCAAAGAAGGCAACATTCTGAAACCTACTTCCAACCAGTGTCCAGACTGTTAGGTCAAAGGGCCCTAGCCATGCGCACAAGGCAGAAGGGGCTAGTCACTCCCAACACAACATAGTACACCCATTACAAATATCCCAATATCATCTGCAATAGTCTCCCCATCCCCAATGGACTCTGAAGGTAGTCCCCTGTACAGCTACCCAACAATTAATTATATGTCAGTACCTGCATACATGGGCCATGTCACAAAAGTTACACGGTAAAAACATCCTTTCATGTCCCAATTTCTTACTAGACTCCCTGAAGCAAGGCTCTGTTCACGGCCACACCATTCCAAACGCAAATGGTGTCTTATCTCGCAAATGCTGCTGGAGGGAGTATAACATTTCCTCCACAATGATTCTACACAAAGGCGTACCTTAGGACATTGACATATTTAAAAGTGTGTGGGATGGAACAAGGTATGCGTATATATGGTTAGAAAAACGTACCCAATTTAGCGAAGGCAAATGAAATACACTCTGTATACATGTGTGTGCAATCAACATACCATTATCACAGTGCTCCCATGCATATTCCAATGTCTTACTGCACTCCCTGAAGCAAGGCTCTGTTCACCACCACACCATTCCAAAAGGCAAATGGTGGCATATATCACCACTGCGGCTGTAAGAAGTCTAACATGTCCTCCACTGTGAATCTGCAAACGTGAATTCCTTAGGACACACATTTAAAAGTCTGTGGGAATTTACAAGGCATGATTATAATAAATTATCCAAATGAGCTAAAACAAAGGGAATGCACTCTTTCTACATATGTGTGCAATACACATACCAATATCACAGTACTCCCCTACATGGCTGCATTGCGTTGCGGGGTTGTGCCCAGCAGCCTAGTCCTTGGACAAACCCACTAGAAGACAATAGAGCCATGCATGGGAAAATGTGGCTACATAGCTTTCCTGCCTACAGGTACGTATGGATAACAGTATGAACCCAACCAAGGCAACATTCTGAAACCTACTTCCAACCTGTGGCCAGACTGCTAGGTCCAAGGGCCCCAGCCATGCACACAAGCCAGTACGGCTTTGCAGGCACAACACAACATAGTACACCGCCTGCATATATTCTCATATTGTCTCCAATGCACTCTTCAGCCCCAATGGAGTCTGCCTGCACTCACCAAAAAATGATAGTCCCCTGTGCAGCTACCCGCCAATGAAGTATAAGTGAGTAGCTGCGTTAAAGGTCCATATGTCAAAACTGTGATGGTGAACAAATCCTTCCATGTGGCAATGTCTTACTGCCCTCCCTTAAGCAAGGCTGTGGCCAAGCCCTAGGCTCTTGGTTACATGCAGAGGCCCATGGCCTCTGCCCATGCACCCAAAAGCCTAGGCCTTTCTCACAACCACTGCAAGACAGTGGAGGCATACATGGAAACATGGTGCCACATACCATACTTGACAAACATACCCGCCACCAACACTCCTACCCACCACTGCAACACAATGGGAACCCACAACATCAACATAACCACCGGCACCCCTAGCCAACAGCTTGATGTCAGAAGGTATGGTTATAATAACTTATCCAAATGAGCAACAGCAAAGGGAATGCACTCTTCATACATATGTGTGCAATGCACAGACCATTAGCACAGTGGTGCCATACATGCCTGCATTGCGTTGCAGGGATTGTATGCCGAAGACCTAGGCTCTTGGGTATATGTGGAGGCCTACGGCCTCCGCACATGCACCCAAGAGCCTAGTCCTTGTCCTTGTCCACACCCACTGGAAGGCAATAGAGGCATGCATGGGAACATGTGGCGACATAGCTTTCCTGACTACAGGTACGTATGGGTACACTAACGGAGCCAAACAAGGCAACATTCTCAAACCTATTTCAAACCACTAGTCAGACGGTTAGGTCCAAGGTCCCTAGCCATGCACACAAGGCAGTTGGGGCTTTGCAGGCACAACTCAACATAGTACACCGACTGCAAATATCCTCATATTGTCTCCAATGCACTCCCCATCCCCAATGCAGTCTGCCTGCACTGACCAAAATATGCAAACGTGTGCTGGTAGAAAATGCTTCCATGTGGCAATGTGTTAGTGGCTTTCCTTGAAGCAAGGCTGTGACCAAGCCGTAGCCTCTTGGGTACATGCGGAGGCCTATGGCCTCCACCCATGGACCCAATTAGCCTAGTCCTTGTACACACTCACTAGAAGGCAATAGAGGCATGGATGGGAAAACTTTGCCATGTAGCTTTCCCGACTACAGGTACATATGCCTCCACTGACGGACCCACACTTGCCATCATTCTCACACCTACTTGCAACCAGTGGCCACACTGTTACATCCAAGGGCCCTAGCCACACACACAGGGCAGTAGGGTCTTTACAGGTTCAACACAACATAGTACACCGACTGCAAATATCCTCATATTGTCCCCAATGCACTCCCAATCCCCAATGCAGTCTGCCTGCACTGACCTAAATATGATAGTCGCCTCTGCAACTACCCGCCAATGAACTATATGTGAGTTGGTGTGTGAATGGTCCACATTGCGAAACTGTGACAGTACAAATGTCTTCCATGTACCAATGTTACCCATTCTCAATTTCTTTCCATCTGCAATCCAGTCCCCATTTCCAAGGCAGTGTCCACGCCGTCGCCACAGAAGGTAGTCGCCTGATGAGCTACCCGCAAATTACCTCACTGTTTTCCCATGCATGGAGGCATTGCATTGCATTGTGGGGGTGGTGCCCAAGACTTAGGCTCTTGAGTACAAGGGGAGGGCTACGGCCTCTGCCCATGCACTCAAAAGCCCACGGCTTACCCACGACCACTACAAGGCAATGCAGGCAAGCAAGGGAACATTTTGCCAGAAACCCAACGCCATAATACAATGCAAATGCACTAAGTCAACTTAGCCACTGCCATCCCTAGGCTACAGCCACAACAAATCGTCAATGTCTTTGCATTCCCCTTCGTCACCCACCCGATCCTGCAAACCATGTTTAGCAATCCCTTCCAACGCGGCACTATCCTCCGATACACCATGGCAGTGTTTCCCAAAAACAATGACGCACAGCACGCTTCCCTCCAGCCAACCACCGTCCGTGTCCAATGTTCGCAGCGCGGACCCAGATATCATAAATTATTTGAGACGTTCATTTCAGTTCTTTGCAACGAAAGTACTGGTCGGATTTCCACCAAACAAAGCACGCTTTCTGAACCAAGCCCCCGCTTCTGCTTCAAATTTGGTGAAAATCTGTACAGCCGTTCGGCCTGTAGCCGTGTGGAAAGTTTTTCCCCATTCAGTCTATGAAGAAAGAAAAATGTGGGACCCCCTCTATAACTCTCCCCCTGCTCAAAACCTCACCCAACTTGGCGAAAAAATTCAGGGCCGGCCATATACTTTTCTTGCAAAGTTTAGTGAAGATTTCTCCAGGGGGAGCGAAGTTATAGCTGCCAAAAAAGTGGTCTGCCTATGGGTTTAGCAACTTCACCATAACTACACACCCGCTACCGCAGGCCGTGTTATATGGTTCCTGCTCTTACATATTATAAACCGCTGCTCCTGTATGTAAGTGGTGAAGCTGGTTCTGGTAAAACATTCTTAATTCAAATATTTAGCAAATTTCTACAAACCATAAAAAACAACCTTTCAGCTGTAGTAACAGCACCCATAGGTTTAGCTGCCTACAACATAGGAGGTGTAACTTTACACCGACTACTTCTCCTTCAAGCAGAACACCAAAATAAATTAGAATACTACAAATTATCAGCGAGGCTGCTACTAAAGTATGCAGAATTCTGAAACAAATGAAAGTGCTCCTAATAGATGAGGTAAGCATTGTTTCCAACCTCATGTTGGCTTTAATTCACCTCAGAACGCAAGAAGTCCTCAAAACAGACTACGAAGAACTGTTTGGAGGAAAACATGTTATTGTTTTCGGAGACCTCCTACAGTTAGCACCATAGAAGGCAAACCTATTTTCAAAACATTAGGACACAAACAATGCTGCAGCACACTCGACAGCATTGGAAATGTAAATATCTGGCAACATTTTCAGTACAGAGAACTAACTCAAAGCATGTGTCAGTCTGCAGATCTCAGATAGTAGACTAATCCATAAGCTTCATGGGCGAAACACATCTGCTCCTGATATCATAGAAAAATGAACTCAACCAAATCTAAAATGCATGTCCTGAATGCCAACCCTTGCAAGCTGTACTCAATTCAACAAGACAATGTTAAAAAAAGGAAATGCAACCCATACTGCATATTAGCTCCACAGACAAACTAGAAGTGCATGGCATGACACTCCCTATGTGTCAACAAGCAACATCACAACTAAATAGCTTAGAAAAATCTATCTCCAACACAGCTGGATTGAAGAAAATATTAACTGTGTGCCTAAACAGCAGAGTCATTTTGAAACATAACCTTGACGTAGCAGAAGGGTTAGTTAAAAGAGCAATTGGTACAGTTGTTGGCTTCCAAACATATCCACATGACAACAACATTCAGTTTGTCAACATCCACTTTGAAACATCCACTTTGACAAACTTGCAGAAGTTAAAACAACTGGCCACACAATAGTATGTTTCCTTCTTGTCAAAGACATGTATGTACACAGAGAAAAATGTCTCTATCTCTTGCAGATGCTGTCACTAGTCACAAATCGCAAAGGTCTAACCCTATATCACGCATTGACTGACATTGGCAGCACAGTCTTTAAGGAAGGTATAAGTTATGTATCACTTTCACATCTGCGTACACTCAATGGTCTATTACCAGTTAACTTTGATGCAAACAAAGTCAACGCTGACTTTCTTTGCATCCTAGAATACACAGGATATGTGCACTGTATACCCCCATTGAGATATGCATACTGTACCGCAAAAAATGAAAAAGAACACGAATGCAAACAGAATCTACCACAGATTTCCCAACAATACAGCTAAAGAAACAACAACCAACTCCTTCTCCATCAAACAATACAACCACAAAACTGTCTATTACAAACTCAAATGGATGTCCATCAGAAAAGAAAGTCAAAAATCTGCAGGCCGATCAAACGATGCAGAAACACAACTCTCTGGTCCATTTAAATTCAGCAACACAACTGGAGTAAATTGCTATGCAAATGTAACAATCTTCTCTTCCAATTGCCACCAATTGTTCACAACATTTACTTAAACGGCTCAGACCAGTTGTGTTAGCAAATGCTCGTCCTTCATAGAAATGCCACAAATAATCCTGACACCACTTACAGTGTCTCAAGTAAAAGGTAAGAATTGGACTACTGTGCAGGAATGGTAATATTTACCATAAACAAACAAAAACATCCTCAAGAATTCCTAATGTACTTACTACAAGTACTCGAAACCAAAAACATCCCTATTAATGAAATCTTCCAGATTTCATACACGTGGAAACATACATGCACTCTCTGCAACCATGTTTCACAAGAGCACATCCCGAATGAATGCATGGCATGGCTTGCAAAACCTACTAGCCCACTAGCATTGGCAAGTAGTTTTTATGCAGGGCGAGGACCATTTGCATGAGACTCGATCTTGATGGCAAGTATGAGAATGTTAGAAACATATTTTTCATTTATTGTAAACACAATTGGAAGAAAATGGCAAATGCAGGTTTCACTGTGCATGCTTGACAGCATAGCAGCAAATATAACGTATGCTTATGGCAACATGCACCATTTTACAAAAAGCATTGGTAAATATTTTGTCACCAGTCACCTTGGGGCAAGTGCATCTCTCTTAGGTCGAGTATGTAAAATGAGGCAGGTCTAGTGGGATTTTAAAGAATTTGCAAGGCCTGATTTGTATATGTATCCATACCATATTGTGAATGTATTCCATTTCACCAGTTTCTGCAGAATGCAAAACCTGGCAAAGTATACAAATTTTGCAATTTAGACAATAGTTCCGGCATGCAAATCAACTCACACAGCCAATATGTCATACTTATGCTTCTGGGGTACAATGCAGATGGTACCAAAAATAACTGTAAGCTTACTAGCTTCACACACAGCAAGTATCTCTTGGCAACAAAACCTTCACAACAGTAGGAATAATATACCACACTGGTGCCACAAGCACTTCAGGGCACTATGCTGCATATGAAAAAAAAAATATTTTAAAAAAAATGTTGAATTGAATGTAACGCCACCTCCATTACTCCAAAACATAGGTTACCAGCAAATCTAACAAATGCTGACTTAATATTCCTTCAACCCAAATGTACTCACTAAACTGCAGCACAATAAACAGTTAGTATACACCAACAGATATCTAACTACATCCATAATACTACAATAGTACTTTTAAAAGTCAAGATAGTTAAAATATGCCAACAAGTATCCAACTGCTTAAAAAATACCCTTCATATGCAGTACAATTCAAATGCGCCATCACAATTGTTATTAGCACAAAACTTCTTCTAAAGTCTAATGTCGATAGTATACGCCAACAGGTATCTAACTACTTTAAACATTCCCTTAATAACAACACACTTCAACCAAACATACTATGACACTTACACTGACATAATTGTAGTAGTTATTTTTTATCCTCTAAAGATTTTTTTTCCCCAATGACCCAATGATTATTCAAATCAATACAACAACAGTGTACCACACACTAATGTCGTACCAAATGTAGAACTAAGAATGTACTGTTTATGAGTGTCAGAAAAAGTAAATGTATATATAATATTGTGTGCAATTAAAGTTTTTCAACTATCCTGCTTAACAAATGATATGGTTTGTTTCACAGAATATGAACCAGAGATTCCAGCTTTGCTACTTTATACAACTAAGTCACCATACCAAGTGTAAACAAATACATAATCCATAAGCACTACCCTCAATTGTACTACAATCATAATTACCACATATGTTCTACTTCCCCTACAGTACCTATAATTACCATACACACATTACTATATAGTTGTGGCCTGTGGCCAGATTTGTGGGGCGATGGCCCCACAAATGTGGCCACTGGCCACAATTACCACATTATGATCAAACCATATAACAAGTACATACAATGCACCTGCAAATAACCAAACTCGCCCTGAACGCCCAGCCATTGAATTGACTGCACACTCGGTGGCACCTGCAAATCCAATTTATACCTATAAAAACAGTTCAATATCATCTTCATTCCATTCCCCTACCCTTTCTATGATCTCTTTCAGCCATCAAAGCTCAATTTTTTCACCTAGAAAACAGCCCCATATCATCTCTATTCCACTCAACAACACTTTGCAGGCCATCTTTCGGCCATCAAATAACCCAAAATGTGTTTTCAAGACTTTTCCCCCAGCTCGCTATACGATGCAACATGGGGGTTGTTTCCAAAAATCTGACGCACCTCACACTTTGCACCATCCAATCAGCGGGTGTGTCAGATGTCTGCAACCCAGATACCAAGACCAAACCCAGACATCACTAATTTGTTTTTACCTACTTTTTGTCGGTTTAAAAAAAAACGACTGGACAGATTTACATGCTTTCGGACCAAGCCACAACTCCTGGCATACATTTGGTGAAAATCCATCCAGCTTGAGCAAAATAAATGTTCCATTGCATCTATGAGAATAACCATACATTTTGGAACCCCCTTATAACTTTGCCCCCATGGAGGAAACCTCACCAAACCTTGCATAATCAATGCGAGGGGGCCATATACTTTTCTTGCAAAGTTTGGCGAGGATTCTTCCAGGGGAGGCAAAGTTATAAGCCGTGCAGAAAATGATCTTCTTATGGGTTGAGCAACTTAACCATAACTACAGGGCCGCTACCAAAGGGCTTGTAATATATATACACACACACACACATATATATATATATATATATATATACACATACACATTGTGATGAATCAAGGGATTCAGTCACTTCTCCCAAGGTGGGAGCCCCTTCCTGTGAAGCTACGGAGGTGAGCCAGCTATGCAACATTACCCATAGGGGTGGCGGTAAGTGAGACCTCATAGGGAGATACTCCCCTCTTGGGGATAAGTACTCCCTTTCCAGTGAGGAACTCCCATGCATTACCCTCAAACATCCAGTACAACACTCTTACTTTTCTTTTGTCGTTACATAACAATACCAAATGTATCAGCCTGGTACAGTGAAGAGTAAAAAATACTGGTCTGTCAATCAATGAGACGTTGAAACCTAACAGGGTTATGAAGAGTACAATTCCAACATAAAGGAAGAACTATCTTGAGAAGCTGGTCAAGCCCCAGTATGGAGTAATAAAAGTGGGAGGGCAGCAAGACCGAGGAGTTTTCAAACCAGCTGACAGAGGGAAGATGGTAACTCGGGGAGAATGCTGGTTTGTGCGTCAGCAAACAACAGGATAGACGAAGTTCCCAAAGTTCCCAATTCTTCCTGCCTGTTCCCTGCTGACTGCTCCTCTCTCCAGATGACAATGTGGGAGGCCTCCACCTGCCTCAACATGCTACCCTGCCAACATGAAGACCTGGGGTAAGCCTTTGGTGGAATAAATGAGCGCTGGAGTTTTCACTGCATTGGAAAAATGAACAAAAATGCTTCTAAAGATGCTTTTCCAATGCCGTTGGATGAGTAATCCTTTGATCCTGTAGTGTTTTCACGGACTGCCTTTGTTTTCCATGTCTTCTGGGCATTTTGTAGCCTTCCTCATGCACTTTAGCCATTCAAAGATGGCCATCATTGTTTCCCCACTTCCTCCGCTGGTGTGGCCTGGCCCTGCTCCCCCTCCCATTGGTTACACTTGGCTCTTAAGCCAATCCCAGCAACCGGGAGGCGGGAGCCAGCCACCACTATCGAAGGCCCACAACAAAGGCCCTGTCTACCCCTGTTCATCATGCTATGCCGCAGGGACGTCCCTCGAGAGTATGTGCCCCTCGAGAGTATGTGCCCCCCTTACCCCTGTGCCCACCTGTGTGCCTCCCATACCCACCTCTGTGCCCCCTTGCCCCTGTGTCCACCTGTGTGCCCCCCTTGCCCCTGTGTCCACCCGTGCTCCCCTTTCTTCCCCGTTGTCCATCTGTGTGTGGCCCTTATTGCTCCCGAGTCCTTCCTGTGCACCCCAACTCCCCACACCTCTCTTTCCTTATCTCTGCCTCACCGCCTGCCCTCCAATTGTCTCCTAGTTCCCCTCAATCTCTTACCTCTTGTCTTCCATACTGGATTCTTGTCCTCTCTCTGCCCCCTGATTGCTTTTTCATCCTGAGCCCCTCCCCCTCTTCCTCCTCCCCTTCCCTCACGCCACCCTCCCCTCCATCCCCTCTTTTTGTTCCTTCTGTCAAACTCTGGCACTGCCCCAATTGCCATCAGGCATAGTCATTGTAGCCACTAATCTTTTGTAGCAGCTTCCCTCCCCTCCTCCTCTCCCACCCCTTGTCCTGTGTAAGTTCAGTACTACCTCAATTGCTGTCAGGCATAGTAAGTGTGCTTGCCTTCTGCAGCCATTTCCCCTCCCCTTTCCCCCTTCACTTCCTATTACCAAAGCACTTACTCTTATCATGGTCCCTTGACCTCTGATAAAAGCTTGTCTGTCCCCCTCTTTCATTCTGGTCCTCTCCTCCCCCTCCCTTCTCAGCACTACCTTTATTCAGTCGCTGACCCTTTAAGATAGTCACTTGTTTTGTTCCTCTACTCTTCCCCTCTCTCCCCTCGCCCACACCTCCCCTCCTCCACCTCCTCTTGTCATTCTTGCACTGCAACAATTGCCGTCAGGCATAGCAATGTTACTGCCAGTATTGTCTCCTTTTTTTCCTTCCTCACCTCTCCCTTATTGTTCCATGCACTTGTACTATCTGTTATGATATGATTGTTTTTTTCTCACATTCTGATTTGTTTCAAGGACCTGTAAGAATGTAACTATTTTCCCATGCTCCCTTCCTCCTTAAAGTGCTTTGAAACACATTGTGCATAGGCGCTATACAAATAAACAATCAAAGTGCACTATCTGGAGAACTGACTGTAGAGAGTTTGCCCAGACGCTGGGGTCCCTGGAGGGATGATCAATCTGGACGAGAAAGGAGCCCCAACCCTGATGTGCCTGAAGTGAAGCACGCCAAGGATGGACGGGGACAGGTCTGCCAACCCGAAGAGAATCTCTGGAGGCAACAGAGGGCGAGAGGTGCTGGCTAGGAAGGGGGGAAACTGAAAACCCCTTTGTTTGTCAATACCACACACAGAAAACCAAGAAGCTGTTCTGACTGAAAACAGAACAGAAACAAGGGAGGATGCCAACCCAGTGACGTAGTCCCACACCACCAAAGGTAAAGGGGAGAGCGGGAGACCTGGGGAAAGGGGTGTGAAAGATAAATGGGAGTGTCATACTTTTGTGTGGAGAAAACCAAATATAAAGATTTGAGTAATCCTACCCGCCCAAATGAATGGCAAGATCACAAGAAGAACAAGAGTCAAACAAAGACTCGGCCTACTTGTTTCAGGGAGAAAATAAATAACAGGAAAGAGGGTTGTTTCGAGAACAGATTTGTTTTTCCAAAAGAAGAAAGAAGGGTTGTGAAGCACAACATTTATTCAGGGACTTGGTCAAGAATCAGAGGAAGTCTAGACAGGAATCAGAAGAGTCATGGAAAAACCTATTGTAAGAACTGAAGGACTTATTACAAGAGATAGCAGAGAGATTGCAAGAGATCTGAAGATCATATATTGAGGAGAACTTTGCTGAAAAAGTAATCCATGAAAAGGGAGTCCTTCTCCCGCTCTTTTATTATGTAGTAATATTGATAGGGTCAGTCGAGGTTATTTTCAGACGGGGGACAGACTTTTCATTGTGGACTTCACCATTGAAAAATGTGCACCCTAGTTTAGTTGCGTTAGGCAGGGAAACCCTTAGGATAGAGAAAGGTAGGAATTTTCTTTATTATTTTCTCATAAACCTTTTGAAAATTGCAGCTATTGCTCTGTCTCTTTCTTCTGAACTATAGCAACACACACGTTTTCGGACTAAAGGGCTCACGCCTGTTATTCTGTGGACAGATGCAACTGTTAAAATTAATCCTGTTCCTTGACTCGGTCAGGGCCGTCACGAGGGGAGTACAGGGGGGGCAAACTGCCCCAGGCCTCGCACTCAGGGGGGGCCTCGCGGCTGCCTGGATGGGATTTCATCTTGGGAGCTGCGAGGTGTTATTAAGATTGAAAAAAAAAGGATTGAAAAAAAAAAGTTACACGAGCACACAGCATGGGGGGTGGGGCAGGGAGGGCCATGGCCCACGGGGGATATAGTGGGCACTGGGCAGGTGGGGCTGGGGGCGCTGTACAATGTAACAGTTTGCCGGCGCCCTGTCCCAGCATCATTCCACGTGATTTGCTAACCTCACATTTTGCAGACGATGCAGGCGTTGGAGTGGGAGATGAAGTAGTTAAGTGAAATTACTTCAGTGCCTGGACTGCAGCGCTTGCGCAGCACTTGTGTTGGATTTCGTTGTGGCCTGGTCCAGGGGTCCTTGGATGATCACAGCACCGCCTGCAGGGGCCTATAGGCTACAGCAGCAGGTAAGGTATCCGAATTTGGTGAATGAGGGTCAAGTGCTAAAAATTAAAGAGGGGGGACTCATCAACAAACGCAATGGGATGTGTCGCCATACATTAACGTATGAAGGTGAAATATGCACATTTCATTAAATTGGCTTTGCATAACCACTCAAATTGCACAGGACGAATGGATTTGCCTTTCACAAAATCAACACACACAACAAAAAAAGGAGGATATTTTCATCTAATAGTGTTTTTGAAAATGTTAAAAGGGGTGCACGTTTTAAACTCCAAAACCAATACATATGTTTTCCTTGGAGTTTGCAGGACTGAAATGGGACATTTCACCTTTAGTTAGTTATTTTTCATCAGGTTATATAATGCAGTAGTGAAATGTCCGGCCTGTAAACCTGGTGACATAAATTCAAAGAGGACATTCAATGTTTCTCATTTTACACCCGCGTGTACCCTCAACTTGAGCACTTGGGTGAATCAATGGCAACCCATGTGTGTGTGTGGTCAGCACCATCAGCGTGTAAACTATAAGTCCCAGAATGCAACACAAAGATAGATATGCATATACGTTGTCCCAAACTTCCAGCTGATAGTTACATAGCACTCAACTTTACCAAGGTGGGTGAAAACACGGGGTGAGAGCCCAATTAAGTGAATGGGCATATAGAGGGCTTGGCTAGTGAGGCACATGACTGTAAGGAGGGTGACACCCTGCAAAAGCGTGCAAGTTGAGAGCTATGATAACGCTAATGCGGCCTTCTGTTTTTCGAATACACTGGGTTGGTATCTATTAGATTTTGCTCGCGTTTAACACCTCTTTCAGTTTATCGACTGTAGGATCATTAGATTCACTTTTCTCATAATATGTACAATTATGTGGATCCGCCACATGCACAGATGGTCCGATGCCAGCTGAAAACCACCACTCAGAGCCTAGAAGGCTCACTTTTAGGCATTCCTATGGTGGAAATGAAACAAACAGCATATCTAGGTGTGCTCCATCAAGCTGCAATTGATGGACCCCTTCCGGCCTTCACTTCCCTGGGGTAAATAGAAGTGTTATCACCTTGTTGCCTTTTGACAACAGTTCCTCCTCATCACCCCCCTTCCTGACAAAGTAGGATTTAAAGATTTTCAGTGGGCATTTAGTGTTTCAGCTCCCTGCTAGCTGGCTGTCTCGCCAGGCCTTTCAATTCTTTAAGTTGAAAGTGGCTCTGGGGGACCCCAGCAAATGCCCGTATGTTGCCAGTCAGCAGTTTTCTAACATGGCAATATATAATCCTTTCTATATTCCTTTCGTTCTGGGGCTTAAAATGAGCACCTTCAAATGCTCGTCTTACAGCTGCGTTTGCTGGAGCCCTTTCAGCGGTCACTTCCCTGAGGTACACAGAATTGTTATCTCCACATTGCCTTTTAACACTGGTTCCCCCACATCAGCCAACTTCTGACAAAGGGGGATTTTAAGATTTTCAGCGGGCATTTAGTGTTTCAGCTCCCTGCTGGCTAGCTGGCTTGTGATAATTAGTGGCTATTAACTCCTGGCTGTTTCTCTTTGTCTCCATTATAATGTATGCACCCAACGGTGGCCTGAGACTGTTTTCCGCTCTAAGCAATGGGGGCCCCCAACCGTCATGTTGAAATGGGCCCCAACTCATCTTCAGCCAGGCCTAGGTAAAGAAAACATAAGTGTTATCAGGTGGCTAGGCTGGCCTACATTGAATATTGGCCAGTCTAGCCAGCAATAACACTCATGGTGCACAGCTGGTCTGTATATACGTTCCGTGGCATTTTTTTTTTTTACTGGCTGGGAGTCCTTATATGGTAATGCGGGCCCAGATGCCTTTGGGTTCGGCGTGCTTTACAAATGCCAAATAAATAAATAAATATTATATTGATTCAGCCTGCATGGACATGTATGGGAACAGCCAGCATAAACATGTTTTCATACTGGCACATGATGTGGGCAAATGCAGCATTAAATGCAATGGAAAATGCTCCTGTGCATGTTTCGTGACTTACATCTACTGGGTTTGTCCGTGGGCTACCATACAAAACCAATTGCAAACTCTATGGCTTTTCATCCTAATTTATAAATAATTTTAATTTGCTTCAAAACAATTTTGGGGGCAGGAAACCTTCTCAAGCACCCCTTGTTTGGGCTCCCTCACTGTGCTCTGTCTGTCCCACATAATTGGTGCACACATTTAAGCTTCTCCAGTTCAAAAATTCATCAGCTGCCACTGAACATCATCTACCTGTCACTGTGTATGATGTGTGTTTTAATGCACACAAAGGGGCATGGGGCTCCTCCCTAAAGCTGGCGTCGCGCACCACCCGCCGTCATGCCATCCTACATATATTTATGTATATGACAAAATTGTTATTCTGGAGGGAACTTGTCTTCAGTACAGAAACATAACTTTGCTGTAGTTGATTTGCTGTCATAATAATGAACCATATTTGGGTTGCTCCACACAAACTCAATGGGAGATTTCTTGCATCCCCCGTTTGCGGCGGCAACGCTGGCCCAGTGCAAAAAATTATAAGGGGGCCTCACCAAACGTTTTGCCCGGGCCTCACCACACGTTGCGACAGCCCTGGACTCGGTACAATCTGTGTTTGGAATGCATTTACACGTTCCAAACCTAAAGCATAGGAAGGTTATGGTTGCACCCACCACTTATCGAATTATGTGAGAGCGTGACTGGATACATTAAAGAAATTTTCAGAAACTCTGCAATAAGTACTATTTGCCCTCCGAAGTTAAAGTATGTGAGGCAGAGACGTTGCGTAGTTGAGCGCTTTGCAAGTCTTACTAATTTATTGCTTTTTTGAGAAATATATTTTGCTAAGGGTGCCTTTATCAACCAACTATTCATTTTACACATATGAAAGAAATCGAGCCCGAAAGAGTGAACAATAATCAATGGAAACAGACACTAAAGCGTTGAGAGGATCCCAGTGGAAATATTTCTCCATTCTGTTCAAAATGTGTATGCAGACAATATTTCTCGATTGGACTTGTATTTATTTTTTCTTTGCAAACGATTTCAATTGTTGTCAAAACTGCTACAACAGGCCAGAAATTGGCATGGGCCTAAAAAGAAAGAATTCTGAACAATTTAAAAATATGCTTTGTGAAGCAGACAATTCAGATCTTCGCTCATTTACCAAGAGGTTTAAAGTTTGGACAGCTCCAGGGTGGATGCTGTTCCATTGCAGATCACTGACTTGGAAGTAGTATTACCTGCACCTCTGCAGTCCTGCACTTAAATGGGATGGTGTTCTACTAGGTCCATGCAGATTAGGAAATGGGGAAGGTCTTGTCTGAAGTACACTCCTGCAAACCTATGCATTGGAAAGGATGGTCTATTGGTCCCTGCACACTTCTTATTCATATTTAATATTCTGTTGAACCAGCAGAACTGTCATATGGGAATGTATGGTGTGCACAGGTGAAAGTACAGACATTCCCAGAAGCATTGCTTTCCCAGGGGCAAGGAAGTGGCAGGACCATATTTAGACCCACTGCAGACTTAGCA
Organism: Ambystoma mexicanum; assembly: GCF_040938575.1. Classification (NCBI taxonomy): domain Eukaryota; kingdom Metazoa; phylum Chordata; class Amphibia; order Caudata; family Ambystomatidae; genus Ambystoma; species Ambystoma mexicanum. Next base: position 314,341,857 of record NC_090934.1, on the reverse strand, counting down.
GTTTTAAAGGATGATCTGTAGGGCCCCCGCACATGACATGTCTGGCTCTTGAGAAGTAATAGCATATGGAAGGGAAGCAGATTCAGGAGTCCTGTCTCTTGCAAATTTCTTTGCAGAGTTTAGGTGTTCACTGCTTAGTGTTGACTTTCCAAAGGGGTAAAACGGTATATTAATATTAGATTGTGTGCAATGGATTAGTCCTTCTCAATATTAGGGCATTCCTCTAGGGAGAACAAGAGGGGGCACAGAATGAGGGATGGTAGGTTATTGCATTCTCGGTGCCCCAGGGAAACCACCATCCTCCCACAATTCCATGTCTTAGCCTTAGTAAAGAAACAAAAAAATACAGGGGGTATTAGGTAGGATCCTTCCGCCTTTGCAGGCCTTTCTCAAATGTTTATTAAAAGTAGTTTCACCCTGCTCGGATATGAATGGTCCTCTGAAGTGCAGAAAGAAACCGAAGATAGGTTTACCATATGTGAAGAGTAGCAACCCATCACCCATCTCATTTAGAAGTACATGTTTTAATTAAAACACATTTTGATGGCATATTACAGCCAATAAGCCCATGCAAACAGCACACATCCTAACTTTCACCCAGAATATTCATAGTTTCTTTCATGACCTCAGTTTATTGGGTTTACTAATGTGAGAGAAATGAAAAGAAGTGCCCACTTGTTTTAAGAGTTCCACCCATACACATCTTCAATTTTTTATTAAGGGGTTTGTGGAGGGCCATACTTTGTGATCCAAGTCTCGGATGTTAGGAAAGAGTTTTCAGAGTTCAAAGTAAATGTCAAGACAGAATATGGCAGTTTAAGAATTTCTGGTGGTAGGGATGGAAGTTCAACATTCAAAGCTTCAACTCTTGAATATGCAATGTCTTTTGAAGCTATCTTGGGTGGCTTCCTTTGTATGCTACTGGTTTCTGTACAAACCCGCTACTGCTTATGAAGCACTGATATAGAACATACACCGTTTCTTAGCATGAATTCTTGTATCCATGCCTGAAATATTTTGCTTCGGAGTTAAATGAACCTGCGTTAAGGATGTCCACATCCAATGTCAATGTGGCCTTTGGGTATTGTTTAGCTATTAGAAATAAGGTACTGCATTACTAATTCTTACACTTCAATTTCGATACAATGAATAGAATACACAAAGAAGCCCTACACAATACCTCGAACATGATGGTTTTAAGTACAAATGTAACACTATTTCTATACACCATGTCAGACAAATAACTGCTAGCATGACAAATCACTTAAACAATGACCATGTGTGATTGCTGTTGTCTAGCACCTGCACTAGTTTATGTCATTCTTCATAAGCCATAAGCCAACTACAACTGGGCTTCATTAATTAGCACACACTGACACAACTAACTAAACCTCCACTGTCCCGATTATCATCACAAACTATTTCCCAATCGCTGCAACAATTCGAACTATGATTAGGTTAGACCAAGCAGTTATTTTATTTAAAATATTGTTGTCAAGTGGTCTTGGAATGTGTTATGTGTCCTTGGACTTTGGCTAATGCCTCCTTATTACTAGGTTTATTTCTTAAGGAAAATTGATTGGGCTTACTGTCTGGTTCTTCGGAGGGGCAGGTTTTTCTGTCAATTCTTTCTTTATTGTAGTTCCTCACCATCTTGGAGTTAAACGTCTCCCCCACCCCGTTCAAAATATCTTGAGAATCTGACAATTCCCACACTGCCGAAGGTATTCTTCTTTCTCGGTTCATTGTACACAACCACTCCCTCAGAGGCTCGTGTCACCCTGTCATCATTCCTCTTGCAGAAAACCTTTTAAACCCCCTTCACATGGGGGTCTGGACCACAATATTTTACCAGGTTGGCACTAGGTAGTGCCGTTCAGCTCCAAGTCAACTTCACTCCGGACACAAGGAAAGGTCACAGAACTGCCCCTTTACATCAGATGTGATAACAGCTGTACAATACTGAGGGCAAAAGGCACCATATTCTGCAGTTTCTTTTTCCACCATCAATGCACAGGAATGTTTTCCACTCAGCTGCTTATAGGGGTGTACAGTATTTCTGCTTTCAGTAAGTATTTGGGCCGAATTTCGGCTGAAAACCAGCTATTCGTCTTCAGCCAAATCCTTCCTTGTCCTTGAAGCCGAATGTCCAGTCCACTTTCTATGAATTGCCATCTCTCTGTGTTGGAATGAGATAGCTAATAATAGACAGCAGGGACAGGATGCAGCAGCCAAATAAGGTATTTCTTTATTGGGTGCTTCAGCCTGAGCCAGCCCTGAAGCCAAAGTAAGCCATCTTCCAACCTCCCGCACCCATGTTGTTAGCGGGTCCCGGGTCTTTCCCTGACAGCAGCCCCCCTCTCGTTAATGCAGCTGTGGGGACCACCAGGGAAAGACCTTGGTTACTCCCACAATTGTTGCTGGGGGAGTGGGGAAGTCACCCGCCCTTGCGCTAGCAGCCCTCTGGCTTATTGAAAAGGAAAAAAAAGAAAGAAAATGCAGCTGTAGGGGCTGCCATGACAAGACCCAGCGACCCTGGCAATTGCTGCTGGTGGAGCGTTGGGCCTTACCCTGGTGGCTCTCTGGCTTGTTTCAAAAAATGCAACAGAGGGGCCAACCAGGGCAAGACCCGGCAAACCACACCAATGTTGCTGGGGGGGGGGATTGGGCCTGGCCCTGGCGGTCCCCTTCTACCATTTAGGGGGAAAAAAGCAGCTATGGTGGTGCCGGCAAGGCCCGGTGACCCCTGCCATTGTTTGGGGGGAGGGGACACCTGGTTTTGCCCTGGCAGCCCCCTCCTCCCATTTAGACAAAATAAAAGTAGCTGCGGGCAGTCTGGGCAAGACAGCAACCTCACCATTGTTGCTGCAGTGGGGCGGGGAGGGAGGATGTGGGTGTCACTAAGCCTTGCCCAGGCAGCCCCCCACTCACTTACAACCAGAAAACAGTAGGATCCCCCCTCGGGAAGACCTGGCGAGCCCACTCAATTGTTTCGGGGGAGGAAGGGGTTGTTGGCCTTGCCCTGGAAGCCACCCAGGTTATTAACCATATGGGGCAGTAAGCCGGGCGACCAGCGTTGCAAAGAGTTTCAAAATACAAATCAATATGGGGGCTACCAGGGCAAGGCCAACTGACCTCCCCACACCCATGCTACAACTGGGAAAGAAAGTGGAGGTCGCCAAGCCTTGCCCTCGCTGACTCCTCATTATGTTGTCTTTTAAAACTATTTGGCTCTGGTCAAATACTTGGACCAACTATTCGGTTATCGGCCAAATAGTAAATTCACTAATCGGTACAGCCCTAGCTGCTTCTTCCAGATTTAAAAAATAAAATGTCACTTTTAGACTTGCAACAAACGCAGACAAGCTGCGGCTTATTTGCCATTGAGCCGTAACATTGTTGCAATGCACATACGTCTTGAATAAGGTGTCATGATGCCTACCCCCGGGGACCCAGACCAAGTCCAGCAACCCCAGAAGCAGGCATCAAGTTATCCTAAGCAAGCCCAACAACCCCTGCTAGGGGCTATTTGGGTCCAGTCCTGGTGCCTATGGAGAGTCAGTCCGGGTGCCATAGGCGCCATGCTCCTAGATTAAAACTTACCTGATGCAGACCATGCTGCAAGAGCTCCAAGCCAAAAGAGGCTTGGAAGGGACTACTTTACTTAGGGACTATTTTTTACTCGGGCGGGGCTGGGGAGGAATACTTACCTGGGAGTACTTTGGTGGGTATATAAACCACGTCCGAAGAGCAGCACACGCTTCGCGTTATTGTGCATCCAGCAGTGTTATGCTCACCGTGCCTGCAAGTCTGCATCCAGCCTTCTGCCACACCCGCCTCGAGTTTGGAGCTCCTAGAAAAAGGGAGAAAGAAGGAGAAAAGGTTAGAACAAGAGCAATACCTTTGATCCTTACCTGAATTCCCGATCCATCGTGCCTTCGAGCTGGAAGAAAGAAGTTATTTTATGCGCGTCGCCTTGCCTGCTGCAGCGCCGCGCTGCACTCACCGGCCTTCGCAGCATCTTCACATTCCACCGCCTCCTCCTGCATGTTCCTGCCGCACTCCGGCACCTAAGGAGAAGACAAGAACAGCAAGGTGAGCCAAGGGAATACACAGAGGAATATTAGTTACCCCCCCATAGACTTACCCGATTTTACCACGGGGGTACTAATCCTCTTCACGGGTCAGCGCAGCTCCCACTGCATCTTCGCCGAACCCCGGCCCCTAAGGGGAAACAAAAGGACAGCACGGTGAAACAAAGGGACTAATAAGGGGAACCCTCCTCACCACAATAGACTTACCTGATTTTACCGCCAAAGGTATTATTCCCCCGAGACTTCATACTTTCTCTCAGCGCCTGAATAAGGGAGAAAGCAACAGGTTACATATTGACATTATTTTATCGAACTGTGTTGGGAAATACAAATCCTTACCAAAATACTACCGGTTGCCACGAGGAACTCTTCATTAGGGTCAAGCTGCAACCTGCAAGGAATCGCACAAGAGTGAAAGTCAGGCATTTGAACTCTTACGAACTTTATACTTACGGCGTCTTGCTGGGAATCTCAGAGTCAATATTGTTCTGGAACTCACCAATTCCTTCGAGCCAGTGAAGCACCTGGTTATCAAGGCGCCCCTGCGCTCAAAGCAGGATGGAGAGCTCATCTTTTACAACCATCAGGTGAGACCATAAGAGGGGACATCAAAGGTGATCTGTGGGGAGAACAGCGGGTTTGGGGGGATTTACGCTCAACTCCACGTGTGGTTAATTCCCTTTCTCCATTTGCAGAAGAATATTCCTATGGTCCAAGCAAACGAAGTTAGGTGGGCCAGTCCAGTCCGTTATCTCGGCCCTATGCGTCACATTGGTGGAGACCGCAGCTGTCCAGTTCTGATCGACGCCTCTGTGGGAGCCAGGTGAGTGTAACATAAGGCTGTAACGCCCCGCTCAGTTTCAGTTATTTCTATGGTGGATAGGAGTGGAATGCAACTTGCGTTTCCGCCGCTCCCTTCCTCTCTGCCATACTGATGCTCTTGTCATGCCGGCGCAAATACTGTACTTCCCTATGGGGTCTGCCTGCTTCATGCACCACCATAAAGCAGGTAGCCCCATAGGGATCCATTATACACACTCCCTGCAATGACGATTAAACCCTCCCCAATATGCTTTCATGATAAGCAGTGTTCGCAGTTGAAATTAAACCCTCCCCAATGTGCGAGCATGTCAAGAGAGGTGTCATTTCATTTGTGAGCGCTGCTCATCATGCAAGCATAGCACGGAGCGCTCACAAACAAAAGTAAATGCTTACAATGCATTGTGCAAATGTGAAGGGCTAAAGGCGGAGTGCAGGCATGTACGTCGCCTTTTGCCCCTTACATTTGCACCCTGCAGTGCAAATGATGAAAACTTGTCGGTGAGGAGCCGCTTATGTTACAGTGTAAATTTAACGGCTCTCTGCTGCCAAATTATGATTTCGTCCAACATGAGCCCCACTATGTCTATTTCTGACCCACATAGGAGTTATGTTTGGTGCCTCAGGAAGACCCCCAAGACATGGAAGTTTGCGAGCCTGGTCTTGTCATTCAGTTCACTTCGAGGCCTTCAGGGAGTGCGTGGCAAAGTTGCTTCTGATAGAAAGCAAGAAGAGCACTATGAAAAATCATTTGGCGAAACAGAGCTCCACTAGACAACCCCTTGAAGTAGTCTTCCAGGGATAAGGGAGGCGTAGGAAGAAAGGGGGCGTGGCTACAGAGCCATGATTTAAGTTGCAGTTCCTGTGAGCTCCCGAGATCCGACACTAATCAGACCGAAATAAACGTGAGAAGAACAAGTTTCTCTCTTACCTGGTAACTTTCTTTCGATGGGATGGTCCGACGACGTATTCCATATCTATGACAGTAATCACCAAAGCTGTGATGCTTCGGAAAGTCTCTTGGCGTCTGCGTCCTGCATTGATGACGTCAATACGCCGCCCTCGAGGACCTCCTCCGATGGCCGACGTCACTGGATGTTATAAGTAGGACGCACGGCACCCGTAGCCTCAGTTGTAGTTTTTTCCCAGAACGTGTGGCACCAGTCTTCTGCCAGTCTGACACACAAAGCCTTGCGGAAACATAAGCTGCAATTGCATAAGAAATTCTGTAGCGGTGAAGGCAGGGAGGGAGCGATATGGAATACATCGTCGGCCCATCCCATCGAAAGCACGTTACCAGGTAAGAGAGTAACTTATTCTTCGAGGGGATTGGGTCCTCCAACGTATTCCATATCTATTACAGACTCCCAAAGCAGTACCAACGCAAGGAGGTGGGAAAAGAATTTAGCAAACAGAAATTTAGAATGCCCAATAAAATTGCGGAGTAAAGACCAGATCCTGCCCCCGGATGGAATCGAGGGAGTAGTGACGTACAAAAGTATGTACCGAAGCCCAGGTGGCTGCATCACAGATGTTACGAATAGGAACACCCCTCTGTAGGGCAGTAGAGGCAGCCATACCCCTGGTAGAATGGGCCCATAAGCCGACCGGTGGGTCCTTACCCGCCAAGCGGTAACACTCCGAGATAGCCAAAATAATCCAGCGAGACAAAGTCTGTTTTGTCACAGCTTGTTCCAAACGCTTTCCAGCGTAACCAATGAAGAGTTGATCATCCACTCTGACCCGGGACATGCGTGAAATATAAAAGCTTAACGCTCTCCTAGGATCAAGCCTATGGAGCCTCTCCTCTTCCTTAACAGGATGTGGAGGAGGATAAAACGCCGGAAGAACAACCTTCTGGCCTAAATGAAATTCCGACACCACCTTCGGAAGAAAGGAAGGACAAACTCTAAGGACAACCCTGTCCTTATGAAACACAGTGAAGGGTCGCTTAACTGAAAGTGCCTGTAACGCACTCACTCTGCGAGCGGAAGTGACCGCAACCAAAAATACAGTTTTAAGAGTTAACAGTCTCAAAGCGCATGAATGCAAATGCTCAAATGGAGCACCCATCAAAAACTTGAGAACAAGGTTCATATCCCACCCGGGCACCTGGAAAGGTGACGGAGGGAACACATTAGTGAGCCCTTTCAGAAACTGAGAAATTAAAGGAATTTTAAAATAGGAACACTCTTCAGACGAGTGCTTAACTATGGACAGCGCCGCCAGGTAACCTTTAACGGTACCCACTTGCAAGCCCCTGTGGGCCAAAGAAAGCAAAAAAAAACAGAACTACTGGAATGTCACATGAAAAAGGATCCACATTCTTAACCCTGCACCAGTCACAGAACTTATGCAAACGGTACAGGGACTTTGTTGCTGGCCGTCTGCAACACCTCCATCACGTCTTCAGGGAGGTTCCAATCCTTATACCTCAACCTTTCAGAAACCAAGCATGAAGGTTGAGGGATCTGACCTCTGGATGGAGAACCCGACTCCCCTCCCGTGAGAGCAGATCGTCTCGGTAGGGAAGACGACGTGAAGGGCAGATGGATAAGTCGAGAAGGTCCGGGTACCAAGTCCTCCGGGCCCATGCCGGAGCAATGAGGATCATCCGGGAACCGAAACTCTGTAACCTCCGCAGCACTTGCGGAATGACGGGGACTGGAGGAAATGCATACAGCAGTGGGAATGACCACCCCACCACGAACGTGTCTCCTAAGGCTCCTTTCGGAGGAAATTCCTGCGAGCAGAACCTCTCGCACTTCCGGTTGACACTGGAGGCAAAGAGATCCACTTGAGGGGTCCTGAGCCAACCCCCACTCGTGAGAGATCGTGCTCTGCCTGCTCAGAGCGTCCGCCGTCTCGTTTTCGTCTCCGGCCAAATGAACTGCTGAGATCGAAACTTCCTGCTGGATTGCCCAGAACTGAGCTGCATCGCCTCCCTGCACAGAGGAAGTGACCCTGCCCCCCACTTTTTGTTGAGGTAGTGCATGGCCATGGTGTTGTCCGTCAGGATCAGGACATTCTTCCCTCGCACTGTCGGCAGAAAAGCCTTCAGGGCTAGCCTGACGGCCCTCAGCTCCAACAGATTGATATGGAGTCTGGACTCCGTTGGAGACCAACGACCGCTGTCTGTCAACTTGTTGGCATGAGCTCCCCATCCCGTGAGGGATGCGTCCGTCACGATCGTCACCTCCGGACAGTGTAGTCAAAATGGAGCCCCCTTCATCAGATTGTCTTCGACGGCCCACCACAGAAGGTCCTGGGCAACCGTGGACGGCACCTGAACAGGGTCCGACATCCTGCCGGAGGACTGAGACCACTGGAGCTTGAGTGCCCATTGTAAAGATTTCATCTGCAACCTGGCCTCCAGCACCAGAAGAATGCAGGATGCCATGAGGCCGAGCAATCTCAAGAACTTGAACGCTGGGAGACTCTGGGCAAGCTGAAACTTGTGCACCATCTGCTGAATGTGATGAGCCCTCACCTGGGGAGGAAAACACTGCCCCAGGGACATGTCGAGCACTGCTCCGATGTACTGGAGCCTCTGAGTTGGTGTCAAATGGGATTTCTTTAAGTTGAGGGAGAAGCCCAGCTTGTGGAGGGAGTGGCAGGTGACTGACAGATGATCCAGGACTTGCTCGGGAGAGCGCGCCCTGATCAACCAATCGTCCAGGTAGGGATAGACGTGAATCCCCCCTTTCCTGAGGTACGCTGCCACCACTACCATGAGCTTGGTAAAGACCCTCCGGGCAGAGGTCAATCCGAATGGCAGGACCCAAAACTGAAAGTGCGAGTCGCCAACTGCGAACCTCAAGTAATTCTTGTGCTTTGGATGAGACATGATAGGGTCTGGCAACCCCATTGCAACGAGCTACACGACATGAGGAGCTAATATAGGTCAAGAAGAGAGGACTGGTGCCCACGCAGAATTGTGCGCAGAGGAGCCACGCTGCTGGGCAGGCAACACAAAATTGAATTGCAGGCGTGGGGAGCAGAATTAACTGAGTAATCTGGCACGGAGAGCAAAGAACATATGAACTTGGGAACAAAATGTCAGCCAAGGGAGGCAAACTGAAAGGGGAACAACCAACGATGGAGGATTTTACCAAATTGTCTCCAGCTGGGGAAGTAGTAGACCTAATAAACAAGATACGCAGGGAGAAATTACCCAGACACGAAATGATCAACAAATACTGGACGCCATAGCAGAGTTGAAGACATCGTGGGAAAGTAAAATTGACACCGTTGTAGTGGAATTGAGGACCTCGCTGGAGTTCAAAATTGACGCTGTCAATGTGGGCATCAACCTGGTACGGCAAGATGTTAGGAAGCTGGCAGAGCATACAGGTGTGCTAGAAAACGATGTGCAAGCCAACACAACCAACTGTACTGTGAATGCTAGATACGTTTCTGCACTACAAAAACAAGTGCGCAACCTAGAAAACAGGGCGGAAGAAGCAGTATGGCGGGCACGCAGGAATAACATGCGCATCATAGGGTTCCCGGAGGGAGAGGAAGGCTCGGGTCTGACTGACCAAGTCAAGAAAATGCTGTTGCAGGAGATATCCGGGGGTGCACTCACTCAAGGGTTCACGGTGGAGAGAGTGCACAGGGCCCTGACTAGGAGGCCACAGCCAGGAGTGCCTCTCTGACTGCTCATTGCCAAAATATTGAATTATAAAGATAAACAGAAGATTCTAGAGCACTTATGCAAAGGAGGGACCATATGTAGAGGAGCAGTGACCGTCACAGCATATCCAGACTATACCTTCATGGTACGACAGCGGCTGGACTATGAGTCCGTCAAAAGGAGGCTACACGAGGCAGGATATAAATACATGATGCTGCACCCGGCGAAATTGAAAGTGATGCACAACAGCAAGGCACATTTCTTTAACACCCCTGAGGAAGTGACGGCATGGCTCGACACACGGAATTGCCCGGCAGGAGCTGAGGACCAGACGAAGAGCAGACCAGAGTAGTAACGAGGGTTCCTCAGAGAAGTACTGTGTCCTAGATTGGAGGGGGATGTTACCCATAGTAATGACATTGACTTTGGACTAGAATATAAAAATGTAAAATGAGCAGCTCAAGGTGGAATGTATGCAAACAAGGCTTACGTCAACTGGAAGGTTGAAGCGTAAAACACAGATATGAAGCATTAGCACCCCCAGTAGTTAGTTTGTTGGGATACTGATATGATGGTATCCACCTGCATAGCCCCGAGTATCGGCTAGGCCTGAGAAAAGGACTAGATGCGGGGTAGCCTGAGATTCAGGGATGGAGCTGGGCAACAGTTGGGGAGGAAAAGGGCGGAGGGAGGAGGGTTAGTTGAGATGTTTAAGGGGAGGGAAACGGGGGGGAAGTTAGGAGCGTTGCTGGGAAAAAAGCCTACAATCACAAGCCAATATGTAAGAAAAGGAGGACAGGGTAAGAGATGGGAGGATTAGGGAACAGATGAGATGGGAGACCTGAAGATAGTGACCTGTAATGTAAGGGGGTTAAATAATTATATCAAACAGAATAAGGTCATGATTTACCTGAAAAAACAGAAAATACATATCACCTTGTTACAGGAAACTCACTTGACCAAAGATAAGCAAGGGGTGGTGGGCAAGGAAATGGAAAGGGACTAAAATAGGAGCAACGTACTTGGCATATGCTAGAGGGGTTATAACGTGGATAACACCACACGTTCCGTTTAAGCTATTACAGTCCACCATAGACACAGGCGAGAGGGGGTGTGTTAATAAGAGGAATGGTTGAAAATAAAGAAGTGAACATTGTTAACACTTGCGCTCCAAATCAAGACACCACTGGTTACTTCAAGATCCTATATTCCAGGATTTGCCATATATGGATGGGACAGTTTTATGGGGAGGGGACTTCAACTGCATATTGGACCCGAAGCTGGATAGATCGGATGAGAAGGTCAAAAGGCCTACCTCGGAAGCAAAGGCCTTGGGTACTCTGTTAAGTGATTATCGACTAGAGGATGTGTGGAGAACGCATCACCCATAGAATAGAAAATACTCACACTATGCTGCCCCACAGAACCTGTACACCCGATTGGATTATATATTTGTGGGATCGGAGCTAACAGGAGAAATGACAAGAGCAGAATACAAGGCAGTGGTCCTCTCAGACCATGCACCATTGATAGTGACATGGCGGCACTTTCGTCCTAGGGCGAGAATCCTGACATGGAGACTCAGGGCCGAGGCACTAAAAGACTTAGAGCCTGATTCATGGAACGTTGTCCTATGGGATTGCGCCATTCGAAAAAAACTCAATGAATCAGGCCCACAGTGTTTAAAGAAGATCTCAGGAAAGAAATAAGGGAGTATTTTGAATACAACACTGGTAGTGTAGAATCGGCGGGCACACTGGCGAAGCATTCAAGGTGGTAGTAAGAGGGGCGGCAATATCAAAATCAAAAGGGCTGCAAGGCGGCATAATACAGGAATTACATGATGCAGAAATGGAGGTGGAGACTAAAATGCGGGAGGGTGCGAGAACCCCAGAGGAGGCAAAAGCTATACAACAATTGCAAGCAAAACTGCAGGGATCACTGGGAAAGATTATGCAACTTCAACTATAATAAATATATAGAGCGGCAGCATGCAGAAGGAGATAAGCCGGGCAAACTATTTGCCTGGTTATATAAAAAGCAAGACTCCCAAACAAACAATAAGAGCAATGCATGGGATGGATGGGCAGATACAATATCCAGGAAGGAGTCAACTAATGTTTCCGTGAGTATTATGAGACTGTACTTGGACAAAACCGAGGAGGACGAAATAGATGTGCTAGAAACATTAACAGAGATTAATCTTCCCAAACTCGAGGCAGCGGAGAGAGAACTTGGAGGCTCCAATTACGTTAGAAGAGTTAGAACAAGTGATTAAGTTACTACGTTCTAATAAGGCCCCAGGGCGGATGGACTCCCGAGTGAGTTTTACAAAACATACAGGTCGGAACTGCTCCCCCATATGTTACCAATGTTAAATGAGGCGTTCGACAGGGGCACGTTGCTAGGGTCCCTTAGAGAAGCGATCATCATTCCACTCCTTAAACCTAATAAACCAAGCACAGACTGCAGGCCCTACAGCCTGCTCTCACTGCTCAATCAAGACAGTAAGATACTCACAGAAGTGCTCGCCAACAGGCTGAGACCAGTGATAAATAAACGTATACTTCCAGATCATACAGGGTGCGTCCCGAGTAGGAGCATATCAGACAACCTTAGGAGACTCCACCATGGTATGAGGCAATCAGAACAGTGGCAACTGAGCAGAGGCACCAGGCAGGTATGCCTGTGGTCCCCAATGCTTTTTATCTTAGCAATGGAACCCCTGGCAGTATACTTGAGACAGGTTTGGGACTGTTTTCTGTCTCCCTACAGTCCCCCTACCATCACTAATGTCTGCACTTACCTTGCACTTGCCACCATCTAGCCATTCTTATTTATCGTATTTATTCTACTATCCCATGTACTGCACTTTCCCCTCTCCCTTCCCACTCGCACTTTTCCCTTTCCTCCTTCCCTTGCATTTGTACGATCTGAATGACACCTGGCCTAGTAAGATCATTGTATGTCGTCCCTTTTTGTTCCCCCTCCCATGCCTCGTCGCGCCTTGAAACACTTGTGTATAGGCGCATTTATAAATGCCATATCATATCATAACAATATGGGGAAGTGGGGATCAGTACGAAGGGTGCGCAACACCTGATATCGATGTACACAGATATGCTGCTGTACTTGAAATATCCAGAAGAGAACCTGCAATATATTTTGGAGGTTATGGAACGATATGCAATGTTGTCTGGCATAACGGTTAACCCTATTCCCCCTGGGTAGATATGTAGGAATACCACAACACAAACTGCCAGTGTTACAGATAAGATAGGAAACTGAGACGTTAAGATATCTGGGAATTGATGTATATCACAATGTTGAAGTTGAACATAAGCGAAACACAGAGAAATCAGTGTCCAAAACTGAGAATAGTATGATATTTTGGGCCAAGCTACTGCTGACCATGATGCGGAGGGTGGCACTGTTAAAGATGGTGGTACTGAGGTTATTACACTTCTTCCCGAACATCCCATTTATGATACCTAAAAAAATGTTTGCTAAAATAGCGCTGTGGAAGCTACAGGACTCATACGAACAAGAGGGCATCTGATTACCTAAATCCAAGTATACTACCTGGCCAGTCAACTCCAATATGTGGCAAGGTGATTATCGGAGGATTTGACACCAGTGTCCAAACTGTTGAGGGCCAAGTGCACCCCTTACTTTCTGAATGAATGGATGTGGCTAGCAAACTCGCAGCGGGGAGAAGGGGGAAGACTATTAGACCTGGGGGGGGGAGATGTGGTGAAGAGCCTGTCATGTAACGGGGAACCCGTTCCCGTGCTCCACACAGATGCGGTTAGTGGCACTAGCAGGGATGGATGGACAACTGTGGAGGACCATCAGAAAGCAGTGGGAACCAGCAGGCATAGCGACCCTCGAGGATGTGTGGCAAGATGGGAAGGTGATAGAGTTTGATACACTGGTGGAAGACGTAGGATTGCATTGAGGACAGTACATTGCACATGTCAGGCTGGTGAAGATTATAAAAGGTACGTGGTCTGAAACAGTGTTGGCCAGACAGCACGACACTGTAATAGAAACATTTTACAATGTGTCAGATGGGGGCCATGACGTCTCCTGAATATATGAACTGGTGATGACTAAAGTTGGAAAGGAGGTGATTCTGACGAGACAGGATTGTGAGGAGGAGGTGGGGGAATCAACGGGAGATGGGCTATGGGTCAGGGCACAGGGATACCACAAAAAAGTATCAAGAAATGTGAGGTTGCAACAGATTTAGTTATATGTCACCCACTGAGGTGCGTGGCAGGCTTGGGAAGGGGGGGGGAGGAGGAAACATGAAACTGTACATGAGAATTGTAATGTATATCCGATACTAACCTGTATGGTGATCATGTTGGAATAAATAACAATTGTTTAAAAATTAATAGAGTAGGAAGAAGAGAAAAGACACCACAGTTCCTGAGTGAATATTTGTCTGCTAGGACACATTATTAGACTGCCTCATTAAAGATTCATTGAAGTCCCTGTGAAGATCAGATTCAAATGCCTCTTCTTCTCATATATCAGGTGGGTTTTCTCACATATCTGGTGGGTTTAGACCTTCTTTCCATACTGCAGATGGAAGCATATCGGTTGACGGAAGGTTTTTCAATAGGCCCTTTCATATGTGCAGCACTCAGAAGCACCTGCAGATTCCCGCCCTCCCCAGGATAGACATGCTTCCAGTCTGCACCTGTGCTCCTAAGAGCTCAAATACTAGAGCCAACAAGTCCTTGTCGTGGCTGTCCTTTATCTGCTCATCGCCAGCACCATCAGCTCTATCAAATCCAGTGTCTGCTTTGTGGGTGGTGAGTGCTTCAGTGGTGCTGACATCAGTGCCATCAGGGTCTTCTGACCGAGGATCTGAGCGGTTCAGACTATTTTCAGGGGTGTAACACATCTTTCAGAAGTATATTGGGGAACGGGAGGATTTTGCGCAAATTCCAAATGGCCTGCAGTTAGGGGGTCCAGCTGAAGATACTACTCACCCCATGGAGTTCTTATCTGAAGATCAGTCACAGGAAGCCCTAATGCATTTGGCCCAGGAATTGGACTTCAGGTGGGGGTGGATGCTCCCTCAAACCGAGACTGACATCTCCCCTATCCAACCGTAGAGACCAGACTTTGGGTCATTTATGACTACTGTTACTAGAGGCCTTAGGTTGTCTTAATTTAGTGGCTCTTAAGAGGAAGATCTGTTCCATAGGATTACAAATATTGTGAAGCAATGTATTCAATAACTCAACGACCCCAATATACAGGTAGGAAGGCACTAAGGGGATCCCTGGTCTCACCCTCGTCCTACCCATGGGCTCCTTCCAACCTTGCGCAGGCCTCCCTACTCTCAACAACATTTTTTGGAAAAAATGACAGATAGCTAACCCCTACCATCTAACGCTAATCTGGTCTTCTTGGGAAAGTCTAAAGGTCACAGCCTTATCTATCTGTCTATTTGAATGGCACCGTCGTGGTCCAGGGCCCACATAGGTGTCTCCCACATTTGATCAACTTCCTTCCTTCTCCTGCTACTTCTCATAGCACCTCTTGGGCTCCTCTGCCATCTACTTCATTCGCCACCTCTCTGGCACCTTCCTCCTCCTCTATGGCTACTATGCCACCTCCTCTGCCCACTCTCAGGCCCCTCCACTGCCTCCGCTGAGTGTACCTCTAGCCTTTACCCCACCCCGGAGTTCTGTCAAATGTGGCAACCTGCTACATGTAACTACTCTTAACACTCGCTCTGCTGTTAAACATGCCTCTAACATCTACCACCTCCTTGTAGTACTTGACCTGGATGTCCTCGCTCTCACCGAGACATGGTTCATGGCCAGCTCTGTCAAGAGTTTTGACACTCACTTCCCTTATGGCTACAAGATCCTCTCCGAACCCAGAACCAACCGACCCGGAGGTGGAGTAGCCCTGATCTTTCCGGAATGGTTCCCTGTTTCTGTCATTCCTATGCAGGCCTACTCCTACTTTGAATCCCTGGTGTGCAGGCTCTCTATCTCTCCTGGGCCCTCACTGGCTGTGGCCACTATCTACAGGCCACCTGGCCAGGTTGCCCTCTTCCTCCGAGAGTGGGCTGACCTTGCCTCTTCTCTCCTTGCCTCTACCTCTCAACTTCTCCTCAGGGACCTCACCATCCACAAGGATGCTTCCAATTCCTCCTCTGGGCTCTTCCGCAACCTCTGCAACTCTTTCTTTCCATTCTACCCTCTGGTCCAACACTCTGCCGGTCACACCCTGGATGTTCTCATCTCTTCAGACATCCCCCTCTCTAACCTTCTCACCACTCCTCTCTCGGACTGACCACTTTCTGCTCTACTCTCACCTGAAACTCTCTGTCCCTTAGGCTAAGCCTACCCCAACACTGCCACCTACCTTCTTGGTCATTCGGCCCATGAAGCGTGTGTCAGTGGATGCCTTTGCTGCTACTTTCTCTGCTCCTCCTAAGCCTATTGCTGATTCACACTCTAACACAGCCCTCTCTAACCTTCATCTTTCCATCTCCTACACTCTGAGAATCCATCTGAAGCATATCCCCAAGTGAAACTCTTGGTATGACCCCAACCTTGCCACCATGAAATGCAAGGGCAGGGTGGCTGAGAGTAAATTGAGGGTTTCGGGTGCATCCTCTGACAAACTAGCCTGCTGCCTGCTCCAAAGGCAATACAGACGTTCTCTCCTGTCCAAGAAGAGAGTCCGCATCCAAGCCTGTGTGTCTGTGGCCTCTAACAACACAGCCAAAGTCTTTAGAATCTGCCAGGTGCTGGCCAATCCTTCTGCAGTCTCCACCTCTCCTGTTCCCTCCCAGTCACTCTGTACAGCTCTGGCTTCTCACTTCACCATTAAAACTCAAGACATCCCGTGCTCACTCTCCTCTGCCTCTCCCAGTGCCGCTCTGTCCCTCTCTGCCTCCTTTCTCCTCTTTCTCTCCAGCAACACCTGACAATGTTTTTAGACAAATCAGATCTATGAAAGTGCTGTCCAAACAGGTGCTTCCCTCATCCTCCAGAACCATCAAGGACCACATGAAAAGCCTCGCTCCAGCCTTAGCCAATTTCTGCAATCACTCTTTCACCATTAGATCCTTCCACTCTCTCCTGAAGCACCCCGTGTGCACCCTTTCCTTAAAAAGCTTCCTGACAGTCCTACCTGTGTGGCAAACTATTGCCCAATCTCTGTAATTCCTCTTCAGGTCAAACTCTTGGAAACGCTTGCCATCTCACAGCTTACTCTCCACCCTGAATCTGTTGGTTATCTCCATGACCACCAGTGAACACCTGTAAAGATCTGCTTGCTAATCTTGACTCCAGCCTTCCTTCTGTCCTCATCCTCCTTGATCTTTCCCCTGCTTATGACACAGTCAATCATGCGAAACTGATCAATTGACTCCATGAGAACCTGGGCATCACGGGTCAGGCCCTGGAGTGGTTGACCTTCTTTCTCCTGGATCGACCCACCAACGTCCAACTTGGGTTCTTTCTTTCTACAACCTCTCTCTCCACATGGGGTGTTCCAAAGGGCTGTAACCTCTCACTCTGGCTCCTCAAAGCCTACTTGGCACCTTTGGCCCACATGATCTCTACCTTCTCTAACTTTCAGTGTTATGCGGATGACACTCGGGTCTCTTTTAGGCTCTACTCAGTCTCTTCTTCTCGCTCATTCCTGACTTTCTATTCACAGTTCAGGATTGGTGTGCCTCCAATGATCTCCGCCTTAATGCCAGCAAGACAGAGATCCTTCTCATTGGGACTCCTGCTCCACTTTCCCTCTCTCACTTTGGTGTCATCTTCAACTCAACTCTCTCCTTCTCTCCTCACATCATGGACATTGCCCAGAAATCCCACTACCAGCTGCACCACCTCAGAGGTATTCTTCCTTTTCTCACTTTTCACCAGAAGCTCACCGTCTTCAGAGCCCTGGTTTTCTCTAGGCTAGACTACTGCAACAAGCTTTTTGTCAACCTACCTTCCTCTACTCTCCACCCTCTGCAACTAATCCTGAACAAGACTGCGAGACTTGCGCTTGGCCTCAAGCCCACAGCCTGTATCTCTCCAGTCCTGAAATCTCTCCAATGGCTCTGGGTGGCTGCAAGGATCAAGTTCAAGACCCTCTGCATCATCCACAAGGCTTTCTGGGGCCGGGGCCCGCACTACATCCAACCATCTCTTCCAAAATACCTTCTTTCTTGAGCCCTTCGCTCAGCTACCTCAAACTTTACAATGGTCAGACGCTTCTCCAGGCAGAGAGTGGGAGGTAGATCTCTCTCCATTGCAGGTGCCTCCCTGCCCCTCTCAAACTTGAGCCGGACCACCTGAAGTTCCGGAAGCATCTCCAGACCTCCCTTTTCTCCTCTGCTTTCCCTCCCTTGCAGAACTACCTGTCTGCTGCACTGACTGGCTGCTTGGCTACCCTCAGAGTCTCACTGGGTACCAGGCTCCCCCATGATCAGTCTCCCCTGCATTGCCTTTCGGCCTACTGAGCACTTCAGGGCTGTAACTGCAACCCTACAGTCCCCTGCCTCCTTGCACTTAACTAGAGCTTTGCTGCCCTTGCTCAGTGCTACACTGCCCTGATTGCACTTCCCCTTCTCCCCTCCCTCGCATTGTCACAATATGAATGACAGAAGGGCTAGTAAGAGCATTTGTCTGGTCTTCCTGCTGTTTTCCCTCCCTGGTCTCATTGTGCCTAGAAATACTTGTGTACAGGCACATTAAAAATTACGTATCGGCATCCAGGATATATATATATATATATATATATATATATATATATATATATATATATATATATATATATATATATATATATATATATATCTCGCCCTCTCTCTCTCTCTCTCTCTCTCTCTCTCTTCCCCCCCCAGCCCGCTTCTGCTTGATAATCCTTTGCTTTCTCTCCCTAAAGCTTCAGATCTTCTCACTCCTTCCTCTCTCCTCCATCATGCTACCACTCCCTACGGCCTACTCCCCAACCCACCACTATGGCTACTCCCTCTCATACCACCCCATCATTCACCATTCTTACTCGTGCACTTATCTCCCCAATCCCTTCTCTCATTATACAATGAGACACACAACATAATTACTACCACTCTCTCTCTCACACTCGATCCTTACCTGTACTTTCATAAACCTCATCTCTTCTAGACCGCACCAAGCACCCCTCATTCTTTCTGGTTACTGCAGGGCTTTTAAACCCTTCTGGGTATTGATCTCCTTTCCCCTCCCATTAGTTCCTAATGTAACCTGTTCATTCAGTCAATCTTCCCCTACGCTTCAAAGCCTGTGATTAACCAGCCCCATTTCCGTTCACCGGCATTCTCCTCGGTTTCCTGGTGCGGGGCTGCCCGGGTTCACCACAGTGCCTCTCACTCTCCTTCTGTCTGTCCAGGGAAGGATTCCTCTGCTGGTATATTTGCAGTCGCTGGTAGAGTGAGACGTGCAGCTGTCACCTTACTTCTTCCGTTCTGCATGCTGTAAATGCAGTGTCCTCTGGATGCCAGGGTTCTGAAAGGAACAAAAATGACCTTTTGCCAGAAAAAAGGCATGGTGTAAAAGACATTAGCACCCTGGGAGGCGTCACCAACCAATGAAAATACTCTGAATTCGGGCTGTATTCACTAAGGAAAGCCAGCGTTCTGCGCAATTTCATTAGTGTCGGGCGCTTCCCTTCCCCGCTGCACCTTCACCTTAGCACCCATGTAGCTCTCTACACGGGTGCTAATCATGACCTTTTTTTTCCTTCTGAAAAATAAATAAATAATAAGCGTACCTTTGTTGTGCAGCCCGGCGTCGCTCAGTGCTGCTATCTGTGAAGACTGTTTTCATGTTAATGATGACACAGTCATCAACATGCAAAATGGACTTCAGGAACAGTAGCACTGCGGGCACCAGGATGCGCAAGCAAGATACGTTAATTTTATTTATTTTTAAAACACACCATTAGCAGCTGTATAGGTATCTACACGGGTGCTAATGGCGATATGCCCCTCAGTGGAGGGCCAACTCTGTAGGTAATGGCCCGCCACCCTTTTTAAGGACCCGTGCTGTGCTCAGGCAATTAACTTGGGCAGTGAGCCGTTCTCTACAGGGTCGGCCTGCCACCTTGGGGTTTATCGCCTCAGTGGTACCTATACACGTACAACACAAGGGGGATTCAGGGTCAGAGACCAGGCCCTTCTACCACCCCCACACCCCTAACAACCTCACCCCACCTTTCGGGTAGGATAGATTAGGGCTGCCTACCACAGATTGGGAGGGGGGCTTGCTCCCACTTGAAATGGCTTTGGCCAGCCTCTCTCCCTATGGTGAGAAAAGCATTGGTCAAGAAGCAGGGGGCTTCAATGTTGGACCCTTTATTCTTAAAATCTCAGTCTACTCCAGAAGCTGTGGTGATTCAAGTGGCAACAGCTAACTCAATGGCTACAGCTTTTCCAATATTCAGACAGGAAGTCTAAAAGAACATGAGGCTTGGGCTAGAAATGTGTTTGCAGCTGGTAGTTTGGAGTGAAGAACTCTCAACAGTTCATGTACCTTTCTGGTCAGGTCCCCTCGTGCACTTTTGGAGGCTGCAGATATTAGGGGAAGCACCTGCCCTCTGACATGAATAGAGCTTTCGCTCACCCTGTCCAGTGTGGCAAAGGCACTGCCAGACACGTCCTGCAGCATGGCTGGACATTAGAAACTGTACCAGATGTTAGTTGGCTAAAGGGGTGGTGATTAAGCACCATAGTGGATGTACACTGTCAAGTCTATTTGCGGAAAACATACAGAGGCAAATGCAGTGTCTCGTTTAAAACAAGTTCTCGCAATCCTGATGTCCTCTGTATTTTTCCACTCTCTTTAGCTTCCACTATTAGCCTTGCTGAATTTTTCCACATTGCCATTTTTTTGGAATGGGCATTTACTAAACTAAAATGTTTTTCGTTTTCTCAAAAAATGCTTTGGGCTGCTATTTGTTATGTAAGTCATATATGTACTATCAGAATTGGGATGAAATCGATGGACTCATCCCTGTTTTTCCGGCAGTGACCTCCTATCATGTGGCCAGGGGACGGCAGCCGCTACCTGATCCTGACCCGGGGTGGCTGTATGAGGAAGGATCAGATAGAAGCACACAACTGCCAGGGAGATGTGACTTCACTAGATGAGACGTGGTATCCCCACTTTCCGTTGAGGAAGCCCCTCGGATGCCCAAAGCCTTAATGGCATATTGTCAGGGATTGGTCTCCCATTAAAGAGGCATTGATGAAACCTATTTTCATTTTTCCTTAAGTCAAAACTACATCTTTGACCTCGATACACAAAACTCCAACAGAATCCTTTTAGCTTCTAATATACCTTTGTATGAAGATGTCTGCTCATGTAAAACCACTGAGGAAAAGGACTATAGATCCAATTACATCCATGGACTCCAACTCTCATAATTGCCGAAGTACCGAGACGAGGAGGATGAATGAATGGATACAAGGTAGCAGCAGCTTCAATCTCAATGTGCAGACTAGTTCTACAGAAATACTTGTGTGCAGGACATTTAAAGCTGGAAACCGCAATACAGAAAGAGGCAGCACAGGAGAAGACTTTCTCCAGAGAGAAGGCTTTTGATTGCGGGAGACATATACCGGTGTGGCAGAGCATGGGCGTCCGCAGAATCAGAAGGAGGAACGCAGAGCGAGAGCAGGAAGTGCTGTGGAGATGCCGGGAACCACAAGAGAGTTCCTGGGTGCTTGGAAGCTCCACGGAGCAGTGTTCTCCAAACCAGGACATGCAGGGAAGCAGGCGTGTGACTGCAGAGCCACAAGAGAAGCTAGACAGGACATCTGCAGAATATAGAGTGGGAAGCAAGCCTCAGAGCCCTGCTGCAGAAGTGTGGGCAGTACCAGAAAGAGACAACGGGTGAGTCATCCCAAAGCAAGTGAGGACCCTGGGCTTTCTGTCAACCATGCCAACGACATTTAGAATGTTTTGAGGTTACGGATACTGAAAAAATAAGACGTTTATTTGAATGCAGAAAAGGCAAAGTGCAGAATCAAAACTCAATAAGAAGTTTGTTTTAATGCAGACAAGGCAAAGTACAGAGTCGAGCTTCAAAGAGCTACAAGTGCAAGAGATTGAAGAAGTGTGGGACAAAGTTTGAACAAACATCACCAGAGACAGATATATCGAACACATCACAGTATATAAAGTTTTGGTGAAACACAGGAACTATGAAGTGCATATGAAGTCCTGGCAGGGGAGTATACCAGGTAAGTGAAATCACAAGTCCTTGCAGAAGAGTTCCTGAGGCAGTTGGAATTGCAAAAAAAATCCTGGCAGGGAAGTATACCAGGAGACTTGTAAAACTAAAAGGAACACTAAAAGAGAAACAGTGTTTGCTAGACAAAAGAGACACTTGTGGTAAAGAAAGACTATTACAAAGTCCTGGCAGTAGAGTACATCAGAGAGTGGGAATTGCGTAAAGAGTCCTTGGAAGGAAGTATACCAGGTGAGTTGCAAAGCTACTCGTAAAACTACTGAAGAACAGTGATTGTTAAATGAAAGGATATACTTGTGTTGAAGAAAGACTGTTGCTGAATCTTTTGCCTAACAGGAACACTGTGAATCCAGGAAAATCACGAAAGGATGTTAGCAAAAGAGACATTGCCATCTATTTTGAATCCCACGGAAGGGAACCACCCTCTGGGTTCACAGTCTTTCACCTTGGAGAACATTTTCATTGGAGTTATTCTAATCTTTAGTTTTGAACACCTTTTTGCCAATACCAAGTTGAAGACATTCCCTTGCACGCTTTATTATTCTTCTGTTTGTAGTGTGAGGGTCAGGCTAGGATGTTTTGGACACAAGGATGACTTGTCAGTGATTGACATCCTGACACAGACAGATCATTAGTTTTGGTTAATAAGTAGGGAAACACCTCTTTGGAATAGAGTCATAGAGGCATTTTGCCAACCCATTTTCATTTGAATAAAAGTCATTAACTAAGAACATGCCAACTTTGTGTCTGGCTTTCATTTCTGAACAGTCACAGAACCCTTTCCTAGAATAATTGATATTCCTCCACGTGTTCATTTACATTACATTATCAGGTGTTTTTACTATAATCAAGAAAATGTTATCTTTTAAGTAAATACAAGATTTATTTGCACACATTCCCTATATAAAGTTCAGTTGTACTACTTTTTATATCGAATTATGTATCAAACCTTGTCAATTATTTTTCCTCAAAGGTTTCCTGAAATGAATGTGATGAATAATTCAGAGTGAGAGCCCGATTTACTCTGTCAACCCTGCCCTGAACGATGCACAATGAATGGATTGATGTTGCAAGATGTTCATTGAATACCAGACCTTTTCACATATGCAAGATTAGTTGAATTTCGGCCCAGTAAATCACAGGTGATCTTATTTCTGCCTCCGTCAACAAGTCTTACGTTGATAAGGTCAAACTTGGAGGTTGATAAAACCAGATCTAATGTAGTAAACAAAACAATGACAAACATGACACCAAAACGAGTACATTTCGCAAGAATGTGTTAATTAAATATTTGTCAAGGTAGGTGTTAGAAAATAATACCTTTAAGTTCTTGGGGAAAAATGTACAAACAATAGGATGTATCTGAAACAAATAGTTTCAGGAATGGGGCAACGTAAAGTGGTGCTTACTCTAGGCGGTCTACACCTTTGAAGACAAGTGTCCACGTCATGAAGTTCTTAGCCTACTCTTACAAAGATTCCCCCGCCCCCGTGGGACAATCTCTTCTACAACATAATGTCTAAACTATGTGGCCATATAACTACAGCATACTCTTCACTGCAGGTATGAGTAGTCCCCAGGCAGGCAGTTCAGCTGGAGCCTTTCACACTTTAAGGATGGTCGCTGAACCAGGATACAAAAATGGAGGGTGGACCCTAGGATGGCATGAATAATTCAAAAAGTAAACATTTTATTCAAGAAATCATTCATGTCAGTATGACATGAATAAGTCAAAAAATAAAAATGTTATTCAATGATTCATTACATCAACATATAACTGTATGTACTCATAAAAAATATTATTCCATTTTGCAGACACAATCGCATTTCTTTCATATCTCAAGCATAAATTCTCAATCCCGCATTCTCTCATTCATACATAAAATCATTATGGCCTACATTGTGCAGTCATGTTCTGATTCTACATCAATGTTTACACTCATTTTTCACAAATATTTATAACCCAGTCCTTAGTTTCAGGTGTCGTATATCATCTGGCTATAGTTTCTAGACTGTTCATGTAGTCGTCGACACGGGTTTCAGTCAAAATATAACAGAAATTACTGTCCCTATTTGTCTCAAGACCATCTTCAGGACGTAGGGCAAGGTATAGTTGTCCTGCCCTTCATGGAATGGAATAAGCCATTTTCAAATCTAAAAAAACATACAGAAAAAACCTGTCAAGGTCAAGTGTCATCCATATTTCTTCTTAATGGTGACTAATATTGTCACATGTGCAAATCTAACAAGTAAACACATAACATCCTACTAACCCCCATGTCACCAATCTGGGGATGAAGATAGAAGTGTTGGATTAAATCCTTCACTGGCATCTGTAAACCTTTTTAGACCCTGTGAGAAAACGGAACAAAATTGAACTCCTCTGCTCCTAATCCATGTGAGACATTCTCAAACGAACTATTATTTTAGACAATTCATTAAAACAACTTTTTTTTACAAAACTGTAAAAACGTACACTGTCCAATCGTCTCTGAACAAATGTTCTTCAATTGCCACAGGTAACAGACATGCACTCCCTGACTCTGGACCCTGTAGGAACAAACAATTCTGATATATCTTATACATTCAGTCTTTGCTTAATCCATATCTGGTCAAACAAGGGGGTAAAAACAAACTCACCCCAGATGTAGTATAACTGTGTAAATTGTCAGTGTACTGGGAAATCTCTCCTCAAACTCCAAAGAATGGACATCAAACAGTTCTTTTTAGGTGTATATATTCTTTGCACTTCGTACAGTAAAAAAGGGGGGAAGAGACCCATGGGATTGTTCATCCAAACTGTAGATGCTCAGAGTCACACAAACACCAATACCCGTGTGTTACCATTATGAGTTGGACACTCATCATGGGAACATGCAGGAGACTGAGGCTACTCCCCATCCATATTGAATTATTTTATTTTAAAAAAAAGTTTAACCGCGACACTCGCTCTAACTCGTGACTCGCGGTACATTCCAAACATACTAAAACTCCATTATTCCACTCGCTGGTATCCTCCTCATCATTAATCACTATAACATTACTCTTTTTAGACGTTAACTGGAGGTGTGTTCTGGCCTATGATATGCGCTTTCTCTTCCAGCGCTATCTAGCCCCATATCTGTATGCTCTGTAACCTCCCGACAGGTTAATCAAACGACTTCAGCGCCCTTCTTTTTAAATTATACATCCTTATCACAGTATCTACCAACAGGCTGTATTCTGCTTACCCGTGTTCTCAAGCTCACTCCACAAGTTTTCGGAGTAGCGGCGCGTAACTAGATATATCAGAAGCACTCATTTAACGCGTGGGCGCGACATAGACAAAGGACTTATCTTTATTCTCTTAGAGCCCTCAATGGGCATAGAAACAGGACTATATAAATTCTGAAAGCAGGGGCGTGGCTAAATGGCTACGTCAGAGGACGTGCTCTTGAGGAGCTCCCACAGATCCGCCACCGATCCTTTGAAAAAACAAAGTTTCCTGGAGAAAAAGCATGCCTGCAGCACACCCAGAGACGTATGAATGTCCGGTGCTTACATCGAGTGCCGCGTAAGGCTGATCAGCGGCAAACCAGGGAAGCCACGACCACTGTAAAGAAGCTGGGCACCCGGGATTGGGAGACTGGCAAAATGGCGGCCGAGAACAAAGGGCCATAAACTGACCGCAGGGTCGCAGACATACGTGCGGGTTGGTGCAGCCGCGATTGAGCCTGCCGCGGCTTTATGTGATGTGTAGAGCCCAGCCCGTGAGCAACATAAGGACCCGGCCGGAGGGGCCCTGTCGGACCGAGTGACAGAGTGGCCCGAGACGAGGATAGGAGAGGTAGGGGGTCCCTGCCTACATCGATTGCTGGACACAGCCGGGGGTTGAAGCGGATCGCCCCCGGCAGCGCTGCCACCACTGAGCACGGTGCGGCGAAGCGGATGGCACTGTGCTCTCCGAGCGTCGGAGTTGAATTCCGAAGTGCCCGGCGGAGAGGAGGCCCCCACGGTGTCGGAGCTTGGGGGGACTAGATGAGGCAAGAGGTGCCGGCCCCTACAGCGACCCGGATCGCCGGGGGGAGCGTGCCGGAACCCGTCTAGGATGGCCGCGGATGGGTTTGAGTGCGGCTGGCTCCAGGGAGTGCCCTGACTGGCCGTGCTGCGGCCCAATACACCTGAGAATGGTGTAGGGAGGCCTGCAGTGGAGGTCTCTCCGGATACTGGGGGCTTCATTGGATGATCAGAGTGCCCCGAGGGTTGCGCCCAGCTGGGCTCCTCCGCGGCACCTTACAGGAAAGGAAGGTTGCACATCCAGCCCTAGAATGTGTGTGTGAGCACGGGCCCGCTATATAGTGCGGCATCTGCGGCAGCAGAGCAGTTGCCGCCGCCAAACACAGGCTGGAGAAAGGGGAAACCTGAGCGCCCGGGCCTGAGGACGGAAGAGGGTTGCACTGGTACCAGAAACATCCACACGGTGCCAGGGCCCCTACGTACATAGCCAAGCAAAGTAGAGAGATCAACATGCCGCTTAGACGAGGTTCCGGTTCTGGAGGACCCCATTAATAACAGAACGTGGCAGAACAAGGCAGCTCACTCCAGGACATAAGCCGAACTCCAGAGAGCACATAGAAGGTAGCCGGTGCCGGTACAGGGTTCAGAAAAGGCGTTAAAGACATTACTGGGGGTCAAATAGCCGAGAGGTCCTGTCGGGTCCCGGAGCAGAAGTGTGTGGACCCAGCAAATGCGCCCAACCACCAGTGACAGAGAATTACAGCGGAAGCCTGTGGAATAATGCTGAGCTAGATCTGGCACGTGGGAGGACACAGCCCATTTCAAGAGCGCAGCAGGCAGTCGGCACATACCCCCGACATGGCTGAAGTGGGCCTAAACACCAGAAACAGCCCGACACTACACAGACCTTCAAGGGAAGGGTTGCTGTGCTGGCCCACACCAAGTTGGTGCAGCACGATGTCTAACAAAACTGTAAGATTGAAGAGCAAGCAGCCCACGCTGAATGACTATGCCAAGACATCGCCGGGGGCAGAAGGGGCCAGGAATAAGGACAAAACTACCACCGGGATTACAGAGGCTCCGGGCACAATCCAGGAAGTGCTAGCTGAGATTGTGGACCTGAAAGTGGCTTGGGAGACTAAATTGGGGCTTGCCATGAACGAACTGAAGGTGGCACTGGACCTTAAGGTCAGGGCGGTCCAGGAAGAGGTAAACCTACTTAGACAAGAGGTGAGAACACTGGCGGAACGCACCGGGGACTTGGAAAAGGAGATGGCCCTGAATACGGCAGATTGGGCCGCCCACAAACTGAACTTCATGCCCTTGTGCAGCGGGTGGGAAACCTAGAAAGCAGAGCGGAAGAAGCAGGAGGACGCGCCAGACGTAATAACATCTGCATTATTGGATTGCCGGAAGGAACTGAAGGGCCTAATACAATGGAATACGTAGAAACCATGTTACTGCAGGAAATAACTGGAGGGGTACTGACCCAGGGGTTTGCTGTTGAACGGGTGCACAGGGC
Organism: Ambystoma mexicanum; assembly: GCF_040938575.1. Lineage (NCBI taxonomy): Eukaryota > Metazoa > Chordata > Amphibia > Caudata > Ambystomatidae > Ambystoma > Ambystoma mexicanum. The sequence continues at coordinate 314,314,517 of NC_090934.1, read as the reverse complement.
TCTGACGAGGAAGCCGCCTCCAGGGACCCCTCCCAGGCTATTGATTGCAAAGATCCTGAATTACCGGGATCGAGAAAAAATACTCGAATTCTTCCGGAAAGGTGGAACGATCGAAAGGGGGCCAGTGAAAATAACCGCATACCCAGACTACACCTTGCAGGTGCAGCGCAGTAGAATGAACTTCGGAGAGGTGAAAAGAAGATTGCGGGAAACAGGCCACAGGTATATGCTGCTTTACCCGGCCAAACTGAAGGTTTTCCACAAGAACAAAACCTTATTTTTTTAAACCCAAGAGGATGCCATGTGGTGGCTGGATATGCAGAGCTGCCCTCAAGAATCGGGCATCCAGACAGGAGCCGAAGAAGATAAGTAATATGTTGATGTGGCACCCAGGGTGACATAGCGCAAGACACTGGGACTAGAATATAGCATTAGATAAGGCTTACAGGAATGTGCTGTTTGGAAAGTACATGCTTGCAAGATCCGTTTGAACTGAATAATCCTAATCATATAAGCAGGAACTCCAGGGAGACAACGCTTGAACCCCCATAGCTTTACGCTTAGTTAGGTCACTAGTAGTCCGGTGACACCCCGCGGGGTCATAGTCCTTGGTGTTCCGAAATGGGACCAGACGCTGGTGGGCCTGAGATCCATGGATGGAGCTGGGCATTTGTTGGGGCCAGGCGGGGAGGGGGGAGGGAAAGAGTTGTGTGCAGTGGAGTGTGGTTGGGGAAGGGAGGGAAAGGGAAGTTGTTGGGGTTGGGAAAGAAGCAGGCCAGACTCCAAGTTATCGGGAACAACATGTGAGGCGGAGGGGAGAAGTAGGACATCAAGCCAATGGCATCGGGTAACATCAGAGTTGTGACCTGGAACGTGCAGGGCCTCAATAGTTACATAAAACAAAGTAATGATGTACCTGAAGAGGATGAGGATTGATAAAGCCTTACTACAAGAAACCCATCTCACCAAAGAGAAACTGGAGGTGGTTAGGAGAAAATGGAAGGGAAGTGTCACGGGAGCCACATACTCAGCATATGCAAGAGGGGTAGTCACATGTGTGGCACCGCATGTGCCGTTTCAGCTGCCCCGGTCGACAACAGACCAGAAGGTAGAATGGTGGTGGTGGAGGGACTCCTGGAGAACCAAGAAGTGAACATTATAAACCTATATGCCCCTAACCATGATACCACAGCTTACTTTAGGTCTTTATATAGTAGAATTAGCCCCCTGTTAGGTAGCACGATATTGTGGGGAGGTGATTTCAATTGCACCCTGAATCCAGGGTTAGATAGGTCAGATAGCAAGCTAGAAAAACCCACTCCAGCAGCCAAAGCGTTGGGGGCACTGTTGACAGACCTGAAACTGGAGGATGTGTGGAGACGGTTGCACACAACCGACAGGCAATATTCGCATTATGCAGCGCCGCATGACCTGCATACTAGGCTGGATTACATGTTCGCTGCCGCCGAGATAGCTGGAGAAATGGTGGGCGCAGAATATAAAGCCAGGGTGCCTTCGGACCATTCACCTTTGGTCTTGGAGTGGCGGCATCATCCCCGTAGGACGCATATCCCGACGTGGAGGCTCAGAGCTGAGGCCCTTCAGCACCCAGGATTCCGAGAGGACCTAAGGGAGGCCATCACGGAATATTTCGACATTAATACCAGCAGCGTGCAGTCATTGGGAACAGTATGGGAGGCATTCAAGGTGGTGGTGCGTGGGGTAGCTACATCAAAATCCAAGGGGCTCCAAGGGGGTATAGAACGAGAGTTGCAGGAAACAGAAAGAGAGTTAGAGGACTTGATGCGGAGGGGGGGACCACCCGGGAAGACTGTGCAAAGACGAGGGAGTTGCAAAAGGCTAGCAGCGAGCTCTGGGATAGGCTATGTAAGCTGAATTATAAGAAATATATAGAAAGGCAGCATAAAGGTGGAGACAAGCCGGGCAGACTGCTGGCCTGGTTATACAAAAATGAGACACCCCGACTGGTGATTAGAGAAGTCATGGATGCGAAAGGCCAGATCCGCAATACCAAGGAAGGTGTAAACAAAGAGTTCCTCAGATATTACAAACGCTTGTATGAGGACACAGGTGGAGACATGGGTCAAGGAATTATGGAAACACTAGAAGATATAGGTCTGCCCACCTTAGACGACTTGGAACGAGCATATTTAGAGGCCCCAATCACCTCAGACGAACTGGAGACAGTGATCCAGGACCTGCCCACGTGTAAAACGCCTGGGTCGGATGGGTTGCCCAGCGAATTCTATAAAGCGTACAGGCAGGAGTTACTCCAGCCGCTGCTAGACATGGTCAGCCGCTGCTGGACATGTTCAATGAGGCTTACGAACAGGGAACGTTGCCAGAATCCCTTCGAGAAGCGGTGATCATCCCGCTCATAAAACCGGGCAAACCGAATGCGACTGTGGGTCCTACAGGCCCTTATCGATGCTCAATCAAGATAGCAAAATACTCACAGCGGTGCTTGCCCACAGGCTTAAGCGAGTGATTGGCAGATTGATACACCCGGACCAAACAGGCTATGTCCCTGGCAGAAATATCACGGACAATCACAGGAGGCTACATCATATTATTGATTAAACAGAGAAAGACCCGGGTGAGCTGGCCATTGTGTCGCTGGATGCGGTCAAAGCCTTCGACTCAGTGAGGTGGCCATGGTTGATGGCGACCCTGAAAGGGTACAGGATGGGGCCGGGGTACATTAGATGGGTCAAGATGTTATACAGCTCCCCGATTGCAAGGGTTAAAACCGGCGCCATAATCTCAGATAAATGGCGACTAAGCAGGGGGACTAGACAGGGATGCCCCTGGTTGCCCATGTTATATATTCTTGCGTTGGAGCCATTGGCAATTTGCCTTAGGCAACAATACGGTGAGGTGGGGATTCGCACGGCAGGAAGAACACACTTGATATCACTGTATGCCGATGACGTGCTTCTCTACCTGCACTTCCCAGAAGAGAACTTGCAATATGTGTTGGAGGTGATGGAACGCAACGCCACCCTCTCGCGCATATCAGTAAACCCCGGGAAGTCCAGTGTGTTCCCCTTGGGGAGATACAGGAGCATTCCACTAGAAAAACTGCCCCTTCTGCAGATACCCTGGTGGACCGAGACGTTTCGATACCTAGGCATAAACATATACCACAAGATAGAGGTAGAGCACAAATACAACCCGGTGAAAGCAGTTGAAAGTATCAAAAATAGCATGGTGTTTTGGTCGAGATTGCCCCTTACCATGATGGGAAGAGCAGCATTGCTGAAAATGGTCGTTTTGCCCAGACTGCTACACTTTTTTGTAAATGTCCCGTACTTGATCCCCAAACGTTTCTTTGTCAGACTTCATGGCCTGTGCAGGGGCTTCATATGGCACATTTCTAGGAACAGGGTGGCCCTTTGGAAATTACAAAACCTGTGTGATAAGGGGGTATAAACCTGCCGAATTTTGAATTGTATTACTTGGCGGGACAGCTACTATATGTAACTAGGTGGTTGTCTGAAGATGAATCAGCGGAAGCCAGGCTTTTGCAGGGAGATTCTGCCCCATACTTCTTAAATGAAACAGTGTGGCTGCACAAAATGAAAGTGTTGGAGATGGGGAGACTGTTGGTGCTGGGCTGGGAGGTCTGGCACAGAGCATGGCTAACTGTGGGTGACCCGGACCCGCTCTCTCAGCAGGTCCCGTTGGTGGTGTTATGTGGGGGAGAATCCCAACTGATTAAAGGGGTCCGCAGATATTGGGAAACGGTGGGCCTGGCCACCCTTGGAGACATATGGCAGGAGGGGGAGGCACTAGGATTTCAGAGATTAATGGAGGAGACCGGGGTGCATAAAGGTCAATATATTACTTACTCCAGGATTATGAAATGGGTGAGGGAAAGATGGCCCAAAACAGCACTTGCAGAAGAACCTGATGCCACCATAGAATTTATATAGGATGTCTCGGAGGGCGGGCACGAAATATCTCGGATTTATGAGCTGCTGAGCATGAAGGCGGGGAAGGAGCTGCTTCAAGTGAGGCATGAGTGGGAGGAGGAGGTGGGGGAGCCCATGACAGATGGACAATGGGATAGAGCCCAAAGGTACCACAAGAAGGTGTCCCGAAATGCGAGACTCCAGCAGATCCAACTATATGTCACCCGCAGAGCATATTTGACCCCCGGCAGAATAGCCAGGTTTGGTGGCTCGGCTATACAGAAATGCCCCAGGTGCGGGGAGGAGGAAGCTGGGCTGTTGCATATGTTCAACAGATTCTGGGTAGAACTGAAGATAAGAATGGCCAGCAGTGGGGCAGTGCTTGACGTGGGGTCTGCATGGGCATGTATGCTTGGGAGCTTTCCTAGGCCACGCAATCTAAAGCATATTAGCAAGATGAAGGACCTGGCTTATATCTTGACCAAGCACAGAATTGCAATGTGCTGGAAAGCGGCCCACCAGCCTAGAGTAGAGATGTGGTGGGCAGACCTCCTGAAATGGGCTGAGGCAGAAACTGCGGCCTCGTATGAAGCAGTCACTAGAGGTGAGGAGGAAGAGGTGGGTCCCGCGATTGCCATCGAAGTCACCAATTGCCTCCAGGCTAACCCCCACCAGGCCAAACACGAAACAGAAGACTTGGATGAGATGATGATAATAGGGACACCTGAAGATGCTCAGGTGGATGGCACGGATACGATGGCTCGAGTTATTGGGGAGGGGGGGGACAGAAGAGAGCATTTTATAATGTAATGTTTTAATATTGATCACAAACGTCCTAAATGGTTGTAATGTTTGGAGTGTTGTTTGTTTAAAATAATAAAAATTGTTAAAAAAAAAATGTATTCTCAAAGCGTACGTGAGACATGAACAAAGGACTTCTCACAATGCTGTCCTAACCATTGGTAGGCATAGAAACAGGATTATGTATACTTTATTACATAGAGCTCTCCATGCATTCATCCTGAGGACAGATTCTGTCGACACCCAAAACATAAATAGTAATATGGGTAAGGAGTTTTACAACATTAAGAATATTAAAAAATGTTAAAAATATATATAATAGAAGATGTACTGGTGGAGTTCAATCATTTCCTTGCCACTATCAACTCCTGATCTTGCACAATAATTTAAACTGCCTGTAAGACAAGCAAAATATTGTCTATATTCTGAACTAGACACCAATAACCCATAGTATAGCATCACGGATTAACACAATAGTCAATATCAGATGCAGAGGGGTCTCGCAGGACGACAGCGGGTCAGGGTGCCAAACCTTCAGCGGGTCACCAGCGGTTCCTCGATTCAGCTTCTTGTTGCAGGATACTTGGCTCCTTATGCCTTGTTCGGTGTGAACTCAGGAGATCAACATGGTAGTGGTGTTTTCAGCCTCCTCTTATCCAAAGTTCCCTTCGCGCCAAAATGGAGAGGACCCAATGGGAGATCTGCTCACAAACACTCACATTATACGTGGACCTATCACGGACCACGGTGGTCCCAGGCATTCAGGACACTCCAGACTCTCTGGCACCCAGAATGTGTATTGGGACCAGACATCCCAGCCCACATCCTGGAGGCACACACAAGGCATGCAGAAGCCCACGAAAGTGTTGTGTTTCGCAGGAAAGTGCATGACCAAATAAGGACTGCCCTGGGTCGGCTTGACCTGGGGGAAGGTGAAGGGGCAAGACGGTCAGCGGACAGGACAAAGAGCCTCGTGGCATGGCCATTTTGGAGCCAGGCCACTTACTTGTGCCAAACGCGGTAAGCGCGGATAACATGGCAAAAAAACACAAAAGAAATGATAGCTGCCACCAGCCCTGTCCGTGACACACTTGCACAGTTCATAATAAGTCCAGAGAGTGGTTTCTAGGGCCTTTGGAATGACTATAGACCCAAGAATGCGGTAACTTAGGTTACAGGGCCCTCTTGTGTTTTGTTGCACAAAAGTTGCAACATGAGAAAAGGACTAAGGGAAAACCAAGTCTCCCCATACTGACTGTTTTAAGGGCATGTCAGTTTCCCCATAAGAATTGATCGAAAGCCCAGAGGAGTGCGGCGGAAGGCTGTGCTTCTCTGGCAAAGACTAGATCAGGTTGTAAAACAACAGCAAAAAGTTTGGGGGTTGCCACATGGAGGGAACATTACATACAATATGAAATCTTTCCTAACACTGATGCATCATCTGACCCAAATGCGGGGTTACCAACGCCAGATGCTGCACCATTGCAGCTGATTGATCTATTTGCAAATCGACTGTACCCAAATGTTGTTATTCATGTTAATCCTGCCACGTTTAACACGTATACTGCTAATCTCAGGTCCAATTCTTATTCCTCAACTCCTAATCTAGCGGGAATTCCATATGTTGCCCTAATTCAGTTGAATGTCTCACCTACAATTACTCTGCACTCAAACTTTGTTAAGAAAATTAAATTTTCACCTCTGCTCAATCCTGACATTGCTAATCACAATCACCCTGCCCCATGTGAAGTATAGCCACCCCTACCCGCCCAGCCCTACATCCACATCTACCCCATATGTTAACAGTAGCCATAGATACATTCCCACGAGTTCTCAAAAACCCTTCGCCCCGCTAAAATGTGCCCTCATTAATGCCTGCTCCCTCCCAGCACATGCCCTGGAAATCCATGACCTGATCACTGTACACAACCTGGACTTGCTAGCTATTTCAGAGACAGGGCTCCATGAAGACTCTCCCAGCCATCTCCCTAGCTCTCCCCCCAGGGTACACCATATACCGCCAACACGCCAAAGGTGATGGAGTAGCCCTCATAGCCAAATAATCCCTTCCTCTCAGACAGACTAACACCTCTCTCGAAGGCAATAGTGTTTCTCTATCCCTCAAGCTCACCATCTCCCCTAAGTGCACCATCACACTACACATTGTCTACCGCCCACCAAGCTAAATCCATCGCCAAGGCACTAGACACCTTGGGCTTCAGACAATCTATTATGAACGCCATGCAAACCAAAGGCTGCATCCTGGATTGGATAGCGGAGCACAACTAACCACCTTCCATCAGCTCTAATTCCCCCTGCCCATGGTCAGATGACCATGTCATTCTATTCTCCATCTCCCCGTCATTGAAACAGAAACCACTAACCACTCCCCTACCAGACCACTGCACTCTCTCAAACCAACTGAGATCTTCGTGACATTGTACGTCCTGCGGGTTGCTGCCATTTCTTACTCATTCCCCTCTGACTTTTCCTCTATCTTGCCTTCTATCCTGGACTTCCACTCTCTCCCAACACCTCTCTCTATTCTTCCCGCTGGTCAGACTCACTATGTAAGGCACACTTTGATGTTCTAACCTCCTCAGGCCTCCTCCTCGCTAACCCTCTCACCACTCCTCTCTTCTGGGGTGACCATGTTTTCCTTTCTGCTTCTCTCTCTCTCTCTCTCTCTCTCTCTCTTTCTCTCTCTCTTCCCTTTCTCTCTCTTCCCTTTCTCTCTCTTCCCTTTCTCTCTCTTCCCTTTCTCTCTCGCTCTCTCTCTACCCGACAGTCCAAGCCTACCCCCTCGCTGCCTTCACTGTCATTCAACCCATGAAGCGTGTGTCAGTTGAGGCTTTCTCTGCATCTTTCTCTCCCCCTCCTGCACCTCTGGTTGACTCACACCCTGACACAGCCCTTTCCATTCTCCACTCTGCTCTCTCTGATACACTCAATGTACTTGCCCCTGTCATGTGGATCCACATGAAACCTAAAATCAGGTGCAACTCCTGGTACGACTCAGACCTAGTCACCCTTAAACACAAGTGTAGGGTGGCTGAGAGTAAATCTTGTACATCCTCTGACAAACTGGCCTGCATTCTGTTCGAAAGGCAATATCGACTCTCTGTCCTCACTAAGAAGAGAGCTCATATCCAAGCCTGTGTTCCTGCAGCATCTAACAACTCGTCCAAACTCTTTAAAATCTGCAAAGAGCTGGACAATCCTGCCGCAGTCTGTACCTCTACTGTCCCATCCCAGACCCTGTGTACGGCCTTGGCTTCTCACTTTATCTCCAAAACCCAGGACATCCTGTTCACCCTCTCAGCTTCTCCTACCTCTCCCTCCACTCTCTCCTCTTCCTCCAGTCCCCCAGCAGCCACCACCCTCCCTTCTCTGCCTTTCCTCTCTTCTACCCTGACGAGGTTTCAAGACAAGTCAGATCTAAGAAAACCTTTTCTAAACAGGTTCTTCCCTGTTCTTCCAAAACCATCAAGGACCACATTCACACCCACCGCCCCAGCCCTGGCTGATTTCTGCAACAACTCTTTCACCTCCGGGACCTTCCCCTCCTCCCTGAAGCACTCCCTTGTGCACCCACTTCTCAAGAAACCCACAGTCAACCCCTCCCTTCCAGCGAACTATCGCCAGATCTCTATCACTCCTTTCCTGAGCAAACTCCTGGAAAAGCTGGCCATCTCCAAGCTTAATATTCACACTGAACCTGTTGGTTGTCTCCATGACCATCAGTCTGGCTTCAAAGCAGCCAGAAGCACAGAAACTGCTCTCTTGAACATCCGTGAAGACCTGCTCTCTAACCTCGATTCTAATCTCCTCTGTCCTCATCCTGCTTGATCTCTCTTCTTCCTTTGACACGGTCAACTATGCCTTCCTGCTCAACTGGCTCCGTGATAACCTGGGTATCACCGATCAGGCTCTGGCCTGGCTGACTACCGTCCTCTCTGACTCCCAGGTCCTACATGGGTCCTTCCTCTCCTCTATCTCTCTCTCTCCACCTGCGGGGCTCCCCAGGGGTCTAACGTGTCTCCCTGGTTGTTCAAGCATTACTTGCCACCTCTCGCCCACCGCATAGCCGCTCTCTGCTCCAATTTCCAGTGCTATGTGGATGATACCCAGATAGCCTTCAGACTCCCCTCTTCCACTTCTTTTCCTTCTCACATCCCGGATTGTCTGACTACACTCCAGGAGTGGTGCGCCGCCAATGATCTCTGCCAGAATGCAAGAAAGATGGAAATCCTCCTCATTGGCAAACCCACACCGCTCTTTCCCCACCACTCTCTGGCCAGCCTCCCTGGGCCCTCCTCCTGCTCCCAACTCCGAGGCTAAGAACCTCAGGGTTATCTTTGACTGCTCTCTCTCTCCTTCTCTCCTCATATTTCCAACGTCTCTAAGAAGTCAAACTACCAACTGCACATCCTCAGAGGTATTCTTCCTTTCCTGTATCTAGAGCACTGGTTCTCTCTAGGCTAGACTAATGTAGCAGCCTCCTTTTAAATCTGCCTGCCTCTACTCTCCGTCCTCTGCAACTCATCCAGAACAGGACTGCAAGACTTGTCCTTAGCCTCAAGCCCAGGGATCGTATCTCTCCAGCACTGAAATCTCTCCATTGGCTTCCAGTGGCTGCAAGGACCAAGTTCAAGCCCTCTGCACGGTCTATAAGGCCTACTGTGGCCTGGGATCAAAATATCTCCAACTTTCTTTCCTGAAGTATCTTCCTTCTCAAGCACTTCGCTCCTCCACCTCCAACTCCTTATGGGGCAGTTGCTTTTACAAGCAACGAGTTATGGCCAGATCTCTCTCTTCGGCTGGCGCCTCCCTCTAGAACAGCCTCCCTGCCTCTCTGAAACTTGAGCAGAACCATCTCCTGTTCCGGAAGCTACCTCTTTGCTTCCGTCTACTCCCTGTCGCTACCTTGCTTATCTCATGTCTGATACTGCACTGGTAACCTGGATACCCTCTTTACCAGGGGCAGAGGTTCTTCCCCTCCCAGTTGCACACCTGCACTGCGCCCCTGGCAACCCTGCACATCTATACTCTCAGTAATGAACCCGTGCCTCACAAGCCTGAGATCTACAATCATGTCGGTCCACAGTTCGCTCTGGTTCTTTAAATTTACTCGCAATTGTTGCACTTAAGACCTCATTGTTTCACAAATCACCTCCACTTGGCCGATATATTTCACCCTTCCACGGCCATCAGACCCTACAGTTTTTGGAAACACCTACCGGCAATTTTAGCACTTCACCTTGGCAGCAGCATTAAATAATGTCGCTGACCTGCTACCACGGCCCCTGGCCGCCGTTTCTAATTTTTAAATATTCTGATTCATTTAGCGCTTGGCCTCCGACGCTTGCAGACTGGCACTCCAGACAAATCAGTGACTGGAACACATCTTTGTACGACCAGGCGCAAAATCGATCGCTCATGGTAGGTCGCCATTTTTGCAGTTTTTTAAAAATTTCTCTTGACACCATTCCTAGAACTAACACAGTCCCCTATGACCCTTAGGTGGACATCCACGTCTCAACATCGACCTGACTTTAACCACCTGTCCTGATGACCGTTCGGTAACATCTCAGCAGCGCTGTCCCAACCTAAACAGCCACTGCCTCCAGCAATTAAATACCGGACCAGAAACACAAAAATCGTGTGTCGACGATGCTAGACAATGTTAAATGTATTGCCACTCTTAACAATACATAGGAAAAATAATGTTAAACCTTGTTAAATGTATTGCAACTTCAAACAATGCATATAAACTAACACTGTTAATCACTATGCTTACTAATCCACAAGTATTGCCGATTACTATGTGTCTAGTAATGCTATCTTTCTTTTCCCAGCGCCGAGGCACAGTGTGTTAAATTGTTTTTGTTCTTTGTTTAATGTAAAATAAACAAAACCCTTTTTTCCTTGTTACTCTCCACACTCTTGAGTTTTTGTTCTCTGTCCTTTTTTTGAGTTAGTATTTACCTAGCTCTACTGCAAAATATGGTGACCCTATGTCACGCCTTTGGTCAGGGTAGCTTTTGACTCTCACCCCCTCTCTCTATACCATTTACCCTCCTGAGTCAAGCCCCCTTACAAAAAAGAGGGTCTGCCCTATTATTATTACTTCCATGGAGTAGCAAACATAATAATCATTCAGTGTACCCAGGAAATAATTCCTCAGATCACTCAACTGTACACAATTCAGGATAAGATGTTTAGTCGATTCAGATTCTAAGTGGCAGAACCTACAAAGACTTTCCTCCATGGTTATTTGGTTTCTTCTTAATATAATATCATTGGTTGGGAGGATATTCCAATGTAAACTCAACAGCAGACCTGGGTGTTGTCGATTTGGAAAAAAAGAGATAAGATTTTGGAGCGGGATACTCGTTTCCTATGCTCATGTGATAGTTGACTCATTGAACTGTATGAATGGAAGGTTTCTATCGTTGAGCTCCAATCCTGATCTAACAACCTTTTTTTAGTTATCATCGGGTTGTTAAGAGTTTATGTTGCTCCCTACCAGCTCATATAAGGTTTGTATGGTAGGGACCTTGATTTTAGTGGCATATTATTTTAGTTGGCATCTGTGGTAGATGTCCAGTAAAAATTGCTGTTCTTCCAGTGACAATCTCCCCACCCTCCTCTATCACCTGTCAAATTCAGCTCCCCAGCACAAACACACACATTTACTCACTTATTCACACTTGCACCCATACATCACACACTCGCACAAACACACAATAATCATAACATTTTTAAAAAAATGTTTGCCTGCTTCCATCCTGGTCCGGACTCTGCTCATCTCCACCAAATCCACAAACGCATCTGCCTCCTACGCAGCACATACAGAACTCTGCACTTCCTGGTTCCTGCACATGCACACCACTTTGCACATACAAATGTGTAGTTCCTCAGTCTGCATCCCCAATGGGCCATACAAAAGTTCCCCACCTTGCATGGCCCATTGGGAGTACAGAATTGTCAAACACGTCAAGCCAGCCCAGGAGTGCTCGCGACTGCAACAAGCAAGTGCTCCTGGGCTGGAATGACTCCTCCATGATGGGCTAGGTTACAGGTGGGTTGGCACCCCATCGCCCAATGTTGACGATCCACCCTGCATTGTTGGTTACCTGCGTGTTTCTGGCAACAATGTTACAGGTGTATTTCCATTTCTATTAAGAGTGGGTGACACCTGTAATTTATTTTGAGGTCTAATTAAAATGAAAGAAACCTATTGTTACAACAATTTGTCGCGGATTGCGTGAGTTGGACTGTGGTTTGTCAGACCAGACCATAATACTCTTACTCCAGTCAGTAAAAAGGACCTGAAATAATTCATTGCAAGAGACTTATTTGGGGAGGAGGGTAAAACTTCCTTGAATGAGATTTGGCACAATGACTACTGCTCCACCTAAGTACAGGGAGGAGAAGTGGTCAAACAGCCTACTCAGCCCCACACTATTAGTAAATCAGCAGGTCTCCCAATCAAAGGTAAAACAAGACAGAACATGGTGGGTATATTTCCTTGCCCATTTGTTGTGAAGTGGGCCGAGAGCAAGCTATACTCCGAGAAGAACATGTCTTTTGAAGAAAAGCTACCAAACAAAAAGAGGGGCTTAAATGTCACTTTGGTTCCTGAAAGTGGGCCAGGAGGACAGGTCTTCTTCACAGTACCTTATTCTTATGAGTTGAATACCTGGCACGGTCCAAGCTTGGGACAGGCAGGTGATGTCTGGGTCAGTGTAGTTCACAAGCGGTTCAATCTGGGTTGGTAAGAGGCCCAATCCGGGGCCTCTAGGGATAAGGTAAGTCCTTTGGTTGCACTGCCATTCCAGGGAGCCTGGCTGGCACCTACAGTGATTTCTTCACCGCACTGTTCCTTGGGGATGCCTAGGGTGCCAAGCTCTCCACTGCCTTGAACTGCACTCCCACTGGTCCAAAAGTGTATCCTTCTGTTGATGGTCCAAAGATTAATCAAGGAAGTGGTGGCATACCACTTTCTTATAAAGTTAAAAGGTCCGAGGGGATTGGACCACAGCAAGGGGTTCAATCTCTGTCAGTATAGCAGGCGACCCTTCTCTTCTTGCATCATATCCATATTGGCTTGTTCAGCAGGGAAATTGAGGTGACAGGAAGGATCGAGCACCACACAGAAAAGCAAGATGGCAAACCCCTTCTCAGTTACCCTTTTCCCTCTCTGACTACTATAACTCTGCCCCTTTCCAAAGTCTATACTTTAAATGGCCTTTGATGTGCAACACCCTTGTGTGAGGATGGGCTTTGTTAGGTGAATGGCAATTTGAAGTATGGGTCCCAGGAGAAGTCCTGGGGAGAAGAGAGCAACATCCTGTGCATTGTCTCTCTTGCTGAAGCGGAGACAGGTAGGCTATCCATGAATCCACATAGCCATGGCATAGTTGAGCTGGGTTCACAGGGCTGACATTTATGATATCAATTTGATGTGGCATTAATAATTGTGGGCTCTTCCCAGTCACCATAATAACAACAGGTATTGCTTATTTTTAGAGTTCACCCTGCCACCAGACTGATGGGGCCACAATTAGTACCTTTTAATTTGGAGGTGGAGAGGTTAAAGTGCAGCTTCCAACTGCAGTGACAGAGTCACAGCAGCAGTCAGGAATGCACATGTGACCTTTGAACAAGCCAAGTATCACTAAAACATAGGTGCTACAGTTTTCAGGAGACTGGTGCAGCGAGGGAACATGTATGCACTATGCTATTGGCAGAGGGCGTTAGGCAAGCACTCCGCACAGTATGATCAGTCTACTGGCTTGCTGTGACAATTCTCGTTTCACTGCCTGATCTTCAAGCGGGTGCCATCAGCTACTCCCAGGAACCAATGAGAGGTGCATGCAGTCTGATTCTGCATATAAGCACTGCATTCCCTTCTGCTTCAGTCCTGATGGGCCTCCCCTGGATGCCTTGAAGCCTCTCTGCCTGAATCGCTCCTTTCTGTCTTATGTTAAAATCAACCAGTCTTCATATGGGATCTCTGGTGTTCATCCAGGACCCTCAGACCTTCTGCTCTTGATGTTTCCCAACCCTCTGCCTGTTGGGCATATAGTTGGCCCTGTTAAATAAGACAGAACCTCTTGCTTAAGAGGTACTGGTGATGAAACTATTTTTACTTCATTCTCTAGTTTGAGTGGATGCTCTGTATGCATGCCAGTTCTCCAAATTACACTACCTACACCTGATTGAGTAAGAGTGTGAGAATCATTTGGGGATGTGAGGTGTCCTCAAATTAGGTCTTCCTCCTCTTTTATAGAGAAGCGATCACATGTTCTCTTTCACCCCTCCTTTCAGCAAATTGACATCATTTATAATCACTCCACCTCTTTCAAAATAACAGTCTTAGACTTTGCAGAGTGAGATATCATTATAAAAATAAGGAGTCCATTTCCTGCTGACTGCATTTATAGTTTTGGTTTTTCTCTAGCTAAAAAAAACACACTATGCAGTATTCTACATCTTAAAAATTATCCTTTTTTAAAAGTGGTACAAAAATGTATCTTAGAGTTTTTATTTCAGCCTTTTCACATATCCCAATTAAAAACCCAAGCAAGTTCCTTTGAAGATGAGATTCATACATTCCTTAGTATTTAGAGTCCCCTTTTCACCTTCAGAATATTATAATTGTAGACTTTACATGGCATGGGAATTAAGTGTAGATAAATAGCATTAGGTGTTCTGTATCCCTCAAAAACATTTACTATGTACTTTACATTCTTACTGAAGACTGGCATGTCGTATAATTACCACCTAGGAATAAAGGCTCCCTAAAGGAAAACAGATTTCAGATCCTCATCACTGGATAGACCACAATTTGAGTTTTCTGCACTTTATTTATATATGTTTGGAAGGATAGCTGGTTTAGATTTGCAGTAGAGGCACAAATTCAGACTTCACACCCTGAATGAACGAACCCAAAGAGTGAGGTGGCAGAGTTCAGCTGCAGACATTGGCAGACTGTGTCCTGGAACCCGAGTCTTTCTACTGGTGCTATTGTGGAAGGTGGAGTCCGTTACTTTCTACCATTTTTAAATATCCATTGCGGCCGCGGAGTGAGGCAGCAGAGTGTAGCTGCAGACATTGGCAGACTGTGGCAGGCAGAGCGGCTTGGGCATCCGCAAAAGTGAAGAGGTAAAGGCTTTTCAATTAAGGAAGACACGACTTGTGGTTTTGATTTCGATTGTGCCACCTGGCTCGGCTGTTACTGGCCACAATTGTCATATGAGGAGTTAACGTATTGAAATTAGCTACACACAATCGGGTGTCTGTTTTGCCCTGTGTATTTAATTTTGTCTCATGCCTGTCTGCCCCCAAGGGATTCTCCTTTAGATCTGTTTTCAACATTTTCAGCTGATAGCTGTTGCGGCGTACTTGTTCTGAGACGACACAGTGATACTCATACAGCTGGCTTGACTCGCAGATCTTGAGAATAGTGCTCATTACCGCTACACAAGTCTGGTGGAGACTGCAGGTAATTCATCCTTGACCCATCTGACGGCCGATGGACTACTAGTGGAATTAGTGTGAAGATGTCCTCCTGTCTGACTAAATAAGGCAAAGTGCTTTGTTTGGGGCAGGGATCGTGAATCTGCCGCCTTCTGTCTCATTGTGTGGCTGCAGCACATTACTCTACTCACCTGTTAACTCTGTGTGGTTTGGTCTATAATTTGAGAAGTGCTTTGGCTGGTTTAGACCTCCGTACACCTGAATTAGAGGATTGTGGCATCAGGTCTTCCAGTATACAAAGAGTCAATAGATCTATTTTTAAATCTCCGTCCCAGAGTAAAGGTATTGTGCCTTTTTTTGGGAAGCAAAGTATTTTCCCGGTTGATCGCCAAAAGCCATTGTGCTTGGGACTCCCGCAAGTATCTGTATCAGTACAAAAAGAAGTGGAGGCGTCTACGCCAAAAGAGCCTTTCTCTAGTCAAAACCCACTCTTAAACAGTGATTACACCTTGACGGCCACCTCCATAAAAATTAAAATGTTTAACTACTTCCTCTGGAGTTTGGCCACATAAAGAACTGTGTCACTGAGAAAAACAACAAAGGGAGTCATATGCCAGCTAAGTCACCATCACGGGCTGTGACCCGAGGAAGACTTGATCAATTCGGATATTCTTCCCAATCTGGATTCATCCTTTGAGTTGAATGCCATCTCTGCTCTCTTGGAGGTATCGAGAGTAGCCAAAGTTTATCAGGAAAAAAGAGCTGACAAAGAACGGATTGGATAAACCCCATTAGGACGGTCACCTGAAACCTTCAACTACGGCAGCTATAAGTTTTGTCCTAGGCTCTCTCGTACAGGTCTTTGAAGAAATCAAGACCGAAGTCCAAATAAATTCTGGACATTTGCTGAAAATGACCAAGGACCGGGAAATATATGACATCTCCCTGGTAGCCCTAAAATCTGCAATAAATGACTTTATTATAGAATCACGGACTGAATTGAGTCAACAGGTTATAACTCAATCACAGCAATTTGACCTGATACTCTCAAAAGGGGAAGAGATGAGAGGTGATATGGATAAGCTTAACCAGTACTTGGTAGATGGCGAAATTCCCAAAGATCAGGGCCATAAATGTTGCAAATGTATCCATCAAATTTCAAATAGCCAGGAACTGGATGACACTCCATTATCCACCTCCATGATGGAGGAATTTGCCCGCCTGGCACAACTGGCTGAGCTAGAAGAGGCTCTAAAACCACAGGCTGGTGAGGTGGCCACGGAAAAAGATCCTATCAGATTAACATCGATCCCTCAAGCACGAAAAAGGTCCAAAAATCCAATGGAAAATCTAAAAGAAAGCGCAGAAGGCAACTGCAGGGTACTGTTACATCTATGGACTCAAGATCCCGCAGGTGAACCAGAAATCGTTGTACATTTACCAAAGAAGAATAAGAATAAATCAGGATCTTCAACTCGTTTTATTCACAATCTGAAAATAAAACAAGCTGACTTGGTAGAAAAAGAAAAGAAAGATGGCTGCAGTGGAACAGGCGCGAATGGAGGGAGTGTCTCAGGTCTCTCCATCTCTCAAATAGACCGATAGGAAAAATGAAGCAAGAATGTTAACAGTGGGGATTCAAACGGATCCAATCAAAACCACATTAAAGATCGCTCCAATCTTCTTAACAAAGCCAAAGCCATCCCTAACAATTGCACCTATATGTCTAAAAAGTAAGGAGGTGGGTAAGAAAACATTTTACCTGTCGAAAAGGGAGGGCATTTTGATCAGCCTAAACAAAAAGAGGCTCTGTGGAAAGAAATAAAAAATAAAGTGAAGTCCTTACCATCCTTTGAACTTTTAAAAGAGAAATCACTTTTTGGGATATGAATTTAGAGAAAATAGACATGAAGAGAAATCCTTACAAATACATTGTCCCTTGGAATGATCAGAGGCTTTGAATGTAACTCAGAAGGAAAAGTCAGATG
This sequence comes from Ambystoma mexicanum, assembly GCF_040938575.1. Lineage (NCBI taxonomy): Eukaryota > Metazoa > Chordata > Amphibia > Caudata > Ambystomatidae > Ambystoma > Ambystoma mexicanum. The sequence goes on along the minus strand of NC_090934.1, from coordinate 314,297,305 downwards.
AAAAATTCTGGGCAAGCATTGTCCCTATACCTGTCCAGCCCTATCTCAACATCGAAAGAAAAAGCTCTGCTGAATCGTTCAGCTATTTTGACGGAAATAAGGGAAATTACGAGTCTAAAATTCTTTACATCGACAGATATCGAGGTTGTTGGCTTTCCTGGTCTTCCCAATATGAACATAGCCAAGCTTATGCTTAAATCTAAGCTCGGGTGGTCTTCTCTATTGGGAGCTAGTGCCGAGTTTTCTCATGGGGGACTAAGTATCTCAGAAACTCAGCCAAGCCTAGTGGAAATATTTCTTCTGATCGAAACATGGCTCAGAACCTATCTGATTGCAGACAGATGAAAGAAACGACGACACAGGTTTAAGACTGAAATCAGATTTCAATCCAAAAGATAGTGAGCTACCTACATCCATTCTCACTTTTGAAAAATGCATTAAACTTTAAATCAAGAAACTACAACTTTCTCAAAAACACCAGAGACAAAATCTTACCAATGGAGAATGCTGAGCCCTCGCCAACAATGATAACTTAGTTATCAAAGCAGCAGACAAAGGAGGGGGCATTGTGATACAGAACAAAGACCAATACAACATAATGGTAATGACACTACTCAATGAAGAGAACTATAAAAAATAAAGATCCCACCCCCGCTATCAAATCCAGAATACAAGAAATCACCAAATTTGCACTGGAACGAGATTGGATCTCTGAAAACAAAGATTCCTTCCTTAACACCACAGAAGGCAGAACTCCTGCATTCTATGCTTTACCTAAGATTCATAAGAACAGCAGCACACCCCCGGGAAGATCAATAGTATCAGGGTGTGGCCCAATCGTGGAACTAATATGTCAATTCATCGATTACTTCCTTAAACCTCTGTGCCAACAGACTGCTTCATATCTGAAGGATACTATGAATACCGTCACCACCTTTGAGCACCAACCATTTGACAGTACCAACAACCAACCGGTCACAATGGACATAAAGAGCTTGTACACAAGCATCCCCCAGGACAAAGCTATTGAATGTATCAGACACCACCTTACCACACATATGACATAAAGAAGAGTGCCATTCAACTTTATAGTGGAACTGCTTGAATTAGCCCTCACCAATAATTTTTTCCGCTTCAATGACACATTCTATTTACAAACCTGTGGTACTGCTATGGGCGTGGCACTTGCCCCTAGCATGGCCATAATCTATATGGCTGAATATGAACAAAGCTTCATACTGACCACGAACAATCCATTCAAGGAGAACATCCGCCTTTGGCGGAGGTACATAGATGACATCATCTTCATCTGGGAAGGACGCAGGAACGAACTACAGAATCTTTTCATGTGGAACAATGAACAATCTGAGGATATCCAATTCACCATGGATAATAGCAACACTAACATCAACATCTTGGACCTCAATATTAGCGTCTCTGACAATTAGCTCAAATGCTTAATCTTCAAAAAGGAAACAGACAGAAACACCATTCTGCATTATAACAGCCACTATCCAAAGAATGTACGCAATAACCTGCCGTATGAGCAATTTCTCAGGATCTGCAGAAACTGCACGGAAACAAGAGAATTTAAGATCCATGCCAGTAACTTACAACAGAAACTGGAAACTAGGAAATACCCCAAGAAAACTGTTAAAACACAATGAAAAGGGCTCTCTATACACCCAGAGAAACACCTCACTCCAAAGCTACATGACCCTGACACAGACAACATGATGGCCTGTATCTCCACCTTCGGAGCCAATACCTCTCAATTCAAACACATGATCAAATAATTCTGGCCCATTGTACAACTCAACCTACCAGATGAACCACTACCAAGGATGGCCCTGAAGAGAAACAAAAATCTGAAAGATCTTCTAACCCATACCAGATCTAGACGCAAACCCACCAGATCCACCTTATGGAACATGTGCGAGACCCGGGGGCACCACCCCTGTGGAAGCTGCATTGCAATCAAACACAAAAAATTAAATCATTCCCCATAGATGGTAAGGAATTGGAACTGTGCCAATTCACGAATTGCAAAAAATCTAATGTAATATATGTAATTGAATGCACATGTAAAGTAAGATACTTGGGATAAACCTCAAGACCTGTGCACAAAAGAATTGGGGAACACAAATCAAGGATCAGGTGCAAAGTCCACACAGCACCACTAGTGGCCCACTTCATGGAGTACCAACACGGACATGACTCCTTTAAATGGTGGGTAATCGATAGAGTCCTGGAGACCTCCAATACCTCCAATGCATTAAACTTTAAAGGAAGCTTGGTGGATCTTCAAATTACAAACCTTGACTCAAGGCCTTAACGAAGCTCCCCCCACTGATCACCATGCCACCATCCTTGTATAATCTGCATTATCTGGTTATCTAGCAGATTTCTTGAGTGACACAGCGGCCCGCAGGACATACATTTTCTTCTTGCCCACTCATTCACAACCAGTGATGAGCAGTTTCTCCATTAACAAACCCTCTGGCACCTATAGACTCGCCCACACTTGAATAGCGGCACATCAGGCCTTTGCAACACGGCCTCCTGCATCCATCTTGCCCATATGGATACCACAGTGTGATACACCACTTGTCACGGCTGTGCCTCGACTACACAGAAGACATGAGACTTGGTCACAATCAGAGGTCCCCGCCCTGACCAATATGACCAGATGACTATTTACATAACATCAGTCACTCACCTAGCCCTATACCTATGATGGGACTCTACTGCGCCGGCACCTCTATAGGCGTAGCCACCTTTGCAACATCCCAATGGCATCCCTGCATGTATGGCCCCCTGTCTCGACAATAGACACTACCGGTTACACTGCTTCAGGTCCCCCAATTTCCCATCCATCAGGGTTTCCCAGCCCTTTAACTCCCCTCCCTCTGGGACCCCAGCAAGGCATATGAGCGCTCCTGGCTATTTTCACATTTCTCCCCGCTTCCACGGGACACAGGTATGGCTAACTTCACAGCCGCCTCATTTGGCAATATGCACTGCTTATAGCCAGCGAATTCAAAGGTACACACGTTGGTACTTTACAACGACCACAACTCACGATTAGTCTTCCATTGCCACAAACATCTCCATGGCAATGACAAAACGGGCGCCCCACCATATGCGCATGCGCGCTCCTGAGCCACACGGTGTTCGCGTATGTGCGCATGTTGCTCTAACAGTACAGCTCCATTTCAGCCAGGCACCTGGACCGACCACACATTGCGTCAAACCTCCAAGCGCCTGACTACATACACATGCAAGGTGAGCGTGAACTTTTTGACTTGGAGGCATGCACCATCAGCTTCCCCCGCTCCCAAGACAGAGCACCATTGTGCTGATTCAACTTGTTAATTTCGTATCTGCAGTGGCGTTGATTCCTTTCTGAACCGCCCCTCTTTTTGTCATTTGTATTTCTACAGGGCAATGATTTAAGACAGGCCCTTCAGCACACTGTCTCTGCCATCCATGCAGCACAGCGAAACACAAGCAGACCACTCCAAGATTTCTGCTGCAGTTGTCCTGAAAACTAAAAGAATTACCTGGAGCAGAACACCTTTACTGCTTCATGGAAAGGTTAGTGTAAGGGCCTTAAGGGCCTCCAGCCCGTCACTTGTTTTTATTTTTCACCCATAAGGTCTTTTACCTTCCCAATGCTTACTCGGCTAAGAAACACCAATGTACCTGTCACCGAGTACACATATGTCCTTTGTCTGTCTTTAGGGAGACCTGCACACACAAGGCCCCGGAAGAAGGTTCTGACTCACAATAACCGAAACGTCAGTGATCCACGTGGCAGAATTCCTAGGACCACGACCAAGGATCACACCAAATTTCCTTCACTTCTCCATAGACGTCGACCAGTCTCTCTTGGTCTTGGACCAGTCTTTTCTGGTCCTTCCACAAAGCGATAGGCACAGACAGACTCAACACCTCAAAGTCTGACTAAGCCCCTTCAGGGCACACTACCAGCGCCAAAAGACTATACTTTTCAAGCCTCACTGACCCATACTGCTTCGACTTAAGAAAGCAGATACAAAATGTGGTACTTTACAAAATAAGAACTATGAGGTTGAGATTCATATGTAGTAATATTGTGTTGATCTGTAGTTTCTTTAAATGTATAGGCACATCAAACATATATCCTTTTTCCATGTTTTATGTATTTGTAATTGACTGCATTTGCATTGTCTACTGTTTTGCACATTGTCACTATTTTATTGGTTATGTTTAAAAAATCATATTGTTTATTAACATTTTTTGAGAAAAAAATTAACACAAAGCTACATGAATAGCCAGAATAATAAAAAGGCTTATGTAGACCAATCTCAGAAGGTGGTTGTTTTTTCCCCCAGCGACAAGTATTAGTTATCGCTGTTCAGGTTATTCAGGAAGGTGTGAATCATGACTGCAAGAAGTTATTGCAGACTCTAATTTGTGAGGACAGGATTACCCCCTGTTTACATATTTACTATTCAGCCCACTACATCCTGTCCGATCCAGGGCTGTCCCTCATGTTACAAAGATGAAAGAAACCTGCACTTCAGCAGTGGTTCTGGAGATGGTGCCGGAGATTGTCTCTCAGATACTTTACAAATTGGGTATTGCAGATCAGCATCTCTAACTATACTGACATTTAGAACACTGTCATGGAATTCTAGGGGTTCTAACTCATTCTGTAATGATGTAATGAAACAGTATATATTTGACTCTTATGATCTGATTTTTCTTTAAGAAACTTGGCTATCCAAGCCCTGTGACAGACGGTTTTTCATTTTACCATCAACTGTCCACGAGGGGGGAGGTTGGGCGCCGATGGGAGGCTTAATAATGCTTTGTAGAAATAAGGTTTTTGGGAGGTTAGTCATCCATGTTAATGAAATCTCGAGAATTATCATCATTAGAGCGATGATGAGGGATATAAAAGGGGACATTGGGTGGTTAATGGTAAATGTTTACAGAAACCCAGCACGTTTCCCAATTATTACCTTTGTGCAGAAACTGTAGGACTATGTGACTGCATTTACATTGCAATATCCGACAGATGATATATTAATTATGGGAGATTTTAACTCATACTGTTTAGTGGATAATATGTTACATCTGCCCCAGAGAAAGCAAAATATGTTGGATGGTAGAGTGTGGTTTGAATTTATGAAAGAATGGGAATTGTTGGTGTTAAATGGTAATTTGGAGACGGATACCTGGGCTGCCCCTACTTGGAGAAGGGGTTCTTCACACTCTACCATTGACTACATCTTTGCCTCTCAGGAACTGTTTGAGAGGTGAAGTCACTTCAAGATTGTAGAAGAAAAGTTGAGTGATCATGCTATGCTGACTGCTTCCTTTGAAATCCCTCTAAGCCAGAAAATAACTTACATGAAATAGTTGCTGCTATCCAATGTAGGTGGTAATAGGCTGGTTAGATTTCATAAAGGGGGACATAGCCTTAATGCTAAGCTGGAGAAAACGATCTTCGATTGGAATGCGCAGGAGCTATTTCATCTTGAAACCAATTATTTTGTAAAATTGTTATGGAACTTAGATCCACCAGAAGTGTGTTCTGCAAAAAGAAAAGAACTCATACCCATTCTTTAGATATTAGGACTTTAGAAAGGAAGAGAGAAAGAAGGGAGCTTTATGTCCTAAAAAAAAAAAAATCAAATAAGACCAAAGCTCAGTATTCTTTAGAGGGCAGACAAATAAATAATATATTTAGGAACTGGATGAGATCCCAGCGATCGGTAAGACTACAGAGAGACGGAAAGAACGTGCTAAAAACCATCTGTCTTAAAAACTCCCGTAATTTCTGGTCACTGATTAACAAAAAATCTATCCAGGGACAAGAAAATATTATACAGGAGCACTCCTGGGTTGAGCATTTCACTAATATCTGCGGCTCATCAGAGAGTACTGCCCTAATGAATATACCCTCTGGGAATTGGGTCTTGTCCTATTCTCTGGAAGAGATCAGAATATTAATAATTAAAACATCAGTGTCACGTGCCGCAGGCCCAATAGGACTCTCCAAAGCAATCTTAAAGTCGAACCCTGAACTTTGGTTTAGGGTGCTAAAGGCATTATTCGACAATAATATTAAAACTACTACTATTCCCAACTCCTGGAGAAGATCTGTGATCATTCCGATTTTTAAGCATGGTGATTGCTTAGCTGTGGCCAATTATCGCCCGATAGCTCTATTGGATGCAGATAGCAAAATATTTGCTGGTCTGGTCCTTGGAGACCTTGAAGATTGGGCCACAGCTAAGGGAATTCTCTCTAAGTTTCAGACGGGATTCTGCAGAGGACCATCTACTACACTTAATAACCTCATTCTTACCTGCTTGAGCTCTTGGAGTGCAGTCATGGGGGGAGGGGGGAGACCTCTATTTGGGGCCTGGGTGGACTTATCCCAGGCCTTTGATACTGTAAATAGAGAGCGGTTGTGGCGGAAGCTGAAGAACTGGGGGATTCCGGAGTCACTCTTGGCTATCCTTATAGAACTCCACCACAACTCCACCTTACAAGTGAGGTTATCTAGCTCTGTGATCTATCACAGGTGATGCGTATTCAGAGAGGGGTTCGCCAGTGTTGCCTGGTGGCCCCCTTTCTATTCAACCTTTACTTATCTGACTTGTTGTTTCTTGTCTTTGCTGCTTGCCAGTCCTAAGATCGGAGAGACCAGGCTATATGCGGACGATATTGATCTGGATTACACGCAAATTGGCCTTCAAAGGCTGATGACGGCTCTGGGAGAGTATGCAAAATCAAATCCATGGTTTGAAAATTAACCCAGATAAATCCAGAGTTTTGATATTTATGCGTCCATTGACAAAAACGAAGCCATTTTCCTGGAAAATGTATGGTTGTTCCATTCCTCTGGTAGGGGAACTTGTGTATCTTGGCACTAAGATCACTTCATGTCCAACTAAATTGGATTTGAATGACGCTTTAGATTTGGACGCAATAAAGTCAGGATCTCATATGATCACGATCCACTTAAAATACTGTACATTTTCACTTATCCCGCTGATAAAATACTATGTGGGGAAGGTCATACCAACCCTGTTATTTGGACTGGAGTGCAACATCCAAAGCTTTGTAATTAACTGGGAGCGCAAGGATATGGAAAAGAGTACTGAATCTTCCCAATTCAGTTCTTATGGCCTTTATTTGTAACGAGTTGGGTCTGAACTCCCTTTTACTATGGATGGAATTAAGATGGCTTTCCCTATATAGATTGATCAACGTCCCTCAAATTGATTCTCTTTATGAGGACGTTCAAATCCAAATGCTGAAGGGGGACAATATCTTTTCGCAAACACTTAAATCTAAATGTTCTCATATCTTTGCTACAGTGGACTCAGACATAGATACCTTGAGCTCCAATCCTTTAAGATCCAAGGAATTTATTAAGAGAAGAGACTGGATCAGGACAATTGATAGGCTATGATCAGCAAAGCTATCCACAAATGTTTCAGCTTATGATAAACCCAGAGCTGTTGTACCCACCTATGTACAAGAATTCCCAGGACCAAAGGCTAGGATGAACTTTCTTCGATTTAAACTAAATATCTTGCCCACCCTGGAAATTGTACACATTCGGGATTCTGACATCTGTCAGGACTGTGAGATTAAAACTAAATATACAGCAAAACATCTCCTTTTAACCTGTCCTGGGATAAAGGAACTGAGATGGGGGAGAATGCAGAGGTTTCTCTATAGGGTGGAATGGCTGGATTCTGACGACCTGTGGGAGAGAATTATCTCAGGTAATGAAGTTTTCCTGACAATGGAAGTGGTCAAACTTCTTAATGATTTAAAACTGGTTAATCATGTTTTTATTTAAATTGGTGATGTAAGTGAATGCCCGGCTTTTGCACGAGGAGGATGTATCCTCTTTTTTCCCTTCTCCTTTTCTTATCTTTTTGTATATACTGTGTTTATCTCCTGAAAGTATGGACATTTTTTATTTCTCTATCAAAAATATATTTGTTTTCCCTTTTTATCTAGTTGAGTAGTTGTATATAGTCACTCCTTTGTTTTGTTTCTCTCCAAATGATTTAATCTAATAGTATATGTTATTACGATTTTTGTATTCTGTGTAAAAAGTCAATATTTGTTTTGGCTAGATGCACAATAAATGTTTTTTTTTTAAAAAAAAACTGAATCCAAAAATGGCTGATTTTACCAGCTAGTTAACGCTTGGCCATAATAAGATCTTTTCTGTGGGAAAGAATTCTGCATTTGTCAGGCCTGTTTTGTTATTTTGAAAAGAATACATACAGCATATTTTCATCCACTTTTCCCTTTTTTACCAATTTCTTTTCTATCAAATGTCTGTTTTGCACTTCAATGATTGCATATAAAGAATACATGATGAAGACAATATTTGCTTTGTTTGCATGTACAGATATTGAATCTTTGAATAATTATCTTAAATCAGGCTTTGTTTATCATCTTCTGCAGTCACTCTCAACTGCAAATTATTCTTTGAGAAAAGTAATTGATGAATTTTGTTTTTACTTTGTTTTGTCAGTTAATAACTGTTTGCTATTTCATCTATTTCATTGCAGAAGGCTTCTGTACTCTTATCGTTTAATAGAAACCATGATAGTCAAATCATATATATTACAAACTCTTTGACACAGACATGAACTGGATATCCCACCCAACTCCCAATGAAATCATGAAACCTGTATACATACCCAAACAAGAGCAAGGAGTCCAGACAATGTTTCCTGCTGGTTAGTCGGCAAGTGAGGCAGCAAGACAAACCACCATAATCTGAGAACACGCTCCAACCTTGGCACCTCGCCAAAAGACAATGCACCATTCTTGAGATGCCCCAACGTAACTCCTAAGCCGAAATGGCAGAGAATCGAATGCAGAAATGGGTGAAACAATCACAAATATCTAGTTTTAACTTTTCAACTGGACCTGCAGCAACACATTTTGCATTGATAAAAAAGGGAATGTAAACATTTGGGTACACGTAGATATGTCCTTCTATAGAGCCTCTTTCTATTGGAGGGGGGTTTGGGGAAATTGTGAGAAACACCAAGAGAGAGTTTACTCTTTGTGAGGGGTCAGAAATGAAAGCCAGACAAAGTTGTCATAGTTTCAGAAAAAGACATTTATTAAACAAAAATGGGTGGGAGAAATACTTTTCTAGCCTTATGCTAAAGAGGAACTTCCCTACCTAGAAACTAAAACATATGATCTGTTGATGTGTCATGCATGGCAAATTACCTCGGGACCTGGAACACTGTCTTCACACAGAACTGGTTATGCCCATAGAACTGCTAAGCCTTTCTATTCTAAATGGAGGTTGTTTGATATCTTGCCTGGAAAACGACATTTGCATTATTCACGTCGTTGAATTCATGTGATTAGGGATTGTCACGTGTGTTACTGCATTACGTTCATAAGCAGCGTGGGGACGTCGCTCGCTGCTTCTGATTGAACAAACATGGCGTCTGGTACCTGAAACTTTGATCTGCATCATCCCATCTCTTCAGCAACTTCTTTTGGCTTTCCTCCTGCGTTTTACTTCCACACACGAACTCCTGGAGCTGCATTCAAGTTACGGCAGCTTTTCTTGTTCACGTGTATCTGTCTACATGCTACTTTCGGCAGCCGTCTACTAGAAGACCAACGGACGGCTTTTCCTTCACACGTGAGTTCTGGCAGTCCCGTCTGCATGTACTTCTGTTGCATGTAAAAACACATGCGGGTTCCTGAAATCTTCACGTGCGGCCTTCCTGGCTGCGTGGAAATTGGTCTCGTGTAAAACCGCACGCGGTTTCCTGAACTTTTAAAAGTGCGGTTTCCTGGCTACGTGTAGATTGTTTGCATGTAAGCCACACGTGGTTTCTAACGTGCAGTTTCCTGTCTGGGTTACCATTGCACGTGTAATTCCACACGCAAGTTGTGCTACGCTTTGGATTTAATCACTGGCACCTGTGATGAGATAACAGGTGGATTTCAACTCATTATTTTTGTTCTACGTGGGAAAGGAAGTACTGCCGACAACTGCTCATTTGAAGGTGATTTGTGCACTGTACTTTGGACGCTATCCTGTGGTGCACCAACCCCGTATCTAGCGTGAGCCTCGTGCCGTTCGGGATACGTTTCCTTTACTAACCTTCCCTCCTTTGTTGTGGTTTCCTTATTTGGATTTCTTCAGAGACTTGTTGGCAGAGCCTCCAGTTCAGAATCTACAGGTTAGTGTTGTACTAGGTGCTATTGCTGTGCTATTAGTGAGTTAATGTTGGGAAACTTCCTCATTATACTTTTTTGTATCCTAGGCCGACTTCCAATGATGTTCCCACGTCCTTTCCAGTGATCCCTCTCTCTGCCCGTTTTATTAGTCAGAGAGTTGTATCATTTGGAAGGTCTATTTTGACTTCACTACTGTCAAGCTATTTGCATCATCAAGGATCCAGAAGAGCCCTACCAATTGTATCCTTTATGGTTATAAATGTATCCTTTTTCATAAGATACGTGGGTGATTTATGACATGATGTCGGTAACTAAAGAGCAGTCCTTGTGTCCAAAACACCCTATCCTGACCCTCACACTATAAAGAAAACAACAAACGGTGCAGGAAAATGTCTTTAACTTGATGCTGGCAAAAAGTGTTCAAAACCAAAAGAATAAGAATAACACCAACGAAAACATTGTCCAAGGTGAAGACGCTTGGATCTAGAGAGTGGTCCCCTTCCCCTGGATTCTTAAAAAGGATGGCAAAAATGTCTCTTTGGCTCCCAATGTCTCTTTAGTTCCTTTGTGTCTTCACTGGACTCAAGTTCTTGTTCAACCACAATGTTCTGTAACAGTCTCTTACACTCACAATGTTCTGGTTTAAACAATAGGTTCTGTTGAATTCCTTATAACTCTTCAGATCACCTGGTGTACTGCCCTGCCAGGAATCTTTACACACTTTCAGCTACTTGGTGTACTCGCCTGTCAAGACTTTTCTTTATGGGTTTTAAGATTCCATGGTGCACTCCACTGCCATGAATCTTAATACAATTTCAACTGCCTGGTGTTCTCACCTGCCAGGTCTATGAGTTTCGCAGTTCTTTGGTTATCACAGTTGTACGCAAACTTCTCCCCACATGAGCAACTCATGCATCTAAACTTGTTTGCGGTTTGCCTTTACACTTTGCCTTGTTTGCATTCAAACATTCTTCTTATGGGGTGTTGAATTTGTACTTTGCCTTGACTGCATTCAAGCAAACATTGTGTATATTCTGCACCAATAATCTCGTACCTTTGAAACACTTGTTGGCACACTTGTCGGAAAGCCCCATAGTGTCCAGCTGCTTTGGGCAGACTCACTGGTCCCGTTCAGTGTCTCAGATGCTTCTCACGCACCTGCAGTGTGGTTCCTTCACCCGCTTTACAGGTTGAAGGGTGCAGAAGTTCTTCCAGCATCCGGATCTGTGGTTATATGCAAGCTTTCCTTCTCGACCCGGGCTGGTGAACGCTGTTGGGTCCAGCCGGCCAACCTCCAGGATCTCCTGCATGGCTCCCAGGGTCTCCACTGCCTCACTTGCTTGTACTTGGCGTATCTTCTCCTGTTCCAGCGTTTTTCTCTGTCTCACTAACTCGGTCAGTGTGCTTTGTGTTCTTAAGCCTCAACTGATATGGCTCCTGCATTGCTTGCCGTGAGGTTGCCATCTTTGAATGCCCCACACACTGAAGGCTTGGAAAAACAACTAGTCGGCATGTTGAACTTTGAGCTCCAATCACTGTGCACACATTTTCTTGTCCTCCACCTCGTCCCAGTACCTGGGTGGTTATGGGATTTGGAGTCATTGGTTGTCTTTGGACATTTAACTGCTAAATGATTTTTCTTATGGATTTCACATAAAGGTACATCAGAAAAAGATTTTAGGTGTGAATGTTGGGGTTTTAGGACAAATGTGGGAGGATCCTGACTAAAATGACAATAGGCCAATATGAACTCTGGTATTAGAGTGTCTTCCTCATGGGAAAGGGTGCAGAATGTGACTCCTCCAATGAAGTCATAACATGTCCCTAGTAGTGATCTCCTCCCATGTGATCCTCTCTCATAAAGCCACCCCAAGGGGCAAGATCAGATAGCGGCTGCCTGTCCCCTGGTCACATGGAAGGAGGTCACCGCTGGGGTATCTGTGATTACGGCACTGGATTCATCACATCTTCTTTTGTCTAACAAGGAGGGTCAGAAATTGTCTTGCCGCAGATAATTTACTTCAGACATAGGCAGCAATTTCAAGGAAAGTACCTAGACAAAGACGTGTTTCCAGAACAGCTCGCTAGAATGACATTGAATCTACCTGATCTGGTCTTTCCAGAGGCTCCTACATCTCACCTCAAGCAACATAAGCATACTCCCAGATGCAGTACCCTCATACATCCATATGTACAGGATGTCATTCTCAGAAATTGCAAGTGTTCAGGTAAAACATGATTGGCCAGATTCATGTATTAAATGAATAGATCCTCTTGTGGGCTCAGAGGATGTGTTTCTCTACTCAGTTCAGATTAATTATATACTTCCCAGCTTCTCTAGTCACCCAGTCCTCCATTGATGGCAGAGAAAGAAGCTGCAGTCAAGGATAGAATATCCATAATGGGGTGGATTGGGCAGTGAAGGAAGGCTTTGGAGGTATACACCTCTTAGTGTGGGCTGAAACATACAACTCCTGTGCCTTGGAGTTTAATCTAGCAAACCTTTACCTCATGTTGTCAACTAATAGAAGTAGGATATCAGAACTCTATTTATTTGTCGATAGGCCTGCAAAAACTAGCTGAACCTCTGTCAGACTTGGCAATTGACAGCATTAGGGCAACAATTTTGCAGATTTCTCATAGATATTGACAAGGTGTTTTCTACATTTAAGGGGCTGCTGGCCCACGGATGTTGCACAGAAGATTGTGTTTCTTCATATTCCTTTTCATGGTGATATCTTATTTGATGGTCATTAAGAAGACAAGGTTCATCGTGTGTTTAAAGACAATAATAATGCAAACCCTCTCGGATTCAAGTCCAAGTTCTCTTAGCATTTTGTTTATTATTTGGAAAACTGTTGATTTGTCACTCAGAAGATTAGTGGTGGATCGATCCAGACTTCAAGGACATGTCTTCCAGGATCCCAAACCTAAATCTGGACAACTGCAACTTGGGGACTTTACGGATTCATCCACTCTAGTGTGCTCGGATTTGGTGTCTTCGATTGCCTGCAGCTGGATGAAATCAATCACCAGAGAGGGACACTCACTGGAATTGTCTGAACCTGAAGGGCCCGAGTCCATTGCGATATGGACTGGTAGTTGATCCTCTCCATCTCAGCAGTGGATTACCCGTTATGGTCCCCAGTTGTGAAAATTGCGATGACAGACGGCAGCACATAGGGTTGGGGTGTGATGCAGGATTCCAGAAACACGTGGTCACTGGACTCAAACAGAAAAGATACACTGGTCAAATTGGAAGAAGCAGATGGGAGTGCTAAAGGCCCTTTCATGATCCCTCCTACCTCGCCCCCCTTCATGAAGGGCCATGCCATTTTGAGGAAGACCGACGACTCAATTGCCTCATGATACACTATCATGCAGGCGCTAGATAATTTCCCCTGACTCACTTAGCCTGTCATATCTGTTTGTAGGTGAAGGGGGTCTTGATGGTCACTGTAATTGATCCAGATCAGATGGGTGGACAATACGAGGGCAGACAGGAGGAGCATGATATTTCCATTAAACAGCTGACCTCTTCCTCTTTCATTTTCAGAAAATGTATCAGTTTCATTCAGCCTCCTCTGGTTCTTGTTCCCTTCAGGCGCAATGCCTTTCTCAGTGCATATTACTCTCATCTTCCAGAGCCAGACGATTATGCATGGATGCCCGGTCAATACTTTTGCTGATCCCATTACCCCTCTCTTCCCTCCATTTCCCGTGAGTTTGAAGTTATTAGTAAGGGTGCACAGGGATGGCAATCAACCAGTCGGGCCTCATTGAAAGTGGTTTCCCTTATTGGCTCTATGGAAGTGATCGCTCTGTGGAAGCTTCCAGAAGCTCTGTGGCCACCCCTTCACACAAAAGGTAGAGGGCCATGCAGGTCCTTCCTTCAAATAGCGGTCTAGAAATTGAATGGCAGCACCCACATCACCAATGAATCTATAATATAGCAAATTAGCAATTTCCATTTACCATTAGTGCAGTCCTTCCCAAATATTGGCAATCCTTTGAGAAATAGTGTGTTCACCATCCATTATCCTCTTTGAAGGAGGAATTCCAAAGAGGTTTGCAGTTTCCACTGTGCAGAGTTTGTGGGCAGCAGTCACAGCCTTTAGAGAATCCTGGGGAAGTCTGAGTAACACCTCTGCCCTTGTGCCTCATCTTTTCCGAAGTTTTCTTTTTGCTAGCCTCCTTTCTAGAGTTCCACCACCTTTATCTCCCGACGAAGAGTCCCATCAGTGTTTGGACTTTTGCAGGGCTGTGTTGTCTTATTTAAAAAATACCTTTTTATTTTCAGAAATTGACCAGTCTGCTTGTTACTTTTGGGTCTTTTGGACAGGTTCAGAAAGCTTCCTAGTCACACTTAGAGACACTATTGCACTGGCGTCTTGCATATTCCAGCTTCCATGGAGTTAAGGGGAGAAAGGTCAAGGTGGTGCCAGCATTCTGGGCCAAGCTACAGAGGCTCCCTTTGGTTTCGGCTACCATACAAATGTTTGTAATCCATTCTTGATGAGGGATGAGGATCTGCAGGCTTTACACAAAACAAAACAGTTAGTAGATTTGATGGAATAAACTCCAATGATGTTGCCGGACTTCTCGGTTCTGGTGTTTTCCAATCATATGTGAAAGCTTCTCAGCTTTGGTATTCATGATATGATATGATATGGCATTTGTAACGCCATTGAAAAGTGTTTCAAGGCGCGACGAGGCAGGGAGGGGGAAACAAGGGGAAGACAGACAACGATCCTACTAGGCCAGGTGTCATTTAGATCACGCAAGTTCAGGGGAAGGGGGGAGGGAAAAGTGCAAGGGGAAGGGGAGGGGGGGGAAGTGCAGTACAGGGTAAGTAGAATAAAAAATAAATAATAGGGCCAGCTGGTGGCAAGTGCAAGGTAAGTGCAGACAAGTGCTGGGGTGGGGGGGCTGTAGGGATACAGAGACAGTGCCGCAGTGCAGGGGTTGCCAGGGAGGCAGTGCAAGTGGAGAGTGGCTGGGCCAAGGACCGAGGTCGGAGAGCGTGGCCCAGTTGGAGATTCAGTGCAGTTTCAGTGAAGAATTTAGCAGGGGAGAGGGAGAGAGAAAGCAGAAGCAAAGAGGAAGGTTTTGAGGTGCTTCCGGAACCGGAGATGGTTCTCCTCAAGTTTCAGGGAGGCAGGAAGGCTGTTCCAGAGGGAGGCCCCTGCCGCGGAGAGAGATCTACCCCCAGCTCGTTGCTTCGAGAAGCGGCTGACCCTGAGGGAGTTGGAGACGGATGAGCGAAGGGCTCGGGAAGGAAGATATTTAGGAAGAGAGAGTTGAAGGTATTTAGGCCCCAGAACGCCTTGTGGACAATGCAGAGGGTTTTGAACTTAATCCTCGCAGCCACTGGGAGCCAGTGTAGAGATTTCAGTCCTGGAGAGATACGGTCCCTGGGCTTGAGGCCAAGGACAAGTCTCGCAGTCCTGTTCTGGATGAGTTGCAGAGGGCGGAGAGTGGAGGCAGGCAGATTAAGATAGAGGCTGTTACAGTAGTCCAGCTTCGAGAGAACCAGGGCTCGGGAGACTGTGAACTTCTGGGGGAAGGAGAGGAAGGGAAGAATACCTCTGAGGAAGTGCAGCTGGTAGTGTGACTTCTTAGAGACGTCAGATATATGAGGAGAGAAGGAGAGTGTGGAGTCGAAGATGACCCCGAAGTTTTTTGTCTTGCAGGTAAGAGCAGGAAGAGGGCCAAGAGAGGCTGGCCAGAGAGCTGCAGGGAATGAGGGAGTGGGTGTGCCGATGAGTAGAATCTCAGTCTTACTGGCATTAAGGCAGAGGTCATTGGCGGCACACCATTCCTGGATAGCAGACAGACAGTCAGAGATGAGGGAAGGAGAGGAGGAGGCCAAGGGTAGCCTGAAAATGAGCTGGGTATCGTCCGCATAGCACTGAAAGTTGGGGCAAAGAGCGGCGATGCGGTGGGCAAGGAGTGCCAGATACTGGTTGAAAAGCCAGGGAGAGAGATTAGAGCCCTGGGGGACACCACAGGTAGAGAAAAAGATGTCAGAGAAGAAGGACCCCAGTTGGACCTGGGAGGGACGATTGGAAAGGAAAGAGGTCAGCCACGCCAGAGCCTGACCAGTGATACCCAGGTTATCACGGAGACGGTTGAGCAGGATGGCATGGTTGACCGTGTCAAAGGCAGAAGAGAGATCGAGCAGAATGAGAACACACGGAGTGTTGGAGTCGAGGTTCGAGAGCAGGTCCTCACGGATGTTCAGGAGAGCAGTTTCCGTGCTTCTGGCAGCTCTGAAGCCAGATTGATGGTCATGAAGACTACCAACAGATTCAGCATGGAGGTTAAGCTGGGAGATGGCCAGTTTCTCCAGGAGCTTGCCCAGGAAGGGAGTGATGGAGATTGGGCGATAGTTAGTCGGGCAGGAGGGGTCCGAAGAGGGTTTCTTAAGAAGAGGGTGCACAAGGGAGTGCTTAAGGGGGGGTGGGAAGACTCCAGAGGCGAAGGAGTGGTTGCAAAAGTCAGCCAGGGCAGGAGCCAGGGAGTCGATGTGGTCCTTGATAGTTTTGGTGGAACAGGGGTGAACCTGTGTAGACAAGACTTTCATAGATCGGACTTGTCTGGAAACCTCGTCAGCAGAGAAAAGGGGAAAGGCAGAGAAGGAGGGAGGAGGGGTGGCTGCAGATGGGCCGGAGGAAGAGCCGGGAAGAGAGGGAGGGAGGTGATAGGAGGAGGGTGAGGACAGGATGTCCTGAGATTTAGAGATGAAGTGAGAGGCCAGTGCAGTGCAGAAGGCCTGAGAGGGGACAGGAGAGGTAGAGACTGCAGCAGGGTTGGCAAGCTCCTTGCAGATTTTAGAGTTCGGCCGAATTGTTAGATGCTGCAGAGATGCGGGATTGGATAAGGGCTCTCTTCTTGGTGAGAACGGAGAGACGGTATTGCCTTTGGAGCAGGCGGCAGGCCAGTTTGTCAGAGGATGAACATGAAGCACGCCATTTCCTCTCTGCCACCCTGCCCTTGCGTTTTAGGGTGACGAGATCCTAGTCATACCAGGAGTTACATTTGGCTTTGGGCTTCAGGCTGATTCTCATGACAGGGGCAAGGATATCAACAGTATCGGATATAGCAGAGCGGAGCGTGGAGAGGGCTGTGTCAGGGTGGGAGTCAGCCGAAGGGGGAGGGGGGGCCAGAAGGTGGCAGCGAAAGCCTCAACTGACACGCGCTTCATGGGTCGGATGACCGAGGAGGTGGGTGTCAGTGATGAGGGTGGCTTTGCCTGTGGGGTAGGGAGGGTGAGGTGGGAGGATAGGAGAAAGTGATAACTCCAGGAGAGAGGAGTGGAGAGAGGGACAAAGAGGGGAAGGTCAGAAGAGATCAGAGCATCAAGAGTGTGCCCTGCAGAATGAGTAGGCCCAGACGGGAGAATAGAGAGTGAGAGAGAGTCGCAGAGGTCACGAAAGAGTCCAGAGGGGGGACAGGAGGCATCCAGGTGGATGTTGAAGTCACCAAGAAAGAGGAGTTTAGTGGTTGAGGACAGGAGTGAGGAGGAGAGGTCAGCCCACTCAGAGAGGAAGGAGGAAATTTGACCAGGTGCCCGATAGATAGTAGCCACGGTAAGGGAATGGCTAGGAGAGAGAGTCAGCAGACAAGACATTCAAAAGAGTAGGCCTGCGTAGGAGTGACAGTGGCAGGAATCCACTCAGGGAAGATAAGGGCCACACCCCCCCTGAACGGTTGGGCCTGGGCACGGAGAGGATCTTGTAACCGTCAGGTAGGAGTGTGTCAAAGCTGGTGACAGAGCTGGCCGTGAACCATGTCTCAGTGAGACCGAGGACATCAAGGTCCAGTTCCTCAAGAAGGCGACAGATATCAGAGGAATTTTTGGTGGTAGAGCGAGAGTTAAGAGTGGCAATGTGGAGAAGGTTGCCATCCTTGAAGGACTTCCGGGGAGGAGTACAGATCAGAGGTACACCCTGCGGAGGTGAAGTAGAAGGAGGTGAAGAAGGAGCAAGAGAGGGGGCAGGGAGGGAGGGTAGAGGCAAGGTAGCTGAGGACAGAGGAGGGGGGACAGCAGGAGAGGAAAGGAAGTTGATGAGGCGTGGGAAGCGTCTATCAAAGAGGTGAAGGTTGGCCTGAGGGCCTTGGACCAAGACGGTCCCATTAGCGTAGACATTAATGATGGCCTTAGAGGAGTGGAAGGGGGCCAAGAGGACATCCCAAGGGGTGCCACCATTAATGGGAGTAGAGGAGAAAGGAGAGAGCACAGAGACCATATGAAGGGTCCATAGGTCAGGCGAAGGCACGAAAAAGAGGATGTCAGTGAGAGTTTCCTTGGAGCAGGCACTAGGGTAGGTGTCAGCAATAGGGAGGCCTGGGTTGGAGACCAGGATGTCCTTTTTAAAATTTTTCCTACCAGATTTAGTGAGGAGAGCAGGATAGTCAATAGAGAAGCAGTTAGAGAAGATAGGCGAGATAGAGAGCACCATGGAATAGGAGAGAGTGGGGGGGGGAGACAGACGAGACGAGAGCACGCAGACAGGAAGTGAGCGGCAAGCCCAAGTTTACCACATTTCAGAGAACAGTAAATGCGTATTAGGTGCCCAGTGGAGTGGCCACCTAAGTTTGAGAATCTTGCGAGGGGAGAAAAACCCTAGTTTCAGAGAACAACAGTAAATGCGTATTAGGTACCCAGTGGAGAGGCCACCTAAGTTTGAGAATCCTGCGAGGGGAGAAAAAACCCTAGTTTACCACATTTCAGAGAACAACAGTAAATGCGTATTAGGTACCCAGTGGAGAGGCCACCTAAGTTTGAGAATCCTGCGAGGGGAGAAAAACCCTAGTTTACCACATTTCAGAGAACAACAGTAAATGCGTATTAGGTGCCCAGTGGAGAGGCCACCTAAGTTTGAGAATCCTGCGAGGGGAGAAAAACCCTAGTTTACCACATTTCAGAGAACAACAGTAAATGCGTATTAGGTGCCCAGTGGAGAGGCCACCTAAGTTTGAGAATCCTGCGAGGGGAGAAAAACCCTAGTTTACCACAATTAGCAGGGCACAGTGAAGTGAAGGCACCATGCGAATGAAGTGAACAATTGTAGGTGCAGCGGGCCGAGGGAGCAGGTGGAGCTAACCAGGTAGACCGGCGCCAAGCGTCCCCTGCGGACACCTGCAGACACAGTGGGAGCCGCAGCCGTAGGAGCCACCCTTTGCCTGAGGGGCCCTTAGATGTGGTGGCTGCCGGGCAGGGGGCTGCCCAGGAGGGTCGGTATATAGGGGGGGAAGGGTGGGCGGGCAGGGAGGCCGGCTGGAGGGGAGCACCAGGAAGAGGCTGCAAGGGGAGGGGGGAGGGAGAAACACAACCACGCGCTCGGAGCGCTAAACAAAAAACAAAAGACACAAATCCTCACTTGAGGCCCAGATGGACCGGCAGGATTTCAATCCTGCAACTGGGCTGCCCAGCGAGCTGCTCTCAACCCCAAGGATCCACGCAAAGACTACTCATCACTTAATAAGGCGTGTCTGAGGAGAAGTGACACGGGGCTAATGCCTGGATTACTTTCCAGTATTTACCCTTACTTCTTGTTCTCCTCTTCTAAGTCTTTCCATCCCTCCCACTAAAGTATTGGAGGTTCAAGGTTGCTTTTGGAAAATACATGGGACCTTTTGAGAAACTGGCACCTTTATGCAGTAACGTTGTAAAGGTAAGAGACTCCTCACAGCAATCAGAAAAAAAGAAATATTAAGGTAGAGCAGCGGTGTAAAAACCAATAGTAAGACCGGGAGTTAATGGTGGTTACCGCCAAATTATCCAGGCAATCGATGGCATGGAGTTGGGCTATGAGCCAGTCGTAAGGAAAGCAGGAGTTGAGGTCTAGAAATCCAACCGTGCTTGCCAGGGCTTTAGGATTTCTTGCCATTGCATTGAGGGAATTGTATTCCTTTTGAAAAATGTTTTCATTGTTCTACGGTTTTGAGCAAGCCTAAGCCTGCGGACCTCATTACGAGTTTGGTGGCATTCATTGAGCAAAAGCAACCAAACGGAATTGATGAGTCGGTGCATCTTTTCGAGTTAATAACGTTATGTGGAGTTCCATTAAACTCCATTGGGGATATACTGAATTATTGCATGAGGTGAATCCACCTAGGTCATTACTGCCTTGGAAATAGTGCCTCCGCCTACAACATGGTGTAGTTAACATAAGGTTGATACCACGATTCAGCCTAGTTGTTTTTTGTCTTTGACCTCTCCACAGTATTGTGCTGAGTTTTAAAACCGGCAGTATTCTATATTACCGCCTGCTTTACCATAACAACACACATTTTAATAGGGCCTTGTGTGAAAGTTTTTAGAAACCTTTTTCTGTATTTAATTTCGGTGTCAGGGCACTAACCTACACGTTTCTACCCTTTTGTATCCCAATAACACGTACGATATATATTGCAGTTAATGTGCAGGATCCGTTTGATATTTTCTCTAAGCCATGTAACGCTAGCTACTGGGAACTTTGCTGACTTTGTATTTAAATGTAACTGTGCGTTTTAGTTATGGTTTGATCGATTTTACCTTTTTGCTATATAGACCTGGATAGAGTGAGTGGTAATTGACTGCAAATGCTATTTTTTGCTTTCCCCATGGTTTGCCGTACAGTGTGTATCTGCAGACTTACACATGTTGTGCCAGTGTTGTATACATTTTATGAGTGGCATGGGCAGAACAGAAATGTGTGGGGCTGCGGGTTTCTTTATCTTGATGTCAAACAGCGTGGCATTTTATATATTGTGACACGAGTTCTCAATTTTCCGACTGAGAGTGTGCGTGTGTGTAGGTCTGCGTGCCCAGCAGTGCAATCGTGAAAAATTAGGCACATGAGGCTGCCAGAGAACACCTACAGATGGGCAGGCAGAACGTCAGGTCACCCAACCAAGATGCGTTCTGCTAATGTGAGAAATTGCAACGCTGCCCTCAGAGCTGTGCAGGTACCTCATCGCATAGATCACATTCCCCAGGCCATTGTTGCACTAATGGAGAAGCCAAATAAAATATTAAAGCAGTACAAATGAGACGTAACAGAAATAGGAGAGAGGTGGGAAGGCCGTACTTTCTGGAATATATGTGTTCTAAAATGAATTGTACTGTGGCCATGGACTTTTCCTATTCTTTATTCTGGACCACCCTCTTAAGGGTTTGCCGTATATTGTTTTTATAGTTGACTAGCAGAAGTACCCGTTCTTCGAACCGGTTCTGTAGACAGAAATGATAAAACTGATCCTGTAGGTCGCTGTTCCGATTCACTTAATAATAATAATTTAGCATTTATGTAGCGCTACGAACCCTCAGACATCTGAGCGCTGCTTATTTTTACTCACGGTGTGTGGTGCTCATTTATCAACCTCGGAAGGATGCCTGCCGGGATTCAAACCTGCATCAGCAGGCTCTGCACAGATGTGAAAGTGAGCGCTCTACTCGCTGTGCTATCAGACCGGTCGCTTGATGTGCTTTGCACCCTGAAGTAAACTGCACTGAGAATGGGTGCGTGTGGCTCGCTGAGAGATCCCAGAGCAGACGTTTCGGGAGGCAATAGTTGGTGATCTGCTGCATAATGGCACCTTCTGTGCTCCCTCCCCACCTGTTGCCTCACGCTGGCGTGATGCAGTTCGTTGTGGTGCATTGAGGTGTACATATCTTGGAAACCGTGCATCCTAGGTCCTGGACCTCAAGTTTTGTTCTTCGTGTCAGGACCAGTCCTTCTTTGACCACATTGATGTTTCGCCGATGTCAGGCAACCGTCTTCCGGTGAAATGGATGGGGTGTCCAAATGTGTAGCTAGTAATGTCCGCAGGGTCCTAACAGGTAACTATGCAGAATTTGGTGCAGATTGGTGAAACAGTGTGCAATTGTATAAGGAACACCGCTTCATCAAGCCACAAACCCACCCATTTTGAATTGTGCTGAAATGTGGGGAATGTGGTGGGGTGTACAAATGTCATATAGCCAGCAATGTCCAGCAGGTCATAACAGCTAACTCTGCAAAATTTGGTGCAGATTGGCGAAACGGTGTGGAATTGTATATGGAACAACGCTTCACCACAAATAAACAAATATATATATATATAACTATTCTTGTTAAAGTATAATTGTTTACTCTTGAAACAGAAGACCTGCCTTGTCCAGAGTAGAAGGGCAAAGTTAATATACCTTACTAGTGAGAGTGTGCCTTTCCCACATTTTGCCATGCAAAAGGGAATGTAGAGTTGGAGCCAAGTACCCCCACCCAAATCTCCTCCCCCATGCTTTCTATATATTGGGAGCCAGAGAGTGAGACATGCGGAGTACCAGTGAAAATACCTATACCAAAAAGAATCTTGGAAGTAAGGTTCCCATTGAGGAAGCCATACATGCATTCACGACAATATAATGGCCATTTTAATGAAATCCCAGAGGAAGTGTGAAAACTGAACAAAAGAAAAGATTGGTGGCGTCATGACAAGCAGAGCCGACACACCTAGAAAAGAAACAAGAAGCTGAAGACCATAGACAGTCTATAGGCTCTTAAGAGGAGGTGTTTAAGATGAGCAACATTTTGGGCTCTAGATTTAGATGCTCATGCTACATAAATAAAGAACAAGATATCAAGTCATTTTACAATTGTACAGATGCAGTAACACAAGTAGACAAGTATTCTTAAAGACTGGCTATGTAGTGAAAGAATCACAGCGATGCACCAACCTATATGCATAGCAATGTATGGACTATGGATGATTCCACAACACACTTTAGCAGAGCTGGACCCAGTGAGCAGAAAGGCTTTTTAGTATGTTGAAGTTAGAAATAGAAACTTAATCATGGAGGTGAATTCAAGAGAGGCTTGGCTGGACTAGCACCAGGAAGTCAAGGCCACTGTGAGCCTGAATGTTCATGCAGTAGTTACAGAATGTGTGAAAAGAACAAAACTCCCATCTTGGGTGAGGAGCAAAAACATTGAAGTCATCAGAGGTTAAATCATTTAATAGTATTTTAAATATAGAAAGACTCTAAAGCATAGTCTGTAGTGCATGGATGAAAATAGACACTGGAACGAACTGTATCAACACCAAGAGAGAGAGTATACCTATACTCCCTCTTAATCTCAGGCGCAGAGAATATTTCCAGTGCCGAGTTCAAAGCCTTAATTGACTGGCAGAAGGCAAAAGTGATAGATGTAAGGCTAATTGGTGGGAAGCTATGGCTATGACTAGCCCATCAACACCTGGATGCAAGCCTGCGTGCTGCTTGTGTGTGGAATATTACAGAGGGGTACGAGCGTGCCGACAAATTATAGAGGGCCATATAGTAGAAGAGCCCTATAGTTTGTATAACCAATGGGGTGCCGTGTATTTGATGACGTTTGTAAAAACCTGCACTGGAGGAGGGCTTGGTTGCCCCACCTGACAGTAGAGACTCAATCATCTTCCCTGACAAGTATGGAACGTATATCTAGATGTTCCCTGTAAGCCAATCACTTTCCCAAGTAGTTTTTAGTAGTTTACCATGTAGGTTGTCGTCAATGATGACATGTTTTTAGTATATAAGCTACATTTTTTATGAAATGCGTTAAGTGAGAAGATCGAGCGAGTTTGGTGATATTCATTGTAACTCCTTGTTTTACATAATTGATATTGAAACAGACGCACTTTGCCAACTTCCTTCGTCAGTTTGATTATAGATGTTTGAATATATTCTGCATTCCCATCTATCTCAAAGTATTGTTACCTCGTCTTTAAGGGCTTGTGTTGGGCACACGAGTTCAGGAACACCTAAGGGTTTTGTTTAAATGGATTTCATCCACCTCCCCTTCATTGGTCCTATCCACGTACCTTCCAGAAAATGACATATTATTTGAAGGAGTTTGTGTGTAACTGTTCAGCCACCCACCGCCCTCAAGCAGTGGCAAACTGGAGGTAGATATTGTGGGTTCAATAACATGCCACTGACTGCTCCAACCACATATCTGCCAAGAGTCCCCATGTCATGTGTGACACCTTGAGACAGACCGGGCTTTTAACTATGACTACTGGGGCTACTTGTTTTGTTTTCCATTGTAAATATGGACCTACAAGTCCCAGCATGCAAAGTTAAAAGCAAAGGCTGGTCAAGGTGTCACCCATGACATCGGGCCATTTAGCCTCTATGCATCCCCCTTGTCTAGGTTTAGGTTTCTGCATGGTGTAGCAATATGAGTGCATTCTCCTGCAGTTCTTGCAAAAATAAGCACCTCAATGATAATGATGCCCATATATTTCTCCTCCGCTGGATGCAAAGAAACAAAAGGTCCTAAAAGAGCCACATAATGGAAGATGGAATAAAACCCTGCATGGGATTTCCCTCATTGGCAGCCCAATGCAAGAAAGTTGGTCATGTCTATGATAGGTTCCAAACAGGTAGTCACACCAACCCCATGTTATGTGCACTAACCCAAAGAGAAATGCAACACTTTTAAAGCAAACTGTGATATGTGATATGCAATGTTTGGGAGTGATAACTATCAACTGTTATATACACGTCATGTTGAAAATGAATTTATACCGTGCCTAGAGCCACCGTAGCAGTCTGATGGTGATGAAACTTATCTGTAAAGCTACCAACAAAAGGACAAACAGAAAGAGACAATGATACAGGGGGAATGTGGAAGTGGTAATGGAATTATCTATGTAGGCATTGCAGATGGATCAGAGGAGGGGCAGTAAAATCTTCTTGTAATACCAAGCAGTTTCGGTGACGACAGATTCTAGTATATGGTAGAGAAGTACAGAGGTGGCTGAGCCAAATATATGTTTCTGACTGAGCACTAGACCCTTTGGAAATAAAGAGTCAAGCCAGACAAGTCAGAAAAAAAGCAGGTTTGAAGAGTGTTAGTAACATTTCTCACACAAGTGCTAAAATCCCTCTACCTTAGAGCCCTCCAGCTCTTTTGCTAGATTTTTGGGCTTTGAACTTTGAATTTTCAATGTGTTTTACTTTTTTACTCATGGACTATGGAGTCTCATCTACCCCATAGGCATCATCTTTTTACTATGTGTCCCCCAGCACCTTTAGTGCAGTGACACAGGGTTGTCTTTTCAGACTTCCCACTTTAAACTCTATTATCTGGGACTGAATACTGTCTCCCAGAACATGTAAAGTTACCATTGAATTTGCTAGCCTTTTTAAATTTACAGACCCAGTACACCCTATCTTCCAATAGAGTACTGAAGGGGTTAATAGTTATCCCTTTTTTTTCTGATTCTCATGGAACATTAGTATGTTCCCCTTTCTCTAAGATTTGGCTGGCGGCAGTGGTATCTACCATTTTTCTTCTACCGCAGACTATAAAAATAGCCTTTGGTACCATTCGAGGCTATGGTGGTAGCCTCAAACCAAACCCGGTAATCCACTTTTAATTTAACTTGGTTCTGGTCGAGTTGTTTCGCCATATCTTTTTGTAACCGTCTTTCTAGTGTTTTACTCTGCGTGCCAAACCAGGTTTGGTTTCTTTGTTCGCTGTCCTTTTGCAGGCTTCTGCACAGAAGCCCTCCTTAGGCGCCTGAGCGTCTGGGTGGGCAGGATGTGAGGCAGGGGTTTGAGGCCCCCTGCACAGAGTCTCCTTGGAGACCCAAGTCGCACTCTTGTTTGATTGGCTAGGTGGCTGCCTTGCCAGGACAGCCACCCTGCTGTGTGATTGACAGCCAGGCTGCGTGAATGGGGGATTTTGTGCATAAAAAGCCAGTCTCTTGGACTGGAAGGCAGAGTTGCCACTGGAACGAGAGAACCAACAAGAAGCTGAAGGAACACGACTGCTGCAACTACTGGACACCCGGTGAAGACCTGCTGCAGGTCCGAATCGCCTAAAACTTCGACGACAGAGGAGATCTGCAAGGAATCTTCTCCCCTTGAGCTTGGTGGGTACAACCAGCTCGCCAAACACCAGATACTGGTCCTCATCCTGGTCGAATTTGCTGTGCATCGCTGCAGTAGATCGGATAGCCAGTGGGAAGAGAACCAGTTTGGGTTTTGAGGAGCACATCTTTTATTCGTCATTTTGCTCTGCTGCTGGCTTCTTCCCTGGGCAGTGCAGGACCCTCCAGCCGCCCTCCTTCTTGTCACCACGACGGAAGCTTCAGGAACCGTGAGCCTGCAGGAACTGCCAGGAACAACTGCCTCAGCTACAGATGTTTTTTTTAAATTATTTGAATTATTTTTTAAACAACATTCCAAACAATACAAACGTTGAGGACATCCTCATATAAGCTTCACAATATTGTATTACAAATCAAACGTGTCAGTCCTCTCCCCTCCCGCCCTCAAAACTCGAGCCTTGTTTCTGTGTCACTATTTTATTTATCTCCAGGCATGTCTACTTCAGTTATCTCACCTGTATCATCCTCACTATGGTCGGCCAGGGAGGTTCCCACCATTGAGGCCACTAGTTGTCTCCATGCAATCAGAGGTCCCACCTCCTCCTCTCCCCCTCTGCTGACTGCTTCGTACCAGGCGGTCATTTCTGCATCTGCCCACTTTATGAGGTCCGGCCACCACATCTCAATTCTAGGTCGATGGGCTGCTTTCCAGCACATTGCAATTTTTTGTTTGTCCAGGATGAAAACCAGATCCTTCATCTTGCTAATGTGCTTCAGGTTGCGTGGTCTGGTAAAGCCCCCCAGCATGCACACCAATGCTGACTCCACCTCCAGTGTGATCCCTTTTTCCCCCCAAGACGCATCTTCAGCTCTGTCTAAAACCTCCCACCTCCGGACAAGCCCAAAACATGTGTAGCATCCCAGCTTCCGCATCCCCGCACCATGGGCATTTCTATGCCATCGGGCCTCCGAACCTTGCACATTTTCTGGGGGTCATGTATGCTCTGTGAGTGACAGAGCTGTATCTGCTGAAACCTCGCATTTCGGGATACCTTCTTATATCATCTTTGGGCTCTGTCCCATTGCCCATCTGACATGGGTTCTCCCACCTCCTCCTCCCAGTCTCACCTCAGTTGAATCAGCTCCTTTCCCACCCTAGTCCCCAACAACTCATACAAACAGGATATTTCGTGCCCACCCTCTGAAATATCATACATCGTCTCAATTGTTGTGTCAGGTTATTCCGTAAGCACTGCCTCAGGCCACCTTTCTCGCACTTGTTTAATGATTCTAACGTAGGTAATATGTTGGCCTTTATGCACCCCAGTGTCCTCAATCAATATCTGAAAGTCTAGTGCCACCCCATCCTGCCATATATCTCCCAGTGTTGCCAAGCCCACCGGTTCCCAGTAACTACGGATCCCTTTAATCATTTGAGAGTCCTCCCCGCAGAACGCCACTAATGGCACCTGTAGGGAGAGCGGGGTTGGGTTCCCCACTAGTAGCCATGCTTTCCGCCATATCTCCCAGCCCAACACCAACAGTCTTGCCATTCCCAGCACCCTTGGTTTGGGAATCACACCGTCTCACTGAGAAAGAAGGGGGTGGGGTCCTTGTACAGAAGCCTGGATTCGGCCGTTTCCTCCTCAGTCAACCATCTGGCCACATACTGCAGCTGTCCCGCCAAGTAGTATAACTCGAAGTTCGGCAGATGTATACCCCCTTGTCACACGAGTTCTGCAGTTTCCAGAGGGCCACCCTGTTCCTGGAGTTGTGCCATATGAAACCCCTGCACAGACTGTGGAGTTTCACAGAGAAGCGCTTGGGGATAACATACGGGATGTTTACAAAAAAGTGCAACACTCTGGGCAGGACATAATCAAAGCCGCCCTGCCCATCATGGCCAGGGGTAGTCTGGACCAGAACCCCATACTATTCTTGATGCCTTCAATTGCCTTTTCCGTGTTATGTTTGTGTTCCTCTTCTATCGAATGGTATATTTTAATTCCCAGGTATCGGAACGTCTCGGTCTGCCAGGGTATCGGCAAGACCGGTAGGCTTCTCGGCTGGATACTTCTTTATCTTCCCAGAGGAAACATGCTTGACTTCTTGGGGTTTACTGCTATGCCTGAGAGGGTGGCGTAGCGTTCCATCACCTCCAGGACATATTGTAGATTTTCCTCTGGCAAGCGCAAATATAAGAGTATATCATCGGCATACAATGATATGAGATGTGTACCCCCCGCAGTATGGATCCCTATCTCACCGTACTGTTGTCTGAGGCAGACCGCAAGTGGCTCCAGTGCAAGGATGTACAGCATGGGTGACCAGGAGCAGCCCTGTCTAGTGCCCCTACTGAGTTGCCATTTGTCAGAGATTATTGCACCTGTTTTGACCCTGGCGACTGGGACTTATATAGCATTTTAACCCATCTCAGATACCCTGGCCCCATCCCGTACTCCCCCAGAGCCACCAGCAACCAAGGCCATCTCACCAAATCGAAGGCCTTGGTAGCATTCTGCGAGATTATTGCCATCTCGCCGGGGTACTTTTCTGTATGATCAATAATGTGGTGGAGTCTCCTATGGTTATCTGTTATGTTCCTGCCAGGGACAGTCTGTTTGATCGGGGTGTATCAATTTGCCAATCATTCACTTGAGCCTGTTAGCCAGCACTGCTGTTAGGATTTTGCTGTCTTAGTTAAGCATCGATAGGGGTCTGTATAACCCACAGTCTGTGCTTGGCTTACCCGGTTTAGCGATCAGGATGATCACCGCCTCCCGTAGGGATTCTGGTAGTACACCGTGTTCGAACGCCTCATTAAGCATAGCCAGCAACGGGGAGAGCACCTCTTGTTTGAATGTTTTATAGAATTCACTAGGAAGACCGTCCAACCCTATGGCTTTACACGTGGGCAGGTGTTGGAACAATATCTCTAATTCGTCTAATGTGATTGGGTCGTCCAGGTCCTCCCGCTCCTGAGCATCTAGTCTAGGCAAGCCTATATCTTCTAGCGTTTCCTGTATCTCTTGATCCATCTCATCCCCTGCATCCCCGTAAAGACGTCTGTAGTATTTGGAGAACCCTTCGTTCACCCCCTCTTGGTTATCCCAAATCTGGCCTTCGTCCCCTCTGATTACCCTGATCACTGGTCGTGGAGTTTCATTTTTATATAACCAGGCCAGCAACCTGCCCGGCTTGCCTCCTCCCCCATGTTGCCTTTCCACGTACTTCTTGTAGCTCAGCTTGCATAATCTATCCCAGTGCTCGCTGCTGGCTTGTTGCAGCAGCTTCATCTTCTCCCCGTCTTCCCATGAGGTGCTCCCATTACGCATTAGGCATTCTAGCTCCTTCTCTGATTCCTGTAACTCCCTTCTATACCCCCTTGGAGTCCTTTGGATTTGGATATGGCCGCGCCCCGTACTACTATTTTGAAGGCCCCCCATAAGGTTCCTACCGATTGCACACTTCCTGTGTTAGTGTTGAAATACTCAATAATCGCCTCCCTCAGGTCCTCCCAGAAAACCGAGTCCTGCCGAGCCTCGGCTCTAAGCTTCCACATCGGAATTCTCACCCTGGGGGGCTGGAGACGCCACTCCAGGACCAAGGGAGAGTGGTCTGAGAGCACTCTGGCTTTGTATTCCGCTCCCGTCATTTCTCCTACCAGCTCCGAGGAGGCGAACATATAGTCCAACCTCGTGTGCCGATTATGTGGGGCCACGTAGTGTGAATATTGCCCATCTATCGGATGTAGCTGTCTCCAAATATCTTCGAGTCCAAAGTCTCTCAGCAGAGCCTAAAGCCTTTGCAGCGGGATTGGGCCCATCTGGTTTACCGTCTGATCTATCTGTTTTAGGATTTAATGTGCAATTAAAGTCCCCTCCCCATATAATTGCGCCGTCCACTAGGGGGCTAATTTTGCCGTATAGGGTCCTGAAATAGGCTGCTGTATTTTGGTTAGGGGCGTACACGTTTATGATGCTCATTTCTCTGTTTTCCAGCATCCCTCGTACCACAGTCATCCTGCCTTCTGGGTCTGTTGTGGTCTGAAGGAGCTGGAATGGTACGTGGTAGAGTATGTGGCTCCGGTGTTAATCCCTCTCCACTTTCTCTTTACCACCTCCAGCTTCTGCCTGGTGAGGTGGGTTTCCTGTAATAATGCTATATCAATCTTCAGCCTTCTCGGGTACATCATTACTTTATTTCTCTTCAAGTAGCTGTTGAGGCCCCTCACATTCCAAGTCACCACCCTGAAGCTACCCGATGCCATCTGCGGGTTGACCCTCCTCTCCTCCTTGTTTCCCCCTCACACCTGGTTCAACACAAGATTGGGCTAGTTCCCCTTCCCCTTCCAACAATATCTCCACAACTAACCCTCCCTCCTCCCCCTTCCCAACTTTAAACCACTATACACAACCCCTTCCCTCCCCCCACCCCACACAGCCCCAACAAATGTCCAGCTCCATCCCTGGATCTCGGGCTCGCCCGTGTTTGGTCCAGCCTCGGAATCCGAGGTCAAGAACCCGGCAGGGTGTCACCAAACTACTGGTGACCTAACTAATCTACTCGTTATGGGGGTATGAGGGCTGGCTCTGTGAGGCTCCCGCGCAATTATCTAAGTTTCTTGTGCTCACGGATCATGCCTACATGTATAGCCCTAGTCGCACCCTTCAGCTGGCTATGTCCTGTACTATAATCAAGTCCCAATGTCTTAGACTGGGACACCGCGGGTGCTACAGTCACGTTACTTATCTGCGCCTTCTTGTGTCTGGATACCCGATTCTTGGGGGCAGCTCTGCATGTCCAGCCATCCCATGGCGTCCTGCGGGGTTTCAAAAAACAAAGTGCTGCTCTTGTAAAAGACCTTCAGTTTTGCCTTGTAGAGCAGCATGTACTTGTGGCCTGCTTCACGCAATCTTCTCTTCACGACCCCAAAGTTCATGCGTCGGCGTTGCACTTGCAAGGTATAGTCCGGGTATGCAGTTATGTGCACCGATGCCCTTTGTATTGTTACGCCCTTCCAGAAGTATTGAAGGATTTTCTCCCGATCACGGCAATTCAGGATCTTGGCTATCACCAGCCTGGGGGGGTTTCCTGGTGGTGGCTTCCTTATCAAGGCCCTGTGCGCCTTTCCACAATGAACCCCTGGGTCAGCACTCCCCCGGTTATCTCCTGCAGCAGCATTGATTCAATGTATTCCGTGGGGTTGGAACCCTCGGCTCCTTCAGGCAATCCTACGATACGTATGTTATTCCTACGGGCGCGTCCTTCCGCCTCCTCTGCCCTGCTTTCCAAGTTGCCCACGAGTTGTACTAGGGCATGAAGTTCTGATTTATGGGCTGCACATGCAGCTGTGTTCGGGGCCACCTCTTTTTCTAGGTTCCCCGTGCTTTCTGCCAGCGACCTGACATCTTGCCGGAGAAGATTCACCTCCTCTTGTACTGCTCCGACTTTGAGTTCTAATGCCGCTTTCAGCTCGTTCATGGCCAACCCTAGTTTAGTTTCCCAAGGCACTTTCAGGTCAGCAATGGCAGCGAGGATCACCTGGTCTTTGCCAATAGTGACTGAGCTCCCAGCGAGGGTTCCGTCTTTACTCCTGGCCCCTTCCGCGCTTGGCAATGTTCTGGCATATTCGTCAAGTGTGGGTTGCTTGTCTTGCTCTGGGGAGTTTGTTAGATATTGTGGTGTGTCAAAGCTGTATGTGTAAGCCCCACAACTTGTGGCCAATGGTCTTAGGTTAGACTGCTGTTAGTGTCAGGGCCTGAGCAGGCCATGCCGAGAATGCCAACGGGCTACCAGTTCTACTCCTGGAATGGGCTGTGTCCTCCCACGTAGTTATTTGGGCTCTTCGATCCGCTTAGTACTGGAGCCCTAGCCCGTGTTGGTCTAGGTCCATGGGCACACCCCCCAGTACTTATGGAACTCCCCAGGTGTGTGCGCTGGCCCCACGTGCGTCAACCATGGGCCGCTCTAAATGGCTGCCACTTCCCACACAGCGGTGATGTTTGTGGGGCTTTTCACCGGACGCGCTTCTCTGTGCTCCTGCGTTAATCGCAGACATAGGCCAGGGGATGTCCCTCCTCCCCCTGCCCCTGTCACTGCTGTTCGTGGCTCGAGGTCATGTGGGGCACATTGTTAATTCCTTGGTGGCTTCTGTGACCACCTGCCTCATGCAAGCGCTACACTTGCGACCATATATGCGGCCGCAGCTCGGGGCTTGATTGCCAAACTAGTTCCCTCAGAGCTGTACATTGCCCTTGGGTGGGGCGTGTGCCCGTTTAAGCTGTGCGGGTCCCACGCTCTGTTTAGCGCTCCTGCCCCCTGGCCGGGCTGTTTTGCCGCGGGCACCCTTCTCCGCTGCACCCGCAGCAACTCCTGCGTGCTTGGGCCGTCTTTGTTTTCTCGCTCCGAGGACCGATCCAGTGTTCGGGCACCCGCAGACCGCTTGTACTGCTCCTTGGGGGCGTTAGCGCAGGTTTGGTCCAGCGAGGAGTTCCCCTCAGCCGGCGCAGCTGGTCACAAACCCACCACAGCGTCAGGGGCGGCCGTGACCCGCTGCCGCCAACCTCAGAGGCAGTCCGGAATGAAAATCTGTGCCGCTGCAGGCGCTTTCCGGCCTCCAGGAGCCGCGCTTCAGTGCATCAGCGGGTGTCACAGGGGCCTTGGTGCTCTACCGCCTTTGTTCAGTCTTCACGGCCGCCATTTTGGGAGTCTCCGCCCCAGGACTCTTGGGCACAGCGATGTCCGCAGGGCCGTGCCTTTCCGTAATTCAGGCTCTAGCTTCGCAGGATACGTGTGCGCCACCTTCATGGGCGTGCACACAAAGTTTTAGGACAGAAATGTGTGCATATGTGCACTTCTAAGCACGATCAGGTACCGGATCGCGGGAGCTCTCCCAGAGCTCGACCTCTCGCATGGCTTTCATAGCCACGCCCCCCTGCCTCAGCTACAGAATAATTCTTCTTTTAAGATACTATGCAAATTCGGTCGTTCGTTCCGTCTGACCGCAGTGAAAGTGCGGGAAATCTTTCACCTCTCCGAAGGCTTGTCCTTCTCTTTTCCTTTAAGTAACTTTTCTTCTGACCAACTTCGTTTTGAACTTTTGGCAAAGACTTAACCGCAAACTACTTTGAAGTGTGTGATCCTCTGCAAAGACTCTGAACCATTAACATTGGCCGAGACCTATTGACTTGAATCCTAGCTGAAGTAGCCTTTTCTAGATTGCCCTGTCTTTAACTTGTTGGTGCTATAGATTTTGAATAACCTTGTCTTTTCTCCCTTTTAAATTGCTGGAGTGCCATTTTGCTCACACTTCATTTTGAGCTTAACTTGTCCAGAATTGATTGGGTGTTGATGTAGTATATTAAGGCTGTGTTTTTCTGCTGCTTCATGATAGTGAACTGTTTTATAAATGATGGTGTAAATAAATGTATATTCTTTTACTCAGAAACCTTGAATCAGTGTTCGTTTGAACTATAGTAATTGTTGTCCTTTGTGTAACCTCTTGTACTGCTCACTTTACTCTTGAGATAAGTCGGGCTGCTCTGCCATCGCTACCACATTACTGTGTAGTACAGGCTTGTAACAAAGGTGACATTGTACTTGCACTTGTCTTAATTGTGTGTGGTGTCCCCAAAGGGTACTGTATATGAAAAATGAATTTTTACTGTGCCTAGCACCACCGAAGTTAAATGGCGATTAAACTTGTCTGCAATGGTAGAGAAGTATAGAGGTGGGTGAGCCAAATATATGTTGCTGACTGAGCACTAGACCCTCTGGAAATCAAGAGCCAAGCCAGACCAGTCAGAAAAAAAGCAGGTTTGGAGAGGGCAGAGCAAGTTGAGGGTATATATCCAAACATGGAGAAAAGATAAGGGAGAAACAAATGAGGCATTAGAGCAGAGAATGAGCAGAAACTATTTTTTTTTTTAAAGCTAGTGTTTTATTGGTTAATTGAACCTTTTAACACAGTATCAAAAATGGTAAAAATAAGCAGAAGAATACATCATTAAAAACATACAGAATTATAAAACTCGGATTATATAAGAACCCCATGACAATTGAAATACTAAAACATAAAGTAACAACTAGTTCCCTTAACCACTAAAGACAATGTATACAGTTCAGTATTAAATAACTCCTTTGAATAATGCATTTCACCCCTAGATATCAGGAGCGATTACAACATCTCCTGGATTTTTATCCATATTTGGTAAAGCATAAAATTTAAAATATTTGATCTACCAGAGTAAAACGAGGTCCATACACAA
Source organism: Ambystoma mexicanum (assembly GCF_040938575.1). Taxonomy (NCBI): domain Eukaryota; kingdom Metazoa; phylum Chordata; class Amphibia; order Caudata; family Ambystomatidae; genus Ambystoma; species Ambystoma mexicanum. The sequence continues at coordinate 314,262,938 of NC_090934.1, read as the reverse complement.
TCAAAAGTAAAGTGCACCATTTCATTTCTCAGGCCAGCATAGGCTTTTTTTTTATTTATAGATTTCCACTTAGGACAAGAGGTAAGTAAGTGCCTAGGGGTTTCAACCGCTACTTTACATAGCCTGCAAAATCTCTGCAAATATGGGGTCCCAACCCAAGCACCAGTCTGGGATAATGTGGGGAGAAGTTCTAACCTTAAGTACATTATAAATCTATGCACCCTTACATCAAATAGCCTAGTAAGAGAGTCACGAGGGACATTCATGGATAAAGCCTGCTTCACATAAAGTTGGTATTTTCTGAATTTGCCTAAGTGGTAAACATTAACATTTCTATCCCAGGTCTCAGCCTTCTTTTTCAGTTTCATTTCACTGACCCCAATAAGGTCGTCAGATGAGGGCTGGAAACATATTTCCTCCATAATCTGATATATATCACTCAGCCATTCCCCAATGGGGTTATTCGTAAGATCCTTTCACACCAACTTATGAGACGTGGAAAATAATGAGACTATCATCTTTCTTGTCCACCATACAAAGGAATTTAAAAAAAAAAAAAAATCACATCCCTATTTTAAGTTGGGTTTCAAATGATATTAGTCCCAATTCACAGTTAATTGTCTCAATGGGGGTGTTTCACTGAATCACTAGGGCTCTTCTCCACAGTTTCCCTTCCAGTGTCCTGACGCAGGATCTTTTTTTATTTGTAAAAACCTCCAGTCCATAAGTTAAACAAGGAACACTGCAGGTTTTATATAACTTTAACAAGGCCTCAAAGGAGCGTCCCATATTCCAGATTTAATATGGCGACAAATCTACCCTCCACTTTCTGTCTCACATAGCCTTTACACTCAAGTATTAGAGATATGTATACACAGATTGATTCATATATATATATATATATATATATATATATATATATATATATATATATATATGAATCAATATCGTGCTTATCATGCTTATCCATAGTCCAACTAAAATGTAGTTTCCCCTTTTCTTCATGTCTATAACCATTATTTTAGTTTTGCTATAATTAATACTTAGGTTATTCAGCCGTGAATACGCACATAGGCTTTTCATCCTACGCTGGAGACCAAACTGGGTACGATCGATCAGTAGGGTGTCATCAGGGTAGGCAAGCCAACTTAAAAATGTGTTACCAATCTTAGGCGGAAAAGAACAAATATTCTTCATATGGTATCCCATATCTGCTACATATAGGTTATAAAGAGTAGGAGCAAAGGGTCATCCCAGTTTTAACCCAAATATGGTTTTAATTTTGTCGCCGAGTGCCTTCTTGATTTAATCGCACTTGAGTCTCATTGTCAGTGTAGAGCTCTTGGATAAAGTGAACGATAGTTGAGTTCAACTTCCACTCACTTAGATTTGCTCCCAATCTTCCCCCTTTCAACAGTGTCAAAGCCACACTTATAGTCTATGAAGCATATATAGAGAGTGTCATCTTCTCTCTTCATACATTGACACATCAAAAAGACCTTGGCCCAAAGGTTAGATAAGGACCCATCCTCTTTCTAAAACCGGTTTGAAGCGTAGGTAGAAGGCTGGAGTTTTTAATCCAAGATTTCATTTCCCCTAATAATATCTGAGAGAATATCTTAGAGCACACGTCCGTCATTGCCAGGAGATGATAATTTTCAGGATTATCTCTAATACCTTTTTTAAACACCAGAATCAAGATAGAAGCCTTCCTGCTCAGTGGGAAGATAACTTTACTTAAGATATTAGAAGAGGGGGGGGGCGGAAGATAGGCCCCAAATATTCTGGTTTATGTTTAAAAATTAAATTAGGGATCCCATCTGTACCCGGAGCTCTGGATGATTTTCAGCTTACGAATAATCCTTTCCACTTTTCAAATTGTGTTGGCAATATTAGTTTTATAGTAAAGTCATGTTATATGTCTAATCCAATTTCTTTCAGAGATGGGATCAACTTCTGGTTCTGTTCTTGAGGCACAGGTTATGCGAGATATATAGAAGCTCCAGAATTCCTAGGCCATCATCAGAGCAAAGAACTTTATACATATTAAACCATTTGGCAGCACCCAAGGGTGTTTTACGCCCTTTGACGAAATTCTTATAGTTGGTCTTTAATTTAGATATGTTTTCCTTTATCCCAAGGGCTTCCACACCAATTCATTTCTTTTTTTTTTTTTCGCAGCACTAATACATTTTGATTTCTCTTCCACAATCACTGGATCATAATATTTTTTTCTGTTTTTGAATAAGATTTTCAGCATTGTCTGACATCCAAATAAACAGTTCAGACGGCACATTTTCCTTAGCTACCCAATAGGGACAAAATGAATAAAAAAAGCAGTGTACCTATCCATATTTCTTACAGACCAATACATCAGATTAACAGATAAATTGGCCCTTAATGTATCCACAGTTTTCATTTTTTAACAGATCAATAGTGAATTTTTTAACCACATGATTACTTGCCATAGTTGGAATTATCTGCAATTTACCCCATCAGTTTGCACATTGCAAATGAAACAAAGGCATAGTCGATTCACAATCTACAATTCCTGGCACTCCAGGTATATGGATGGCCACCAAAATCCCAACTTCCGGGAAATAGTTGCAACAGACCATTGGAATTAATAAAAATGTTGCAGGGATCCTCATTACCAACCGATTCCTCAGCCGCAATGATAAAAGTAGCATTATTGTTGTTAACTACAAGATCAACATTTTCATTAACCTCTTGTTGCTGGAATCTTGCATAATTTAGATCACCCAAAACTATAAACAGTGCCCAAAGTAAATTTTGGTCCACTCGCCCAATATCTTGTCCAATTTGGAAATAATCTGTAAAGAATCTATATTGTTGGGTGGATTGTAGATATTAATGAGAATATTTTGGGGCTGATCACCAATTGAGCACTTGAGAATACCACCCATTATATATGGAGAGGGCAGAAACTGTTTAAATTCAGAAATGGGAAGCTCCGATCTGACCCCCAGGATAAGACCACCTGAAGGTCTTCCAGCAATACAACGCCTTGCCCGGCGTTGAATAATTTGGTAGCCATTCATCTTAAATTCATCCAACATACATGTTTCTAGCAAAGCAAACATGTCAACTTCTAATAGGAAGGCCAAGCCCACCTAATTTGATACAAAGGAATTGAAACCCCTAGTATTCAATGTAATACAATTTAAAGGTCTCCCTTCCCTAGCGTTGCTTCATTCTACCATCTCTCAAGACACATCCTGTTTACCCAGGGAGGCGAGCTTGCCCATACCTGGGATTGTTTTCTCTCAGACCCCTAATAATTTGTAGTACTACCTTTTCCAGGTCCATATTATTATTCATTTTGGCAGTATCATTTTTCGGTTTTAATTTAAAGAACTTTTTTGAGGCAGTCTCTCTACTATTCTAGATACCTTATAACCTAGGTCCACCAATTGTGGTGCACATGATAGCATGCATTCAGTGACAATTGGGGACACTAAGTGGGCAATACCCCAGTTGGTTTCGTAGATTGACTTAGGCACTTCTACCCTTGTTAAATCATTGGTCTTAAGAGCCCAGAGGTACGAGAATTGGCGAAAAGGTTCCAATACATTTGATTTATTGAGAAAGGGACTAAATTGGGCGGCAAACGCATCTATGATTTGAATCTTCCTAGAGCTCAATTTCGGATTACACAATATCTCACTTCTGCTCGTCATCCCCTTTTTTTTGGGCATCTGGACTTGAGTATCACCTTGATCCCTGAGATCCCAATCTACCTCCACTTGATCATCAGGCAGCTGGGAAGTAACCCTATTTGGGACAATACTCCACTCATGCCATTCACACCACAGACAGCGGGAAAAGTACTCCCTGGCCACTCGATCAGGGTGCGCGCACACGGCGCGTGCACAGAGGCTTACATTTGGTCTCTATGGTAAGTGGGCAGAGCCACCAGATTCAGGTTCAAAGACTGCTATAAACATAGGAACAAGAAGAAAATGTACGTGAATAATCCTAATAGTAGGGTGCAAGGATGAATGCAATTATCAGTTCCTTTCAGCACCTTTGAGCAATATCTCAGTGATTGCATGATACGTGCCGCCAAGTAAACAGCAGTAACACAGTGGGAAAAGCACTCACTGGGCACTCAGAGTGCGAAAATAAGGGCATTGATGGAGATGTCCATAATGGTTCAAGAACTAGATGGGAAGGGGATTGTAGAGCGAGTTATGTTTACGTTTGAGTATAGAGTTGTTCTGTTGCTGATATAGTACTACCATGCTGCTTTAAATTTGCTTCCTAGCACTATCAGACACTGCAACATGCAGCAAAGTCCAGAGAAAAAAGGAACAAGTTACTTACCTGTAACTGTTCTCCAGCATGGGTCTGGCATGGATTCACATGCTCATGAATATTCCCCGTCGTCAGGCCGGGAATCCTCGGTAAAGAAAAAATCAGTATCAATTTCGTTTCTGATCTGTCTTTCTAAGTAGTAACCCATCACTGGTCTCTGGGTCATACTGCCACCAGCCAATGACTGCCCTCTCCCTAAGCCCCGCCTCTGGCAGCCATCCTCAGATTTGGTAGCACGTAAACTGGCAGTATGACCAAGTGTGGAGCCGCAGAGGGGTAGGAAGGAGGGTTCGCATGTGAATCCATGCCAGACCCATGCTGGAGAACAAAAGTTACAGGTAAGTAACTTGTTCCTTCTCCAGCATGGGGTCTGACATGGATTCACATGCTCATGAATATAAGAATACATAGCAGTACACACATGCACAACCATGGGAAGTGGCAAAGGCTCAATATTAAGCATTACATCAAAACTCAACATTAAGCATTTCTTACCTCCTCACCAGGCTCACCTTAAGTGAACAGGTTGCACAGCACTGCTTGGCCGACCCTGGACTCCTCCCTGGAATCCCGGTCGACGCAGTAGAATCTCGTGAAGGTGTGCGTCGACCTACACGTAGCAGCCCTGCAGATGTCCAGCAGGGGCACACCAGACAAGAACGCCGTGGTAGCAGCGACCGCTCTGGTCGAATGGGCTCTCGGATGGCCAGGCAACGGTCGGTTCGCCAACCGATGACAGTGCATGATGCAGCCGGAGAGCCATCTGGAAATGGAAGCCTTCGAGTGAGCCTTCCCTTGGTTCACAGGTCCAAAGTTCACAAACAGCTGTGATGTCCTCCGAAAACTCTTCGTTCGGTCCACATAGAACTTCAGCGCTCTAGCTACATCCAGCGAGTGCAAAGTCCTCTCGGCCGGCGACGAAGGCGACGGGAAAAAGACTGGTAACACCAAGGGCTCGTTGAGATGGACGTCCGACGGCACCTTGGGCATAAAGGAGGGGTGCGTCCTGAGCACTACCCTCGTATCGTGAAAGGTCAGGTATGGAGCCTTGCAGGATAGTGCCTGGATCTCTCCCACGCGTCATGCGGAGGTGATGGCCACCAGGAACGCTATTTTCCACGACAGAAACTTCAACGGGGCCGAATGTAATGGCTCGAATGTCGGACCCATGAGCCTGGTCAGCACCACGTTGAGCTCCCACGCCGGGGTTGGGGCCTTCACCAGCGGGAATGATCGAAACAGTCCCTTCATAAATTCCTTAACCAGGCGATGAGACCACAGGGATGACCGCCCTGTAGTCCTGGTGTATCGGGAAATCGCTGCCAGGTGTATCTTGATTGAAGCATGAGATAGTCCAGTTTTGGCTAGCGACAGAAGGTACGGCAGTACTTGAGGGGCCGTAATCCGCAGAGGGTTGATCTTCTGTGCACGGCACCATATAGAGAACCTCTTCCACTTATGTCCGTAGCACTTGAGAGTTGAGGATGCCCTGGCCTTCGCAAGAACCTCTCTGCAGTCGGCCGGGATATTGTATCCTCCAAACTCTAGTGCTGCAGGAGCCAGGCCTGCAAGTTCACCGACTCCGGGTCGTGATGAAGAATTGCGCCTCCTTGTCTGGAGAGAAGATCTGCGTCCATCAACAGCTTGACTGGTGGGGAAGCTGACAACTCCAGAAGGTCCGGGAACCAGATCTGTCTCGGCCACGCCGGTGCGACGAGGATCATTCTGCACCGGGACCTCTTGAGCTGGTTGATGAGTCGGAGCAGCAACAGCAACTGAGGAAACGCATATAGGAATAGGCCATCCCAGGGGAACGAGAAAGCATCGCCCATGCTCCTCGGTTGGGGAAACCTGCTGGCGAACCTCTGGCACTTGGAGTTCGTCACCATCGCCAACAGGTCGATCTGGGGTTTGCCCCATCTCTGAAAGAGTCGGTCCACTTGATCCTGGCGTAGTTCCCACTTGTGGCACGAGTGCAGCTCTCTGCTGAGTGAGTCGGCAATGTTTTTTTTATCCCTGCCAGATGAAACGGCACCAGAAACATCCCTTGAGCAACGGCCCATTGCCACAGGTCCTGGGCTTCCTTGGTGAGGGCCGGGGATCTGGTTCCGCCTTGCTTCCGGATGTAGAACATTGTGGTGGTGTTGTCGGTGAAGATCCTCACCACCTTGCCCTTGAGGGATGGGAGAAAGGACCTGAGGGCCCAGAACACTGCCCGGAGCTCCAGGATGTTGATGTGGAGCGGCTTCTCCTCTGGGAGTCAAAGGCCTCTCGCGTGAAGATCTCCGGTGTGCACTCCCCACCCCTCCAGGGAGGCATCCGCCAACACCGACGCCTGGTGGGCCGGGGTCTGAAAGTCTGGTCCCACTTCTAGATAGCTCGCCGGAAGGTCTCATTGAGAGGGAACCTGTCCTCGAAGCTGTCGGTCGCTTGAATCCAGCTGGCGTTGAGGAACTCCTGTAGAGGGCGCATCCGAAGCCTGCACAGGTGCATGAGATAAATGCAAGAGGACATTATCCCAAGGAGGGACTTAATGGACCTCACTGTGGCCATGTCCGTGGCCAGCAGACGCTGCACCTTGCCTAGGATGGCCTTTGTCCTTTCCTCCGACGGCGAGGCCAGACGGGCCACTGTGTCGAGCTTGGCTCCCAGAAACAGTGCGACTTGAGAGGGGACCAGGTGGGACTTGGAGAAGTTGATGGAGAACCCCAGGTCCGTGAGCAGCTGGACGGTCTTCCCTGTGTGTTCTTCGGCGAGTTCCCTTGTCCTTGCGCGGATGAGCCAATCGTCCAGGTAGGGGTAGACGTGGATCCACCAAGTGCCTTGCGCCACCACTGGAGCGAGGCACTTGGTGAAAACCCTGGGTGCCGACTTCAATCCGAACGGGAGGGCCTTGAACTGGTAGTGCCACCCTTGGACCACGAACCTGAGGAACTTTTGGTGTCCTTTTGGAATGGGAATGTGAAAGTATGCATCCTCCAAATCCAATGACGACAGGAAATCGCCCTCCTCCAGCTATCCCAGCACGTGCTGGAGGGTGACCATCTGGAACTTCTGTGCCTTGATGTACTTGTTAAGCCATCACAGGTTTAGGATGGGTCGCCACCCTCCTGTCTTCTTTTTCACGAGGAAGCACCTTGGGTATGCTCTGGAGCCCCGGAGCCTCTTTGGGACAAGCACGATGGCACCTTTCTTGAGCATCGCCCTTACCTCCAACAGCAGTTGAGGGACGTGGTTTTCTTTCCTGACCACAGGAGGAATGCGGGGACACTTTTTTAGAAATTCGAGGGCGTGCCCCTGGGATAGGGCATCCAACACCCAACGGTCGGTGGAGATGGACTCCCACACGCTGACCAACTTCGCCAGCCGGCCTCCCACTGGGGTGCTTCGGTGGGTGCCTAACGCCACGGTCGGTCCAATCTTGCTTGGAGAACGCCTTGCCGCCTTGGCCTCCCTGGCGACGACGGCGGGATCCACCCGACTTGCCTCGTCCTCCATAGGCTTCCTGCGACGAGGAGCGGGCTGCTTGGCGGTACGTAGAGGAGCCACCACCTTATCCCTTGGAGGCACCCTGCTTGCCTCCGGAGCTCCAAAAGGACGGCCTTCATTACTGGAGAACTCCTAGGGCCTTAGCTGTCTCTGTGTCCACCTTGATGGCTTGGAGGGACTCATCCACTGTTTTCCAAAACAGGTTGTTCCCGTCGAACGGCATGTAGAAATCCTTGGCTTGGCTTGTACGTCCTGGCGGAAATCCGTCGCCTTGAGCCACCCTCGTCGTCTGAGGTAAACACGTTGCCTAGCTGGCAGAAACCGCTGTCGGCAATGTCTGTTGCCACCGTTATGGTGTGGTCCGATGCTACCTCACCTTCCTGCAAGATCTCCAGGGCCTCAGCCCTCTTGTCGTCCGGTAGGAAGTGCAACAGGGGGGCGAGCTTGTACCATAACTCCCTGTCGTAGCGAGCCATGATCGCGAGGGCGTTGGCCGCCTTAATCGTTGTTGCCGCCGACGAGATAACTCGTTGTCCCATTGCATCCAGCTTCTTTCCTTCGCCTTCCATTGGGGAAGTTGACGTTGAGGCCGATGCCCCCCCCTGCTTTCTTCTTGTTCACTGCTGAGACGACCGAGTCAAGGGGTCAGTTGCGCCCTAAGGCACAAAGGTGCCGCGTCGGGGACCCAGTACTTCTTCTCGTACCGATCCCTCTTGGCAGGCGTCATAGACGGGTTCTTGAGCAGGGTGAGACCCTCGTCCTAGATGTCATCCAGCAGAGGCACGGCGAGGACTGTCTTCCTCTTGGCCTCGCGCCGTTGTTAAAGGAAACCTTCCTTCTTCTCTTCGGGGCAGAGCTGAAGAAGCTCAGATGCCCTGGCGATCATAGCATGGAAAGACCCAATCTCGTCGGGCGGGGAGGCCCAGGCTGGAGGCGATGGGAGCTCTGTCCCATCGTCGCCGCCGTCGTCATCCGTACCCGTGTCCGTTCCCGTGTCATCCCCAGGTACGGGGGACGTGGGCACAGGCTGAGCAGGCCGCAAGGGCTGAAAAGGCGGGGCTGGATGGGTCCATCTTCTCTTGTTTGGGGGACTTCCCGACGGGCCTGGTTCCGGCTCCTCCGTCGGTGGTAGGGACAATCGCGTCCTTATCTCCGAACATAAGGATTGTCAACAAAATGGCCACCGAGTTGTCCTGCGGCTCCGGAAGCGACGGGCACAACAGTTGACTAGGAACCTCGCCGGCACCGCCGCCGTCGTCCCCTTTGTCGGGATCCCTCCCATGGGACCAGGTCTCTTCGACCCCCTCGTCGAGGCCCTCCAAGACTTCAACCAGTTCCTCCTCAGAGGCTGTGTCCGTGTCCACAATGGCCACTGGCTCCCCCTCTTTTTCCGCCGGGGTCTTCATGGGGGTCTTCTCGATGGGCCTGAAAGAGGCTTCCCACCGCGGTGGTAGGGAAACTCTGGGTCCCGAGGTCGCCTCCACTGGTGTAGCCTCCTCAGGCGGCGCCAGGGCCGCCGCGACTTCCTCGATCCTTGGCCGGGTGAATCAACACCACCTTCTGCGGGCCTGTGGCCTTCACCTTGGGGGGAGGGTCACCGCCTCGGTCCCCCTCGGCTGGACCCTTCGAGATCGACTGGGGCCTCTCCAGAAGCTTTGCCGGGTTCTCAGCCTTCCTCTTCCCTGAGCCAGAGCTTTAGCTTGTGGTTGATGGCGCTGGAGAGGATGCGCCCTGCCTGGCAGCCGAGGAGCCTGACCGTTCGGCGCTCCCGGTGCCCATGGACTCACGGTGCTTTGCCTTTTGTTGGGCCCCCGTCGTCGGGGCGCCCTCACAGGACTTAGAAGACCGCTCTGACTTCTTCTTCTCATCTGACAGGCTCTTTCCTTCCAGCCAGTTGGAGAGACGAAGGTGTCGGTCCCTGATGGTCCGTTCCGACATGTTCCCGCAAAACGCACAGTCCTTCTCCACATGCGTTTTGTCCTCATGACGGCAGTAGAGACATTTCAAGTGCTCGTCATCCTTGAACACATTCTGCAGCTGGCATCCAGGGCAAACAGCTTTCCGGGCGTCGAGCTTCCTTTCTCCTGGGCCATGTGTGGGTAGGCCGCAGAAACTTCTATACTCCTCCAAGAAGCGTAACTCGACGAAAACTTCACCCTTGAGGGGCGTAGAAAATTCGAAACGGGTCCCCGTTGATCGGATGTAGACACGGTGGAGCTTGAGGCTCTATTTGACTGAAAAATGAGAAAATCTCTTTGAAAAAGCGCGAAAACGCAGCAAAAAGCTTGAGAGCTAAACACGAGGACTCCCAACACTTGAGCGTGCGGTAAAAATCTGAGGATGGCTGCCATAGGCGGGGCTTAGGGAGAGGGCAGTCATTGGCTGGGGGCAGTATGACCCAGAGACCAGTGATTGGTTACTACTAAGCAGGGGCGTTGCTAGGGGGGGCTAAGGGGGCTATAGCCCCTGGTCTTTTGGTTGTAGCCCCGGATAGAATCTCAGGAGCTACAGCCAAAAGACTAGCTAGCCCCCAGTCCAAACAGTTCCGACATCAGCTTAGCCCCGGGTCTTTTCCAGACCTAGCAACTCCCCTGCTACTAAGAAAGACAGATCAGAAACGAAAGTGATACTGATTTTTTCTTTACAGAGGATTCCTGACCTAACGATGGGGAATATTCATGAGCATGTGAATCCATGCCAGACCCCATGCTGGAGAAGAAATGAAATGCACCGTTAAGAATGATGCAACAAACAGAATGGGAATTGGTGTTCCACAGAGACTGTGCTCAGGCCTTATGGCCCTGAGGGGGCTACAAAAAGGCCTAATGCTCTTAAAAGTTCATTTAGCGTACCATTTGCATGAGCCACCTTAAATTATACACTGTTATGGTCTATGTTCTGCTGCAGAAGGGAACTGTGGAGTGCATGTGCTAAAATGTAACATGAGCTTGAAAAGAAATAGTGCCGCTGTAGCCATATTTGCCTGGTTAGTCAGGAACCGCTCTATGGAATCAGCAAAAGGGGCTTATGAAATGAAAGCAAGGCTGAATTGTATGGAAGTGAAAATACAATTGTGTCTTTCTATCTCCAAAATCAAATTTGTACAGATATTACTTGGTCTTCCGCCATTGTATCTCACTTCAGCTATGTATTGTGGACTAGGGTGGACAGGCTTTGAGTAGTTAGCCGCGCTGAAACCAATTATATATTGCTTAAAATGCTTGGTCATAGCCTCAATTATCCATTTACAAAGATGAGATGCGAGATGTGTTGGCCTAAGAAGGCAATAGTAATCTCCCTTTGTTTAACCATGCAAGATCTACTTTGAGGAACATTTGATATTATGAACTCTGGCTAAACACCAAATCATGCAAATAAAGATTCTTTATGCTTGGGTTGAAACGGATCTCATGACTGGATTATGGCTCAGCATATGACCAAAAGTGTGAGTAGTATATTAATCGGAACACATCTCATTGTGAAAACTGATTATAGTTATAAAAGATATTATGAAAGCTATTTAGACGACATAACTTCATCATAGGCACATACTTTATTCATCAATTTTCGACATGGCATTTTACATTATAAGACTTGGTATGAGACTTGGTAGAAAGCTTGAGCTGATCTGTGCCCACCATGTTAGATTAAGGAGTCTGTTCAATGCTTTTGTATTCCCACATTAAAAGATCTGGAACTTAATGTGTGTAAACAAAACGAGAAGGAGTCTGAGTGGAGACGAATTCAGCAAGACAACATTTGGACAATAATTGGTATATGCCATTTCAAGCTCCCAGCAAATAGCTTCAAGACACTTGAGTCTTTTATCAAAAAAAGGCTCATGCTTAACCTAATAGGGTTCAATGCCACTGATTTAAAAATTAGAAAATGAAGTCTCATTGATTTTGGTCTATGTATCTCTCAAAAATACAATATACTCAAATTCATGGTTTGCAAATATATTGTATATTTGGGAGTTACGTTAAAATAATTGTGACCTATATATAAGTGTGTGCCCCAGCAAATTGTTTTATTATGAATGCAATATACATTTTAAGATTTTCCTAGGTTGAATTATCGTTGTGTGTGTATTTTGTCTGTATGAATGCACTGTAATGACAAATACGTTTAGGATTGTTTTATGTAGTTTTATGATGTAAAGTCGAAAAAGATAGTGATGGCAATTTCTGGAAGTTTAAAAGACTATGGACTTGTTAGGTATTTAGGTTTATTAGGAACAGTTGTTACTAATTTAGTGTTGCAGAAGTTGCACAGATACTTATAAACATGCTTAAAGGCTGGAGCATACATCATTATGATGTTGCCATAGGTAGCCATTTGTGAAACCGAGATATATGTTTTATTGCATAGATGTGATCATTGTATGGACCATCTTTATTGTCCTATTTTATATACTGTGTGATGAGTTTATGGGCAATGCCGAAATAAAGCTTTGACTTCTAATGTGAAGCAATGAAATGCACAGATTTGTGTGGCTGTGGCATAGTGTGTGGAAAATGAACATTCTAGTGCACTCAGCGTTTGGTTTGTGGCATTTGATGGTTGCCTATACAGTGCAAGATTCATGTGTATTTACTTCAGAATTGTGTTATATTTTGTTAAACTGGATTTGTAAAGTGTGTTTACATTTACTTTGATTAATCCTTCTGATGGCTCCTGCAAAGCGAAGGGCTATATCTCTTAGGGGGGGGGTTGTCCTCCGGGAGGATTTCCCCAGAAGGAGAACGCAGCTGTGCTAGATGTCCAACACCCTAGCACATGTCATGTAATATACAAAAACGTGTTTATGCACCAAATCATTACTGTAGAGGTTTTCAAAAGGAAAAGGCTTGTCTGGAAGTTGTCACATTGTTGCTGCATCCAATGTTCTTACTCCATAGTTTATGAAGAAAAAGAAGAGGCAATGCTTTAAGTGGCATATGAAATTGAAGGGCATGGCCTAAAGGGGACGTGGCACAACAGGCAGCGGGTAGGTGCCACCTCCCACACAACCCCTGGCAGGCATCGTGTTGTAGTGGGTGTGTGGGTGATTACCCCTGCAACTCTTACATAAATGGATGCCGGGTGGGGATCAGTGCCACATCTTTTCTTCCTTAATGCTGGTGTCAGCCCCCGTGCATCGCTCGGTTAAAGAGATGCCTGGCAGGTGCCGTTGCCTCCATTATTAAAGAAAAATATCTTGCTTCAGGCTTAAGAAAAAAAAGCTTTGGCCTCTAGCAGCCTCATCAACTGGGGTTGCTAGGGGACGTTAGGGAGCACCAGAAGCGCCCCATTTCACAACCATTTATCAGAGACTGTGTCATGGCTTGTCCCGACACACTTAAAGCCCTAGGAAGAGGAAGTGGTGAAGTGCTGTGGAAGAGGGTACGGATAAAAACAACAGCAGTTTCAAATGGGAAGGATAAAAGAAGCAGAATAGAGTATATGATTGCTTGGGTATATATCAAGACAGCCAAAGGTATGTTAAAAAGCATGTATACCTTTCCCATTACGACTGTAGTGGCCTTACGGACCCAAACCTTGTCTGACCAGGTGCCGTATTTTGCCCCTGCCTGGGTTGAGCCAGGATACTGTCTGTGGAAGAAAGGATAAGCAGATGTGAGAGAAAAGGAGAGAACGGAGGAGCATACGAGCGGACTGACACATGCAAAAATGCTTTCGGGGCTTAGTGAGAGGGAACCACGGTTATCATAGTCGCAATTGTCCATACATTAAATACTGTTACGTACGAGCCATGTTTAATAGTAAATTACACCAAGTTTCATTCTGCCTAATCAGTTAAGAAGGACGAATTTCACGTATGTTAGTGCACACAGGTACTTGCATTTGTTATCGTTGTCTACAAATAAAGTATAGTCTTGATTGTTTGCCAGTTATTGAGTGAATATCATTGGCCAGCATCGGCTTTGGGCATTTCTCATGGTCCAAATAGGAATCAACTTTGATACAATGTTCACCTTGACTCCACTCCAGAAAACGTAAAAAATGTGCACTGTTCTCTGTACTTTAGCTGGGCAATGTTTTCTGTGACTCACGCAACGCACTGACCAAGAGCATTATCGAGATTATTTTCATTCATCGTAATAAATGCTTTTACATCTTTAACAAACTAAGGGAACCAATGTTTCCTCTACGACTCTTGGCTTTGCAGATGATTTGGTTAAGGGGCCTGACTATGCATGTAATTATGGCAATTGGCGACATGATTGCTGAGGAAAATACATTAGCACCGTTCTCTGACAAGCGCAGAGCGCTGACATCATTGAGTGTAACGGGATTACGTGTCGGTGTCTAGACCCGCTCCTGATTCGCTATGCGGATACATCTTCCTACCACCCAGAACGCGGACATGATCTCATCAATGTTGCAAATCGAAATCTGGGTAGGTCTTAATGTTACTTGCAGAAGAGAGAGTTTCTTGGTTTGGTAGGGCTGCAGTCAGGCGCTGCATGTGTGCAAGTTGCAACACAAGTACAGATTTACGATGCGTTAATCACACTTTAAAATTGAGTTGATACAGCAGCTATGTTAACTATCTTGTGCTGGGATCCTACGTGCCGCTGTGGTAGGTGTTCAGAGCTGCAACCACAGTCAATAAGAAGCTTCGAGCCAGCTCTATGGTACTGGCAATTGCTCGGCCAGTAACGGTGAGTCATTTCCTTCTGCTCTGTAGAATGTTTAATCGTAGTGGGGTGTTTATTCTTGGTGCTGGGAAGTGCCTCATCAGTATATATATTTATACAGAGGCTGAACTAGCCCTTGCAATGTGATTGGGCATATCTTGTCTCTTAAGGGTGCTGAAGCCCATGCACGAAGCAAAATCCCTACCTGGCAGAGTATATACCCATCAGGCACCTTGCCAGGACATGATCAGAGGCCATGTTGAGTACTCCAGGTAGGGTAGAGTATATAATGAAACAATATTGACATTCAGGTTAAAAAAAAAAATTGTTGAAGGGATATTTATCATTGAAGGGAAAAAGCACCTTGCTTTCTCTCTCCATTTATTTATTTTTCGCTTGTTAGGCACTTTAACAGCAAGTAAATTCGGTTTCAAAGCACCCACACAGGGCAAGAGGGAGGGACAGAGGATGAGAAACATTAAACAAACAAATATCAAATACAGTGGGGTGGAGGGCGGGAGGATGAACCTACTATGCCTTGTGAGTGTTCAGAATGTGCAAGTGCAGAAGGGAAGGGGAAATGGGATAGGTGCTGGGGTGCTCATGGGTGAGCAAAATGTGAAGTGCAATGTATGGTAAGTGCAAGCCTCCAGGATGGAGGGTGTGCTGAGAGAAGTACTGAGAACAGACAGAAACTGGGGGCAATTCGGTGTGGGAGGGGAGGGCCCCAGGATGCATAAGGGCCCTGGACACCAAACCAGCAACTGTGAGATTAGCAGAGGAGAGAGGCTTTAGCTGGGAGGCAGCATTTGTTGGGCGAGGCCTTACTTGGGAGACAGCCTGGCCAGAGGTGCCTCAAGATCATTGGTGCTGCAGGTCTATTCTGATGTTTCTGGGTGATCAGCAAGGGAGCACTGCAGCAGCAGTGTGTGGCGGGGGTCCTAAAGTTTCTTTAGAGCTGGGCTGCGTATGCCAGAGGCAGCGCTGCACGTTTGCAGCAGTGTGGTGTTTTTTTTCAGGGGTCTGGCCCGGCCTCGTATGCCGGGGGTGCAGCAGGGGGGGACCCCATTATTCATGTTTACCAGGGCCACATCTGCCAGCAGTGGCCTTTGGTGTCTTTGCAGCCAGCATGGCATGGGGTGTGCCCAGGAATGTTCACAAGTTGCTTCCCTTCCTCTCGTGGGGAGTTCTGCATATTCTATGAGCAGTCCAGGCAGGGTCGACGGAGAGTACCAATCAAGTGAGTCTGGGTCTGCAGCAGTGGGGGAGGCTCTGCACCCCTCCTGGCAACGAGGCCCCGTGAATCAATGAGGCCCGGGTTGCAGCAGTGAAGAGGGTGCGGCAGAATCAACCAGGCATTGTCATGTTTTTTCCTTCTGTTTAACAGAAGCGCCGCAGCCAACTTTCTTTTTTATTTTGTTGGAAAGGCCTCCCACGCGGCTCATGTGCCGTCGGGATACATTTTTGTTCTCTTTTTCTTGGCATTCCCCCGACAGGGTTACATATTACTAGTCTGGCTGGCTGTCCTGTGCATTCTGTGAATGGCTTAGAATGTTGATGTGTGATAGATACCGTATGGGAATCCAGAAAATATTGCGTGTATGCTTTGAATGACTGTTCCATGTGTGGCAGTCCAGGCCAAGCTAAGGTTCTCTGAAGCTGCTGGTGGGCTTTCCCGACCTTTAGGTATATATAAATCTTAAAGGTGAAGTTAAGATTCTTAGCCATATTATCCACCTTGGTTAGTGTGATAACATCCAACATTTGACTGTATCAAACGTTAATGTTCATAATTATTTTATAGATAGCACCTTGGTATAGTAGGTAAGTCTGTGATCCTGGGTGCCATGAGATCCGATCAGCATCCGAACAGCAGTAAGGCTTTTATTTGTATATATTTTACGTCAAGCTTTTAATAGGCATTTCAAAAGGAAAACCTGCCATATTTTATGCTGATGACGCAGTGTTACTGTCAACGTCGTTAATGGGCCTGAAGACAACACTAAGTTTTTGCTATGAAACGTAATGAATATGACTTCGAAATGAATGCGGTTAAGACAAAGGCTATAGTCTTCAGGCCCAAGTTTTGCAACAATCAGGATTTCCAAATTGATACAGATGGCCACAAACCGGACCAGGTTCCATGGTATGATTACCTAGGCATCTGCTTCGCGGAAAGTTGTCTTTGGTCTCCCCAAAGTGCAAAAGCCTGCACTACTTTGGAAAAAAAATAGAATAGCAGTGAGGTATTATTTCAAGCATGGGGGTCCAGGACGGGTCCAGTAATTCCTGCATTAGAAATGTATAAACTTCAAACAAAAGCGTCAGCCCTGTATGGTGCAAATATATGGGGTAACTCAAGAATCTGGTAACAAGTGAGAAGACATTTTTTAAAAGGTCTGCTACTACTTCCTAATAGTGTTCCTAATGTGTCTGTGCATATGCAGTGTGATCTTAGATCAATCGATGATTAAAATGGACAAAGACCTGCGTTTTACTGGATCAGGAAATGGTGCACCCCTGGCCTCTTTAAATATCGGGAGGCTTTGTCCCATATAATATCATTAGAGGCGGGACGTTCAATGCCCTGGCTTCAGCATGTTAAAAAATGGCTCACAGTCTTCGTTTTTGATTCTGGGAAGCTCCTGAGCAAATTAACAGGGAATCCAAACTTAGGGTATAGAAGGAGCCCATTACTATTTAAGAAGGAAAATTGAACATTTGTGTGCATCTCTGTAGAATCCTCAGTACTTACTTTCAAAACCAGATATCGGTTTTGAATTGTATTTAGACTTTATAACGCCTTCTTATGCCCGTGCTCTCTTTATCGAATTTTGCATGAATTGTTTAAGAGTGGGCAAGTTCACCTCGACATGGAAAGGAGCTGTTAGTAGCAAGTGTCTGCTAGGTGGGACAGAAGAAGAAACAACATGTTTTGCTCTTATGTGAGCCTTTTGAGGGCAATAAGGGTTAAATATCTCAAGTCCCTTTTTAATGAAAATTGTATTCATACCACAGCTCAGGCAATGCTTTTTTACAAAACGACTGCTAATTTGGATGTAGTGTTTTACATAGCAAGGTACATTCATCATGCTTGGCTAAGAAGAACCTCCATGATAAAAGGCACAGAGTAACTTAGGGAATCGTATGTATTCTGTCAACGCATTTTATTGTATTTATCTGAGATCTTTGATTTAATGTTATATGTTTGGTGTGGATTGTATAATGTTTATAAAAAAAAGTATTATAATTGTATAATTTGCTTGCTCAACCTAAAGATTGTATGTCAAATAAAGGTTATAAACGAAATGAAAACAGCGATGAAACAGGCATTGAGGTTGATACAAAGCTTCAGGCGATCAGAATATGCAAGAGGAAATAGGATGTTAAGAAGATATGTAGCAAGTGCTGAGAGGACTCAGATCATTTCAGTGCTCTGGAGCACGGAGTATGCAAGTGGAAATGACTGGAGGCACAGGATGGGTGAGCAATAATAAAAATGGATTAAGAGGAGTAACAATAAGTGTCATGCATGGAGAGAGATGTTAGTTGATGATGGTAGAAGTAATACATGGCACAGATGGACTCGAGTGTGACAAAGAAGTGATACTTAAGAGCTGGATGGTGAGAAATGAGACAACGAAGACCTTAAAACAAATACAGTCATAAATAGATGGAGAAATAGCACATGAAGGATGGCAGATTTTAGGAATTAAAAGTCAATGTCGGATGTGGATGTTTATAGCACAGAAAATAAGATGAGGTAAATTTTACAGATGCATGAATGAAAACGGCAAGTGTCCGTAACAGCATGAAAGAGATGATAAATTGTACGCCAGAGGCTCTACAGCTACCACTGAAAACCTTCACTAGCTTTTTGATGGAACCCACCATGACTAAATGACACCTAGAATTATTGATGTTCTGAACCTTTAGACATCTGTAAGGTTGAGGAGGCTCTCTTTTAATGATGACAAAGTTAGTTACTTAATTTCATTGCTCAAATGGGTGCTTGGCATCTAATAAAAACTGACTTCAAGCTCTATCATGACTATTAACATATGGAAAACAAGAATGTACCAAGCTCAAAAGCAAGTGGGGCGGGTGCTCTCTTAACGATGAGAATAGTCGTTCATTAAGTTGATAGGTAAATGTGAGTTTTGCATTCAATAAAAGCTGGTGCACATGGCACCCTAATAAAACTAGTCCTGCATTTGCCCAACTAAATGACAACGTTATTTCTTTTAATCATAGGTACCAACAGTGTTTGGTAGAATCTCGGATTAAGAAATTGATGTTACTTTCTTCCTAGGGATAGGTTAATCATGAAAGCTTTTTGTGGTACTATTTTGACCAAATCGAAGGATGTGAGCTAATGCAAATAATAATGATGGCAGATCTGTAGAGAACATATGTACGTTTCTTTCTTTTGTTCTTGAATTTGTGTTTGAAGACACAAATATTGGGCACATAATTTTATGGTAGCCTGTGGTCCATTTTATTGCCAGAGCAAGTGGAAACAGACAGGTTACCCGATATTGTTCCAGGACATTAATGCAATTCGAATTCATCAGTTGCCGAACATGGTATGACATTTTAACTTTTGGGATGTTTCTTATTAAAGGCAATTACATCCGCATTTGTATGTACAATGTTATGGAATGTTCATAAACATACATAAACATACATGAGTTCCAAGAAAAGGATAAATAACGGCCCACAAGATTGTACGGTGCAGCTGCGAGTGGCAGAATATTTTTAGCATGGGGTGGGGTGGACATGGAAATAAGAGTGGGTCAGAGAGGTTGACGTAAGGCAGCATTGAATTATCAGATTTTAATCCTGGTAGGGTTTATTTAAAGGCCGTAAGAAGTCATCCTAGAGGTGGTGGATGTTTGCAGTAGTGACCGGGGCAATACTTAAGAGTGCCACAGAAACAGACTAACTTGTCTGCAAATAATGTTCTTAGGTTCTTGATTTGGCTTAAGTGTCCTACTTTTCAATTTTCCAGTGTATATACATTAAGATTATTGAAAAGGCTTATATTTATGTTGTTACTGGAAAGTACTTTGTGATGGAGTTTCCGGAATGGCAAGAGACCGGTTATTTCATGCTGTTGCACCCCAAACATTGAGCCTCCTACTGGCAATTTTCATGTACATTGTTTTGGGTACTTTCACAAGCTTCTCCACACCTGAGGGCAAATGCCTAGTCGGCTTTAAAGCTATTGCCAACATTTTTAAGACCTCTTCAGGTAGTTGTTAAACATTGGTGAAATTGAGGCCTCCTATGGCAGATAGATGAGATCAAAAGTGGTCAGACGCAGTGATGCATAGGGGTCTAATCAGTTTTCAAGTAATGGTAAAAACGGCAGTACAGTGCCTCTTGTTGCCACCCACTTCATTATCGGTTGTTACAACAAGCATGCTGTTTTATGTATACAGAACTCCCACATGCAGTAAGTAGTGCATACATGCGTTGTGATATCACCTGAAAGGTGTAGGTAACAATATTTGTCAAAAAATAGGGGAGCCTCAAATGTTTGTCCTCTTAAAGCAAAGGGATGAGATACCACATCCCTCCACTTGTGTGAACGATTTAGTGCCCAGAGAGCATAAGAATTATGCAGACATGATGTGCACATTTTGATGCCTTTTGTCCAATATGTGCAGTTCACAGAAGGGTCACTTCTGACCATTCTGAGCTTCTTCTACTTTTTGGATAAGACCAATACGCACCAATCCAGGTCCCTTGTCATCTAGAATCATCAAACAAGGAGGGACATGCATTTAAATCGACATGGGGCGTCATTCAGATGTACCAGTCCTTCACCCACTAGTCCTCCTACCCATATTACTGCATTTGGTAAGGTGGTGATGCTTGCAGTATTACTGAAGGAATTCACAACACACGTTAACTGACCCCCTAAGGAGCAACGGAGAGTGAGGCAGTAAAATAAATCAGGTTAGTGCAGAACCAGATATGCATAAAGACGATAGTGAGCTAAGTGTAGACTAACTCACCATTTCACCAAGCAGCATAGGGGTTGGGAAGCATGAAGTAGGAAAGACCCAAACAAGACAAACTACGGGTTAAAAGACTTTGGAAGAGCAAGAAATATTTATGTACAGGATTTATAAAGTGTGGGCCTAGCTATGAAGCAACAGAGCACTATGCCTAGGGAAGATGAGACTGCAGTTAGAAGGGACAGGCCCAGAGAAAACTTGCTGGGTGGGGACAGAATATAGACACTCCTGAAAGACAAAGAGAAGAATCCTCTGAGAAGTAACATGTCATTTAACCCAGACGAATGGCACCACATCAGGGTTCAGTGGCCCTTTTTTAGTGTAGTAGTAGGAATTCAATAATCTATTGGATATGCAGTTGATTTAGGTATACACAGCAGCTCTTGAGAAAAAGAGTTTGAGGGGCCTGGATTCAATATATGGGATGGTCCTCTTTAGACTTTGTACTTTAGCTAGCATCTGGCAATGTTTTATGAATCCTGTGGCTGGAACTAGATGGAACTAGTTGAATCAGGCTCAGGATGATAGCCTAGGGGCAACGTGCTCGCATTGGAAGCAAGAAGACATGGAGCAACACGGGTTCGATCCCCGAGTCCGTGCTTAGAAACCTCCAGGTATAAAGCGCGTTATAAATAGCCTATCATATCAGATCATTACTGTGGCCAGAAATCTTGTTTTGTAGCTGGGGCTGCTGGAGGTGAATTTTAGTTTGACTCCAGCTACATGTACCATTGAGTAGAGAAATTAATATACAGCTTTCAATCTTAAAAATAAATAAAACTAAAGTCAAAGTGAAACGAACTGCATGGCAAAATACAAAAGAACTGCGAATTCCATTGGTTATAATCCAGAAGTTCATCTTCTGCCAACAATATCAGAAACATGGAACTGTGTTGAAATACTGCAATTGTTCATCTATATTTGTATTTTCACATGAGTTCACTGTTAAAAAAGGAAAGGAACACATTTTCAAATTACAGATGTATTTTCTCGACACATGGGAACCGAATTATAGGAATATGCTGGGACATGGAGTTCTTTTTAATCACATTTTATTGGCATATTTATTTTATTCTTTATTTTCATTTTATACCAAACATTATCAACAGAACAATATAATGAAATCCAAACCAACAATAGGTAAATATTTTAACAATACCCTTACAACAATACCATATGAATACTATAACACTAATAATAACAAAATCCGCTCCTCCCTGTCCATCCCATCCACCCCAAAGTACAACTTAGAAGAAGGGCTAAAACCGATACAAGAATTTCCTCCAAATCTTATTAAATAACATTTGCTTCTTTTCTCTACCATAAATCACTCTTTCCATTTCTGTCAATTTTACCATCTCATCCATCCATACCTCTTTCTCTGGTGACAACCTGAGTTCCAGCCTCTCAATATTAACTTCTTAGCAATAGAGGGCCCCCCCTAAACAGCCATTTAGGCTGAGCAATACTTCCTCCAGATCCTCAATGTCCCCTAGGATTACGTTTTTAAAAATCATAGTTCAGTTCTTGATCCAATACAATCCCAAACATGTCACATCTCTCTCCAAAAGACTCTCTTGCACACACTCGCATAGCATATGTTCTAGCGTCCACTCATATGAACACATCCCCAACACTCATCCTTATCCATCAGACCTCTCCTCTGTAAGCTTTCTGGTGTCCAATATACTCTATTCATAATTTTAATCTGGCGTTATCTTTCCCCCAGACTGATTGACGATAGACAGCGCATCGTACACCAGAGGGCATCAGAGCGCTCTAGCAACCGGCAACTAGTCGACAGGAGAGAGAAATGAATTGAACAGAAATGTCTTCAAAAGACGGCAGAATGTAAAACGATCATTAATGGCACGTACCAGCTGTGAAAGTGTGTTACACAGCTTAGCTGCAATCATGAAGAAAGTATGAATACCCACACGAGTGAGCCCAACCCGAGGCACTTGGATGGTGAGAGAATCTTGAGATCGAAAGGGGCGATTTGGAACATATGGGCAAAATTTAAGCTGTAAATATTCTGGTCCAGTGCCATAGAAAGCTTGATATACTATGCACATAGCTTTGAACTTGACTCTATGAACAATAGCAAGCTAGTTTATTAGTCTCAGAGATGTACGTAGAAAAAGAGGTCAGAGTTACCAGCCTCTCTGCAGCATTTTGCAGGAGCCAGAGGCAGCGCTTTAAGTAAAATGGCTGAGCTAAATAGAAGGAATTGCAATAGTTGATTTTGCTTTGCACAAGTGAGGCTACTGTAGGAGCATGCAGCTTAGATGGAAGAAATGGTAGCTCCTTGCATAGGACACTAAGTTTATAACTCCATGATAGACCCTATTCAACTTCAACCAGTTGTCACTCATCTACCGACCCACAACCTCCAGGCACCCCCGCAGCTGAGAAGCTGGGCCAGGAAAAGACAGGTTCAGCCGAAAGATCATCTGGGTATCAGCAGCCTACAAGCAGCACCAGAGCCTATGGGAGTGGATGAGCTCAACCAACGGCTGGATGTATATTTTCAATAAGGTGGGGGACAAGGCAGACCCCCTGAGGAACACCACATGAGAGGAAGAACGAAAAGGAGGGAGTGAAAGAGATTGAGCCTGGTCCAATAAAAAAGACTTGAACCAGCACAACACCTGCCTGGCAATCCCTACGCCGGCCAGATCATCAAGCAAGATGGAGTGGTTGATGGTATCAAAGGCATCAGACAGATCTATTATTATCAACACCCCCCCACCCTGATCGGAGAGACGTGCTAGGTCATCTACAAAAGATAACAGCATGCTCTCTGTGCCATGGCCGGGGCAGAAGCCAGATCGAAAGGGATCAAAGAAGCACTAGGGCTGCGAAAATAAGTGTTCTGGATCCCAGGTGGAGCTCTTTTGCTGACAACACTCCCTTGGCAAAATTTCAAACTTCGAAATGCATTTCTCTGTATATCCTTGGCACTGACGACAAACTGTGTTTAAAAGGGCCTTAGAAATGGTTGCAGTATGTGAAATTGGTTTTATTTTGTTGGAAAAAGGTCCTTAAGGTTCGCAGTCAGCTATCTGCCTTTCGCAGGTACACCCTAAGCCTTGCAGCAAGAGGCAGAATTCTCCTACACAGAACATAATTTTGTAAACAGCACCTCTTTCGCTCTTTAGAGCACTTTCTATTCTCAGATTACCCCAGGGGAATAGTGTTCACATCCAAATCCCTTACCGACGGCAAGTGTGTCAAACTAAAGAGTGGTAGTATATAAATATACAAAATTACATTAATAAGCATTATCAGAGAGAGTCGTTGGGTCAGGTAGGGAGGATGGGGTGACAGCAGGGGGAGCTCTCTTTATTGCAAGTAAGTCAAGTTTAAGGTGAGGTTTGAAGTGATTCACAGTTTGGCTGGATTTGATTGTGATGGGCAGCGGGTTCCAGTGGAGCGGGGTGAATAGAGAGAAAATGTGGAAACAAGATGAGATGGCACTGGCGGTGTGGCACAGAGAGGTTGAGTGCCGAGGAGGATCGTACGGAACAAGCTGGTTAGTAAACAGAGCTACAGTTTACAGGTACAAATCAGTCAGGTTAGTGAGGAGCAAGACCATTGATAGCTTTGTAGATTAGGATAGTGGGTGTGTGTAGAGACCCAACCAGTATGAAGTTGGTAGGTAGAAGTGGAGGAGGAGGATCATGGTAGGTTGTAGAGAGTTGGGATAGAAAAGATGAGGACTTTGTCTGGGGGAAGGAGTAGAGAAAGCCAAGCAGTAGGCTTGAGCAGTAATCTATTTTGCTGAGTACAAGGGTGGAGTTGACAGTTTTTGTAGAGTGGACGGATTTTGAGAGTGTTGAGGAGGTTAATATGAGCAGCAGATGCATTGGTGGTGATTAATTACTGGAGGTTGCTATCAAAGAGGACCCCTATGTTGTAAGCCTTGGGCAACGGAGCAAGAAGGTCAGGTGGGCAGGAGATAGGATGGGGGGAGGCACTGGCATTGGGATCCAGATGAAAAGAGTTCAACATGAAGCAGCAATGAGTCTGGGACTACCAAATTGCATGGAGATCTTGGTACTTTGCTTCATGATTGCTGGGGTGAAGGAGGGAAATAAGAAAGATTTCAGTGTCAAGATGGCAATAGCCAAAGGACAAGATAAGTCTTCCGAGGGCAGCATTATAGAATGTGAAGAGCATAGGCCTGATCATTGGGGGGAAGCCAAAGTTGAGAGGGGTGGGTCAGAGGATTGCGAGTGGCAGGAGATTTTAAAAGATTGATCTTGCAGATAGGAAGCGATCCAGGCAAGAGCAGATTTGTGAAACCCAAGCCCCCGGAGAGTGATGAGCCGAGAGAAGTGGTTGACAAGGCTGAAAGCCTTAGAGAGGAACAAAAGGAGGACTATCGGTGAGAATGCAGCCTCGGTGGAGTGTTTACTATGAAAGCCAGACTGAAGTAGATCTCCATTTTCCTCAAGGTACTGAATGTTCCATTTGAAGACCAACTGCTCAAGGACCTTTGAACAAATGGGAAGGAGGAAAACTGGGTGATAGTTTGCTCGAACGTTTGGGTCAGCAGAGGGTTTCTTCAATAGGGATAAGACAGTTGCAGATTTGAGGGAAGAGTCTATCACGGATGCGGGGGCAGAGGCTAAATAACTCAGAGATAAAGGCAAGTTATTGAGAGTAAGTATTTGACCATTTGGGGAATACAAGGGCTGATGGGAGCACATGATGGATTGGTGCTGCAAAGGATGGGCGCTAGTTTGATACGAGAGGCATGGGAGAAGCAGTTGGAAGTAAAAGAGGTTGGGGAGTGGTGGTGGACAGAGGAGGATTGGGGAGGGAGAGCGAGGAGAGCTGTGAGGGTCTACCGCATTTGTGAGATTTTAGAAGAAAAGTAGTGAGCAACGTAATTTGCAGAAAGGGAGGTGGTGATGGATATTGGTTTGGAAGGTGTGAGAAAAACCTGAGGGGTAGTTCACGGTTTATGGGGCAGATTGCAAACGGTGGAAATTATCTTTTTGTAGGAGTATTTGGCTAAGAACCAGTGCAGACGTGAGGGCAGCAAAAGAATGTAGGCTCAGAGTGGGGATCCATAATTTGAAACATCACTTTAGGTCATGGAATAGGTTTGTTTTGAGGGTCTGAATTTCAGAGGTGATCCAAGTGTGGAGGCAAGAACGTGTGGCTGTGTGAGCAGGATAGTGTTGGTCAAATTGAGTCATAAGTGCATAGAGAAAGTCACAAAAAGCATGGTCAACAGAAGAGACATGAATAGGCGGTAGAGTCAGGAGAGAGGTTCTCACATCATCACGTTAAATAGCAAGAAAGTTCTGCCTAAATTTCCTCTTAGTCATTAAAGTGGGTGGAAGATGGAGGGAGTGAGATGTTAAAGTAAGCAATGGGGTGTTATCCGAGAGAGAGTGGGGAGCTCAATGGAGAGGTCGGAAGAGGAAAAGAATTAGAGAGAAAGACAAGGTTAAAAGAGTTCCCACCAGTAGTAAGGCCGGTTGTGAAGGGAGAGGTCAGATAAAAGGCAGGCTAATCGTGATATGCAAAAAACGAAAACAATGTTAATGACTTTTATAACATGTAAAGCATGTAAGCTAAACAAAATAATAACAGGGATATTTCTAAATTACCTTTTGAGAAGAACAGGGAACGGAAAAATTACAATTTTGTGGGCTATCCAGTTGCAACTAAGCATTGCATAATTGCAGGAAAAGCAATGATGTATTATCTTAGATATAGTTTGTCTTGTATGTGTAATGTGTTTCAAAGTCTCTTGATTTAAGAATAGGCTGTACACAAGGACTTTCGCATAAACAGGTGGGAGATGGCAGCCACTGTTGTAACCTAGTCGCACAGTTGAAAATGCTTCCAAGATACAGGAGTATTAGAGTAGCTTGTGAAAGCAAAACTGGGAATCACAGCTTTGAATCCCCTTCCCCCACAGAACCATTATTTTCAAAGGCAACTGAAAAAGCAGAACAAATATTATTTTAAGTAGACCTTTGCCAAAGTAGGAGGTTCTAGCTTCAAGTTACAAGAGTGTGCAAGAGTGAGAGAGTACATGTTCAACACAGAGCAAACATTTCACATTTGTGTAAAATTCTAAAGCATGCAATCAAAGTTATAAAATGTTCCACATAATATTATATAGTTGGCTTCAAACCAACTGAAAGCACTAGGGAAGTATGTACAGTTACATGGCCGACTGAAATGATCTCATGACTCATTTAAATTTTTCTCATTGAGCAATATTTTTCCCCTCTATGGTATGATATAGGCTTTGACTGATCGCTTGGCTCTATGGTGGCAGTCTTGGTGCTCCCAGAGCTGCTTTCACGCTCCACAAGTGGATTGGCTCATACTAATGGATGCTATTCGCTGGAACCGTAATGGTATAAACACATGATTCATCCAAAGTAACTTTTTACTGTCAGTTAACAATTGCTCAGTCCTTCGACAAATCGTT
This sequence comes from Ambystoma mexicanum, assembly GCF_040938575.1. NCBI lineage: Eukaryota > Metazoa > Chordata > Amphibia > Caudata > Ambystomatidae > Ambystoma > Ambystoma mexicanum. Next base: position 314,235,978 of record NC_090934.1, on the reverse strand, counting down.
GCCAATTCATGCTCTGTTTTTTGCCGTTCTTCTCCATTGTACCATGTTTTGCTGAACACCACACTCCCCAAAGCTGTTTTCATGTTTTCAAAATCTTGCAGGGACTAGTCGCATGGGTCCGTACTGGGAAGGCTGTTGCCCCGGGCAGAATAACATTTTGATACCTCTCTTCCCAGGCTTTTTTGCCTCTTGGGCAATTTAAGAGCAGACCTTGGTGTCGGGTCGATAGTGGTGGCTGCCTAGTAAATCAATGAACACCAATCCTGACTTGTCCGCATTGAGAAATAACCATCAGGGCATTACTCAGAGCAGGCCTTCTTCCTTGTGCATTCCTCTCCTGCTATGGAATTCCTTCACACCCAAGCCAGCTGCAGAGAAATACTTGTGATTAAAATGTGTAAGCAGTGATTAAAGGAATAAGTGCGCTCAAAAATATTATTGTCCCAACAGATGGGCAATAATGAAAAACATACATTAAACATAATTTTAATGAAAGTTCCTATGTAAACCTTTGAGCAAACAAGGCTCAAAGCGTTTACATGGGAGCATCCGTTTTGCCATTTCAGGCAGCCTCCTCAGCTCATGCTAAGCTCTGCACTTGTGGCACTAAACAAGCAGCAAAAGCCCCCTACTGGGAGCATTTGCTTACTGCAGCCAGAGCAGAACTGTACATGAGCTTGGGAGGTTGCCTTCACTTTCATTTTACGTTTTTGGTGGTCCCCAAGACCAGGGAAGCACAGAAAATGTAAAATGAAAGTGAAAAAAAGCGAAGGCGCATCAATTATAAATACAACAATGTTATATTTCTGACTGTGGCGGCTCTCGCTTTGAGTCGAAAGCCGCCGCAGTCAGAAATACAACCTTCTTGTAATTCTAAATGCTGCAGTTTTCTTTCTATGTTTCTCAGGATCTGGGAAAAGTAGAAAGAAAACCACAGCATTTTTAAATACAACAACGTTGTATTTATGTTTGCTGTGGCTTCAGCTTTAAGTCTCCTGTCCTCCCCCGACCCGGGTCTTGGAAGCCCAGGAGACTCAAAGTTTAAGTCACAGCAAACATAAATACAACATTATAAATGTTGCGGTTTTCTTTCTAATTTACGAAGAAAACTGCAGCATTTACTTTGCAGTGCTTTCAAGAAAGAATTACATTTAAAGCTCTTACCAGCAGCAGCTTGTGTTAATCTCTGCTCTCTGGCAATAATGAAGCAAAAGCCACCTGCTGGTAGCTTTTGTGTTTTACAGCTGGGTGGCTTTTGCTTCATTAGTGCCGCAAGGGCAGAAATTAACACAAGCACAGGAGGCTCATCCATTTCACAAAATGGATGCCTCCTAGTGCTTGACATTTCTGAGTTTGAGCCTCATTTGCTCAAAACTTTACATAGGAACTTTGTTTAAAAATATTTTTTATATATATTTTTGATTATGGACCATCTTTTTAGCCAATCATATTTTTGAGAGCACTATCCCTTTAATGCTGTTCAGACAGCACTATTATTTTCTAAAATAGCACTGCCCAAAATCCTCCTGGGAAATTGTAGGCTATGTGACAAAATGCAGCACATGGCAAGGGCTCTGTGAAAGCGGTCTCCGACTTGCAGTAACACCTTAGTAGTACGTAGGGCCCCTTTTGACACGTGGGAAAGCCCCCTGCTTCCGGTTTTAATCCCACACTTTTTATATGGGTTTGATGTACATTTAATATAAAATGAATTTCAAAGACGTCTATTTTATATCAAATGTATATAAACTTGATATAAAATGTTTGTGTACTTTGATACAATGTGGAGATCATTTGATATAAACTTTATATAAAATATGGCTGGGAGAGCACGTGCGCAATGTTGTCTGGTCGAGAGCAAATTGAGTTTTGAGGAGATAGAATACGAGTGTTAGGTGGTGTTGACGCAATGATGCAGGAGTGGGCTGGGTTTTGTAAATATAGTGCCGGCGTCATTATTTTATATAGATTTAATAGAGATTGAATATAAATCTAGGCAGATTGGGTGACGCCATAATTTATAACAGCTTTTATATAAAATTGGAGTACATTTGATAAGAACTTTAATTATTTTATATAAACGTTGTATATTTTATTTTTATATGGCCGACATTTGATAACAGTTTTCATAGAGCTGTAATATAAAGCTAGGTGTATATTGATAACAGCTTTAATAGAGATGTAATATAAAGCTGTGTTTGTCATCATGACTTTAGAACATTTCTTCTACACCAGTTTGGTATTTTTAGGGCACGCCAATACCATTTTATAATGTAAAGGAAATGCTTGGGAAGGGGTTGGCCATTTTAATGTGAACACAAGTTTGTTTGTTTGTTTATTCACTTTTTATGTGCACCAGACCCTAGGGCAACAGGGCGCAGCAGTAATAAGATGAAAGGCCTACACAGTTACAGGAATATACAGGATGCAGTCAGATACATTAAATCACAAAAATAGAATAAATTAAACATGGTTTACAGAAAGTGACACGAAATTCAAATGGGAATATTGGGCGAGTAGATATATACTAAGCCAAAAGTGGACATAGTCTAGTGGATGGAGACCAGGGTTCAGAAGAGATGAGATGTTTGATGGCATTTTTTCTGAAGTGTAGGTAAGGTTGATTTACTCTCAGATTTTGTGGCAGTAGGTTCCAGATTTTTGCAGCCATCACTGGGAAACTATTGCCACAAATTGTGTTAAGTCTGTATCTCGGTACAGCCAGGCAATTGGCAATAACAGCTCTAGCTGGTCTGAGGGAGGTTCTTCTATGAAGTTTATCTATGAGGTAACTAGGGGCCATGTTGTTTAAGGTTTTGTGGGTCAGTGATATCATTTTTTATTGTATTTTGTTGTTGGTAGAAAGCCATTTGTGTTGGCGTCTAATGGAGGAAATAGGAGTTCCTTTGTTTATGCCGAGTGCTGCTCTCAGGGGAGTTATTTTGTAGTGTTTGTAGCCTCCGGATGGTAACTTTATTGGCACCACTGTATAGGGCATTACAGTAGTCAATTCTGGATAGTATTAAGGCTCTGGCCAGGATCATGCAGCTGTCGTTGGGGAGGAAAGGCTTGCCAGCTCTTATCAACTTGCAAGTGTAGGTGGTGGTGGAGGCCAAGGGTTTACCTGTTTGTCAAAGGACATGGTGAAATCAAGGTAGAAACCAAGGGTTTTTACTTCCTTGGAGACTTTGATGATATTCCCGTCAATATTGAATGAGGAGAATTCCAGGCCTAGTTTTTTAATATTGGCGTGTGTACCCATGATTATCAACTCAGTCTTATCATCGCTCAGGCAGATGCCATGAGGTGCCATCCAAGCCTGGATGAGAAGATATACCCTGTTCACCAACTCTGTGTCTTTACTGTGATCCCCAGAAAGCGGGAGGAGAATCTGTGCATCATCTGCATAGTTAGTGTAGGTGATACCCAGATGGTCCAGATCATCAAACAAGGGCTTGGTGAAAAGGTTATATAGAGTTGGCGAGACACATGAGCCTTGAGGAACACCGCACAAGATAGGGGTAGGGTCTGCGGCTGCCGATGGCGAGAATACTCTCATGGTTCTCTCGCTAAGGAAGGACTCGATCCATCTGAAAGCCTCAGAGGAGAAATGGGCGGCAGAGTCCAGATGTCTACAGAGGACCTTGTGGTCCACCAGATCAAATTCAGCTGAGAGATCCAGTAGGCGCAGAAGTGTTGTTTTCCCTTTGTCTCGCAGCTTGTCAATTTGGGTTTTTAAATCAATTAAAGCAGTTTCTATCCTGTGTAGTGGGCTGAAGCCAGATTGTCTAGTTCCTAGGAGTTTACGCAGTTCTAAATGTTTTTGAATCTGGATATAAGAAGCTTTATCAAGTATTTTAAGAAGGAAAGGTACTGTGGTAATATGACAGTAGTTAGTGGGGATGAGAGGGTCTAATGTCCGTTTCTTGAGGAGTGGGAGCACCCAAGAATGTTTTAGGTTGGCATGGATGGTACCAGAGGCAAAGGAGGCATTAATCAATTTGGAGATGAATGGGGATAAGTCTCTGGCAGCGTCTTTTATTAGCTATGCTGGGCAGATGTCCCCTTTGCAATTGGAAGGTTTAAGCAAAAGGATAATTTTTTCTACTTCCAGGGTGGACATTTTGGTGAAGTGAAATTTATTGTTCTATGCCGTGGATGGGTCACTAGGCGGCAGGATATTAGGCAGGTGCTGTAGATTCAGCGTTTCTTTCTTTTGCTGCATTTTATTTTGGAACATGTTTAGCTTGTTAGATAGTGCCTGTTGGATGTCTGCGCACCAGGACTTATACTTAGTGCAAATATCAGGTGTGGCTATTGGTGACTCTAGTTCTTTTAAGATGGAAAAAAGTTCCTTCATGCTAGAGTGAGATTTGGCAATGCGTTCATCATAAGAATTGCGTTTTGCCAAGCAGACTTCATTCTTATAGTGTGTGGAGAGGGAGGTTAATTTGGCTTTGTTGTCATTGGAGGGGCATAATCTCCAATTCATTTCACTTTTTCTTTTCAGGAGACGTAGGTCTCTAAATTGTGGCGCAAACCATTTGTTTAAGTGGGCTTTGGGTTTGCTAGATCTAAGTTTGAGGGGGGAGATTTTGTCCATAGTGGTGAGCATGATATTGTTGAATTCATGGACTAGAGTGCTAGGGTCTAAATTTTCTGGCAGTGCGTTTGGAGTGGGTAGGATAGCAGGGATAACTTTATCTGCTGTTATACTTTTTTTGTTTCTTGTTAAGCATGGTGGTGCTAATAGAGGGGCTGTGGGTGTAGGTCTGGTGGTAGACAATTTAAAGGACACCAGTGAATGGTTGGTCCAGGGTAGAGGCATGATAGATGAGATAGTGGCAGTGCAGTCATAGTCTGCTATCCAATCCAGGGTCCTCCCCTTCAAGTGGGTGGGTTTATTAACTTTTTGTGACAAGCCTAGTGCATTGATGGTGTTAGCTATATCCATAGCGTTTTTGTTCATGGGATCATTAAAGCCTATGCTAAGGTTTCCTAGTAGGAGTAGTTCAGAGGATGGTTTAAGGTTGTTGGTAAGTATATTATGCAGATCCTCCTCGAAGGTACCAAGAGGACCAGGTGGTCTGTATATTAAGTGAATAGTAAGTGATTGTGAGTTGTTTATCTGGAATTAAGCAGATAGAAATTCGCAAGATTGTGATGGTTGGGTGGGGGCTAGTCTGAGGAAGAGACATATTTTAGAGATATTGGCGATGCCACCTCCTTGTGCGCCATCTCGGTCTTGTCTAGATATTGTATAGCCGTCTGGGATAGCTAACATAAGTGAGGGTCCTGCCGCATTATGTAGCCATATCTCAGTGATCGCAAGGAAATCCAGATTGCGTTCTAAGATTAGGTCAGCTATGTCGAGGGCATGGGCGATGAGCAATCTCTTGTTGAGAAGTGCTCCTTTAAGGGGAGGGGTCTCAGTTACAGCTTTGGCCTGGATAGGCTTGGCTATCTTGGCAACTGTTGATTTGGACTTGCGACTATTAGGTTGGAAGGCATTTATAGTAGAAGTAGTGTGTGGCGAAGGTAGATAGGTAAGACTAGGTTTCATAATATGCTGTTTTTTCGGATTGGTAGGGAGTAGAGATCTTCTCAGTGGTTCATGTAATTTGGTAAGTCTGGCACAGAGTCTAAAATTTCTATCAGCCGTGGCACATGGTAGAGAGGCATAAATTACTACCTCTAGGACACTAGTGTTCAGATTGGCAGGTAGTGGCATTATTTTTGGTCAAGGTAGGTGGGCTGAGAGCAGGGATAGGAGCTGGAAGGAGTTCAGTAAGGCATAATACGTTTCTGGTAACAGAATGTAGAGTGACAGCCATTATGCAGAGCAGAGTTGTTAGGCTTAGCATGTTGCACAATTACATATCAAAAATAGGTGCTGCACGCAGAGGCACCTAGGCCTGGTCGCAGTTAGGCTGTGGAAATGGGGCACTGCGTGTAAGGCACGTAGGTTCGAACACAATTAGTCAGCATGGATGAGGCAGTGCATGGGAGGCACCTAGGCCCTAACACAATTAGTCAGCAAGGTTGAGGCAATGCATGGGAGGCACCCAGGCCCAAACACAATTAAGCAGCGGGCATGAGGCAATGCTTGGGAGGCACCTGGGCCCAAACACACAATTAATCAGCAAGGGTGAGGCAATGCATGGGAGGCACCTGGGCCCTAACACAATAATCGGCAAGGATGAAGCAATGCATGGGAGGCCCCTGGGCCCAAGCACAATGAAACAGCGGGCACCTGGGCCCAAACACAATTAAACAGCAGGCATGAGGCAATGCATGGGAGGCACCTGGGCGCTAACACACAATTAATCAGCAAGGATGATGCAATGCAAGAGGCACCTGGGCCCGAACGCAGTTAATCAGCAAGGGTGAGGCAATGCATGGGGGGCACCTGGGCCTAATCACAGTTAAGCATCAGAATTATGGGTCTCAAGTACATATCAGGAGCAGTGGCAGGCGACAGAAAAAGGTCCTTGGCAGGTAGCAGCTAGCAGGGGACAGGAGGCTCACGGGTGAGTAGTAACATCAATAGCATGCGACCAAAAGGGTCTTAGGTGACATGATGCCATGACAAGTGACAACGGGTCTCAGATAAATAGCAAGGTACAGTTGCAACAGTTATAGTGATTCATACAGTGGTAATTTAGGGGTGTAAAAATAGCAAGCATAAAAATGCATTTGTGTGGAGTGGCTAGATAATAAACTCGTAACTATAGAGTTAGCCAGAGGTGAACCAACGGCAACACGTGTGCGTATGGTGGCATAAGATGCGCATGAGGCGAAGCTCGTAAAGGCGTGCCTGTACATGCAGTTCATATATCTAGCGGTGGCGAAGGCATGGCAATAGTCGGGCGAATAAGTCTCCGAGTGTCCTTAGGAGGGGCGGACATGTTAAGTAGTTTGCATTGCTGCGCTGTGCCGATATGTGGGGCGAGAGAGGGATCTGATCAGGAAAGTGATACGTATGATGGGAGGATACAGTGACTGCTCAATGGAGTGTACCTACAGAGTCTAAGTCTATCCACAATGGTATGGCACTGGATAACGTAGGCAGCAGAGAGTCCTGGCGATGGCCGATGTACTGCCATGGACAGACACAGATGGACCTTTATTCCACGGCCCTTAGTTATGGCTGGCTAACGCCTACCGGTGGCAACGGTGGGCGGATGTAGGTGGCTGGAGCTGGTGCGAGCCTATCAGAGGCTGCAATGGGATTCTGGGAATGCCTCCAGGAAATGAAACAAACAAAGCGCTGCCATTACGCACGTTGCAGGTAATAGTGAATCAATGAAGCCAGGCAGGGAAAGGCTTCAGCTGAAGGTAATGCTCCTTCTTTTGCATTTCGCTGCACTCCGGTGCAAAAGTGTGAAATTAAGGAACTTTAAAAAATAAATGTATGCAGATTACACTGCATGCGTAGATATCTCACCGTGTGTGAGTAGAAGAGCTGTAGATGCCTAACGAGGCTCTGGTGTCGGTATGGGGATGGAGAGAAGGCTCCTGCCCTCTCTCCCGGCTGGTCGGCTGCTGGAATCGTTGAATAAAAATAGGGGACAGGATGCTCAGATATGGAGTGGGCATGGAACCATTGAAGACAGACAAAAAAGCTGTAAGCTATTGCTTTTGACTGTGTAAAATATAGTTATACAGAGTGACAAATTCTAGCCAAGCCAAAAGTGTCTTTTTAAAAAATACAGTGAGTTAGCCTCCCTGTTTCTGCAAGCAGGCTCACACACACACAGCAGAGATTGTGCTCTTATCTATAATTCTCACGGCTGTCCGAGCCAGCGAATTCACAGATGATGACACATGCTGCACATGTGGTCTGACAGATATGTGATGACTCATCCCCATCTGCTGATTAGTATTTAAAATATTTGAAAGAGCCGTCCGGATGACTTACAAGCCAGGAGGTTTGTGTTATGTCGAGTAGGAAAATGCTGGGTGGGTCTAAAAGGTATTTTGAAAGAGTTCACTTTATTTGCGAAGTCAGCGTGACTAAGGAACTATATATCGGGGTGGGTAATATTGTGTGTGAAATATGCCGGGTGGGTGCTGTGTTGATAAGGGGGCTGAGGGGTCAAATGTAGGGCCTTTAAAACCCAGACTTTGGAAGCCAGCAGAATAGTGCAGTGGATTTCAGGGAGAAATGCAGGCCCTGGGGACCCTGGGTGGAAGTGAAGTTCCTGTGAACTGCCAGTGCCAGACGAGCCCTTTTTCTGAAAGAACATCAAGGTAAAATTGATGTTTTATTTATTTATTGTAGGCAGGCATGTACAGCTGAGTGAAACCATTTTTTAAAAATTAATTGCAGGCTGTGCTAAAAAGTGTGAAATATTTATACAGTCTTTAAATCTAAAGAATAGTATTTTTGTGCTGAGAAGGTGCCTCAAGGTGCTAAAATGTGCATGTCACTTTGCATTTGTTGTGGAAAAGATATACAACTATTTGTAAGTGTTTTGCAGCCAGTTATTCCATATGCAGTATAAACATAATATAGGCATTTTGTGAGGTCATGCAGAAACTGAGTTTCTGCTAAAAAGCACAAGTTTTGTTGAAATGGTGTATCAGCTGTTTATATGTAAGGTGCGGGAATTAATCAATTATAACCTGTTTTTTAAAAAGTTTGTTCTAGAATCTGACTTTGTGTATTTTAATTTAACGGAGCAAACTGCGACAATGTCAAAAAAACTGTTTATGCTTTGGGGGCAGGTTGGATTAACTGGGCAGCCTGCATTTTCATGCAGAAGCTTCAATGTACTTTTAAAACACTTGTCAAAAAATATAACATTGTCAGTTTAGGATTAAGTTCTATAAGCACTTGCATGGCCTAGAAAATGTTAGCCCACCTTAAAACGGTTTCTGGAAAGTGCCTAGCGAGATAAGGTCATTTTGTAATATGTGTTTAGATTTGTTTTAGGGCTCTTTGACATGTAATCCTTATCAGCATTTTTAGATCGTCTGCCTACAAAGCTCTCGGCAGGCTGTTACAGCGAGGTGGGGACATTCTATGTGTAAGTGAAAACACTGGTATTTAAATATTTAGAAAGTGCAAAGCACTTTTGGGTCTAGGAAAGCAGATGTGCACACCAACTATATGTGCTTTGTGGGGTTGGGCATACATTTGGGACACTACACACTTCCTACAAATACTGAGATCAACAACTTTCCACCAGGACTACCTTTTGTTTACTATAGACGTGAAAAGTCCATACACCTCAATACTGCCCGAGTTGGGAATTGAAGCAGTGGAGTGGATGCTTTTGGAAACACCAGAGATTGGAGCAAAGAACACTGCTTCCATTTATAGCAGAGAACTCCTATTTTCAGTACTAGGATCATTATTACCTACAGACCTCTGGCACCTCCATGGGGGCCACCATTGCCCCCACATACACAAATTGTTTTATGCATAAATACAAAACAGACCACATGTTGGATAAACTACAATGGAAGAAGAACATCCACCTATGGGTGCGGTACATAGATGACATCTTTGGAATATGGTCAGGAACAGAGCCAGAATTTGACAACCTTTTCATCTACCTCAAAAACATCGACTGCAGAATTCAATTCACCAGGGAGGCCTCCAGAACGGAAATCAATTTTTTGGATCTTAAAGTGAAAATAAACAGCGAGGGGTACAACACCAATCTATTTCGTAAACCTACAGACAGGAGCAATTTGTTACACCGCTTAAGTTTCCATCAACCAAGCCTGATCTGCAATTTACCTTACAGCCAACTACTGCGAGTGAAGAAAATTGTCAGTGACCCTAATGATTATATTCAACAAAAAAAAGAGATGGGAAACAAGTTCTTGGCCGGGGCTATAGGAAAGAGGAGACAGAATTCACAACACAGAGGATTAACACAATTGACCGTGAAACATTACTATCCGTCAAGACAAAAGACACCAAAGAACTGAAAAAAACCAGTATATGTGTCAAAGCTTTTAGTACAGAGTGGTAGAATTAAAAACACCATTAAAAAACACTGGGAATCTTCCAAGACGATGTAAGAGTGCAACATCTGTTCCAGGAACCTCCGATCTTTGCATTCCAGACAAGCCACAATTTACAAGATGAACTAGTAAGAACCAAACCTCCTACTAAGGAGCTGGCAACACAAAGTACAGGGACATTTCCATGTTTACATTGCACCAACTGTAGTTTTGTACTCAAGGCTGGCATTGTTTACCATCCACACACAGGTGAAAAAAAAATCAGACTAAAAACCTTTGGCACTTGTGACAGCACCAACATCATTTACGGGATCAAATGCCCCTGTGGGCAGTCTTACATAGATAAATCGACACGATCAGCAAAAACTCGCTGGAATGAACATCGCTCATGCATAAAGAATGACAACCTTAATTCAGCAGTAGCATGTCACTGGATTAATAAGGGACATAACTTGGCACAGATAAGGTTTCTAATTATTTAAGTGGATTTGAAAAACAATCCACCTGAGGGCATTGACCTTAGATTGTATAAAAGAGAAACATTTTGATTAGACAAACTGGGGTCCCTTACCCCGAACAGATTGAATGAAGAGATTAATTTTCATTGCTACATTTGAATTTTGAACATCTATGGGTTTGGAACATGTAATTTTTGTTTTGAGATACACATGCCATGGAGTGACCCGTATTTAGTGTACTCTTATTGATACTGATTGGGGTTTGTACAACACGTTACCATTACTAACTGTATATATACATGTACATTTGTTGAAAATAAAGTTATCTAATAGATCCTAGGTACTTCCATTGATGCACATTGGGATCTGCATAGGAGGGGACACACGTGTCACCATTAGTAACCATGTATATACATGCACACTGAATACTTTGGAAAGTGAATCTGTGCAACATTCTGAATATTGTACCAGGTGTACCATCCCGAGTGCCCACATGAGCATTTGGGGCACAAGGTGCTGTGTGTTGCGGCACCCACACGCCTGGTAAGCAAGTTGTATGTTAGTATGTTTGGGACATAACACCAGGATTGTTGTGGCAAATGGCACTCTGGTCACCATGGAGATCGCATCATTGGAGCTATGCTCGGTGGCTGTGATCTACATGACGACCTGGCACGCCCATAATCGCTCATAGGATTTATGCAACATATATTGTTGTCTGGACAAATTAGTGATATCTCCATGCAGCCCAGAATATCTCCATGTAGCCTTGAACCTCCGTGTAAGTACAAGCACCAATAGAATAGAGCGCATAGTAACTAAGTTTCCAAAGGCGCACGCCAGCGGAGCACACAAAATAGTCCCGTTGCCTTAGCAACGGACCCAAACAGGAAGTTCAGACACGTTAGCCCTCACGGCGAACACCAGCGGGTGAGTGAAAGGGGGACACGAATCAAGGGAATCCTGGTGGCAAGGGTCAATGACTGATTAACTTGGGACATATGCCCTCACTAGCTCCTGTGGCCTACATTACGGCGCCCACACAGTGGAAAGGACTCTTTCACAGATGCATGAGCATTCGCACAGAGACAACGCCTAAGTGGTATTCACAACAGATGATTGCAACACAATTGAAAACACAGGTAAAATGGGTTAGACTTTTCATACATATAGATAATCTTATGTTAATTATGCAACTGACTTGCCTTTCTTGAATTTCTTCTTTTTGTTACATGTGCTGAAAACAATATGAAACATGGAACTTATGGTATGTGTTTTACTCTATATTATTATCTATTTTCACACATTTTTGACTTGATGTTAATGCACAATTGTAGACTAAGAGGTTCGCCACATCATGCGTCAACAAGGAAGGACGGGAGAGGATCTGGGACGACGTAGTGGTTGCCATCAACGCGGAGGGGATGGCAACCCGTGACATCAAGCACGTCAAGAAGCGCCGGGAGGACTTCAGGTCCAGGACCCTCATAAAATCCCCCGGCGCCTCATGGAGGGGGGCCCGGCATGCATGAGTAACATCCAGGTGTACCATCCCGAGCGCCCACATGAGCGTTTGGGGCACAAGGTGCTGTGTGTTGCGGCACCCACACGCCTGGTAAGCAAGTTGTATGTTAGTATGTTTGGGACATAACACCAGGATTGTTGTGACAAATGGCACTCTCGTCACCATGGAGATCGCATCATTGGAGCTAACGTGTAGGCCCAGCGCTCCACGCCCAGATCCTGCGGAGGCAGACCCGTCTGGAGTTGAGCGGTAAGTGGCCAAGCATTGGACAATACAGTGTGCTGGTAGTTTGATACTTGCCTGTATGTGTGACATAGGCCATGTATGGATGTGTGTGTGCAGGGACATCGCTTCTTTTCCCCAGCTGAGCGTGGAGAGCGGTCGCCGGTGGCCTGAGGGGATCAGCAGGCCTGGGAAGCCCTGCCTGGGCCTCCGTGAGTGTTTTGTTGTGTTTTTTTATAAAAAAAAAACAAAAGTAGAATTGTTGTTCGCGCTCCTAGCGCGGTGTTTGTTGCCTGCTCCTGCTCCCCCCTCCCACTTCCTGGTCTTCCTCTCCCTCCCCAGCTCCCTGCCCGCCCACCCCCCCTCTGATTGGTTGTGTGCCTGCCTCCCCTCTGGCCTACTCGACGGCCGTTCCCCACGCTCGCTTCTTTTCCCCAGCTGAACGTGGAGAGCGGTCGCCGGTGGCCTGAGGGGATCAGCAGGCCTGGGAAGCCCTGCCTGGGCCTCCGTGAGTGTTTTGTTGTGTTTTTTTATAAAAAAAAAAAAAGTAGAATTGTTGCTCGCGCTCCTAGCGCGGTGTTTGTTGCCTGCTCCTGCTCCCCCCTCCCACTTCCTGGTCTTCCTCTCCCTCCGCGCCTCCCTGCCCGCCCACCCCCCCTCTGATTGGTTGTGTGCCTGCCTCCCCTCTGGCCTACTCGACGGCCGTTCCCCACGCTCGCTTCTTTTCCCCAGCTGAGCGTGGAGAGCGGTCGCCGGTGGCCTGAGGGGATCAGCAGGCCTGGGAAGCCCTGCCTGGGCCTCCGTGAGTGTTTTGTTGTGTTTTTTTATAAAAAAAAAAAAAAAGTAGAATTGTTGTTCGCGCTCCTAGCGCGGTGTTTGTTGCCTGCTCCTGCTCCCCCCTCCCACTTCCTGGTCTTCCTCTCCCTCCCCGCCTCCCTGCCCGCCCACCCCCCCTCTGATTGGTTGTGTGCCTGCCGCCCCTCTGGCCTACTCGACGGCCGTTCCCCACGCTCGCTTCTTTTCCCCAGCTGAGCGTGGAGAGCGGTCGCCGGTGGCCTGAGGGGATCAGCAGGCCTGGGAAGCCCTGCCTGGGCCTCCGTGAGTGTTTTGTTGTGTTTTTTTATAAAAAAAAAAAAAGTAGAATTGTTGTTCGCGCTCCTAGCGCGGTGTTTGTTGCCTGCTCCTGCTCCCCCCTCCCACTTCCTGGTCTTCCTCTCCCTCCCCGCCTCCCTGCCCGCCCACCCCCCCTCTGATTGGTTGTGTGCCTGCCTCCCCTCTGGCCTACTCGACGGCCGTTCCCCATGCTCGCTTCTTTTCCCCAGCTGAGCGTGGAGAGCGGTCGCCGGTGGCCTGAGGGGATCAGCAGGCCTGGGAAGCCCTGCCTGGGCCTCCGTGAGTGTTTTGTTGTGTTTTTTTATAAAAAAAAAAAAAAAAGTAGAATTGTTGTTCGCGCTCCTAGCGCGGTGTTTGTTGCCTGCTCCTGCTCCCCCCTCCCACTTCCTGGTCTTCCTCTCCCTCCCCGCCTCCCTGCCCGCCCACCCCCCCTCTGATTGGTTGTGTGCCTGCCTCCCCTCTGGCCTACTTGACGGCCGTTCCCCACGCTCGCTTCTTTTCCCCAGCTGAGCGTGGAGAGCGGTCGCCGGTGGCCTGAGGGGATCAGCAGGCCTGGGAAGCCCTGCCTGGGCCTCAGTGAGTGTTTTGTTGTGTTTTTTTATAAAAAAAAAAAAAAATAGAATTGTTGTTCGCGCTCCTAGCGCGGTGCTTGTTGCCTGCTCCTGCTCCCCCCTCCCACTTCCTGGTCTTCCTCTCCCTCCCCGCCTCCCTGCCCGCCCAACCCCCCCCTCTCCCTCTGCCTATAACCTCCCCCCTCCTGGGCAGCCCTCTGCCCGGCAGCCCCCGCGGCTAAGGGCCCCAGGCCAAGGGCGACTCCTACAGTGCGGCTCCCTGTGTGTCTGCAGGTGTCCGCAGGGGACGCCAGGCGCCAGTTCCACCTGTTCTCCGTTCCCCGGCCCACCCCTCCTTCTCCTGGTTACAGCCACAGGGGGCCTTGCCTCACTGTATTCACAGTTTTGGTATACTAGGGTGCTTTTTCCTCCCCTCGCAGGATTCTCAAACTTAGGTGGCCCGGTACCTAATACGCATTACTGTTTGCTCTGATTTATGGTATACTAGGGTGCTGCTCTAATTGTGGTAACTTGTGCTTGCCGCTCACTTCCTGTCTGCGTGCTCTCGTTTCGTCTGTCCCCCCCCCCCCACCTCCCTCCCTCCTTACTCCATGGTGCTCTCCGTCTCGCCTATCTTCTCTAACTGCTTCTCCATTGACTATCCTGCTTTCCTCACTAAATCTGGTAGGAAAAAGTTTAAAAAGGACATCCTGGTCTCCAACCCAGGCCTCCCTATCGCTGACACCTACACTAATGCCTGCTCTAAGGAAACTCTCACTGACATCCTCTTTTTCGTGCCTTCGCCTGACCTATGGACCCTTGATATGGTCTCTGTGCTCTCTCCTTTCTCCTCCTCTCCCATTAATGGTGGCACCCGTTGGGATGTCCTCTTGGCCCCCTTCCACTCCTCTAAGGCCATCATTAATGTCTACGCTAACGGGACCGTCTTGGTCCAAGGCCCTCAGGCCAACCTTCACCTCTTCGATAGACGCTTCCCACACCTCATCAACTTCCTCTCCTCTCCTGCTGTCCCCCCTCCTCTATCCTTGGCTACCTTGCCTCTACCCTCCCTGCCCCCTCTCGTGCTCCTTCTTCACCTCGTGCTCGTGCTCCTTCTTCTTCACCTCCTTCTTCAATACCTCCGCAGGGCGTACCTCTGATCTGTACCCCTCCCCGGAAGTTCTTCAATGATGGCAGCCTTCTCCACATTGCCACACTAAACACTCGCTCTGCCATCAAGCACTCCTCCAATATCTGTCACCTTCTTGAGGAACTGGACCTCGACGTCCTTTGTCTCACTGAGACATGGTTCACAGCCAGCTCTGCCACCAGCTTTGACACACTCCTACCTGACGGTTACAAGATCCTCTCCGTGCCCAGGCCCAACCGTGCAGGGGGTGGTGTTGCCCTTATCTTCCCTGAGTGGATTCCTGCCACTGTCACTCCTACGCAGACCTACTCCTCTTTTGAATGCCTTGTCTGCCGACTCTCTCTCTCTCCTAGCCATTCCCTTACCGTGGCTACTATCTATCGGCCACCTGGTCAAATTTCCTCCTTCCTCTCTGAGTGGGCTGACCTCTCCTCCGCACTCCTGTCCTCAACCACTCAACTCCTCTTTCTTGGCGACTTTAACATCCACCTTGATGCCTCCAGTCCCCCCACTGGTCTCTTTCGTGACCTCTGCGACTCTCTCTCACTCTCTATTCTCCCATCTGGGCCTACTCACTCTGCTGGGCACACTCTTGATGCTCTGATCTCTTCTGACCTTCCCCTCTCCGTCCCTCTCTCCACTCCTCTCTCCTGGAGTGATCACTTTCTCCTATCCTCCCACCTCACCCTGCCTACCCCACAGGTAAAGCCACCCTCATCACTGCCACCCACCTTCTCGGTCATCCGACCCATGAAGCGTGTGTCAGTTGAGGCTTTCGCTGCTACCTTCTCGCCCCCCCCTGCCCCTTCGGCTGACTCCCACCCTGACACAGCCCTCTCCATGCTCCACTCTGCTATATCTGTTACTCTTGATATCCTTGCCCCCGTCATGAGAATCCGCCTGAAGCCCAAAGCCAAATGTAACTCCTGGTATGACTCGGATCTCGCCACCCTAAAACGCAAGTTCAGGGTTGCAGAGAGGAAATGGCGTGCTTCATGTTCATCCTCTGACAAACTGGCCTGCCGCCTGCTCCAAAGGCAGTACCGGCTCTCCGTTCTCACCAAGAAGAGAGCCCTTATTCAAGCCCGCATCTCTGCGGCATCAAACAACTCCGCCGAACTCTATAAAATCTGCAAGGAGCTGGCCAACCCTGTTGCAGTGTCTACCTCTCCTGTCCCCTCCCAGGCCCTCTGCACTGCACTGGCCTCTCACTTCATCTCTAAAACTCAGGACATCCTGTCCTCGCTCTCCTCCTTTCACCTCCCTCCCTCCCTACCCGGCCCTTCCTCTGGCCCTTCTGCGGTCACCCCTCCTCCCTCTTTCTCTGCCTTTCCACCTTTCTCTGCTGACGAGGTTTCCAGACAAGTCCGATCTATGAAAGTCTCGTCTAAACAGGTTCACCCCTGTTCCTCCAAAACTATCAAGGACCACATCGACTCCCTGGCTCCTGCCCTGGCTGACTTTTGCAACCACTCCTTCGCCTCTGGAGTCTTCCCTTCCCCCCTCAAGCACTCCCTTGTGCACCCTCTTCTCAAGAAACCCTCTTCCGAACCCTCCTGCCCGGCTAACTATCGCCCTATCTCCATCACTCCCTTCCTGGGCAAGCTCCTGGAGAAACTGGCCATCTCCCAGCTTAACCTCCATGCTGAATCTGTTGGTAGTCTTCATGACCATCAATCTGGCTTCAGAGCTGCCAGAAGCACGGAAACTGCTCTCCTGAACATCCGTGAAGACCTGCTCTTGAACCTTGATTCCAACACCCCGTGTGTTCTCATTCTGCTCGATCTCTCCTCTGCCTTTGACACTGTCAACCATGCCATCCTGCTCAACCGTCTCCGGGAAAACCTGGGTATCACTGGTCAGGCTCTGGCATGGTTGACCTCTTTCCTTTCAAATCGACCCTCCCAGGTCCAACTGGGGTCCTTCCTCTCCGACATCTTTTTCTCCACCTGTGTTGTCCCCCAGGGATCTAATCTCTCTCCCTGGCTGTTCAACCAGTATCTGGCACTCCTTGCCCACTGCATCGCCGCTCTCTGCCCTAATTTCCAGTGCTACGCGGACGATACCCAGCTCATTTTCAGGCTACCCTCAGCCTCCCCCTCTCCTTCCCTCATCTCTGTCTGTCTACTATCCAAGAATGGTGTGCCGCCAATGACCTCTGCCTTAATGCCAGTAAGACTGAGATTCTACTCATCGGTACTCCCACTCCCTCCTTCCCTGTAGCTCTCTGGCCTGCCTCCCTTGGCCCCCTCCCTGCTCCTACCTGCAAGGCAAAAAACCTTGGGGTCATCTTCGACTCCACACTCTCCTTCTCTCCTCATATTTCTGACGTCGCCAAGAGGTCACACTACCAGCTGCACCTCCTCAGAGGTATTCTTCCCTTCCTCTCCTTCCCCCAGAAGCTCACTGTCTCCCGAGCCCTGGTTCTCTCGAAGCTGGACTACTGTAACAGCCTCTATCTTAATCTGCCTGCCTCCACTCTCCGCCCTCTGCAACTCATCCAGAACAGAACTGCGAGACTTGTCCTTGGCCTCAAGCCCAGGGACCGTATCTCTCCAGGACTGAAATCTCTACACTGGCTCCCAGTGGCTGCGAGGATAAAGTTCAAAACCCTCTGCATTGTCCACAAGGCCTTCTGGGGCCTGGGTCCTAAATACCTTCAACTCTCTCTTCCCAAATATCTTCCTTCCCCAGCCCTTCGCTCATCCGCCTCCAACTCTCTCAGGGTTAGCCGCTTCTCGAAGCAACGAGCTGGGGGTAGATCTCTCTCCGCGGCAGGGGCCTCCCTCTGGAACAGCCTTCCTGCCTCCCTGAAACTTGAGGAGAACCATCTCCGGTTCCGGAAGCACCTCAAAACCTTCCTCTTTGCTTCTGCTTTCCCTCTCCCTCTCCCCTGCTGAACTGCTAATTAATTTTCACTGAAACTGCACTGATCCTGCAACTGGACCACTCTAAACGGCCTCGGTCCTGGGCCCTGCCACTCTCCACTTGCACTGATGCCCTGGAACCCCTTTGCACTGCGGGACTGTCTCTGTATCCCTACAGCCCCCCCCTCCCCCAGCACTTGTTCTGCACTTACCTCACACTTGCCACCAGCTGGCCCTATTTATTTATTTATTACGTACGCCACTTACCTTGTACTGCACTTTTCCCCCTCCCCTTCCCCTTGCACTTTTTCCCCCTCCCCTACCCCTGCACTTGCGCGATCTGAATGACACCTGGCCTAGTAGGATCGTTGTCTGTCTCCCCTTGTCCCCCCCTCCCTGCCTCGTCGCGCCTTGAAACACTTGTGTATAGGCGCGTTACAAATACCATATCATATCATATCATGGTCATGCTTGTGAGACCAGTAATGTGTGAACCACATGGTTGGTGCATGAGTTACAATGCAACATGGAGAGCTGTATGCGGAATGCACACATGAAAGCATGCCAGTCTCTGTTCTTGGACATGGAGGGGGGGGTGAGGGATGGGTGCTGATGTCATGTACATGTATGGTGCACATGTGTGTGTCTGAGAAGTGTGTGTGTGATTTTGAAACGCCATGGATGCATGTGACTTTGAATGCAACATCTTGGTTAACAGAGGCCCTTGTACATGGATGCTGATGTTGATTGCAGGCGCCGGGAATGTTTCTGCATGTGTGTTGCGTGCATTCACCCATGTGTTATGGAGGGACAGGATGGAAGTGACATTTGACAGTGCCACTCATGTGTTTTTGCTTCCTGTGTAGGGAAATTGTGTACTGTATCCTGATACTTGTGTTCTATGTCTCCCTCTACGCAGAGTCAAGTGAAGAAGAGGGCGGAGACGGCGCTGTGGAGCCAAGCGGTGGGGATGCCTCCACCGGGCGGCGACGCAAGGCCCAGCCACCCTCCCAGGAATTTCCATCATCCGGGAGCGAGGGGGCTGGTGCCACGTGGTGGAAGACGGTGCAGAGACATCCAGGTTGGTGGTTTCCATAGAGGAGGAGGAGGAGCCCGCTACTGAGCCGCACATGGGGCTTGCTGGGGGTAGTACCACTGGTGCAAGTGGTGCAGTCCAGGGCCAGGGTCAGGAGGCAGCACAGGTCACCGCGGAGGGGCCTGTGCATGTCACTGTCCTTGACCCTGTGACTGCACCACCATGCACCAGCAGGGATGCCCTGTCCCAGGCCCGTCCGCAGGTAGGGGAGAGTGCATATCATCTGCCTCTCCACTACCTGGGGACGAGGTGTCCCACAACCGTATGGGCTCCGTCCTGGTTGGTGTCTGGTTGCGCACGCATGTCATTCGTGATGACGTGCGTTCTTCCTAGGTGGAGAACGCATGCCATCACGAAGAGCAGCGTTGTGACGTGGCACTGCTGGGAGGGGCCATGGTCGGTGGGTTCCTACATGTGTTGCAAACTCTGGCGGACCTCTCCTCCTCTGTGCAGACTATGCGTCAGTCGTTCTCCCCACCGTCTTCCGGCCCAGATTCCACCAGGGCCCCCTGTGGACCTGGCCCAACCAACAAAGCCAGCTTGGTGGAGCTCACATCCCTGCCACAGTCGGGAGTCGGCAGTCCAGCAGGGGTGGACACCACAACTGGAGACCAGCTGATGGAGGATGTGCAGGCACCATCGGACAGGGCACATGGACAGCAGCAGCAGCAGGAGCAGGCTCTAGGTGGGAGCAATGATGGCTCGGGGCCTCCCCGCGCACCCCCGAAATTCACGTACCCCGCTCTGACAGCAAAATTGCGTGTGAAACTTCCCGCGCACCCCAGTTATACACGTACCCCACTCACACAGGGCCAATCGCGTGTGAAACCTCCCGAGCACCCCAGGAATACACGTACCCCACTCGCACACGGACAATCGCGTGTGAAACTTCCCGTGAACCCCAGTAATACACATACCCCACTCGCACAGGGCCAATTGCATGTGAAACTTCCCGCGTACCCAAGGAATACACGTACCCCAGTCGCACAGGGCCAATCGCATGTGAAACTTCCCGCGTACCCCCGATTTACACGTACCCCGCTCCGATCGCGTGTGAAACCTCCCGCGCACCCCAAGAATACACGTACCCCACTCGCACAGGGCCAATCGTGTGTGAAACTTCCTGCGCACACCCGAATTACACATACCCCGCTCTGATGGCGTGTGAAACTTCCCGCCCACACCTGAAATACACGTGCCACGCTCCGATCGCGTGTGAAACTTCCCGCGAACCCCAGTAATACATGTTCCCCGCTTGCCGTGTGGCGGCCCTGTATACTGGTACAGGGTTAACGCAGCCCTTTGCGCTGGATTGGGGATTTTGATGGCTTTTTCTTGCGCGAGGGGCGTTCTTGGGGGCGTAACTGGCACTGCTGCAGGGTCGCTGCGCCACTGTGCGCAACGGCTGGTTTTGGTAGCTAAAATCCATGAATACGCTGTGCGCAGAAATGGAGTTTAGCGCACGCGGCTGGCGCAGAGATTCACACGCGCACACTGTGCGCCACCTGCATGCGCCACTTGTGCGCTAAATTCTATTTATTACCCTCCATGTTCGGAATTTCCAAAATTTGGGGTATATGCTTTGGTTAGGAATCAGAACACTGTCCTTGTTCAGCGCTGCATTGTTCACGTTACAGTGTTTGAACTCGAATGGGTTTTTATCTTATGCCCCGCTGAGGACTGTTTCAACAATTCCCATGATTGTTATTTTTGGGAGTTGCCCCAGAAACAGGTTGTCAAGACTGGTACAGTGGATACCGGTAAGAATGCTTAAGACAGAGCAACTCACTCCATAGGATACTTTACGTTCGATATCTGCAGCGCCTCTGGATGCGCCAGTCTAATAGTCGGCGAGACGCTTACATGCTTAACAAATAAACTGGCCGATATGATGACTAGTTTGTAATGCTCAGCGTCCCCGTTCATGAGCAAAAAACGTCTGTGTTTCTGGATAGTTTCACTTTAAGATCAATAACGTTAATCAATAGTTTAGTCTGAAAGAAAAGGTCAGCGTGTAGGTGGCCTATTAAATACTCTACTGGTCCTGGTGTGAAGGGCTCTCTTCGCGAATCCGTTGTCATCGGTGCCAAGAGCGGTGTTGTTGAAAAAAGTCCTGCGCTATCATGATAAGAAACCCGACGAGCGTTGCTTATCCTGGACATTGCGACCATAATTTAACAGGCTCTCTATATAGGCCCTGTGGGCGTACATATGATCGCTCTGCGGCATCATTCAATTGCCTAGCATCACGTCCACCTGGTTAAACATGGTGGCTATCGGATAAGGGATGCCCACTCGTGCTGTGGCTACGATGTCGGTTCCATCCGCCTTTGTTATTTTAGAGGTTAGATGTCAAAGCCTATCGTTCAAATCCAGATATATGTCGGTCGAGCCCGATACAACAATTTCTATGTGGGCTAACAGTGATTGAGCCACCAGTGGTGAGACCTCGATAAAGAAGAAGTTATCGATGCTGGTCTGGGGCGGGGGTACGGAAAAGAGATTGAGCTCAGATTTTACACATTCCCCCAATACTCTTTCTAAGAAGGCCATTGTACTTTAAAAAATATCACCGCCCTTGTGTGAGTTTTGATCTGCTTTTCCTGGTGGGTTTTGGGGGACCACGCAGTAGGGACACTGACCTCTTCCTCTTAACGCTCCTACATGGTTTATAAATGAGGCCTGATCCGTCCTGCCACCATTTTTCCGTTTGGCAAGCCACTCAGCAACCGCAGTGGTCACACTTATAACATCTTTTGCAATATTGCTACTGACGTTTTTACGTGTGGTTTATCAAATTCAAAGCCACAAGGTAAAAAATCATTGCGCAATACCGCAGAGACCCGCAGCATACTTTACGGGGTTTCCGCTGAAATATGGCTGATCACCGTAACCAGCCTGGTTTATGTAATATTCAATATAAGCCCCCGGGTCTCCATAGTTCTTTACCACTGCCATTATAACGCTGCTTTTATTAGTCTTTTAACCGGAGTGGTCTAAGTGCAGCCGCAGCCAGATTTGTCCGTACTTCAATGATACAAACTGTCCCTGATCGTCTCTTATCTGTATGTTGATGGTGTCAAAGTGGTTTTTGAACACAGGGATGTAATCGGGTTTGTTGTATTGAAAGTTAAAAATATCATTATTGTTCCCTTTAATCTCCACGGTTCTAAGCAGTGGGGCGTAGTCATCACCCACCCGTTGATATTTTATTATATTTGGTTATTTATATAGTGCTCTTTCCCCATTTGTATGGCCTCGATGTGCTTTGTGGTTGGAACGCCCACAGTGACCGCAGTCAATGTGCTGGAGGTTCTAAGAGTTGAGGTACGTGCTGGAGGTTCTAAGTGTTGAGGTACGCCGGGTGTTTCAGTGTGGACAGCTATATGCGCTGCTCGACCGGATGAGCATAGCCATAGCTGCATTCTATGGTGCATGGATGCTTGGTCGTGCCTGCTGCCTGTGTCCACAGACGTGGTCTAAGGTATATGTACCATTGGATTTGATGTTCGGTTGCAGTGATCTTTGTCCAATGCGGACTGCATGGTCAAGATGGCAGATACAAGCTCAATCATATTTGAGACTCCAGCGAAGGATGCAGGATATATTCCACGATATCGCTATAAAGCAATAAGCAATAAAAACCCCAGTTAATGTTGGCGCTGGTATTGCCCCATGGTTCTTTACTTCAAATTGGTTGGACAGTTCCCAATATGTGCGCAGTCTCCCCGCTGTTGAAAACCTAACAGATGGGTCTGGGCCCTGTAGAAAAACTTTACGATGGTGGGGGTCTAGATGTAGTGTTGTGTCCTCATATTCAGGTATATTTTATAGGGCCTTGTTGACGACTCTGCATATTTGAATAATGCCCCTCGGGAAATTGACCCGGCCGGAGCTTCAGAGGGTTTGTTTGTTTTATGATAAACATAGCGACTCACCGCACCTCAGTGAGCGCCACCGTCCATTGACACTCCAGATTCATGGGTTTGCCAGCTTCACAGTAAAGTTGGATGTTATGTTGCCACGAAATGTCTCAGTTGAAGCATTGCTGGGAAGCATGATATAAAAAGATGCAGACTCCATTTCGACCACAGTTATACATTGGTGGTCTCTAGGGATCCGGCAGACAGCCAACTGTTGAATTTATCTGGCCACCCCAGCCAATTAACTAAATATTGTTCTTTGGCTCCTTCACTTTCATGACTTTGTCAATTCTACAAATACGCTGCTGGTCTGCTGGTATAAGTTTCATCGTTTTAAGAAGTCTTTCACTGTACAGTTTTTTCCAGACATCCAGAGAATTCAGTGGTGTTACAGTGGCCATGGTGGTTTTAATAGATCTGTGATACTCGTTGTTATACACATTTATAAATGCTGGTAGCACCTCCATATATCTCCTGGTGTTTTTAGCTGTGAAAAATTGCCAGAGTCGTGTTTTAAAGGGGTGTATAAAAAGTCTTACAATAGAGGCTTTAACTTCAGCGTGTGTCACAAAATGATGCACCATGTGTTGCTTTAGAGGATTCTGCATCGGCTTATTCAAAAACTCTACCAGCGTCCGTCTGTAGTTAAGTGGGAACTTTGCCTTTGTTAAATATGTACTTAAAAGCCATCACCATGCTACGGCCAACCTTGTTCTTCAAAGCCTCAACATAAGCGTATTTTGATAGAAAGTCGATGACAGCTAGAATACAGCAAAAACCATTGTTAGCTTTGTGAAACTGACTCAAATCCATATCATCTCCCTGCCATTGGTTCATCGATGAGACATATTACAGTCATTCGCTGTTTAAAATGTTTACGGACTCACTGCAAAAAGCTATATATACGAGTGGTAAAGCCCACGCCCGATGTCGTCACAGCCATAAACCGGCACTTTCAATCGAATTTATATCAAAATTTTATAAAGTTCATAAACAATGTATTAAAGGTCTTATCAAAATGCATGCCAACTTTATATAAAAATAATATAAACATTATTCAAACGTCTTATCAAATGCCCACCAGCTTTATATAAAAATATAAAATATATATTACGTTTATATAAAATAATTAAAGTACTTATCAAATGTACTCCAACTTTATGTAAAAGCTGTTCTAAAATTATGACATCACCCAATCTCCCTAGCTTTATATTCCATCTCCATCAAATCTATATAAAATCATGACGTCGGCACTATATTTCTGAAACCCAACCCCCTCCCGCGGCATCAAAGTGCCACCACCACCTAACACTCGCTGTCCATCTCCTCACAACTCACTTCACTCTCGACCAGACAACAGTGCACGCGTGCGCTCCCAGACACATTTTATATAAACTTTTCAAATCATTTTAAAATTACATTAATATTCACTTTATATCAAATCATCTCAACATCATATCAAAGTACATAAACACTTTATATCAAGCTTATATAAATGTGATATAAAATAGATATCATCTTTGATATTCATTTATATAAAATGTATACCAAACCCATATCAAAAAGGCGGGATTAATACCAGGAGCAGGGGCGTTCTCACCTGTCAAAATGTCATTGCTTTAAAAAGGGGCCCGATGTACTACTCGCCTTGCTTCACAAGAGCAGACTTCATAGTTGACCACTACAAAAACACAGTGTGTGCTCAACATATGAGGCAGCTAATGACTCAGATTTTTTTTTAAACAATTTGTATTGATTTTTACAACCATCAACATTTCAACAAATCCAGCAGTACTTGTCTTGTATACATTAGCATCATGTACATATCGTTTAAGTATCAGCTGTTTACCCCTAGCACCCCCATCCGAGCTTACTCCACTTCGCGCTCTGACTTCCTCTCCCCCGGGGGAACTTCCCCATCTGTATTCTCAGAAGTGTCATAGTTGCTTAATCAATCTTGGGTGGACCCAAACAGTGTGGCCACTAAGTGTTTCCAGGCCATCAGGGTACTTGTTTCTCCCCCCTCCCCCTACTTGCCACCTCATTCCATACTGCCGTATCAGCCTCAGTCCATTTATGTAGATCGCTCCACCAAACCTCCACCTTCGGTCTATTACATGCTTTCCATCCCATGGCAATCCTACGCTTGGCAGGTATATATGCCAAGTCCTTAAGTTTGCTCACATGTTTCATTTGACGCTGTCTAGGGAAACCCCCTACCAAGCATGCCCACACTGATTCAATACTCAGCTTGATCCCTTTCTCATTTAACCGGTGGGCTACTTCTCCCCAGAACCTCCCAATTTCTGGACATGCCCAGAACATGTGTGTCATCCCTGCGTTTTCTTCCCAGCATTTGGGGCATGACTGCCAGCATTCTCAAACCGGGCTATTCTCTGGGGGGTCATGTATGCCCTGTGGGTTACATATAGCTGCATTTGCTGTAGCCTTGCATTCCTGGACACTTTTTTATGATACCCTTGAGCCTGTTCCCATACCCCTTCACTCATGAGTTCTCCGGCTTCCCCCTACCAATCTTGTCTTAAATGGGTCACTTCTCTACACACCCTGGACACCAGCAGCTCATAGACTCGAGACACCTCATGCCCTTCCTCCGCTATGTCATACATCGTTTCTATGGACTCATTGGGTTGATCTTCCAGCATTATTTCGGACCATGTCTCTCTAATCCGCTGTATCAATCTAGTGTGCGTGATATACTGCCCTACAGCTAGACCCATTTCCTCTAACAGTTCGCCAAATTCCTTGACTTCTCCCTCCTGCCATATGTCTCCCACTGTTGCAATTCCCATAGGCTCCCAGCGCTTGCGGATCGTATTCCTTAGTTGCACGTCCCTTTCAGTCAGTGCCACTAGCGCCACTTGCAGAGAGCACAGGGTTGGGTTTCCCATGATCTGGCAGGCCTAGCACCATATTTTCCATCCCAATCCCAGCATCCCCGGGCGCCCTTTTAGCTCAGGTTTGGGCAGCCATATCAATTCTTTCAAAAAAATACGGGGCACACTCTGATCTCAATAGTCTGGACTCTGATGTCGGGTCTTCTGTCAGCCATTTGGCCACGTATTGCAATTGACTAACCAGATAATAAATCTCAAAGTTAGGTAGTTTAATACCCCCTTTATCATACGCATTCTGTAATTTCCACAGGGCAATTCTGTTCCTAGTTCCATGCGAAAATAAAGCCCCTGCATATATTCTGGAGTTTAGCAAAACAAAAGAGTTGATGGCTGGAAGGTTTAGAATAAATCTTGACCTCTGGCATTGCTCTGGGCAGCCCTCCAGACCATTCTTCTTCGCCTGCCAAGCCATTACAAAATGGGAAATACCATATGCAAATCAGGCTTGGTCCCATCCCCAAAGGGGTAGTCCAGCCCGAACTGCTAGGTCACATCCATTTTGCACGAGACCACAAGCATCCCCAGACATGTTTCAGCCTTGTTGGGCGTCATCAGTATACTCTGGAGTTTAACAAAGAAGCGTTTTGGTTTCATATATGGTATGTTCCCAAAAAAGTGTAATAGCCTAGGCAATACGGCCATCTTCAGCAGTGCCCCTCTCCCCATCATAGCTAACTGAAGCTTAGTCCAGAACTTCATGCTATTTTCAATGTTCGCTACCACTTTCATGGTATTATGCTTATATGATTCAGATTTTTGTAGTGCATTTTCAGACAGACATTTTCAGATTTAGGGGCATGAACATAGAAGAACAAGTTACTCTCTTACCTGGTAACGTTCTTTCGATCGGAGGGTCCAACGACTTATTCCATATCTATGACAGTAATCAGCACAGCTGTGGTGATTACTGTCATAGATATGGAATACATCAGAGGACCCAATCCCCTCAAATGCTCACTTTTAAACTGTGCCTTGTGTTTTCAGGGGTCTTGTCGTGCAAGAGACTCCAGATTCAATGGTGTGATGAAGCTCCCTGTCTGGTACCGACAGTCAGGGGTGAGTGTACCGTGTGGGGTGGATACTGCGACAAGCTAGGTGATGGAGTGACGGAGTGGGGATAATCCACTGGTCTACCTCACCCTTCTCAATAGCATGGCATGGACTCGTCACTAGACACCATCAACAACCACTATCACTTGCAAAAAATATAACTCAAATTTGAGTTTCTGGAAAAACATCTGAGTCACTAACTCGCCACTGTACCCTCGGAAAAAGAAAGAGTATTTGCCCTACCCACATGGAGATCACAAGACCAGTGTGCCGAGATGCACACCCATGTGCTCGAAGACTCATGAATCAGAAACTTTTATAAAGAGTCCAGCCCCACTCCATGAATCTGACCACGTGCATGCATGAACAACCATTCCAATATGGCGGCTGCCTCAGATATTGACATGTGAGCCATATATTGAGAGGCATAGTTCACAATGAGGTCAGAAGACTGTTGAAGAGTTCAGATAGACCAGTCATTTTCACTGAGTAATTATCCAACACATCTACAAACAATCCCAAGGTGTTGATCCGAAGGCACCAAGAGATATCGGGATGAGGTCATGAGACAAGAGGAGGAGCAGCAGTGAGATCAATAGGAGGTGGTGAAAGGGCAGGGTAAAGTGAAGAGGAGAACTCCAAAGGAAGCAGTAAGAACCAGAAAAAGAGGGGTGGTAGTTGTGAAAGAGCAGGAGAAGGTGGAGAGGAGACCTCAGGAGAAGGTGGAGAAGGGACCACAGGAGGAGGTGGCAAGAGATCAGGAGGAGGGACCACCTCATGAGAAGATGATGATGATTCAGCAGGAGGTTGGTAGAGCATAAAAGGTTGTGACAGGAAATAAGCAGAAGGAAGAAGAGGAGCAGCCATAGAAAGTGGCAGTGACAAATCAGTTGGAAAAGAAGAAGTAAGAATGTAACAGCCTGGGAAGCCAGAGAAGAACAGTAGCCTGGCTGCTCCAAACACCTGGCAGACCACTGCAGTGAATGGGAGTAAGAACAAGCACATGGCGACATGGCAAGAATGTGGTAGGGGTTTCATAAACAAGACTTGACTGAAATCAGCAAATAAGGTAGGGGAATAGGAGTGTCCCAAAGGAATAGTGGTATTGTGGATGCATGAGAAGAGGAGATAGAAGGGGGTATTTGTTGCTATCAAGACAACCTGCACATTAAGGCTATAAAGCACTCATTCCAGACCACATTCTGAGCCAACACACCAATGGGAAACCTTGGGGCATAAAGCTTGTTGCCCCAACATCTCTTCAGGGGTGACTCACTTTCTGATGGCAGAGCTGTTGGTACCTCGCCCACCACACCCCCCACCCTGAATCCCACACACCTTCATACAGTGGGAAAGAAGTGAAGGCGAGATTTAAATTCCCCCAGACAGAGTGAGAACTTCCCAAGGACCCAAGGAGTTGCTGGATTGGGAGTCCAGCATTTTAAGACTGTTGAACCTTGAACTTCCTTTTGATTTGCCTTGGGACATGATAACCATTGTAAGGGAGGCATGGTATAAAAGTAAGACAGACACAAGTGACCACAGTTCAAGGGTGTTTATTGAACTTTTTCAAGGGTTTGAAAAACGCCTATCTAAACCTAAATATAAGATGGGAGCAAGCTGCGTCCATCAAATAATAATAAAACAGACCTAGTAGTCTTGTCAAATAAAAATGTCCTACAGTAAAAAAAACTATTGGCAATCCTTACCACTAACTTACAAATAGTGTGGGGGTAATGTTCATGAAAAAGAAAGATGTGTTCACAAAATTATAAGTCAGGATCTTCAGGCCGTCGGCCTCCCTTGCCCACATTTTCTGCACGGGACAAGGCGGTTCACTCGAGCATAGCACACTCTTGGGCTTCTTCGGGATGAGGACAGTTGCTTTTACTAACATCAGGGCCTGCTGTGCCCAAGTCTCTTACATTCAAAGTCTCTTGATTCAGAGGGCCTGATATACCAAAAACACCAAGTTCCTTTCCAAATATTCCAGTCTGGTGAGTCACTCTTCACCCTGGATCCCCCTCAGCTTGGCTCAGATCCCTTTTTATACAATTAGCCCCCCTCCGCAGGGTTCAGACCAATTATAGTTCATTGGCTATCCAAGACACACAGGATTTAGCTTGACTTGCTGCAGGATCACTTCCATTTCACAGTTCAATAATTCTCACACGCTCAGTTGGATACCAAAGAGAGACTTTCGAGTGAGCACCCACGTGGCACTGGACCACTCTGTATCTGGTACCTATTTCAGTTTCATAAAGTTTAATCACATACAAGTCATCTTTCCTCATACAATTTTGCTGCTTGTAACCTTGAGCGTAACACAGTCCGGTCTGCTATCAGTCTCTCCAACTCACCTGCTGTGTTGAATTCACTAGCGTTGCTTTGTTGTTGGACCAAGGACAGTACCACAGCAGCAATCGCATCTCCCCGCCTTGGCTGTCAATGCAAGAGGGCCCCACGTACCTTCGACACACACTGCACCATTCTCCAGCTGTAATTGCCGGTTTTATGTTTCTTTTCTTCGAGGCCTCTCCGAAAAGGTCAAGGGTAGTTCCATCCGTGCAGCCCTCTTGCAGCCCTCTCTTGTCTGGCTGTCTTTATCCTCAGTTTAAACTGCCATCTCGGAATTGCTGCTTCCTCATGCATTTTGTCTTGCTCAGTGCGGTTTCGTGCTCTGCCTTTTATCCGTATGGGGAAGTGTGATGGAAGTCAGGAGTGTGTGTAATTATCAGTGACTCTGCCTGACTCTTGTGTTGGGACATGTCAGGTATATGGCTCTGGTGTCACGATGAATTGGCTGTGAGAAAATGGTTGTGTCAGGAAAAGGGGGCGCAGTGGGGGGGGGGGGTTCAGCTTCTAGGTATCTTAACTGGTAGGATGGGGAAAAGGGGATACCGCGTCTCACCTTTCAGGTCCCACTTCCACTCCCCGAAGACCCCTCTTCTAGGTGATCCTCCCGCACTGGTTCATCCCCAAGAACTGTTTCCAATAGCTATGGCCATGTCCTGGCCACCTGGATGACAGATCCCCGGGAACTATCAGGTGAGACACCTTCAGGTGTCTCACCCCATCTTAACTTGGCATCCCTCTGCTTCGATATCCTCCATGATGTCATTTTGTATCTCATTGGCAATCCCTTCTAGGGTATTTTTTGCGTGCTCATGGGGTCTGCAACTGAGGGCATCGAGCTAAGATAATTATCACTTCCAACACCTACTGAATTTCAAGCGTTTTGTTTGAGATAAATCAGGACACTTTAACTCTCTCTCAAGCAAAGTCTTTTCACTGAATTTCAAGGGTTTTGTTATGCTACATTTTCTTCAGTACGCGTTGCACCAAAGATTTAAAAAGACAGAAGGCAACTGGCCATAGTCAGTAACCCTGGCATACCGGCCAAGGCCCATACCCTCTTCCTGGTACCCAACTAGATCCCACTAGCCATGGCATTCCTTGCTGTCAAATTTCCTCCCTTCCCCCTCCACTGATGTTTGCTCACTTGTTTCTCGGCTACCCTCTAGGTGTGCTGGACATGGCTTTCGTCCATTTCCACTATCCATGTTGCACCAATTATTATAAAAGACAGCAGGCCTTAGTTGAGGGTGCACTGGAAACGACCTTCGACTGTCTCCACTGTACATCAGTTATTAAAAACATTCACATTCCCCCTGCCTAGCAGATCAGAGTCCACCTCTGCACAGGTTAAAAGAACTTGGCAAAAAGTACCCCGGCCTTGTCAAATGAGGATGAGGACCCCTCTGAGCCAGAGGCCAGAGGCATAGAGAAATACAGAGTTTGCGTTAAATTTTAGGGCCAGATGTATTAAGGCAGTCACAGTTTCGGTCCCCCCTATGCCAGTATACTATTGTGCAGATGACCTTTGACTCATGTCTTTCTAATTCAACAAGTTGCTCCTCAGCCTCTTGATCTTCGAAAGAATCAATGAATCTGAGCTGTATCAGAGCAGCAATGAAGAGAAGCACCCTCCAATTCCCCATGTGAACCGGAAGCACTTCAGAGAAGCCAAGATCCGAAATAGAGTGAGCAATCCCTCAGCCAGCAGCACGGAGGACGTTTCAAGCTGGAGCTGGAGATGCAGTAAGGAGAGAGAGAATGACCCAAACAGCAACTGCGCAGGGGCTAAAGAAGCCGGGCCGCACTCAGCCACACAGTTACTCCAGAGATAACACAACAGAAGCTAATTGGGCAGAGCATTATGCCTGAAAAGAACCCTACTTACTATAGGAGGCTTTGGCCACCAACACCTAAACCTAAACTAAGACAATGCTTTCTAAACTGCAAAGGCTCCGCAGTGGCAAGCCTGTGAAGAGCAAGTAGGTGGGCGTAATCCCTTTTTTGAAAACTCTACTCTGCACATACACACGAAGGGAAGGCAGGGCAGGGCCAGATTGCCCATGGAAAGGTACCAAATCCTAGGAGGGGCTGGGTATAAAGAGGGGACAGGAAGTGTGGGTGTTTTAGGCGAGGTCAGCACTGGAGGTGGAGGATGACCTAAAGACCAGCAGGAGAAAAAGGTAGTGGTGGCTTGTGAAGGATATTTGTGGAGCAGGTGAGATATTGGCTTAAAAGTGGAATTGGTTCTGGAGTGTGTTTGTGTGACAAGTAAATAGAGAGATTAGGGAAAGGTGTGAATGTGAATTGAATGATACAGGGTGAAATGAGGGTGTTTCAGTAATTGGTGGAAAGGGATTATTGATGGAAGGGGAGGCAATAGTGTGGAGCAGGAGTATAGTAGAGCAGAGGAGAGGAGTAGCAGGGCAAAGGAGGCGAGTAATCATGCACAGGAGGGAGGTAATCGTGCACAGGAGGGAGGTAGTGGTGAGGGGAGTAGTAGTGGGAGGACAAGTAACATCAAATGGTGAGGGGAGACTAAAAAGGAGTGTACCATCAGAGGGACAGAAGATTAGTCTGAGGACTAGAGGGAGGTTAAGGTAGTAAAAACAGGAGGGAATAGGTGGGGGTGCCTAATCCAGCCTGTATCCAACAGAGAAGTGCAAAGCACTATCACAATTGCATTAGAACACTAAAACATCTATAGATTATGGATAGGAGATCCCTGAGGGAGCTTAGAAAGCATATATACACTGAGGAGTTCACTAATATACAACCAACCACAGCTCCATTCTTTTAAGTTAGGGATGTCCAATTAATTTTAATGGTCCGTTCAAACAGAAATTCTAGCGTTTAATGTTCAGTCGTACAATCGTGTCCCCCTGACATGTCGGCTCTTTCTGTCAAAGTGGGGGTGGGGAGTGTGATGCTGGAAATGCATCGGAGTAACAGGGCCTCTTTATCCTTGTCCTTTACTGCCTTTAATCATGTGTTCTGTTGTGTTTTCCATGCAGGAGTTAATGTGGGACTCCTGGCGGTGCAGCTTTCTCTTTTGGTTTGGTGTACAGACCCATGGGATACCCTTATGGCACCCATGGGTGGGGGTACAACCCTGTGCCCCTAGTGTATGTTTTGGGCACCTTTGTGTGGCCCACAGAGCAGGGTATGGGCTGGTGGCAGCTCCATGCTGAATCTGACAGGTGCTCTGAGTATCCTCCATTTTGGGATACTGAGGCCCTGCCATTGGAATCAGTTGATTCACAATAGGAAACAAGATGGCCCTTGTGGCCTCTTGCTTTCTATTGCCCGTTACCTTGTTTTCCCAAAGTCCTGGGAAGCCCCGACTCTGTCCCTCCCCCCTGACTGGCTGTTGGGTGGAAGTTCCATATATGGTGTTGTTATGAAGTCCAGGTCAGACTGGCTGGAGCCTTCCCAGTGACTGTATGTTGTGGGTACACCCTGTGGGTGGGACCTGGGTGAATGGAGTGTGTGACAAATACGCATTCTGTGTTGTGGATGTCTAGTATCTGGTGTTTGAAACAACAACTGAGACAGCCCTGCCCGAAACTGGTATGAATGCAGTGTGGAGTGTTGAATGGCTGGGTACTTGTCTCAATACCACATACATTTTTGTGAGTGTCTGGAAAGAAGAGAATGGCCTGAATGCACTATGCACCTGATTGGATGCCTGCCTGTATGAATGCCCTTCTGACTGATTGGTTGCCCGAGTGTGACCCAGAAGAATGTATGGGAGATCAACTAGTATATCTGGGGGCCTCTCACTGCTAGAATTCGTGTTCAGAAGCTGAAGAGAAAAAGGAGTTGAAACTGAAGCTTAACCTTGAAGCCCTGCTGGAAGAGAAGATTTAATGTTGCCCTGCTGGAAGAGAAGATTTACTGTTGCCCTTCTTCATCAATCTGAAAGCTGCTGCGTCTCCAAGGATTGACCCAGAGAGGACCTGGTAAGGCACCCTCTTTTCGAGCTTGAAACAGTAATGCTGAGGTGTGCCAGGATATGGAAGCACTTGAGCTAGTCCTGCTGAAAAAAACCCTACTTTAATTAATCAATGCGAGATGCTGCATACTGGTGGAACAAGTCGGCACCTCAAACCTACTCCACATTAGAACAAAACACAGTAATTGTTCCACCCTAAATCCCGCCAGAGACGGCCAGGCCGTCAACGCACAGAGGAGAATCCGCCGGTGGTTTTTCCACCACCCAAAGACCACAGAGACACCGATGACTCGACACCATTGCTGGGCCACAGTTCTTCAAACTCTTTGCGGTCCTGAACTATCGACATCGAGGGGCCCCGCATGCCTCATCCTTGCAGGACATCTAACCTCTGTCGCTGATGAGCAGTGCTAGGAACGAAGCTGCCACTTCACCACCGTAGTTCACCCTGTTCATCGCCAGATGTTTTCGATTTCCCGACAAGGAACTCTACAACACCAGGTACTTTGGGGTTGCTGAACAATATATGGAATGGGCTTGTGATATATCTTTACTTTACAGGTTTCCCAGGTGGGGGGATATCCACACAGAGTTGTGTCTAGGTAGCAGGGCCAGTATTCTGCCTGTTGTTCTAACCAACTGCTTTCCTCTTATATCTATTGTTGGTTTCCTTTACAAACTGATTTGTGTGACATGTAACCGTACATTTGATGCACTTTAATGAGATCTAATAGTAAGAGTGGTACCATGTAGAACTGTATATTTGCCATTGTAGATAACCGAGTACAAAGCGAGTTATCGTGATATTGTACATAACCTTGAACATTAATTACATAAATACTGTGTTTTAACTAATAAAGTGTGTGGACATTCCTTTGTGGGGGCTTTGGGGCTACACTGTACTTAAGAACCAGCCCGCATCACCTTCTGAGAAGCTAGGCCTTGATTGCTGGACCACGTATTGGATGGGGTCCTCTGTACTTCTGCTCTCTATATGGTAGAGGAGAGGCACAGACACCCCCCTCAGGTCTTTACAGGGAGGAGAGAAGGATATTTTCCATTTCAACCACACTACTGACCCTTGAATGAAAACCATGCTGCTTTCGTTTGAAAGATTAAAGCAGCAAAGTGCTGCTGTAGAATTTGCACCTGCATTGTGTAATGCAACCTTTGAGAATGAATGGTTCACGTTGGCTAGCAGAGATCACAGGCACATTGTAAAATACATGGATTTGTCTCCAAAGAGTTTGCTTAAGTACACTCGCAATGTAGATAGCAGTTAAACACCAGGCTTCTATATTTCAGAAAGGTGTTCATCACCCTCCTTTTATAAAGAAGGGTTCCTCCCTAACACCTAG
Source organism: Ambystoma mexicanum (assembly GCF_040938575.1). Classification (NCBI taxonomy): domain Eukaryota; kingdom Metazoa; phylum Chordata; class Amphibia; order Caudata; family Ambystomatidae; genus Ambystoma; species Ambystoma mexicanum. The sequence continues at coordinate 314,201,456 of NC_090934.1, read as the reverse complement.
GCCCCAACAACCTCCATTCCCCACCTAACCTGAGACTGGGTGATCTGCTCCCCTTTGGTGGCTTGCAGATTCCTTGCTGCCAAATTGTCCCACATTACACTCCTATTGTTAGCTCACTTGTATCTTGACTTCCCTCGCCATGTTGAGCTGGGTGTTCTCACGGACAGCCCTTTAAGATGAGTAGCAATACCCTGGAGATGGATGTGGATTCAGATTTGATTCATACATCAATAATCAAGACGACACAAATAGCTTGGCAAAGTTTGTCTGTTTTAATGTCAAGTATCTAAAACAGGGAGTACAACGAACATCAGCAATCGCTCGATCCTCTAACTCTACTTACTCCATAAAAACCTGGGTCTGTATACCCAAAATTGGTCATCATTGACGTTTTGACCTGCGTCATTACCAGCGTCATCCTACGTGGCAAACTACAAAAACCTAACGGAGGGTGTGATTGGGTCTAAGTGAAGTTCTAAGTATAAACTCTATACCTGCATGGAGTAATGAAAGAAGGTGGTGGGATAATTAACATCAGGTGGGGCAATTAAGCCCAACCCTTAAAATGGCCACAATGAACGTCACTAAATGTACGACGTCCCATTAGCTACATAAGCTATAGGACCCCCAACTACGTGGCCCCCTACAATTGGTTAGTCCTAACCCCAGTCAGTACTTTTCCACCTAAGTCTTAGCAGCATGCAGACTGAACAACCAGGTGCGGGTGAGCTCGTCTTAGCACCAGCTTCCCACCAATTAACATATCATCCATCACCACCTCAATGGTCCAGTGGCAATTAGTGTTTGAAGTTTGGCCTGGAGTATGTACTGTGCTCTGAGACTTTTTAGAGAGTGTGGGTACCAGTCGGCCTTCGTGCATAGGTGTGACCAACTTGCCCATCCAACTTCCCTTTACCACGTAACTGGACACCATGAAATTGAGCTTTTTGTGTAGTTAATTTTATTCACCAATAGTCCTCTGACGTCTTTTGTTTTAGCTTGACCTCTCTGAACAGGAGCCTCTGTTCTTTCAAGTTAATTGTATCCAATGTCAGCCAATTACAGTTTGATAAGACCTTGGTTTTCTTGGCTCAGTCAACTCCTTAATTCAATTGCTTTTCTTAACTACAACATTAAAATGAGGCCTTGTTGCTTTGTTTAGCACTGCTTATATGCGTAGTGGAAACATCCATCATGTACTTGTCCATATGTATCTATATATGTATGTGTTGGCGCTTGCCGCAGTCTAACTATTCAAAAGCATGTGGCTAGCTTAATGATTGCTTTGCTGCTTGTGTTTCATTGCATCTGTACACGTTTAAACTTAACTAAGTATCTTCATCAAGTCTGTGGCATAAGTTTCTTCACCTTGATCCCAAGATGTCACTTATCCTTATTACCATCTTGATTGTTTATAAATGGTCTGCTTCCTCTGGTCTGTTTATCTCTTCTATGGGTGTCAATTCGATTTATTATGACGTCACCATTCATCTTTGCCTTTTAGTTTCTCTGCTTCTTCAGGAATCTTGTTCAAATGGACATCATATTGTCTTGTATGCAGGTATGGTTTCCTCAATGGGTACTTTACCTCCCATATTCTCTTAAGTATGGGTACTCTTATGAATACTGCACAGAGTCCACGCTATTCTCTTTGCTGATTTAACTGTTCCGTATAAGTCACATACGTTGGTGCTGTCATGAACCACACTCTGAAGAGCCCCTGGCCAACCTATGGGCCAGGGAGAGTCTTGATTCCAGCCCACACTAAACCCAAGAAATTGCAGCATAGGCCTTCTTGGGGCCAGTCCTTGCGCCTTTGGCGCCAGGCTCATGTTTGAATATGGACTTTTCATTAATGCCAGTCATGTGGAGGCATCCTCATAACCTGGCTCCTTGAAACCAGGCTTGCAGTGTAGTGTTTTTGGGTGTGGTACCATGGGGACTATTTTGCCTGGACTTCGTTCTTGAAGCTATTTAAACCACACCCGAATAGACTGACACGCTTCGCGTTAGTTTGCATTACTGCAACGTAACGCTCACCGTGTTCAGCTTCAGCCACGAACCTCGTAAGGACAGCACCTGCAAAGGAAAGGAGAAGACATCGTGAGAAAAAGACAGCAGCTTACCTGAACTTCATCGCCAGCGGTCCGCAGGTCTACCTACCATCATCCTGGAACCAGCGCTCCTCCGGATCGATGGACCTGAAAAAGAGAAGAAACAAGGCATTAGACATTGTACAATTAACAAACCGTACCGAAAGGCTTACCTCGCCGGCCGCTCCTCAATCAGCACCACAACGGAAATTCCATACTCCGGCCGAGTACCGCGACCTGTGGAGAGGAAAAGATAACAGGTTAGCAAAGGCAAGGCATCTTAAGCGCAGCGCATAACGTCTACTCACCGCATCAAGGCGCTCCAAAAACGCCCATACTTACCGGCGAAACACAGATTCTGCCTTGCCACATATTGGACTTCCGCGTACCTAGGAAGAAAAAGAAATTGTTTAAAAGGCATGCAAGAACAGCAATATTCACAGCAATAAGACCTACCTGAAAGGCTCAAGACGGGCTGGCATCAGTGAACCAACTCGATCGCCATTGCCCACCAAGCTCAACGCGCCCCTGCCAAGACAGCAGGATGGAGAACCCGCCAATATCTAAAACAAGGTGAGAAGTCCAGAAGGGTCGCAGACCTACAGGGAGGTGGGAAGCTGTTTACCCCGGTTGCCCAGTCCTGAACATAGCTTACCTGTATTCCAGGCAGAACTCTTCCGCTGGTCGCATCTGGGCATCGCAAGGAGGGATATCTGAACCCCAACTTCTGGGTGGCGCCCCCGTGGAACCAGGCGAGCGTAACAGGTTCATACTTTTCAGTCAATGTAGGGGGGGCAGTTGGAGTGGGGACACTTGGCTCCTCCTCTAAATTCCCCACTGTGGGCGATTTATCGACCACTCGCACATCATCCTTTACATCTAGACATCCTGGTCTGAAGAAATGTTTCTTAGGGATCCATATTTTTATGACTCCCTTGAAGCCTCCAGCTGATTTCACATGCTCATCCTTGTTCCATGTCATGAGCATGCACTGTCCACTTGGACGCCAATAGATCCATTGTCCCACATACTTCTTATGGTCTTTTGGATACCCTCACGTGCACGAATACTGGCCTTCACAAAGTCTCTGATTTCTTCATCAGTCAGATCTTTAGGCTTCCATCCTGGTTCAACATCAATCATGATGTTGAACCAGGATGTTTTCATCTCTATGGCTTTCTTTTCTGTCTTCTTGCACTGTGAGATTATTATCTTGATCACACAGAATCCAAGCATCACTAATAATAACAAGGCTCCAAGAAATTTGAACATGTATGCCCTCTATTGTGAAGAGAAGTGTGATCCAAACCAGCTGTCAGCAGCAATGTCTTCTACCTCTTCTATCATCTAGCTATGGAGTTTGGTCAGCATGCCTATGGTCTCTGTCAAGGTTCCATTCTCATCATCATGAGAAGGTATAAATGTGCAACATGATTCTCCAATTTTTGCACAAAAACCTCCATCCATAGCTGTGATCATATCCGGGACGTATCTGTTCTGGAGAGTCAATCTTACAGCTCTCAGTTCTTCTCTGATTGCATTGAATCCTTTTACAGTAGTGTTCATTGTCTGCAGCAATTAAAATCTTGTGATCTGAAGCCACTTAGTATTTGCTCCAACCTGGATCCTTGGCATGAAGATCAACGTGAACACTGAAGAAGTCTGGCTGAACAATCTGTGATCATACGGGATAGAGTCAAAAGCTTCTGTAGATTTGGCTGAAAAGTAGTTCTCTCTCTTCATCCTTTTTATCAGCTCCACAGATCTCCTCTTCCTCAAATGAGCATCTGCTTTCAGGAAACTATTAATGTTTAAGTCACCTTTAGGAATCACCAACGCAGGAACATGGACATTTACTAATGTGCCGATTCCTCCACAATCTTTAGGCAGTCTGATGTAGGCCTTGGATCCACAAGCCCAATAATGATCCATGATTACTGCTGTTCTGATATTCATTCCTGGTGCATCGAAGATTCGCCTACAGTCTGATTCTCCCCCATTTTTCTTGTACCTTTGTTCCTGAAGCACAGTTTAGAACTCTCCAATGGTACTATCTGCAGGGGCCCTCCTCTGTCTTCGACCCATGTCAGTAATTTAATAAATTTTCGCCATAATGGTTTACACAACATTTGTGCATTCTCGATTGTTGGTTGGTAGTGACACATTATTACCCAGTCTCTGCAGATCACTACTCCTCCTTCCCAGCCATCTGGTTATAAGACAGTTCCCCAAAACTGCATCTGGACTCTGTTCTTCCATCTACGAATGTCTTCTACAGATTTTCCTGAAACTTCCAGATTTTTATTCAATTCTCTTCTTATTCCAGTTCCTTTTACTCCAGGTTTCTAATATCTGATCACAAGATTCTTAGTCTTGGCGTTGTTTCTTGTCTTTATATCTTGGATTTAGTCATCTTCATCTGGATCTGTCCATTCAGTTGCCCATTTGAGAGAGGCTGTTCGACACAAAAACTGGCCTCTTGTACTATTGAAAGCTAGGTGCACTATGCAGTGTGCAGTTAGGACATCTATTTCAATAGCTATGAAGATCTTCGACTGTCCCATGCTGTATGGCAGGAGTGCACATACAAAGCATTCTTCATTTGATGTCTTCTTCCAACTTCTTTCATGTGTTGGTACCATATGTTGTTTCCCAAGTGTGATGTGCTGTACAAAGAATCATTTAGTTCATAATTATCTTATTGGGTGCTTCTTTTGGTTCTCAAACTCTTCATGTAATTTTCTAGAACTATGGGCCTCATTACACGGATGGCGGAGAACCATGGCGCTATTAGCGCCATGGTTCATGCCACTAAAATACCGGCACCGCCTTGGTGGAAAGGGGAATTACCGCCCCATTCCAAGGTTGGCGGGGCGGTAATTCCCCCTTCCACCATTGCCCTTCCCCATTCCCATTTTTGCCCCATAGGGCTCAATGGGAATGGGGAAGGCGCTAATTACGGTACCGCAAATTGCGGTACCGTAATTAGCTCCCTGGGTCCCTTTGCGGGTTGGTTTTTAACGCCTGCAAAAAGCAGGCGTTAAATCCCCCAACCCGCAAAGGGACCTCGTAGTAAGGCGGTAAGGATTTACCGGTACCGGTATTTTACCGGTACCAGTAAATCCCTACCGCCATCCATGTAATGAGGCCCTATGTCTCTAAATGAATCAACATAGCTCCTTCTGGCTGGTTTGTTTACAGGGATATCCATCCGGGTTCCCTGTGTAGAAGACAGTTTAGCAAGTCCTTCTCTATCCATCTGCCTTTTTCTAGCAGCAGCTAATGACAGCCATAACGATGCTACTATAATCTCTATCTGTGACTTTTCTTTGGGACTTGTTCTTGGGTCACTTGTCACTGGACCAGGTGTATTGGCATGTATTAATTGGGTAGGCCCAACCTCTATTAGCCCCTTACTTTGCCTGATCCACTGACCCAGTCTCTGGCATTTAAAATCATTCTATTAAACAAGTGTTGTGTGTGACTGATTACGAACAACATCCATTTCAAGCTCAGGTATCCTGCCACCTTTTCTTGTGACAGGAAAATCTATGTAGAGTCTAGGCTGCTTTGTAGTTGCCTCACATATGCCCAGGAAGAAACACAGGACTCTTAGCACCATTTGTGACCTATGTAAAATGCAGTTCTCACAGTCCGTGAAAGCAATATGTGTATAAACATAATGTAAGTGTATAGTGCAAGTGTATATTATACCTTACAGCATCTACTTCTTGGGACAATATGAACGCCTGTTCTCGTGGGGCAAGACGACGTTACCATTAAAATTCCCCCTCTCGATCATTTGATGCTAAGGAAGGAAAAACTTATTTGAATGGTTCTGCATTGTAGATTGCTTCTGGAAGCTGATGTCTTGATCCAGGAACTCCTCCTCGATCAGTTGTCTGCTCATTAGATGACAAGAATAACCTTTCTCTGTATGTCTGGAACCAGTTTTTTCACCAATCGAGATGCAAATGCTCCTTTATTGTGAAGAAAAATGACCTCTGCAAGTCTATGCGAGCTCTGCTTTATATATCAGCTCCCAATCGATGCCGCAAATCTGTTTCAGTCCAGACGACATGTTGCTTCCCTGTCAGCATGAACAATGTTTGTCCTTTATACACTTTCTCGATCTGTCCCTCGGAAGAAAGTTTCTACATTGCTCTGATTTCTTTCAAAATAAATGCTCACTTAGATGATAATACCCTCCAAGATAACATTCAGATTTGCAGTGTTTCTTGGATCTCTCAGAAAAGTTACCACATCCGTGCGTCTTCCAACAAGATGGTTATTTCTCAATTAGACTAGTCAGTGTGGAGTTCTTTTGTCTATGTGCTGAGTCTGGGTGATAAGAGCATTTGCATTTTCTTCACTTTACTCAGGCAACTTCAAGAATTCTTCAGTGATGATTATAAGCAATCTTCTTATAATTTTCTCATTGTAAGGATCTCGAATAAAAGCTGGAATGCGGCAAGTTCTCCCAACCAGTGCAGGATAAGAATGCAACAACCACACCAAATTTGGGAGTATGTTCCTAGAAAGGTCATTACTGGGTAACACCATAAGTAGATACACACAAGAACTCAGTATGGAAGGAATCAGGGTATTGTACCCTCTTCCAATTGCTGTATCTACAATCAGAATCTGGCATACTCCTCTTTTTATCAAGGCTTTAAGTGTGCCTCAGTCCAAAGTCAATAAGCTACTGTGGCTTTAAGACTGCAGCTCTCCCCTTAACCCTGCAACTAAGATGCACATAGTGTTCAAATGTTTTCTTTGACCCTTTTATGAATAGCTCAAAGGGGAGTGTCCAAAACCAAGCCAAAGTCCAGCTAAACGTGTCATCCGCTGCCACAGCCTAAGCCGAGACTGGCGGATACTTCCGCGTTGGAGCTGGCGACACAGCGGTAGGGTGTTTAAGTCCCTTCTTTGTGTCCTTGCTTGCGGCTTCATTGGCATTGCACAGCGCCACCGGGAGTATTTATTCTCTGCCCCCCGGCATTACGCTGCGTTGCAACCCCACTCGGATACTTCCGGTTCCGGGTTACCTCGCTCCTGACTTCCGTCATTCTCCCTTCGGATCTGTCAGAGGTCTCCTTTCGTTCTAGTTATACATACCTCGTACGAAGCTCAGTGCGCTGCAGTTTCGTTTCCTCCTGTCTGCTCCGTCCCGCCAGACACCGTTCTCTTTGCCTCTCCTCTCGCTCTCTTGTTTCCCTTGACTTACCTTTCCTCTGTACCTTCCGGGTCCTAGAGCCCTTCTTGTCATCTGCCATCTCCTGAACATCACCTTCGTGGATTTCAGTTACTCCGACAAGCTTCTTCACCTCCTCTTTCAAGGTGGTTTCTACTTCAAAGACTGCAGTTACCTCACTTCAGCTCATTTGAACCTTCCATTTGGCTGCTCTCCGTCAACTCCTTCCACATCGCTCCTTGTCAGCGGTCCATCTTGTCATCACAAGCTGGACACTCCGTCAAGGGTTTCTTCTCCGATTGGGCTTTTCCCTTATTCCGGCTTGATTCCGGAAGTGGAGTCGCAGGACAGCTGTTCACCAGCGGTCACTGTGGCTTCCCTCCGTGACAAGCATGTTCATCTAAAGAAAGAAAGACTACCTCTCATGGTGGCGCCTACAAGAAGCCAACGACTCCAGCATTTCAGGTGAGGAGAGTGTGTTAATAGGGGAGGAAGGCACCAGAGAGCAAACTCCACCACAAAACGATTCTTTACTCATTCCACTTGTCAGGTTATGCGTCCTTCTTCCTCGTCATAGATCATGCTGTGGTTCTTCCCTGATGATTGCAGCTTCTTCGTGGAGGGGTGTAGGCAGAGGGGTTTCTCCAGAGTAGATCTTTACGTCCCCCAAGAAGATCCAAGCGCGCCTGCCCTGCAATTTGACAGCAGACAGCGTTACGTCCTCAACGACAGAGGCAGTTGAAACGTAGCTCGTCCCACTTTTTCCTTGTGTGGTTACAAACTAGGACAGCATCTCCGGGGTAAAGTTGGGGAAGACAAAATTCCAGAGGTTGGGATGCTGAAGCATCTCCTTCTGTGTTCTGTACTGCCCTACACACTCGCCTTTGCAACTGTCCTGAAATGACAGAAAAAATGGAAGTCATACAGTTGAAATACTTTTGGAATTCCAATCCTAGAACCTCTGCTGTCGGCAGAGCATCACTTCTAACTCGGGATGGAGGAATTAAGGGTATTCTCATTTGCCTTCCTGTCACAATTTCGTGAGGCGTAAGATGGTGGTCAGAACCTGGTTGGTTCCTCAATGCATATAATGCCAGTGGTAGGCACTGCAACCACCTTTTCTTCAGAGTAAGCTTCATCTTGGCTATTCTTTCTTTTAACAGGCCGTTGAGCTTCTCACAGACCCCATTTCCTTGTGGATGATAAGCAGAAGAATACTTGTGCTTTATATCAAGCAACAAACTGATATGCTCAAAAACTGTATTAACAAAATGAGGCCCATTATCCGATCTCATTACCTCGCACACTCCCCATCTAGGAAACACTTCTCGCACAAAAAATGTGACTGCACAGGTAGAGCCTGGGTGTTTGCATGGACCTGCCTCTATCCATCTTGATAAAGGACATACCACAACAAGCAAATATCTATATAAATTGCATACTTGTATCATGTTGACAGTCGATATGCAAGTGCTGAAAAGGGCCATTGGGTCTCGGAATGACTCCCCTAACTGTGCACAGTGTATGCCCAGCCGTGAAGTGTTAAACTATACAATTTACCATAATAAATGCAACATGCTCCATTATGTTCGGTATTAACCATTCCTCAGCAATAGTTACAGAAAGATTCTCTCTAGTTGTATGCGTGAAGTAGTGTAGCTGTTCCAGCGCCACCCTTAATGAGGCTATAGGCATCACTGGTTTACCAGTGCGGTCTCGTCGCCACAATGCTTCAGATGGATTTGACCCCTCTTTGCTTCCCTAGATTCTTTGCCTCTTGCAGTGCCTCCCCTTGGAGCTCCATTATCTGTGTTTTGGACATATAATTATATCCTTCCATTACAATCATCATTTCAGCCATCCTTTCATTCACATCAAAAGTCTCCACATTCATCATCCCTATATCTGCATTTGCTATATGTTTAACCTCAGAGTTTGATGCTTCATTTCCGCGTGAGATTAAATCTGTCCCTTGGGTGTGAGCTGCGCATTTAACGACTGCTATGCCCACTGGGAGTTGTAGTGCCTTAATAAGCCTGTCTAATAAGGCTGTCTTCTGCACTGGTGTGCCATCCGCTCTGAGGTAGACCCTCCTTTTCCAGCACGCTAATCCTGCGTGCACCGTCGACGTCACATAGGCGGAGTCGTTGTACATTGTTACTTCCTGGTCTGCGGGATTCTCGATCGAGAGTATCAGTGCCGAAAATTCTGCAGCTTGCGCTGAATAATGAGATGGCAATCGAGTACTAACAAGCACTCGAAATTCTACATTTGCCAGATGTTTCACCACAGCGGCACCTGTGTGCATCTGTCCATCATTGTGATCGATTCTCGAAGGTCTGTCAATAAACACAATCTCGCCCCCTGCTATTGCACTCTACTTTAATCTAGGGATCTCATCACATAACTTTTATAGTTCGCGCAATCATGTTTGGGCTCTCCTTCCGTGATTGGCTCAGCAATAAACATAGCTGGGTTCATTATTTTACATCAAACTATTTTGATTGCCGGATTTGATATAACTACCTCATTGGCAGAAGCCCTTTGAGAAGTCAACGTGCCTTTTGGTTTTTGCATATGTGTGTTCAACATATAACGTGATAGGGCATCCTATCACTATGCTTGTGGCCTTCTCTATGGCAAAAGTGGCAGCTGCCATTTTTGTTGGCACGGAAAACGACGTGGTTCTCTGCACGAGTACTGCAGTCATAACAGTACCATCTGTATGCGAGAATAAAAAGAATTCCTCTGTATAATTGGGGATCCCTTGAACTGGAGCCGTGCAAATGACTTTTTTCAATACATCAAACCCTTCTTCCATTGTCTCAGTCCACATAATTATTTTTTTACATCGCCTGTGCTTTCTTCAAGGCTTGTAAGAGAGACCTTGTATATGAACTGTAGTCAAAGATCCAGGCTCTGACATAATTACATAGTCCAAAAAAACTCTGCATCTGTTTTATAGTGTGTGTGCTTAGCTGTTTTTAAAATGACCTCATCTCTTTCAGGGGTGACCTCCTTTCCCTCATGTAAAATCAATCGGCTTACGTACAACACTTCTTTTTGACAATATTGTAACTTTTCATTGTCGACCTTATATCCTTTGTCAGCAAGTATAATCATCAGCTGAACAGAATCGCGTCTGCACTCTTCCTCTGTGGTACTGCAAACTAAAATGTCATCTTTGTATTGCAGCACAACGCTTTCTAAGGCAATATTGCTCAAGTCCACCTGGAGGACTCTATTGAAAATTGATGGGGACTCACAGTAACCCTGGGCCAGCCTTGTGCTTTTTAATTGCACTTGTCAAAAGGTAAATGATGTCAAATCCTGTGAGTCTTTGTGCAATGGGATTGAGAAAAACACATTTTTCAAGATAATCACCATGAAATATCGTGCATCAACAGGTATATTACATAGAATTGTAGACGGGTTCGGGACTAAAGGGAACTTGGCCTTTACAATTTGGTTTATTGGTCTCAAATCTTGTATTAAACGCCACAACCCCCCTTAGATTTCTTGATAGGATAAACTGACGTATTACATGGTGACTCGGACGTCACTAAGATACCTTGGTCCATCATGGCGGAAATCGTCTTAAAAATTCCTTCATCTGCCTCTCGAGACATGGGATATTGTCGTGCTCGAGGTAAAATTGCTCCTGGTTTTAATTTAATCATTGCTTCCCCAAACCCCTTTAGTAGGCCTACTTCATAGGGGCCAGTGGTCCATAATGAAACTGGCACTTTTGCCATATCTTCATCAGAATATTCAGGACGCTTCTGTGCTAACATCATTCTCTGAGGAACTTCTATCTTGATTGCCTTTACCCAATAAGTAATGCACATCTCAAATACCATAAAGTCATCAGATACATAATCTCCAAACAATTCTTCATCAGTGACATCAGTCACTCTGCAGCCTTCTTCGATGGCAATTATTGTGCTCCATCGTCTGCCCTGATCGTCATTTGCATCAAGTAAAGCCAGGTTTCCTCAGACTATTGCTGCTTCTATTTATAAGGGAAAAATGTGAACTTCCTCTTCATCCATGGGTATCTGAGGCCTAAATAGAAACTCATCCGGTATCCTCATGGTTCTGCCTACTAGACCTGGTAGCCATGTTAACAGAATACATATCCCATAAAGAAGCGGTATCGCTCTTGGAGCCATTCGCCCTGAAAATGCCATGACCATTTCGCACACGTTTAAATAATGCATTCCCGGTGTTGAGCACACTATACCTTAGTTTGTAAACAAAATGGTCATATTCATTTTCGTCATCAAATCTCGTCCTACTATATTGACAGGTGTTTGCCTCAAATAAAGCAGAGGCACCTTCATATCGCATTCTCCTATACAGACTGGTAATTCTTCTGTGAAAGGAACTTGACTCGCTGCTCCTGTAAAACCCTGAGTATTCATCGCATTACCAGACATTAAAAATGTGCCCTCACGTATACACGACAGCATTGCACCCATGTCCACTAAGAATGAAAAAGCTTTCCCGCCTATACTTACGTCTATCCTCAGTTCATCATGAGGATTTGGCATTACAGATAGGACTGAACACATCAGGTCTCCCAGTGAGCTGTCCTATTGTGGGTACAGTCTCACTACATCACTCGTGAATGGATTCCATCCATCAGCAGTTACACCTCCTATTCTACGAGTCATTGGTAGTTCTGTGTTTGTGTTCCGTTGAAGTTGCATAGGGGATTGCTGCGATTGTCCTTGCAGTTGGTTACCTGCCATTTGCTGTGGTTGCAAGCCTTGCTGTACTCTCAGCGCTTGCTGCTGCACGGTTTGATTTTGCACAACTCCATTTCCACTCTGCTGCGAGTATGTAGGCAGATTTGGTATTCCCCGTCTTGAAAACTGATAATTTTGCACCATTCTTTGACTTCTCCATATACGAGCCATGTGCCTTGTCATTCCACATGTCCAACATACAGGCGGGGGTCTCCCCATCTGCCCATAACACATATTCTGATTACCATTTTGTATACTCTTCCTTGATATCCCCTTCCTCGTGGAGCATAACTACCATCTGTCTGATCAAACTATCTTTGTTCATTCACTTGTGACATGTTTACTGCCTGCTGTGAATTTGATCTGTCTATGCTAGTTAACACTGCCCCTTCAATGGAGTACCTGGACAGTTTTTTCTGTACCAATTTTGCCTCATCGCCTTTTCGAGTATCATCTTTTTCGTGGTTCTTTTCCTGCAGGAGACTGCAGTAATGCGCACAGATTAACTGGAATACCGACCAGGGTTTAGCTTCTATGCCCACTAATTTCTTTAGCAGCTTCTGCACTTGCTATGGCAGCCCTTGACTCAATATATGATAGAAACCAGGTGTAGATTTACCCCAAGATTCCAGAGTCTTGAGCGCCCAAGCGGCTTGGAAATTCTGAATGTGAAGCAAAGGATCCTCTCCTTCTTTCATCTTTTTTGTCATTATAGTTCCCATATCCGACGTGTCCAAATATAGTACTCAAAGCGCTTTCCAAACTGCTGCTCTGCAATTGTTAAACGTCGCTCCATCATGCACGGTGTTGACTGTGGTCACACCAGTGTAGCCTGCCCGTGTCCATACATTTTCGTCTCTCTCACCAAGTATGGCGATCAAGAGACCTTTAATGTCCCCTATAGCCAACGAATTTCCTCCCGTTCTCTTTTCTAGCTCATGTATCCATTTCATAGCACCAGAAGTCAAAATCAGGAGTTTACACCTCAAATGATCTCTGTTCATTTGAGGTCATGGTATATATTGTGGTCTTGTTCCTCCTTTCCCTAGCAAAGGGAATTGTGACGCATCAAACTCGTTCTCATCTCTCATCATTTGTCTATCCACTGCCGGAGTGATATTCCCACATCGCCGTCTGCCTGGGAATGATCTTAACCTGCTTACATAAGGCGGGGACTCCCCCCTCTGACCGTGGGGTTGCCCCTTATGTCGGTCTGACTGTGTCAGTGGCTCTGATGCCTAAGATATTGGTATTTTTAAATCCAACCATCTTACTCTCTTATCCATAGGCAAACATCCCTCTGAACCACATTACTTCTCTCTTCCCCCTGGAATATTTTCCTCTCTTCGTCTGACACTTCCTGTGCCCAACTCGTGCAACTTCTCTTGTCTTCATTTTTATTCAGAGTCAGTCTGTCTAAAGACAGCTCCTTGTGTCTCGCACTACAGGAGGCTTCCTCCATGTCACACAACTGAGTGCTCTAAGACAATCATATTTTCCCTTCCTTTGAGCTTCCTTCTGAGCGCTCATGTCATGGTATACATTATCGATCGCTTCCCCAATACTCCACAAGTCAAACTTGTCTTCTAGATTTGCTCTAGACGTGCCTGGTAATGACTCGGATTCGGGAAAAAATTCCTCTATGTCTTCCCATTCTACCAATGGATCAGGATTTCTTACTTCCTTTTCCAAATACTCGAGACCGCATGCTGTCTTCTTTTACGTTCCATGTCGTCATCAACTTCTCTGCGCTTTCTCGCCTCCTTGCTTACTCTGTCTTCCTTTGTTTTTCATATCCCTTCGTTCATAAACCCTTCGTATCTCCTCATCTTTGTCTCTGTATTCTTTTCTCTCTTATCCTTTCCTGTTCATCATCTTCTATTCTTTTTCTTTTGTCACGTTTTCTTTGCTCTTCTGCTCTCTTGTTTTTTAGCTTGTTCATCTTGATATATCTGTTCTTGTCTTTGTCTATCTTTTCTTTTTGCTGCATCTTTCAATCGTTCTTCTCTTTCTTTGTCTTTTCTGTCTTCTTCGTCTTGATCTCCCCTTTGTCTTACATCCTTGATCGCTTTACCATGAAGTTTAAGTAAAATCTGACCTGCCATCCATTCGTTCTGCAACAGCGCTATCTCATCAGTTTTATCCGGGTCTCCTTTTCATCTCTTTATTTCTCTCCTTATATCTAGAGATGTACTTGCTATATCACTTTTCTCCTTGTCTCTCAAGACTTTGGAGGTTACATCTTTCTCTGTATCTTTTTCTGGGCCCTTATCACTACTTTGCGTAGGCGACTCATATGGGATTGCTATATCCCGCTGCTGCTTTGAGATCACTTAATGGGTATAACCCATCGTCTTTCTTAACTTCGTCTTTCATTTCAGACGGGGCGTGCGGATCAGAAGGCTCTTCACCCCCCTCTTCGCATAAATGGAGTATCCAATCTCAAGGAGGCTCCTCCTCCTTTTCTTGTGGTTACATTTTCCAAAGTTCTAGACTCGCTAGGCGCTTCTCTAGCTTTTTTCCTGCATACACTGCATGTAAATATATGCTGCAGGACTGCCTTCGATAATGATCCGCCTTGTGGCCATGGCATAAACATTTTATCTGCGGATCCTTTAACCCAATTCTGCACTGTACTGTTGAAGTTTAAGCGCGTGCTTCGGCAGCTGTTTGCAAAGATGCACTAATGGAGTAACCTCTTTCATTCTTAACCTTCACTTTTCTCTTTGCTACCACTTGGTTATACTTTAATTACAGTTTCCAAATTACGTCTCAATCAAAATACACTTAGGAGTGAGCAACAATCATCGCAAGCTCTAATCCCCTCAAAACACAATTTTTTACTTTAATCTTGCTAAAAAACAACCATCAAAATACAATTTTAAGACAACCAATTTCCGTGTCTTAACTTCACGCTTCTCTATTATATATATAAAAAAAAATCTTTCAAATCTGACGTCATCACACCTTTCAATCACATAAAACAAACAGACAAACTTGACCGGTCACATGTATTCTGCACAATATACTATTTTAGACTCGTCTTGCCCTCTAAGATTGCTCCGATTGGAACTTAAACCTATCTCTTTCTAGATTGTCTTTAATCGATCCGGTCTCCTACGCCATCCACTTGTGGGACTCTAGATAAAGGTTTCTGCTAGCACTCTTTAAAGTCTAGGAACAGGGCGTATCCTCTTATCATGGCCTCACTTACGACTATTCTTCTTTATATATTGCTTGGCCACTCTCAAGACAATATCTTCTTTCCCATGTACATATATATTACACTCTTACTCTTTCGTTACATTTTATCCCACCTCCCTCCATTACTCTGTTATTTACTATATATGTATTCCTTTGCACACTCTTTGGTCTATTTACACACCATTCGCATGTTTTTTTTCTTTGTACCCTCAGGATCACCACCTTTGTTACCGCCTCTTTGAGACGATTTTTGATACACTTCTCGTAGATGAGGGGTTTCTATCTGAAAATAGGGGTCCTGTCAAACCGTCCCTTGCAAGGAGTTGTTTATACTATCCACTATCTACGGGGAGCTTCATGTCCTGTCAGCTGAATGGCAAAGGTCATGCAATATTGCAGAGATTCTAAAGTTACTTATGTCGATGGCTAATGGTTATATTATCAAACCATCCAACTCTGCTACCAAGTAAGATGGGTGTTCTCTCAGACAGCCCTTTAAGATGAGTAGCGATACCCTGGAGATGGATGGGGATGCAGATTTTATTCATACGTGACTAAATCAAGATGACACAAATAGCTTGGCAAAGTTTGTCTGTTTTAATGGCAAGTATCTAAAACAAGGAGTACAATGAACATTAGCAATCGCTCGATCCTCTGACTCTACTTACTTCATAAAAAACCTGGGCTTCTGTACCTAAAATTGTTCATCATTGACGTTTTGACCTGCATCATTACCAACGTCATCCTACGTGGCAAATTACAAAAACCTAACAGAGGGTGTGATTGGGTCTAAGTGAAGTTCTAAGTATAAGCTTTATATCTGTATAGAGTACTGGAAGAAGGTGGTAGGAAAATTAACATCAGGTCGGGCAACTAAACCCTCCCCTTAAAATGGCCACTATGAACGTCACTAAATGTACCACGTCCCATTGGCTACTTAAGCTATAGGACCCCCAACTACGTGGTCCCTTACAATTGGTTAGTTCCTAACCTACGTCTTAGCAGCACACAGACTGAACAACCAGGTGCGGGTGAGCTCATCTTAGCACCAGCTTCCCACCAATTAGTATATCATCCATCATAACCTCAATGGTCCAGTGTCAATTAGTGTTTGAAGTTTGGCCTTGAGTATGTACTGTGCTTGGAGAATTTTTAGGGAGTGTGGGCACCAGTTGGCCTTTGTGCGTAGGTGTGACCAGCTTGCCCGTCCAACTTCCCTTTACCACGTTTAAATTGAGCTTTTTGTGTATTTGATTTTATTCTCCAGTAGTCTTCTGGCGTGTTTTGGTTTTGCTTGACCTCTATGAACAGGAGACTCTGTTCTTTCAAGTTAATTGTATCCCATGTTAGCCAATTCCAGTATGATAAGACCTCGGCTTTCTTGTCTCAGTCAACTCCTTAGCTGAACTTTTATTCTGTTTAATTCAATTGCTTTTCTTAACTGCAACACTAAAATAAGGCCTTGTTGCTTTGTTCAGTACCGCTTATATGCGTAATGGAAACATCCATCCTTTACTTGTCCATATGTATCTGTACATGTATATGTCGATGCTTGCCGCCGTCTAACTATTCAAGAGCATGTGGCTAGCTTAATGATTGCTTTGCTGCTTGCGTTTATTGCATCTGCACACGTTTAAACTTAACTAAGTATCTTCATCAGGTCTGTGGCATAAGTTTCTTCACCTTGATCCCAAGAGGTCACTTATCCTTAATACTTTCTTGATGATTTATAAATCGTCTGCATCCTCTAGTCTGTCTTAGGTTCACAAGGAATATGTAGAATGTACTCGCAATAACTTGGAGTTGTGTCCAACTAGGTCCTCTTTTCACACAAAAGGTCTCATGAAATGATATGTCTCCCAGGAAGCGCTGAAGAGACCAGTGTCCGGGCTCCAAGCGCCCCGTGGGCGGCACCCTCGGGAAACCCTCCGGGGAATAAAACCTGATACAGGTGAGGGGAAAAGAGCAGCGTTCTTCCAATCCTTAGTTGAAATTAATCCATGGTTATGGATGACAGTGAAAACTGTTGAACAAGGAACAGTGGAGAATCCTGACAGAGCTGTAAGCAGGGTGCTCCGATTAGCTGAATGAAGCGTTGTGTGCAAAGGGGCTGCACGGCGTTGGACTGGCGATGCAGTGCCAGATAGAAAGAATAACTGACCGGAGCACCAGAAGATGGAACTGTGAGGATAGTTGCCATGAACAGAGTAGTTAGGAGAAAGGAAGCCTTGTGGAAGTCGAAGAGGAAAGAAAGGAGCAAGGGAAAAGGAGGATGTAATGGAGGGTAAGAACAGGAGGACCGATGTCTGAAAGAAAAAATTAGGATAGAATGTTTTAGAAGGCAAGCGCAATGCTAAGATAGCTGCACAAGCAAGTGGAGCAAGTAGCAACGTACCTACCCGTTCCTTTGCTGGAGAGATATAGGATCGGGAAAGTGAATGTCGCCATCTTGAGGAGAACTAGACCCACACATTGGAGTCACAAAAAGGGAACCAAATAGGCGGCATCTTGGTTTCTGTTTCAGGTAATAAGGATGGTGCATCTTCCAGTTTCTCCAGAATGACCTTTGGGTTCTTCTAACAGTGTGTCTCTCTTCTATGGGTGTCAATTCGATTTTGTATGACTTCACAATTTATCTTTGCCTTTTAGTTTCTCTGCTTCTTCAGGAATCTCGTTCAAATGGCCATCATATTGTCTTGTATTCAGGTATGGTTTCCGCAATGGGTACTTTACCTCCCATATTCTCTTAGGTAAAGGTACTCTTATGGGTACTACACAGGGTCCACACTCTTCTCTTTGCTGATTTAACTGTTCAGTATACGTCACATACCTTGGTGCATACTGTTAAGGTAATGTAGTCTGAACTTAAAACAAATGAGATGTGGATGGTTCGAGGGAGATTCATCAGGATGTCTGAGACTTCTCTTTTTATTTTTTCAATCATCAGACCATTCTGCTTATAGTGATTTTGTGATCGATTTGCAATAAAATCACTAAATCAGCTGTTTGCCGCCTTCTTGCTAAATATAGGTCAATGGCTGCAAAAATCTAAAACTGACCTTACCATACGCGTGTTCCATGCAGCGAATCATGCACATTTCCCATATTCCCTAGGAGCCGCCTACTGAAACCTACATAATATGCTGGCAGTGCTGAAGCTGCTGGCACGATCGAAACCAAGCACCGTGCGCGAACCGCCTTGCTGTCACGCTATCAACCAGCAGGATGGAAGACCAGATGCGGTCACCATTTTAGGGCATCTCCGCTGGAGGTGTTCTTCCTGGATCCATTAATCGTACATTTGAGTCCTCCTCTCTCCCTACTGATAAAGGGAGAAGTTCACTAGTAAGCTCTGTAACATTAACAGAAGCTGTTCTTTGCACCGAGGCCAGAACCCCATGTTTGTCTAAAAACAAATATTGTAGTAAGCCAAATGGGACTTGCTCCAACCTTGTACCCAACCTCACCGATCTCATTGGACTGCCTTGGTAGTATGATCATGGACTCCGTTACTGCCGCCCTATCCGTTACGACTTTCATGTTAGACATTCAAGCCAGTAGGCGTCCTGAGTTGCAAGACTTTCCTAATTCAATCTTCTACACTCAACTCATTATATATATGATATGATGAGGCGGTTAGAACTCGCCTGTATACAAGTGTTTCTAGGCGTGACAAAACATGGAGGGGGAAACAAGGGAGGACAAAATAACAATCTTACTAGGCCTTGTGACATTCAGATTGCACAAGTGCAGGGAAGAGGGAAGGGGGAAGGGGAGAAGTGCCAGGTGTAGGGGAAGTTGGAACTGCAGTTAACTCACAAGTGCAGCCATCAGGTGACTCATAACTGCAGAGAGAAGGGACAATAGGGTTGCAGATACAGACCTTTAAGTGCTGGGGAGTCCGGAGACAGTGCAAGGGCAACTGGACATGCAGGAGCCTGGGCCCAAGTTAAGAGGGTTTCCAGGTGACCAGTGTGCAGAGCAGTCATGTGTATCAGCAGGGGAGAGGAAGAGAGACAGCGGAAGCGAAAAGGAAGGTCTTGAGCTGCTTCCGGAACCAGAGGTGGTCCTGCTCAAGTTTGAGAGAGGCAGCGAGGCTGTTCCAGAGGGAGGGCCCAGCCGAGGAAATAGATCTGCCCCCAACTCTCTGCATGGAGAAGCGTCTGACCTTCAGAGGGTGAAGAGCTAGAGGAGGAAGATGTTTTGAAGAGAAAGCTGGAGGTAGAGCTGTCCCAGGCCCCAGAAAGCCTTGTAGACAATGCAGGGGTTCTTGAAGTTGATCTTTGCAGCCATGGGGAGTGGGTGAAGAGATTTCAGAGCTGGAGAGATCTTGAGGCCAAGGACAAGTCTTGCAGTCCTGTTCTGGATAAGTTCTGGATAAGTTGTGAAGGTCGAAGAGTAGAGGCAGGAAGATTTAGAAAGAGTCTTTAGCAATAGTCCAGCCTAAAGCCTAGTCTTTAGCAATAGTCCAGCCTAAAGAGGAAAAGAGGAGGATCTCAGTCTTACTGATATTAAGCCAGAGATCATTGGCAACACACCATTCCTGAATTGTGGCCAGACAGTCTGGTATGAAAAAAGAAGCAGAGATGGCGGAGGGGATCCTGAAAGAGAGCAGACTCATCTGCATAACAATGGAAATTGGAGCAGAAAGTAGCGATGCAGTGGGTAAGAGTTGCCAGGCAGTGGTTGAAGAGACACAGAGTGGGTAGACCCCTGGGGAACACCACAAGTAGAGAGAGGGATAGAAGAGATGAAAGACCCCACCCAGTTAGACCTGAGAGGGTCGTTAGGAGGTCAACCAGGCCAGAGCCTGATCCGTAAAACCAAGGTGGGCCCGGAGACCATTGTGCAGGATGGCCTGATCGACCATACCAAAAGCAGAGGATAAATCAAAAAGAATGAGGACAGAAGGGAGATTAGAGTCAAAATTAGGGAGCAAGTCTTCACAGGTGGTCAGGAGAGCAGTTTCTGTGCTTCTGGCAGCTCGATTAAGGTGGAAGATGGCCAACTTTTCCAAGAGTTTGCCCAGGAAAGGAGCGATGGAGATCGGGCGATAGTTAGCCAAGGAGGAAGGATCCGCCAAGGGCTTTTTTGTAGAAGGGGTGCACAAGATAGTGCTTAAAGGGGGAGAGAAAAGTTCCAGTGACAAAGGAGCGATTGCAGATATCAGCCAAGGCTGGAGCAAGGGTGTCGATGTGGTCCTCGATTGTTCTGGATGAGCAGGGGAGAACCTACTTTGAGGAGACTTTCATTCGGACTTGTCTAGAAACATCATCAGAGGTGAACAGGGGGGAGGAGGAGAAAGGAGAAATGGCCTCAGACGGGCAAAGAGTGGTAGAGGAGAAGGAAGAAGAGGTAGAGGAAGTGAGGGTGGAAAGGATGTCCTGAATTTTAGTAGTGAAATGAGAGGCCAAGGCCGTGCAGAGGGCCTGGGAGGGAACAGGAGAGGTAGAGACTGCAGCAGGATTGGCCAGCTCCATGCAGATTTGGAAACGGTCAGCCGAGTTGTTAGATACCGCAGAGATACAGGCTTGGATGTAGGCTCTCTTCTTAAGACAGAGAGTCTGTACTGCCTTTGGAGCAGGTGACAGGCCGGTTTGTCAGGGGTTGCGCCAAAGGCCCTCCACTTCCTCTCCACCGCCCTACACTTGCGTTTAAGGGCAATGAGGTCGGAACCCTACCAAGTTTCGCCCTTGGATTCGGGCTTCAAGCGGATCCTCATGACCGGGGCAAGGACATCCAGAGTGTGAGAGATAGCGAGATGAAGGTTAGACAGGGTGGGAGTCAGCCAAAGCTGCAGGAGGAGGAGAGAAGTAGCAGCAAAAGCCTCAACTGACACAAGCTTCCCAGGTCGAATGACCAAGAAGGTAGATGGCAGTGCTGGAGTCGGCTTGACCTGCGGGGAAGAGAGAGAGGTGGGAAGAAAGGAGAAAGTGATCACTCCAAGAGAGAGCAGGGCAGAGAGGGCTAGAGAAGGGGAGGTCTGAGGAGATCAGAACATCCAGGGTGTGCGCTGCAGTGGGCCTGAGGGAAGAAGAGAGGGAGAGAGGAAGGGTTAGGGGAGGGGGGAGAGAATCACACAAGTTGCGAAAGAGTCATGACGAAGGTGGATTTTCAAGTCTCAGAGGAGGAGAAGTTAGGAAGTAGGGGCAAGGAGCGAGGAGGAGAGGTCAGCCCACTCGGAGAGGAAGATGGCGACCTGGCCAGGCGGCCTGTAGATGGTGCCGCACAGTGAGAGAGAGGCCAGGGGAGATGAAG
This sequence comes from Ambystoma mexicanum, assembly GCF_040938575.1. Classification (NCBI taxonomy): domain Eukaryota; kingdom Metazoa; phylum Chordata; class Amphibia; order Caudata; family Ambystomatidae; genus Ambystoma; species Ambystoma mexicanum. The sequence continues at coordinate 314,179,956 of NC_090934.1, read as the reverse complement.
TGCCTGCAGACCGCCAGGGGAGATGAAGTGCCTGCAGACCAGGCATTCAAAGGAGGAGTAGCGCTGCAATGGAATGATGGAAGTAGGGATCCACTCTGGGAAAATCAAGGCTACACCCCCACCGGGACAGTTGGTTCTGGGTTCAGAGAGGATATTGAAGCCATCGGGAAGGAGCGTGTCGAAACCTGTGACAGAGCTGGCCGTGAACCAAGTCTCGGTGAGACAGAGTACATCCAAATCGAGCTCTTCCTGGAGATGGCAGATGTCAGAGGAGTGTTTGACAGCTGAACGAGAGTTGAGAGTAGTGATGTGGAGCAGCTTGCCACATTTGAAGGACTTCCTGGGAGGGGTACAGGCCACAGATACACAATGCTGAAGTGTTGGAGGTGCCAGAGGAGGAAGGGTATTTTATTTATTCACATTTGTTAAGCGCACAGCAGCCCGTGGGCATTGTGGCGCTGGTTACAGTGGATATTCATATCTTAGTTACAGTAGTCACGTAAATACATACAGCATGAAGATGGCATTGTGGCTTGTAGCGCATATGTACAGATATCATAGTAGTGCGCAAGTATATACAGTGAGTTAGCAGCTAGTTGAAGAGCGTAGTTTTTAGGTTTTTTCGGAAGGCCTGAAGAGAGGTTTCCGATCTGAGGGCTGTGGGTAACGTGTTCCAGAGTTTAGGTGCCAGATAGGGGAATCCTAGACCTCCTGCTTTGGCCCTGGTGATTCGTGCCACTGTGAGTTGGTTGGTGTACTCTAGTCTAGTGGGTCTGGTGGATTGTGTTCTGACTAGAGTGTCCGATAAATAAGAGGGTGCTGTAAGGTTGATGCATTTGTGTGCAGTGGAGAGAATCTTGAAGGAGATTTGGTCTTTAACTGGTAGCCAGTGAGCGTTTTTTCTTGCTTGGAGATGTGTTCTCTTGTGGGAATACTTAGAGCTGCTCTGAGAGCGTTGTTTTGAGTGGTTTGGAGTCTGGCTAAGTTTTTTTTTATGTCCCCCGCTAGGAGGGAATGGCAGTAATCCACTTTAGCTCCTATTTTAGCTCTTGCAATGGAGAGGCAATTGTCTTTTGTTAGAAACGGCTTTATGGCATTGATTAGTTTGGTACTCAGAGCGGAGGCTGATACAATGGCGCTAACTTGCTTATCGATAGATAGTGTAGCATCAATGTGGACTCCAAGCATTTTAACTGACGAAAGGACTGGGATGATACAGTTGTCTATGCAGAAGTTTTGATAGGTTGGACTCAATTTGGCTAGCCTGGATTTTTGACCGAGAATGAGGATTTCAGTTTTATCCCCGTTGTGGGTAGTTATAGAGGTAGAAGAGAGTGCCAGAGGGGTGGCAGCAGGGTGGCCAGAGAAGCATCAGGGGGTGCTGAAGAGGTGGCAGAGGAAGGAGGCATCAAAGGAACCAGAGAGGGGAAAGAAGGGATAGCAGGAGAGGAAAGGAAGATAAGGCGCGGGAAGCATCTATCAAAGAGGAGAAGATTGGCTTGAGGGCCCTGGACCAAGACAGTGTCATTTAAGTAGGCATTAATGATGGTCTTCGAGGAGTTGAAGGGGGCCAGGAGGGCCTCCCACTGGGTTCCACCATTAATGGAAGAGGAGGAAAAAGGCGAGAGAACAGAGACCATATGGGCTGTCCAAAGGCCTGGAGAGGGAACAACAAAGAATGTCAGTAAGGGTTGGTCTGGAGGAAGCACTGGTATAGGGATCAGCGACAGGCAGGCCTGGGTTGGAGCCCATGATGTCCTTTTTGAGCTTCTTCCTGCCAGACTTAGTGAGAGGGATAGGATAGTCGATAAAAAAGCAGTTAAAAAAGATTGCGACAAAGAACACCATAGGAGTGCGGGGAGGAACGAGGGAGGAAATGAGAGGGGAGGTCACGCAGGGGTAGGGCAGATAGGAGGGAGACACAGGGGGGGCTCAAAAGGTATGGGGGCACAACAAAGAACAAGAAAACCAGACCTACAAATCAGATGCATTACAGAATCATCAGAAAGACAAGAGCACAACAGGCAACTTAGAAGTAGAGAATGCAAATGTAGTACAGAACCAAGGCAACACACATCACAACAGGGAACCTGGAACTAAAGAAAGCAAATGCAATACAGGACCAACAGCAAACACAGAGGTCAGAAGGGAACCTAGAAGTGAAAAATGTAGGCAATTGCAATCTGAAGCCACAAACCGTGGATAGCAACACAATATCAAGAACAGTAGAGAACAAACACCAAGTCAATACAGTCAACAATACAGTCAACAAGGCACAGAACACAACAGGAACCTAGAAGAAGAATGAAGGCAATGTAAAGTAATTCCAGAAAAACAGTGGAGCACGATACAATGTCTGAAAAGTACACAAAAGATTGAGAAGGGAAGGGCTGAGATGCAAGAGGAAGGAAGGGAAACGCATGGGGGGGAGAGGGACGGAACAGGATGCAGGGAAATACGATGCAAGATAGAGCATGCGGCCAAGCTGTTGGCTACATTTTTGAGCGCACCACAATACAACACACCCAAATTCGACTTACCTGATCAGTCGCAGCAGATCGACGGCTGCAGGCTATGTGCTGCCACGGCAGACACCACTGGAGCGTTCCTTAGCCTTTGGTCCTTGGCCGAGGGGGCTGCCACAGCAGGGAGTGACTTGGGGTGCTGATATAAAGGGCCTGCAGACCAATGGGAGCGCGGTGAGAGGGATAGGGGAGGGCCAACAAACAAGGAAACAACCGGGACAAAAGGGAGGGGGAGCAGGGGCATACGCGCTGTGCGAAAGAATAAAACCTTTACGAATGCACAACTTACTGTGCCACGGAGCACCTATCCTGACCCCAGCAACGGAGAAGTTGGCATTGCCTGATAATGGTGGGGATGACCTTTGGGGACAGAGGGAGAAAACACATGTTGGTGCATGCTTACCTGCTGTCTGAACACGGTATCGGGCCCTGGGTTCTCCTGGTCCGAACAGGCCCAAACAGGAATTGCCCGTTTCTTCATCTGCCCTTCGCTTCGGATGCCCATGTGAGAGACTACCCTGATTGAAGAGTTAAGAGCAGAAAGGAAGAGGCAAGGCTAAGAAGGTGGGTGGTGTTTAGGCCAGTTGCCCTAGAGCCACTTGTACCTGCTACCCATCAGCCCCATTGGGGCTCATTACAAATTTGCCAGTATTCAGGGGTGCAAACAGAATTACCAATACCGTACTTGGTCAGGCAGTATTACCACTGGAGATATTACTTCCAGCGGTAATACCACCTGATTACAAGTAGTGGTCTGCCTGTGTAAATATTTAATGGAGTCCATAACTCCTCCACTTTAACTTTCAAAATCACTGGTATTACTATCTGATAATACCGGTGGTGGGGATACTTGTAGTATGCCGGTGCAGGAAAAATGGAGGCAAACAGTATTACCTACACATGTATACTGCACCGCAAAACTCATAATGAGCCTCATTGCCTCTTCCAGCTAACTTAACATCTAACCGGGCCACTCTCATAGATAATCTGAGAAGTGCGCCAGTGTCCACTACGTCTCTAGTTATTGCGGCGATCAGTACTGCTACTAAAAATGTTCTGCTGCAACCTACTGTTGCGTATCTCTGACAACCGAAAATATGTTTCAGAGTTAATACTGATCCATCCCAAGGAATGGGATGGTTCAAATGTGAGTATTTTGGCTACACCACGTACACCAATACATGACCCCACATTTTCTTTTGCGGACACCGAAGTTGCTGAAGTTTGAGCAGACAACTAGCTTGCATCTGAAGGTAGTCACATTTTTTAATTCAAAATTGCATGCTCTTGACCATTTACTTACCACCTTGGTACGACTTACTGAGTACTTACTTAGGACCACTTCCAACCATACTCTGATACTGAACACTATCCTTGATCGGCTTTCACCAGCACGCCCAATTTCTAATATAGCACAAATTATTTCAGAATCCATTATGGAGGTTGTGGACGAACTGGTTGGCCCAATACCAAACAATTTAGAAGCTTATTGTGCCACGCGAGTTTGCTGGAACAGCAAACTGCTGTATTAATACTACAGCACATACTAACAACATGGCATCGAGCATGGATAAGTGACCAATGCAACAACTGTCTTTAGGGAGAAAAGGGCTAATTTTGTAAATGGGTACAGCACGATAGAACCTGACAAACCCAAGCACATTGAAGAAAACATTTAAAAAATACAAAAGACTAAAGAAGTACTCTAAACAATCGGAAATAAAACCCATAGGACAAATTTAAACAAGTCCACATCTGTACCATCAACGCAAATATCAAGCGAGCGAATAAGATGTCAGCAACAGCAAGTGCAAAGTGGTGTCTCTGGAGCAGACGAAGCAGGGGGCCCTGGTTAAATATAAATCCCAGTCTGCTATAAAAATACACGGAGAGGGTCAACAACAAGTGAGACATCTCTATGCCTGATATTCAGCTATATTTACCTGCTAAGGACTTGGATAACGTTGTCTACGAAGAAGTTGTTGAAATTGATCTAGCGGTTGCGCCTAACACGAAGGATAAATCTACTAGTCTAGAGGGTATTAACTTGCTATTTACAGACAAAACATACTACTATCACAAATACAGGCCAGTACTCCAAACTACCCCAGTTTGTTGGGCCTTTGAACCACACTCGGCCATTACCTCGGTACCTAGCTTTTCTACATAGTATTCAGCATCGGGTGAGGTAATTCTTTGCCCGCTATTGATTGTTTGGCAAGTCACAAAACGGTTGAATTAACACAAGTGTGCCACGTCTTCTAGTGTGGAGAGTAACAAAAGGGGAGAAGATAACAATTGCGTATACCGAGTATCTCCTCCCACAGTGATGATTGCTTTTTAAACCGTACAGCTATCTTGAAACTTTTCCATATAATCGTGCCACTTCAGTCGAGATATTCTACTGATTTTGACTTTGTTGAGATTTAGAAAAAAAATATGCAAGCACTCAATTACATTTTCATTCTGATGTCATTTTGATGTAAAACGTTGAGATTGGGCTATGACTGCACTATTGAGTATTGAAGACACTCCATTCACAGAGAACAAATAGGTAACATCCATGTACAGCCTGTAGAGTTGCCTCACCCATCATCCTTTAGTCAAGCATGTACTTATCTTATTCAGGTTGATAATTGAGAAGATACTGGGTTACCCTATTCCAAGTTATCCTGCCGTCTTATTTATAAATCATACAGATCAAGGTACCAATGAGACTAATCTACCAGAGCTCCACTTGGCTCACAAACTATTTCGGGTAGCAAGAGCAGCTAGATGGTGTAAACTTACATTTTGGTGGAAAATAAAAAAGAAGCACCAACTAACGTAATGTGATTAACAAGACTCTTGGAAGCCATAAAAATGGAAACAATTGAAAATTGTGCACACGATGCAGCAACTTATTGGCATGTTTTATGCATGCTTTTTCTTAAATTCACCTTGGGGGACTGTATCAAACTTATGTGGCCTAGAAGGATAATGGGTCTGGGATGATTTGACCTCTACAGACATCTCAATATCTCATGGGAACACATTTGTTTCGGAATCTTTAAATACTGCTCATGTACTCCCATATATCAGTGTGGGACAGGGGGAGGGTTAGGTGTTTCAGATTGGAAGGGGATACATGGTCAAAAAAGGTCAAATGACATTTTTTGGAGAAAAAACCCCCAAGAAAACAGACTACGGTTTCCACTCTCTGCCACACGAATTTCAACAAAATGATCACTCTCCAATAGGCTTAGTAGTAATTTTTGATTTTGTAATGTTGCCACTGGCATGCACACTGTCATTTCTGAGGGCATATATTCCCCCAGGAGAGTGCACATTAGTGGCCATGTGCCTACCCCACAGCCTTTCGATGAGGAGCATGTGAGGACTGGTGATTTCATGCGGCAGGCTGATGTTATGGCTCAAATAAAGCAATCCTGTATACGTACACAATTTCCTGCTCAAATTCAGGAATTTACTCTTTAGGAGGGAATAGACAAAGAAAAAGGTGGGGTATGGGAACAAGCCAGCGCCTTTAAATGTGCAGAGATTCCATCAATGCAAACCTCTATTATATACACAGCCCTATTCTCCAGTGTTCCGCTTCCCCTACAGGCGCATACACTACTTGACTCAACCATGACATTCCTTAGGTCGGTGAACTGAAGTCAGCCTTCATCTGTGACAAAGATGGTATCCAAAATTAAACACTAGTCAAATTATGCATCATGTTTACCTGCAATCATAACGTGGTGCATTTTGGTAAACAGTCAAAGTTACATTTGAATGTCTTTATAGATTTCAACAATTTTGTCACTGCTTTTTTAACTAGGTATTAACATCAAGTCCTGTAAAGGAGCACTTAAAGCAGCATTTGTGTCTTAAACCACGATTGAAGAGAAATACATTGTTGTAGAAACCACCACTACAGAATCAGCCATAGCACAGAAATCTCTGCTTTGCATAAAAATTCAGGGACTGCAGGATTTGGATCAAGAGGTGTTCTTGCAGTTAATTAGCTATTTTCTCTCTGCTCCAATGAGCACTGTAACTTGAGGGTTTGCAATTCAACAATCTTTTACGGTTTTAGATTCTTTCATTTTAGGCACCTTCATAAGACTCTTTTACACATATGTATCACTTTCATTTACATTTGCAGCGTCCACAAGAATGCAGAATGTTCGGAGTCTGCCCCCTTTGATCAAATGCTGAAAATTAAAAAAAAACAAAACAAAGAAACAGCAGGTTACTTAACCAGACGTTAAAAGCCAAAGTTTTAAAAAAAATAAATACTAATCAGTCCTAAAATACGGTAGATCACGAATATTACCTGAGACGTCTCATTGAATTCATTGTAATCACTGGAAATGCTGCATATTCTGGTAAAACTCAAAAGTTACAAACTAACAAAAAACAGAAGAACGACTTTGCTACGAAATCAAGAAAGAGCACTCGTCTGTCTCACCAGTGGAGGTAACTCATGAGCTGTGAGACAGAAAAGCCAGGAGGATGGTTACCAAAACCTAGCAATTGTTGGTAAGTGAGGTTCACTATGGTATTCAATCCAGAACGTTGTTGGGATTTGTAAACTTAAAAACAGAACTGTGAATTGTTGTGCCTCAGCAGTCTACTTGTTGCAATAAAAAGATGCCAACAACCACCCCATCCCATTTGCCATAGTGCCATACCCATCTCCCGGAAAAGGAACACAGCGACAAGTCAAAAAACAGACAGGCACAAATTTAAAAAGCATTTTATTACTATGAATGCATAAATGCATGTGCACCCCACATGTATACCTTTAGCACATTATTTTGCAAAAAGTAATGTAAGAAAAAGTATTTACATGACTCAAGAAACGTATAATGATACTATAAAAGAAAATTAGCCAATCATCTGTATTAAAATACAATAATTGGGCTTAAAACAACCACACATACGTCTACTACCTACAAAAATAGGAATTGGTTACAAATGCATACATGAACAGTACTAACAAGAATATTTATACGTTGATTTTTTAAACCGGCTCTGCAACATTAGGCTTGACAGATTTTTGGGGGTACTACCCCCATTAACCCTCGCCAGCACAGTCAGTTGTGAGGAATCATGTGAGTTAATAGTTCAAAACATCTGGAGAGTCACAAGTTGCAAACCCTGTTAACCGACAAAAATAAATATGAAACCAATGTACAACCTCAGACAACTAAAAATGTGACTACTGTACACCAAATAGGGATAATCAGAGATACTAAACAGATAACTATGTACATATTAAAAGGTAGGTCAAAACCATGTATCCGTGAAAATGATTGCCAGCTGTTTGAGAAGAGGCTTCAGAGTGCAGCTGTCCTGGATCAGCTCTAGAGTGCAAGGTGTTACGTCATCAATACCTGTAAATAAAAGGGAATTAGACTTTAATATATGGAGACACCACGAGACCTGGATAGAAGACACTGAGGAGATGGTGAAATGCACACACAGAGACTAAGTAAGGAGATACACCAACACCAGTGGTAGAGGGTACCAACACTAGGGTGTTAACAGCATGAGGATGGGCACAGACACCAGTAAGCTTAGATGTGCCACAGTTACCCAACATACCGCGGAACTAGGTAGGACCAGCTTAATCACTTGCCGTTTTTTCTTCCAGGAGTTAAATTCCTTGTCAAGATGTGTAATGGTTGGTATGGTGGATTCAAGATCTGTTGCAGGACCAGGTCAAGCTCTATAAAACAAAAATCAGAAAGCTAGCATGAAAAGAGACTTGGACTAAAGAAGGGACATGATTACTGAGGAAGGATGGGCTCTATCACCAAGAAAGCGGAAACCAGATGGTGTAAAGAAAAGCACAGATGCCAATACATATGCAGTGATTGGACTGCGACATATCCAAACAACCAACAAGTACTAGAACTAAGGGAGGGCAAGGAAGAGATCTTACCTGGTTATGGCTGTGAGACTGGACAGCTGTCAATGCTAGTATGTTGTAAGGCTCTGAAATGGGGACTCACAGCTGGGGTTAAAGAGGGTGGGTTGTAAGACAAAAGAGTGGCAGGAGGGAAAAGATTTTGTATAGAACTCTGTTCAACTAAATTTCACTAACAGATAAGTGGAGGAAGAAGAGACCTCACCCATCTTCCAAAGAACCAATGTACCCCCTCTCTAGCCGGTCTTCTGCGTGTGGTCAAAGAGAGGGATTGCACATGTATATAACCAAAACTGGACTGGCTCAGGGTTACACATTCTTGGTGGAAAGACAGGACAACAGACAGAGCAGTTCAAAGTCACCAAGGCAGAAATAATCTTATATAATGGCTCCAGGGGCACTGCACCCCATACGTCCCATGGTGCATCTTGTGGATTACTAAAGAGACCCCATCATGAAAATAACCTACTGCTCTGGGAGAGCAGAGGGCATTATAGGGCCATGTTAATGCCACAGGAAACAAGGCCTTATTTCTCAGATGCACCAGCTTGAACATATTTTCCATCAGAAAGGCCAGTTGTTATTGAAGCATTGGACTTCAGATATTTTCAGGCATCCGTTATATCAGCTACGAATCAAAGAAAATACTGCCGTCGGATTGGCAGGAGGTTTGAAGGCAAGAGAGCATAGGCTAAGACTCCCCCTCAGCCTATGCTGGCTACTTATGGTTGCCAGGGTGCAGTCCAATTTAGATTTATCACGCACAAGGCCTTACATATACAAGTTCCTGAATACCTTGGCAAAATTTAAACAAACCTGTGTGAGCTTTAACCCCTTACGTGCTATGTGTTAGTATGTCCGTCCTGAATTCCGATAGGAAATCATTGTAGGCTCCACTCACTCCCACAGTCGAGTGGTAAAACCAGCCAATATAGATTCTCTGCCCTTTCTGAAAAGTAAGGCCTCTAATTTAGAATTCTTTGCAACCAATATTAAGATCTGCATGTAATCATATTTGGTTCTGAAAACTGCATAAGTAATTTCGATTTGAATAATCTCTCTATAAACTGTTGCTCGCTTCCGTTTTAGAAGACACGACAATTGCATCATGGGGCGGGGGCAGGTGGAGGGATACCCCTCCATCCCTCTCACTGCTCGTAAATTTGAGCCCCAAAAAATAAATCTACCAGTTGGAGGTAGAGCAATAGACCCATTACTGGTAAAATCAGTCTAATGCCAGACAGGTACACAGTGGCTGTCTGTGAGTTGATTATTTTCTCTCTGCAGACTTTAAAACAAAGAACAGACTACTTTCTGATGAGGAGTGTGTTATTTCATTTTGAGCTTTTTTTCATTAGCCAACTGATGAACAATGTACAACCTATTGATTGAAACATGCAATATCCAAAGGAGATGCATGTGTGAAATAAGAGCCAATGCAGGGAGAAGAGAAGGGGACGGCCCAATTTCTTCATCCTGTAGCTCACTGGTCTTCAAACTGAGGGATGGCCACCATTGAGGGGGCATGAAGGATGTTCATGCGTGACAAGAGGCCCTTTAAAAAAAATGCAACACTGTTACTGCTTATAATAGAAAAATAACCAGTTGTAGCTTGAGAGGGACCCAGCATTCATATTTTCACTGAGCGGAAGTGGAGGGGGGCTCACATGTAATCGGCCTGGCCTGAAGAATGCCACAGTCAAAACGGGAATCATGAGTTTATGTAGCATGCAAAGTAAAAATGTGTCAAACTACGTCAGTTTATTGACATTGTTGAATATTGCGCATAAGCCTGGGTAGAATGCTTTACAAACCAAGACAAGCTATGTATGTCTGTTCCTATGTAATCCATTTACTACTGCATTGAACACATTCTTGTTTCAATACAAATATACACAAAAACATTTCAATTATTTTCTATTGGGTTTGACACAAATTGTTTGCAATGTACTGAATTCACAGGCTTAGGGGCCCGCTTTATGCTTTGAAAAGTGGTGGTCATATTTCACAAATAAATCATGCCTTGGCCAGCGCCTCTGAACAACCCATATGTTATGCAGCTCTCTCCATCAAAACATCCCTCTTCTTCATTTTGTTTTTAATCAACGCTATATAAAATTGTATACATGCGAACATCCTGATTTATATGGCCTGCTTTTAACAAGGCAAAAACAAAGAGGTGATGGTTGGAAGGTTTAGAATTAATCTTAACCTTTGGCATTGGTCTGGGCCACCATCCAGACCATCGTTCTTCACCTGCCAAGTCATTACAGAAGAGGAAAGACCATATGCAAATCAGGCTTTGTCCCACCCCAAAAGGGGCAGTCCAGCCGAACTGCTAAGTAACATCACTTCTGCACGAGATCACAAGCATCCCCAAACATGTTTCGGCCTGGATCCCTTTTGCAATGGCGCAGACGGGCTAAGAAACAGTGATGTGGAAGGTTGCCCAGAGCAATGCCAGTGATCTAGAATTATTCAAAACTTTCCACCCATCACTTTTTTGGTTTCAGTATGTCTCCATATGTGAGAGAGGGTATGCCCAGACGTGGGTCCCTTGCTCGATGCACCATAGAGAACCAAGCTGCACCTTACTGAAGAGGCCCATCAAGGCCAAAACATGTCTGGGGTTGCTTGTGTTTCCATGCAGAGGGGACCTGGCCTAGCAGTTTGGGCAGGGCTGCTCACATTGGTGGCAGTACCTGACCGATTTGCATATGGCTGGACCTCTTTTGCAATGGCACAGATGGGCTAAAAAAACGGTGGTGTGGAAGGCTGCCCAGAGCAATGCCAGTGGCTTAGATTTATTCAAAACTTTCCACCCATCACTTTTTTGGTTTCTGCTTTTAAAAAGAAAAAGATGACATTTGTAAAGGGTACCTTTTCAAATGTGTGAATAGTGGTTTCCTGATGGACTACATCCTTGAACAATAAAAAGATTTAATACGCCATCATAGAGATAAATGTACAACAAATGTTTGCATTTCATCCATTTTGTTAATTCAATTGCATGAAGAAAAAGGCTGATTCACAAATGTTAATTGTATGAAGCAGGCAGCTGACTGACTAGGATTTTTATAGGATGACCATTTTGAGTAGTCTCGTTTATCATCATGTCTGACATTTCCATTGTTCATTTTGGTAAATAAATCGAAAGTCTATGGGAAACCGACCTCTTGAGCACCTTTCAGTTTTTGATGGTGGGCTGGCTCAATTATGGGAGAAGAGAAAATTAGTTTTGGGGAGGAGATCGAGGCCATGATTGACTTCTACAGTGTGAATTCTTGGAATAAGTGGACATCAATGGGAAAGGAACTAGCCAGGCACTTTCAAAGATCACAACTCTAGATTAAGACGCTGATGCCCATAATTCTGGATTAGCTGGCAAGAAAATAAATGGGTGCGGTTTAGATGAGCTTGGCTTCAGACTTAAGCCAGCTGTACCGCAAAGCTAACAGAGTTCCAGAATTCCGGGCAAGCAGATGCCAAGCGGGAAATAGCTCGGAGGCAGCGCTAAACCACAAGGCTGCACCTATAAGGCTAGAAAGAAGTAAGCAGTTTATTGAATATCTTCACCGTGGCAAAGTAAATCTGCTTATGAGCCTAAAATGTTTACTTCGTCAATTTTTCCAAATGAAAAGGTTTGTGGTGCTGAAAGAAGACATTTTTGTCATATGTTATCTGTTCAATGGTTGAATCATTGAGAGTCCATGATGTCATTTTATTTCATTTATTTTAATTGTATTGTTTAAAGCGCAGACCTAGCTGTAGAGTGTGGGTATCCAGCATATGGGCTGGCATATTAACAGTAGCACAGTACTGTGAGGTCTGCGCATCAGTATGTGCGTCCATTGAAATTAGTCCTTGGTCAGGTGGTGTTGATGTATTTTTGTCAGGTAGCTTTCAACTACCCTTTGTGGTGGCGAGGAGTTTAGTTTGGCCATTGTGCATTAAAACCTTATCCCCCCATGCATTTGTTTGACCAGGATAAACTGACCCATCAAAGCACTTGTTGGGAGAGAGAAATCCAAAACAGGTGGATTTAAAATGTTTGCCCTGTATTTTCAATACATGGATTTAGATTGCTTTTAGATTTAGAATCCATGGACATTTGATAAAGTTGTTTTAGCCCTTTCCATTTAATGGATTTACAGGGGGGGATGGTAGAACCTCACCTGCCTATTGGCTTGCTAATCATGACAGCACTACTGCAAGCATAGTTTTAATGTTCATTGTGCCGCATTTTAGATGGTTATACACATTGTTGATTGGCTGTAGTTTGCTTTATTTTCAAATGTAAATAGAAGATTAGGTTCTAGGATTTTATTCAACTTCATAATTGCTAATATTGGGGACTACGTATTGTGCAACCGGTCGCTCATACATTATCTCTAAATGAGAATAAATATACAGAAAGGATAAACTGAGTGAACGCAAGGTTGGTGGGTTTCTAAAGGCACTATATTCCAAGAATAAATGCTCGTACATTTAGTGATAACATTGTGCAGGGAAGTTAATAACATCTAATGTATCAAACAAGGGTAAAATGAATTGCTTCCTAGATGCTCTAGGGGCAGAAACAAGACAATATTGCTGTCCAATAGTAAACCTGTCAGGCGCTCACTAAGCAAAAAGATCCAACTCTCTCCCGTGCCTTACATCGGTACAGCACTATTCACTGCCACAATACCTACAACCAATGGTGGCCATTTTGACTACCATTTGGGCATGACTATACACTGGTAAGCAGCATAGGATGAAAATCACGGGATGTGCATCAATTGAAAGCTCAGTAATTTGTCAGACTGTTCATTTTTTCTAGACATTCCCAACATGGGGAATCCTAGAAAACCAGCAATGCACATCAAGCGTCATTCATTAGGAAGTATGGCCATTAATTAATATATCCGTCAATAGGGATATACACACATGAATTAATGAGTCTATTCAGGTAAATACATGCCATACCACCACCCCACAAAATAAATATTTGGCGAAGACAAATACAGTTTTTTTGGTCTACAATTGAACCGATGGAAAAACGGTTTTAATGCTAAGAAGTGAAACATAAAAAACAGCACTTTTCAGACTGTGTTCAATATCATCAAAATAGACTGTAAAATTACTTGGTGTTGGCATATCTTGGGATATGTGCAGCCACAAATCCATATGAAAAATAATCATTTTTCAGGAGAAAGTACCGACATAATTTCTTCAGACAAAAGAGAAAAGCACGAATGGACTAAACACATTTTTAAATAAACCTTTACAGCAAGGAAAACAGATTTCCATGTTAATCTCTGAAAAACATTTGACCAAAAAAATGTTAATTGGGAATGTTTCATTTAAGGGCTGTGAGGTTACAAGATATGTACATATAGCAGGTCATTGCGTTAGCTCTTTGAGCCAAGAACACACGCTTTAATTTTCTTATCCTCATTTTTCATTTTTAAGATACCAAAGAGGAAGAGTCCACGAGACCAACTGTGGGGTTATTAATTGGGTGATAGCTACTTTTCAGGTCACTGGGAGACCCATTCCTAGTCCTCACATTTCACTGCCAACTGAGAGGGATTTGGCATCTTGGCAGGCAAAAATGAAGTATTACTCAAACCTTATGCTGAAAGGCAACACCAAAAAGAACGGTTTAGCATCTTCGGTTCAGAGAGGGGACAGAACAGAAATCGTTCTAAATTGCTCTCACCAACTCCCGTTAACATTTTTGAAGAATGTCTTGCTTGTTAGTCTCAAAGATCCGTAGGATACAGGTCACTTTACAGGAGTATCATGAAACATCTCCTTTGGGCACCATCAGTCCCATGAGGTTACAGACATTTCAGTCATTGTTCAAACAACTTCATATAAACAACCTGCAGCAAACTACCACATAGATCAAGGCCTCACTACCAAATGAACCTTGCTGAGCGATGGCCATTAACAACACATTCAAGTCTTTAGCCCTGGACACCTCCAGCCAAATAAAGTAATCCCCCTTTAGGGTTTCCTACCAAAGAAACGCAGATACCATTATTACTTCTCCTCTTAATAAACCAACAGCTGATCTTTCAGAACTATGAACTTATCACCCTCAGAGATCGGGATGGAAGGGAAAGGGTGATATGTCAATAACACCTCGCCTTACAAAGTAAACACAGGCAGTAATGGATCACCGACAGGAAATAGATAGGAAGGGAGCCGGTGATTGTAAAAATACAGCACCAATACCAGAGTGGGGGACACAAGGTCAGAAATAACACAGCTGGGAACTTGCCATGCCATCATTCATAACAATTAGACAGACAGGAAAGAAAAAGAGAAAGAATATGCCTACGCCTTAGGACAACCAGATACATAGAACAAGAATTATAAGGACTAAGAGACATATAACCCACTAACCCAAAAGCTCACATTTCTGCATACTTAACTCCCAAAAAAATCCAGACAACAACCCTCTTGCACGGCAAACCGCATGCACTTCACCACACCAACAAACAACACACAACTCGCACCAACAGCACACGAGGACTCACATCGATCTGATATTCCCACCCAAGCTCAGTGGACGGTGAAAACTGAACTGAAGCTGCCAACAGGACATCGCTTTTCTCACTTTCCTACTCCCTCTTCACCCGATTAACCCCCCCAAACCCCACTTTCTTGTTTGCAGATCCGCCTGAGTGCCTGGGGAGCAATTGCGTTGGTGACGGTGCGAGGTACAAATACCTTTAACATTAATATTAACCCTCATATCAAACCTCCCCTCCTTCAGTAAAAAACAAGGTTGTTGAAGCCACAAGACAAATCCAGAGTGTATAGATGACCAATATATAAGATGCAATAAACAATCTGGATTCTCACCCAGCAGATCCACTAACTCCACTACTATTGATTTTAGAGAACACCAACTAGCATCCCGCACGGAAAGCAGACCAGAGGTTCTCTTGCTATTGGATCGATTGGCAGCATAACACATGGTGGAAACTAAATCATCTTGGATTACTTGGAAAAAGTGGGTGATAGGATCCCTACTGTGGACCAGTCCTTCCTCTTGAATCCAAGCAAGGAGGTCAGGGTATATCTCCCGTCACATTCCATTGGGCAGATCTCAATCAATCATCTATTCAAAATAAACAAGGGACCCCTAACGCCAGCTCTGAGATAATATTGTGACAGATTGCAAATGTTTACAAATGATGTACAGCTTCACAGGCATCTGGATTACAAGACTAACATATTTATCAGATCAGGGACTGTCCACACAAAACTGCTATTTGATGGGAAACAATGGTACATAGTTTAATTGGTCAAAATGGAGATTGTTTGGACTCGATGCCCAAGTGTCAAAACCACCTTTCTCTCTACAACAGAAAGTAGGATCTCCCATGCCTTAGTCCAGAAAGTTAAAAACCTAAAAAAAATTGGTATGTTTGACCCAGACCTCTTTTTCCACAAAACAGTACACCGTCAAACACACTAAGCTCCAATTAATAATGCTGAGAAGAGTGAGTCTACTTCTGGAAATAAACCACTGAATATAACTCACTAGAGTACCAGCTGGGTCTCGATTGGACTACTGGAATATTGTCTACAACACATTTCCCTGCCTCTTCTCTTCGGTGGAAGGAATTAAGAAGATTCAAAGAATAGAGTATCAGGCAAATATACTCCACCTAAACATTAAAGAAAAATTGGTTCATAATGGTGTTACAAAGATGTATTGACTCCCAGAAGAGAAAATAATTAATTACATTTTTTACATTGTGGGCCTCATCACGACTTGGGCGTTAACCCTTAAAATCGGCGGTAACGCTCTTAGTGCCGATTTTAAGGGTCCGTCGGACAGCCGGCTGTACAAGCGCCGGCCATAACAGCGCCAGGAACCATTAGCGCTAAAACATCAGCAATCACGAGTCCGGCGTAAGCGCTATTAGCGCCAGAAAAGCGGCGGATAATCCGCCGAAAATACCTCCAGCAAAAAGCTGGAGGTAACAGAACACAGGCCACAGCAATAAGGGCCCAGGTGGAACCAATGCAAATCAGAGGCCTACAAAGGACCCACCCATGCACAACACACCCTCCCCAACACCATTACACCAGCAGGAGCATGCAGGAGACAGCAACGAAGGCCCAGGTGGAACCAATGCAAATCAGAGGCCTACAAAGGACCCACCCATGCACAACACACCCTCCCCAACACCATTACACCAGCAGGAACAGGGAGGAGACAGCAATGAAGGCCCAGGTGGAACCAATGTAAATCAGAGGCCTACAAAGGACCCACCCATGCACAACACACCCTCCCCAACACCATTACACCAGCAGGAGCAGGGAGGAGACAGCAATGAGGGCCCAGGTGGAACCAATGCAAATCAGAGTCCTACAAAGGACCCACCCATGCACAACACACCCTCCCCAACACCATGCTGCCATTTGGAGCCGGGAGCCTTGATGTCGACTTCTACCTGCTGCGCCTGGAGCTACAGAGGCCAGTCAACCAGGCCAGGTTGACTGGCCCTGGGAGTGCAGGGGGCAGTGGGGATGAGGAGAAGGAGGAGGAGAGCAGCACCAGCAAGGCGGCCAGCCATCCCCAGGGTCAGGCCAACACCCTGGGCCCTGACTGATGGTCAGTTGGTGACAGAATATCGGCTGGACAGGGCAACCATCACCCAGTTGCTGGACACAATCCAGGGTGACATATGCAGCCGCATAGCCACCAGCACGGCAGTACCTCCCCTAGTGAAGCTTGTGTCTGTGCTTCAATTTCTTGGGACCGGCAGCTACCAACATACCGTTGCCATGATGCATGGAATGGCCCAGTCCACATTCAGTGCCATGCTGGGAGAGGTGCTTGATGCACTGTTGAATCATGTGAACGAACACATTGCATTGCCAGCCACACAGGCACAGGTGCACCAGTTTAAGGGTCAATTCTATGCCATTGCCCAAGTCCCGAATGTAATAGCAGCCTTGGACTGCACATATGTGGCACTTGTACCACCCCAGGCACATGGGGCTGCCTACAGAAACCGTAAACAGTACCATTCCCTCAACGTGCAGATGACATGTGGTCCTGACCTCACCTTCAGCCATTGCAGTGCCCGCTACCCAGGATCCACCCACGACTCTATGGTCCTACGCAACAGTACCCTGCCAGCGTACATGGAAAGGCACCGAGGCCAAAACACATGGCTACTGGGTGAGTACAAATGTATACCACAAAGCATGTCAATCCACAACTGATGGTGCCCGTCACAGAATCCATCATTCCCAATAGGCAGCAGCATCACTGCAGCATACACATTCAAGCACCTTGCACGATGAACCTTGGACATGTCCAACACAGCAGAACACACCCATGCAGGATGGAAGACATGTGGCGGCACAGTGACATATGGAAGCCCCACCACAACAAAGCCTCCTGTGTGAGTAGCAGCATGGCTCCCAACACTGACAGTACAGAAATCCCACCCTGCCCATCCGACAGTAATGAAATTCCAAACCATGAGCTGGCACATCCACGAATGCTCCACACATAAGTAGGCCGTGTAATGACAATGCACATCCCACAAACACTGTCCCCAAAATGGCCATGGAAATGCATGGAGAACAGTACAGAATAGTGAAGAGCAGCAAATGCAACTGTATCCAAATGGATTTGCAATGACGCATGAGGCAGCCACTTCTGCCAAGCAGAAGTAGATGGAAGGGCCCCCTTATGCTGCGACAAGTGAATGAGTTCTGTTACATACAGAAACATAGGCGTACCAAGTGGAGAGTACCCCATTGACTCAATCTTGCCCGTAGGACAGCACACTCCACAATGTTATAGACCAAATGACAAATATGGCAAAATCACACTGATGACAGGGCTCTGTACACCCACTGGACTTACCTTGTCCCCATACCGGCTTTCTCTCCCCTGCAGGTGATTCTGGATATCCCCAGTACACGTGGCTCATGACCCCTGTGCGTCACCCACACACGGCGGCGGAGCGGGCATAACCCTTCGCCATGCCCGTACACGGATCTGCGTGGAGAGGGCATTTGGACTGCTGAAGGCACGCTTCCGGTGCCTCGACTGCACGGGAGGGGCAATGATGTATGCACCAGAAAAAGTTGGAAAAATTGTACTGACATGTGCCATGCTGCACAAAATCTGTTGTCGCAGAAATGTGCCACTGCCCCCTGATGCTCATGTGCAGCCACCTGAGGATGGTAGTGAGGGCGATGAATTGCCAGAAGGTGTTGCACAAGCACAAAGGGTTGGGCTGAGGGAGGGGAGGTTGGCCAGACAGGGATTGATGGATTCTTTTAGAAATGGGTAATGGGTAAATTGTAAATATATCACTTCAACATTAAATTGCATGTGTAACAATCACTACTGTCCATGCATTGTGATTTTTGTAACGTAATTTATTTTCCGTCCAACGAACCCCCCTCCCCCCAGTAAACACCCAGCACACAATCCCCCCTCCCCCCAGTGAACACCCACCAATCCCCCCTGCCCCCAGTGAACACCCAACAATCTCCCCCTCCC